>NC_080832.1:160413065-161148690 GCF_030435755.1 Ochotona princeps
CTCTGTTTACTTGCGAATGTGGGCAAAGATGATCCTCAATGCGCCAAGTAGAATCAGCATTCAATAAATACATGTAGAGAAGGCACTCAAAGCAGTGGGAGGCATTTCATAACTGCTGCTATTCATAATAACAATAATAACTATTAATAATGATTATAATGATAACATTGTTATTCCCAGACATGGTGAGTCGCCGGTTTTTCACTTTTTTAAAAAAGACTATTTTTAATTGCTTTTGTGTTTGTACAGAAGACTTTCCTGGATATGAGTTTGTTTTTCTGTTGATCTGTGACGTAAGCATCCTCGTAGAAGCCAAGACTGTAACCTGAAGGCAGGTAAGTATCAAAGGTGATGTGACAGGGTCTCTTCCTGAACGCCCAGTTTTGTCACACTGCCTTGGCTGGCAGGATGGTAAATTAACTAACGAAGCAGTTATGATTTTCTCTGACTGCTGGCCACTAACGCGCCCTAAACACCTCTGTGTTGTTGGGCTTTTTTAATTCTCAGGACAACCCCACATTCTCGGATGAATTCCAAGGCAAGGAAGCCATGCAGGAGGCGTTTGCTCGTGGGCAGACACTCTGGGATCAAACGATGCTGCTTGGACTCTGGTTCCATTACTGGCAGCTTAGTGATCTCAATGATGCAGTTTGTTACACTGAGTTCCACTTGTCTCGTGATACCTGCTTCTTAGGGAAGTTGTAAGAATTAACAGCAATCAAAGGTGTAAAACTGTTAACTTAAGGGGAAAAGGTGTCATGTTTTTTTGAATAATTAATTTCTAAAGGGATATTTATTTATTTGAAAATCGGAGTGAGAAACGTCTTCCATCTGCTGATTCATTCCCCAAATAGCTGCAACCTCGAGGGATAAACCAGGTTGAAGACAGAATTCTATCCCAGATTCCCACATGGATGGTGGGGGCCCAGACAGCCGGAACTCAAATGGGCACTCTGATATGGGATATTGCTTGGCAAGCAGTAGCGTAACTCACAAAGCCACAAGGTTGGCCCCAAAATTTATTTTAAAACAATAAATATTTCTGCCAGATAGCTTGAATTTGTGCAGGCATTCTGCATGGTGCCTGAATTCTCCCAACTGGGGTTGTATTTGTTTCTACAATAATTAGCATAATGAGAAAAAATCCAACATCTGATTTTTTTTCTAAATATTTATTTTAATTGGAAAGTCAGAATTGCACAAAGAAGAGACAAAGAGAAGAATTTCCTGCCGCTGGTTCACTCCCCAAGTGGCTGCAATGGCCAGAGTTGGGCCGTTCCAAAGCCCAGCTTTGGAGCCAGGAATTTCCTCTGGATCTCCCACGTGGGTGTAGGGGCCAAGGCCTTGGAGCACACTTTGCTGCTTTCTCAGACCCTAAGCAGGGAGTTGGATGGCAAGTAGAGCAGCCAGGATACGAACCGGCACCCACAGGGGATCCCAGAGTATGCAAGGCTTGGACTTTAGCCATTAGTCTACTGTTGGGACCTAGGCTGTTTTTGGTTTTTTTTTTTTTTAATAATAAAGATGTGGGTCCATTTTTCTAGAGTTCACATTGCCAGTGTTTCTTGAATCCCTGCCATTGGTTGATAACTGTAAGTCAAGACAAATTCTCATTGTGCTAACAGGATTGTAGTGTTTAGGCACATAAAGGGACATGGCCTTCGCTGTCAGTGGTTAAAATCCATCTGAAAGATGAGACTCCAGATATTAAAACGGCATCACATACGGAGAAGAGTGGTCAAGATGAAGAAGGCCCCAGAAACAACAATCCCCTAAGAATTAAGAACAAGGAAAAGAATCCCAGGCCCTTAAGGAACGCCCACCACTTTGAAGGGTTGAGATAGATAAGGATAAATATGAAGAGGAATAAGAAAGCTCCTAGACTGTACGCACTCTTTCAATTCCATGTCTCCAGGAAATTGTCATTTTCTTTTTGCAGCTCTTTTGTACATACCATTATGGTCATCAAGAGAAAGAGAAAGAAGAATGTCTTTCCAACATGTAGCATATTAGCATCAATGAAAAGTTGCATCCCAGAAAGAGCAGCCCTGTCTCTGGGGACTGTGTGCTGTTCCAGCCCAGGGGTTGACAGGAAGAGCTTTATTTTAAGAAGTGTGGGATCAGATGGCTCTGAATGTCACTGCAAAGCTCGGACTCAATGATCCAATGATCCTTTGGGAAGTTAGTGTCCAGGCGTGCCTCCCTGGCTCTTGGAGGCCGGGAGTGCTAAATGGGTTTGATTCCTGAAAGGAAGGAGCATGCAAATGCCCTGTGGTTATATCAGAGCCCCTGCAGTGACTCAGGCGCTGAAGGTTTCTTTCCTGAACCACCACAAGAGGAAGAGGTCCCGGAAGAAGCCATAAGCTTCAATGTCACAGTTTGAGAGTACTTCAAACATCCCAGAGAAAACAGAATCAAAAGGTCAGTTTATTTCCACCCCATTTATAGGAGGGGTCTTCAGAAACTTCATGGAAATAGAGATTATGGATAAACCTATGCATAGATTGCACAATTTTTGTGCTCACACAAACTGATCTTTTCATCTCATTCCTCCACAACCTTTGTGACGTTTCCAATAAAGAGCTGTGACTCTTTGCCAAATGCTTCTCTTTGCTGGATGGGAGAATGCAAATTATTACAGTTTTCATTAAGCATAACAACATGGCGATGATCTCAGTGTGAAACATTTCAAGGTAGAATGAATGTTAGGCCACTCTGTAAAAAATACTTCATGCACTGACCACTTGAAGGCTCCAAAACTTCCTTTGCTCTGCTTGAGAAAAATCTTCACTCAGATACTTGCTTTCTTGATTATCCAGAGCTCTCTTTGTTATTGTAACGCATGGATCTTCCCATCCACTGAGCCATCAGATGCCTCCCACAATCAGAGTTAATCCTAGAATACCCTCTGCTTGTCTTCCCTTCGCAGACATTTGATTTAACGCCACCCACACAGACACTCAGGAAGGATAAGCTGTTCTTTGCACTATTATTGACAAATACTAACCTGTTATTGCAATAGACTATGACAATAAGTTATTTGTTATTGACCACGTTTTGACAGCGCCATAAAGTTCTTTAACTTGAGCTGACACAGGAGTAGATGATCATGAAGTCATTTCTCTTAAACAGTACCCAGGGGTGACTAAGATACTCTTTTCCCAGAATGAAGAACCCTTCAGGGCTTTTGGAGGAATGACCATTACTAACAAGATGTAACCACTCAGCCTGACTTTTATCAAACACATCATGAAAAACACATGCAAAACGGGATTGTTGGCAAACATGTGCTGACATGCTCAATCCTGTACAACTCAACAAATTGAGGTGGTCGCCCTAGGAATGCTGGCAAAAAAATATTTGTACATGGCCTACTGACTTGGATGACTGACACATGTGTGAATCAAGTAAATGAAATTCTGTGGTCAGATGCACAGAACCTGCACGCAACCAACCCAGAGATGTGGGGAGCATCTCAGAGCAGCCAGGCCATACAGCTTTGGGCTAAATGAATGGCTTCAATCTTGTTTACAAATGCTGTGCCCTTCTCTCTTAGGGTTTCAGTTTTGGAGGTTGGCTGACTGTTTTTCAGTAGTAAGTTGAAATAACGAGTTGATGTAAATTTGATTTGTTTTGCAGTTAGCAGGATGTCATTCAGGTGGACGCCTGAGCTTTTGAGGGTTTTTTCTTAACTTTTGTTTTGTTTTGGTTTGTTTTCACTTCTCTTTTTTGTTCTCTGGAATTTTGAAGCCTGTGATTGCTTCCTTCAGAGAAACCAAATATCAGGTCTGAGTCGGTTTTCAAGAACAAGTATCTGCAAAGAATGTTCCTGACTAGACTGCTGTTTAACTGTGGCCTGGTGGTTGGGAAACTTTTGGAATCTCATCTTGATTATAAACACTTCCTCTGAGAAGTAAAGAAATATTTTCCAAATATTTCATTTTCAGTTTCTTTTTTTTTTAAAAAAAAAAGATTTATTCATTTTATTACAAAGTCAGATATACAGAGAGGAGGAGAGACAGAGAGGAAGATCCTCCGTCCGATGTTTCACTCCCCAAGTGAGCCGCGACGGGCCGGTGTGCGCCGATCCGAAGCAGGGAACCTGGAACCTCTTCCAGGTCTCCCACGCGGGTGCAGGGTCCCAGTGCTCTGGGCCGTCCTCGACTGCTTTCCCAGGCCACAAGCAGGGAGCTGGATGGGAAGTGGAGCTGCCGGGATTAGAACCAGCGTCCATATGGGATCCCGGGGCATTCAAGGCGAGGACTTTAGCCGCTAGGCCACGCCACCGGACCCATTTTCAGTTTCTTTTGATGAAGAATGCCTCTACTAAAAATAATATTTTCCATGTTGACTTGGCTCAAAAGTGCAAATGCTGCAGCTGGTATTGCAGTACGGTGGCTGAAGGTACCACCTGCAATGGCAATATTTCATATCAGGGTGCCAGATAGAATCTTGGCCGTTCTGCTCTTGAGCCAGCTCCCTGCTAATGCGCCAGGGAAAGTGGCACAACACAGCCCAATACTTGGATCCCTGCCATGGACTTCCTGGATCCCTGCTTCAGATTGATTCAGCCCAATCCATTGTGGCCATTTGGAAAGTGAGCCAGTAGATGAAACAAGTCAGTTCTCTTTCTCTTCTCTCTCTTTCTTCCTCCCTCCCTCTCTCTCTCCTTCTCCCCTCCTCACACTTTCAAACAAAAATAAATAAGTCTTTTAAAAATGCATGTGTTACAAATATGTTTCTATTTTTCTGCGCTCAACAACATTACCACTTAGAAAATAATTACCTAGCAAGATATTGAACTTTCGAGTGTCAAAAACATTTAAGCCCCTCATTGGTCTCTCTTATGCTGTAATAATGGAAATGAGAATATATTCATACCTGGACAGGACATATTTCCTTTGAGAGCGGATAAGAAAAAACTTTGCATCGATGTTAGAATTCCACTAAGCTTCATGAAGTGAGATTTGTCAATGGCCTGTGTATTTCCTGCTTTAAGAATCATTTGTCTTCTTGAGCATTTTTTTTAACGTGAGTTCCGTTATTTTCTAAATGTCTACCTTTCACTCTGATTCAGTCATTTCATTTTTGTTCTTTTTTCTTCTCTCCAAATAACTTGACAAATCTCAAGGAATCTGATTCTCTTTGCCAGAAATGTGCAAATCCAAATGTAATTTGGCCGATGTAACAGACGCCTTTGTGGCCTCAGAAACTGCATTTAGAACACAAAGATTAAAGTTAACTGTGATAATGGACTTCCTGGAAATTAGCTGTGAAGTTCAATGAACACATTCAGGATCACGACAGAGACTGCAGGAGTAACATCTTGAGCATCGTGGGGGAATTTTGAAACATAAACAGCTGTGACAGAAGCGGAGGTTTAGCCCAGGAGTTAAGTTAACCATGTCCCATATCGGAATGTCTACATTCAAGTCCAGGGTCTGGTTCCTACCACTAGTGCAGACCGTCAGAGCTAGCAGCGATGTTGTCAATGTCAGAGTTCTTTCAGCCTTGTGGGAGACCTGGTCTAACCTCCTGGTTCCCACCTCCAGCTCCAGCCCTGTCCCAGCTACTGCAGGTGTTTGAGTGGATCAGGAGATTCTTTGTGTGTGTGTCAATGTGAAGAGATTTTTTTTTATTGTAGTTATTTTTATTAGAAAGGCAGATACAGAGACAGGAGAGACAGAGAAGATCTTCTCACTCCCCAAACAGCTACAATGGCCATAGCTGAGCTAATCCAAACCCAGGAACTTCTTCTGAGTCTCCCATGTGGGTGCAGAGTCCCAAGGCTTTAGGCCATCCTTGACTGCTTTCCCAGGCCACAGGCAGGGAGTTGGGCGAGAAGTGGAGCAGCCATGACATGAACTGGTGCCCATATTGGATCCTGGTGGACGCAAAGCAAGGACTTTAGCTGCAAAACTACTGCACCAGGCCCTGGTGTGTGTCAATTAGATGAGCACATTTAAACTGTCAAAATAAAACTAATATAATATGACTTATTTAGTTCATAAAATTTCCTGAGATCCAAAGAACTGATTTTTGGATCAACAAGGAATCACACAAAAGACACATATAAGTGGAAAGATTTGTGTCATTTATTGAATTACTTGAATTGTTGAAGAAATGTAGATAAGATGTCAGTATCGTAGAGGAAACCTTAGTCTAGGGAACTGATGGTAAGTCAGTAAGTAATCCTTGCCCTTCTTGCAAGGAGCTTCATAGGAAGGCAGTAGGAGCATTGGTACGCTGCAGTGGGCCCTGGAGGGCTAATCAGCCATGAAACATCAGCAGTACTTAGGTTTAACAGGATAGGGGATTATATGAGCATGCTGCGGTGGGGTAGCTATGGATTCCAGCAAGCGAAAAAGGCATGCTAAAGGCACAGTGGTGCCCAAACAGTAAAGCAGGTTCGCAGAGAGATATGCACACAGGAATGACTATCGCATCAGATTGAAGAAAGTCAGAAGGGAAATCAGAGGAGGTATTTCAGCAGGAGCTTGTCATTCACATTAGGAGCCATGAGCATTTTCAAACAGACAATATGGAGAATTTTGTGAGCTTTTGAAAAGGAGAATGGCATAACCATATTTGTACTTCTTTCGCAGGTCCGTAACCAGGGAAATCTGTTTCAAGTTGTCTGCTCTCTCTCTTTTCCTCTCACATGTTTTAAACAAAGCAGACATCTTTGAAGGAAATGCCTTGAAATTCCCTGTTCCAAGATGTCATGACGGCTTTCTCCCACACTAACACGGGACTTTGCAAGAAGTAACAATTACAGGATTATTCAGCACTTCAAATATGAATTCTTTATGTATTGCTCTGGCTTCTCTTTGCTTAGCTCATAATTTCATCTTCAAGATTAGCTCACTTGCTTTCTGAGTAATATCTGCTGCTGGGGTTTTTATTAATTATTAGGGATTGTTTTCTGTCTCTGAAAAGGTTAAAGGGAGAGAGAAATTGTCCATCCTGATCATTTTGCTCCCCTACGTGTGCAACAGCTGAAGTTCCATGCTGAGACTCTCCAGAATTCCCACCTGGATGGGCAAACACCTGTATCCTGGGAATACTCAGGACATCCCTGGATCCCTCCCAGGAAGCTGGAATTTGGAGTAGCCAGATAGCAAACCCGGGTACTCCAACTAGGGAGGCAGTCGTCCCATGCAGCAGCTTACATAGTAGGTCAAATATTCTCTCTTGCATATTTTTTCACATGAGGTTGCCTTTGTTTCATCCTGGGGAACTGGACTGGGAGAGGATTAATCTGATGTGCATAAAAATTTGTGTGAGGCAAATCTCACAAGCTACCACTGAATGAGAGAAACAGCAATCTCTCCGAGGAAGAAAGCAAGCCAAGAATGCATACACACACACACACCACACTCACACACACATGCACACCACGGGCATCTCTCAATTAATGGAGAAGGTAGCGCAAGAAATTGTGTTCCATGGTCATTCTGAGCGAGCAGGACCATTGTGAGACCCGCGACCCAACAGCAAGGCCCTGGGCGCAGCTTTGACACTGCCATGGTTGGTCCAAGGTCTCCAGGGGCCCTGCTGTGTTTCTCTGATGCTGCCCACCATGGAGAGGTACACACAGTGCTCTTGCTGTCCCACAGGGTTCCTCGAACCTTCTCAAGTCTTGTTGTAACAAGGCTTGAAGCAGTTTTTTTTTTATTTTGTTCTTTAAAGATTTGATTTCAAAATCATTCTAGATTTAAATTTGTCAAGCTTGAGAGGTTCCCATGTATAATTCGCCAAGCTTTTGTCTCATATAACTATAATTCCACAGCAAAACCAGGAACTGACGTGTGTGTGTGTGTGTGTGTGTGTGTGTGGGTGGGTGGCAGGGTGCCGTTCCATGACGTCTACAGAGCCAGGCTGCCATCGGGCATCCACAGACAGAGCTCTTCCATGGCTGCATTATAGTCACACCCATTCTTCATCCGCCAATGTCTCTAAGCTTTGACAACCAACAGCATAGATCTCTATAGCATCACCACTATGGAATGCTGTGTACTATTGTTTAAATGGAACCCTACAATGTGTAGCCCTTTAAAATTGCTTTTGGCTCACTTTCTTGATTGTATAATTCACTCACTTTCTTTTACTTTTTTTCCCTTTTAAGTAGAATTCAATCTTGGCGAGCATTTTTAGGGTCATAGAAAAATCAAATGAAAAGTTCAGACAGTTCTCATGAAGCGATGCCTGTATGTACACACATACTGTCTCTCTGGCTATCAGCAGCCCTAACCAGCGTGCTGTGGTTGATGCAATGGGCCAGAAGTCATCACTCCAAGTCCATGGCTTCCAGCAGAGAAAATCTTGATGTCATACATTCTGTGTTGAGGCCCGTGTGTCATGACATGAATCTGTCGTTATGGTATCACACATATGGTCATTGTCCTAAAAGTCCTCTTTGCTCCACCTGCTCATCTTCCTCATCTCAACTTTTGGTGCCCAAGATAATCTGGTTCTCTTCATAGTGTTGCCTGTTTCAGAGTGTCATCTGGTTGGCATACATATATGATGTTTTCATATCAGCTGTTCTCCATTTGTCTGCATCTAAGTCTCTTTGACAACTTTTCATGGATGAATTGCTCTTATTTTATTTTTTTTTTCTAGCACTGAGTAGTATTTCCCTATATGCATGTACTGCGATTTAGTTATCCATTCACCTGCAAGCACACATTGTTTGCTTCCAAGTTTGGGCAATTATGAATAAAGCTGTCATATCGGTGTGCAGATTTTGCATGAAGATGATTTTCCAATGCATGTGAATAAAAGCTAGGGGGACAATGGGATGCTGGACTTTTTCTTCAGTATTCTTGTCTTTGGCTACTCTGGTACTATGTAGTATCTCATTGTCCTTTTAATCCATAATTCCCTAAGGACAGAGGATGTTGAACATCTTGTAGTATGCTTGTTTATCATCTGTGTATATTCTATTTTTATTGGCAAGTTAGATGTACAGAGAGGAGGAGAGACAGAGAAGAAGATCTTCTGTCTAACGATCGCTCCCCAAATGGTCACAACGGCCGGAGTTGAACAGATCCATAGCCAGGAGCCTAGAGCTTCTTCCGGGTCTCCCATGTAAGTGCAGGGTTCCAAGGCTTTGGGCCATCCTTCACTGCTTTCTCAGGCTACAAGCAGTGAGCTGGATGGGAAGTGGAGCCACTGGAATTAGAACTGGCACCCATATGGGATCCTGGCTCATGCAAGGCAAGGACTGCAGTTGCTAGGCTACCGCGCCTGGCCCCATCTGTGTATATTCTTTGATGAAGCTGATGAGCCATTTTTGCTAACTTAACTGAATTATCTGTTTCCTTATTAAGCTTGAAGGATTATGATATATTTTGGATATATTTTCTTTTTTAAGATTTATTTCTTTTTATTGCAAAGTCAGAATTACAGACAGAAGGAGAGACAGAGACAAAGATCTTCCATCTGCTGGTTCACTCCCCAAGTGGCCACAATGGCTAAAGCTGAGCTGATCCAAAGCCAGGAGACAGGAACTTCCTCCAGGTATCCCATGTGGATGCAGGGACTCAAGGCCTTGGGCCATCCTCCACTTCTTCCCCAGGCCACAAGCTGTAAGCTGGATGGGAAGTGAAGCAGCTGGGAAATGAACTGGTGCCCAAAAGTGATTATGGTGGATGTAAGCAAGGATTTAGCTATGGCGCCGGCCCCTATATATCTTTTTAAACCAATTTTTAGCCAACCTTACAAGTGTTGATCAATGTCACTTCACAGAAAGCAATAAATTGGGTAATGTGAGCCTCCCACTTTGTTACTTTTTTTTGTCTGTATTGTGTGGAATATGCTAGTATTTTACCATGTGAAATGTGTGCATAAATTTTAGAATCAATTTGTCAGTTTCCACATGGTAACTTGCCAGAATTTCCATTGTGATTGTATTGTAGCTACACAGTTAGGAAACACTGGATCTTGAGAAATGGAGACATCCTTTCTTTGCACATTTATTTACTTCTTTGATAATTTTAATCAAAGTTTCGTAGTTTTCCTAACACAGATCTTATACATTTTATTGGTTTCATCCCAGTTATTTCATTTTGGGGCTAACTAATACAAATAGTGCTGAGGTTTTAATGTCAAATTTAATACTACTTTGCTAATCTCTAGAAAAGTTATTGATATTCTAGATTAAGTTTACATCCTTGAACTTTGCTAAAGATTTTATAAATCGTAACATGTTTTTTATGTTGTTGGTGGTGGTGGTGCTCTTGGATTTTCTAACTAGATGATACTGTCCTCTGTAAACAGAGACAACGCCGCTCCATTCTTTCCTATTTCTGTGCCTATGAATTTCTTTTTCTTGTTCTACTCCATAGTCTAGTAATTTAACATAAAGTTGAAAATCAATTTTGGGAGAGAATTCTTTCCCTTTTGTTTGATTTCACTGAGAAGTCTCAAAGTTTTCACTGTTAATGTGATGTGAGAGTGTTTTTTTGTTTGCTTGCTTGCTTTTGATATTTGCTAATCAAACCCATAAAGTTTCCGCCACCTAAATTTCTGAAAGTTTTCTCATCAATGAGTATTTACTTTAGTCAGATACTTTTCTGTATCTATTGATATGTTTGATTTTGCTTCTTCAGTCTATCCTGTTACGGTATATTAGCTGATATTTTTGAATGTTGAACAAGCCTTGCATAAGTTATTATTTTTACATTGATTTGGACTGAATGTGCTAATATTTTCTGTAGAATTTAAATTTCTATATCCATGAGAGAACTGGTCTATAGCTTGCTTGCCAAAAATTGTTGTTTTGTATTATAGCAATGACCTCATGAATGAGCTAGGAGATTCTGTGAGATTCTTAATCTATTTCATATCAAATTTCATATCAAACTAGTGAGTGCAGAGTTGTTCATTATGTTCCTTTATTATGCTTGTTAGTTTTTATCTATTTGTTTACTATTTGAAAGACAGAATGTCGAATGGGGAGAGAAAAGATACAGGACCTTCTATAAGTTTGTTTACTCCCCAAGTGCCTGTGACAGCTGAGCTAGGCCAAAGGCAGGAGACTGGATGGTGGGAACCAGGGCTGGTGAGACCACGCATCACAAGGAAATGTGTTTCACAAGTGCATGTAGGACTCCACAGCGAGGCGCTTCTGTGGCATGGGGCACAGACATCCCAATCAGCATCCCAACTTCAGGCCTCATGGGTTCTTTTGTGATGGCCAGTTTTTTTATTATTATTTTTTAATGAAGCCTTCTCACAGCCACTTTGTCTGACGACACCCTCTCTGTTCCCGTTTCTACAAGCCAGCACCTTCAGCTGTCAGGCATCAAATGGCTTTCATGGGATGAGTGGTCTGCGGTCAGTGAGAGAGATGGAGTCTTAGTTCAACAAATTGTTCAGCTAATTCAAAGAATCCCTTTCCTTACCTAACAATATTCTAATAAGAACTAGCAGAATTCAAGGGAAGAAACTTGGCCACTGTATTGTGTTAATGACCGTCACTAACAGCTGACCAATGCCTCTTGCCTCGTCATCACCAAACAGGAGAAACACAGCAATTAACATTAGCAGGATGCTAGACGCTTTTTTTTTTTTTAAGATTTATTTTTATTACAAAGTCAGATATACAGAGAGAGGAGAGACAGAGAGGAAGATCCTCGGTCCGATGATTCACTCCCCAAGTGAGCCGCAACGGGCCGGTGCGTGCCGATCCGATGCCAGGAACCAGGAACCTCTTCCAGGTCTCCCATGCGGGTGCAGTGTCCTAATGCATTGGGTCGTCCTCGACTGCTTTCCCAGGCCACAAGCAGGGAGCTGGATAGGAAGTGGAGCAGCCGGGATCAGAACCGGCGTCCTTATGGGATCCCGGGGCGTTCAAGGCGAGGACTTTAGCCGCTAGGCCACGCCGCCGGGCCTGATGCTAATGCTAAAGTCCTCGCCTTGAAAGCCCTGGGATCCCATAAGGGCACCAGTTCTAATCCCGGCAGCCCCACTTCCTATCCAGCTCCCTGCTTGTGGCCTGGGAAAGCAGTCGAGGATTGCCCAAGTCCTTGGGAACCTGCACCCGCATGGGAGACCTGGAAGAAGTTCCTGTCTCCTGGCTCCGGATCGGCACAGCACTGGCCGTTGCAGCCACTTGGCGAGTGAATCATCGGTCGGAAGCTCTTCCTCTCTGTCTCTCCTCCTCGCTGTATATCTGACCTTGTAATAAATAAATAAATAAATAAATAAATAAATAAATAAATAAATGTATTTTAGCAGGTTTAACCACTCTTATTTCTTTCTTTACCAATGGAGTGCGGCCGAAGCTCTAAGAATGTTTTCACACTGAGAAACCTCCTTCTGGAATCAGACATAAAGGACTATGGGGACCCTGAATTGTAACAGATGCCTAATGAAGCTGCAACCGGCCATATACTGAAACTCGCAAACACGCGTGGTAAAAGTAACGTAGAAGAAAATACATCTGCTGACAGAGCAGGTCACAAGACAACCTTCTGTTGTTCTCAACATGGAGCTTCTAGAATTGCCCTTCTCAGGTTGAGCTCCAAAAAGTTAGATAAGCAAGAAGGCAGGAGCTGGACTGTCTTGAGAATTCTGTGTCACGAATACCCGTCTTATCAAGAAGCAAACTTAGCACTGGGACTGTCCATGCTAAAGGAGATAATGTTGGGGGTAAAGTCATTACTCAATGAAACCTGCCCATGGTAATACGCTTCACACTTGAGCATCCTCGTTATTTGATATCGTCCTAAAGCGATAAATGCTCCCAGAAGGATAGCCAAAAACCTCAAGGAAAACTGATTTACAAAGTAAGCTTATTTTGATGCAACAACCTTTAAAATCAATACCTCCAAGATTTTTCAAAGGTTTGAGAAATGCATATTATTAAATAACTGTACACACATTCCAAAAATGTTTTGTACCAAATAAGCTTATTCTTTAATTTCATTCCCACAATTTTTGAAGTTCCTTTAGTATTGCATGATGCTGCAAAACAAACAAAACAACAATGCTACATTAAGCAGACTGATAACACATTTCCAATGTCTTTTATGTAGTAACGAGTAGGACTTCTGATGTCTTTCGGTTTTGAAAAACCCTGTCTACTGAAACGTGTTTATGGTTCCTCTGCAGGCACCCAATACCTCCCTCTCCCCAGCCATGGTGCTACGGCCTGGGAGCAATGCAGCCCTCAGGCTCAGTTAAGCACTGTCTCCCAGTTCAACTCTTTATCATCGTTAATGTTTACACAGATCCCTACCCAGCTTTTTGCAAGTCTTCCGAGCTGTACTTGCTTGAACGTTTTTCCTGCCTTCGTCCTCTTGCACAACCTGTGCTTCCAGGAGGTGGTGCTCTGCTTTCCCCATGGTTACCTCTCACTACCTTGTGGATTTCTGTTCAGATGCTCCTTCCCAGCAATCTCAAATCCCTCTCTCATGCATTAAGTGTTTGTGTCTGTACTGCATTTTTAAAAATGGATAATTTTGCTTTAGATACAGGCTTCTTATTTTGTTTGACAGAGAGATATAGTTACAAAAATACAGGAACAGAACAAGAACACAATTTCAACGTTCTGAAGGTATAGGTATGACGGCTCAATGATTCAGCATCACCTCGCAAGCACTGAGTGCCAGTTCGTGTCCTGGGTGCTCAGCTTGCTATTCAGCTCTCTACTAGTGGCCTGGGAAAGCAGTGATGGCCCAAAACCTTGCGACCCTGCACCACAAGGAAAACCTGGCAGAAGCTTCTGGTTTCTAGCTTTGAATCAGCTCAGTCCCAGCTGTTACTGCCATTTGGAGAGTCAACCAGCAGATGGAAGAGCTTTGTGTCCTCTCTCCATAAACCTGATCTTCCTTTTCAATAAAAATAAAATAAATATATTTTTTAAATATCAAAGATGTGGCCTCCAACTAACAAATAATTTCTAGTGCTAACTAGATAAAAATATTACAATAAAGTATAATAACACAGACCAGTAGTAAGCATTCCACTGCTCTCATTTAATTTTTTACCTTTATGTAGTTGTTCGCTCAGGTGTCGGGGAATGTACAAGATACTTGAAATCGGTTGCTTTAGCAGTGTCAAAGCAATCACATACGGGAATCAAAACCAAATTGATCCATAGCATGTGAATTTCTAAGTTGATGATTTTGCACGGCCTAGTGACTTTTGTCAGACAAAAGGCTCCCCAGCCTTGCATGTGTTAGCAGCAAAAGCACATATTCATTTACTATCTTTTTCAACAGTCTGTCCTAGCTGATAACAATGTAAACCCTGTGACAAACAGACTGCCCAACTCCAGTACCAGGCACGGGACTCAGTACGTCATTGTCACACAAAATACATTTTTAGGAAAAATGAATATGTGAATTATGGAGAGAAATGGGGAATGCCCATGAGAAGCCAGGATCTGGAGGACATTTGCTCAAGTTTAGGTAATGAATGAATGACCCACAAGGATGGGCTCTCTTGCAAGCAGAGAAGGCAAGGCACGAAGCTTGACTTATAAGGAAAGAGAGGGGGTGAGTGAGAGTCCAAGTCTACAGACAAAACTAAGACTAGTTTCAGCCACGCCATCACAAATGCCATGCGCTGCATGAAGTTCCCTAAAAGGAGAGGAAAAGATATTAAATGGATCAATACAGACACAAGATATAAGTGTAGTTTCTCTGGAGGTTTTACTTTCATTAACAAACTTACTGAGGAAAAGTATTGCACAAATAATCCATGGATATAAAAAGGATCTTGGTGTTTGGAAGAAAGTAAGAGCTGAATTTGCCTAGAGGCATTCCCAGAGTAACCTCTCTGTAGCGGGTTCCTTCAATGGCAGGCACTGCTGGAAACAGACATGCTCAAAAACTGATCCTCCACCTCTTGATAGTTTATCAGATTTGAGGTATCGTCATGTTTTTGTGGTTAAGCAAATTAGACCTGTTCACACATCATCACTAAAAGACAGCTTCCCTTGTTTCAGCACACTGCATCCTCAATGCCATGGGACCAGCTGCCGTAGAAAGGCAAGGCGAGCATTCCGGCTAGGACACAGCAGAGCAAGGCAGCCATGGCTTAGCGGACGCTGCGGAGATCCCGTCAGGTGTATCAGGGTATCCGCTGTCCAGGATGCTGGGTTATCTGCTGCTTCTATAATGGTATGATCTGAGATTAGATGTCAGGGTGAAGAAGAGAGCAAGAATGATGAGCACTATATATTGAAAATGTAACAGTCCCAACAGGAGACAGGCAACACCTAAACCTTGAACACCAGGGCCATTCAGAATGCTCTCATGGTCTTAGTAGTCGAACAAATGTTCATGGCCATGACTATTCTCCATGTATCCAGAAGGTTCCCCCTTGAAAGAAGCTGTCTTCTAGTTTTTCTAGAAAAGCAATAGAAAACAAAAAAAAAAAAAAAAAAAAAGAGGGAGGGGGAGTAGCCTGAAAGTTCCAGTGGGAAGAATAAGGAAATAATTAAGATACATTTACAGACAGCGATTTTAAACTTACAATAACACACTAAACCGGTGCCCTGGAATCTATGGGCAAACGGTCTTCATACCAGGATGGATGCTGTGTTGTTTTATCATGAGAATGTAACCACATTACCCTTTGTCACCCCTGAAACATTTTCAGTATTGCATAATAAGCCAGCATGCTTACGTCAGAGCTTTTTCATGGGTATACAGGACACCACATCGCTCTTCCTTTCATGGTGGGTGACAAACACTGTGCCCAGAATATACCACAAAACCTCTTCTTTCTGGCATCAGTTTAATTGACCCCATTATTGTCCCCAAGTTCAGCATTCTTGCTCAGCGACCTTGTAACAATCTCTGAGAAATTCCTAACAACCAAGGAGGGATTTTCAAATACTTATTCTGTAGGCGAGGCCTTTCTCCAAAAATCCCCCCTGAAGAGGCCCATACACTCTTCGCACAGTTGCTGGCGCATCTGAACTATCTGTGTTTATCAATTATTGTTACTGACTGTGTACCACACTTTACATGAGGATACCTCAGAAAATGTATGGGAAATTGAAATCCAGAGATAAATTTATTCTGGTGCCTGAAATTCTGAACTCCATACCCAAAATTGTTGTTGTTTTTTTTTTCAAAATGTGCTTTTCCATGAAGCTGTTGAAAACCCCATGCATACATATTTCAAAAGTATTTTGCAACAAATTAAGTTCATCTTTCATTTTAACTTTCCATAAACTTTTAGAAGTCCTCTCATAGAAGAAGTTTTGATTGGGAGCCAGTGTCATGACTCAACAAGCTAATCTCCACCTGTAAGTGCTGACATCCCATAAGGGTACCAGGTCTTCTAAAGAGAAAGGTTATTTGAGCTATCTGTGCTTAGCCATTAAGCTTGCCCAAGCAAACAATGAAATTCCAGTTCACTCTCAAAAACATTATTCACATATAATGTTAATTACTCTAATACATTTTTAACTGCACTAGCCAACAGCATCATCCTGTCTGTGATAAAGTGAAATGTGATACTGGTCAAAATACGTCAGCATTATTTTCCACGTTGCTGAGTTTTTTGTTTGAAAAATAACTTCTTCCTCGACACAGTGAGTCTACAATGCTGAAAGTGTGATTGAGCAAAGCTTTGCTCTTTCCAGTTGTAACAGGAGGTGGGTTTGATTAAAACATTCATAACTATTTTATGGAGTGGCATTGCATAACGCCAGGTTACACCGCCACCCTCTGAGATGTTGACATCCCGTATGAATACTGATTTAAGTCTTTTTGTTTCACTTCTGATTCAGCTCCCTGCTAGTGTCCTTGGCTTTGAAGCCACAGAGCAGACTAGGACAAAATCATGGGCTCCTGCCAATAGAGCTGGCTGGTGAGGTCATTTGCGGAGTGAACCAGCAGAGGGAAGATCTCTCTCTCTCTCTCTCTCTCTAATTTTGTCATTTCTTAAGTACATAAATCCTTTCCATAACAGAGCAGTTTTATTAATGATACTGTGTGTTTTCAGGTTTGACTTTCTAAATAGGAGAGCTTCATCTTTTGACTAATGTTGTGAGCAACAGGTGGAAATGTTATTACCAGTTCTAACTCACAAACCAAACCAGCAGCTCCTGACACCCTAGCAAGGGCTCTCAGAAACCATGCAGCTGATGGGGAGTGGCGCGGTAGGCTGGGCTGAAGCTTACAGCACAAACATGCAGGATACATGGCTCATCCACGCCTCAGGGTTCTCCTCACACCCACCTTAAAGCAGCAGGTGACCCAAACCTCAACTCCTCCCTTCCTGTGCTACAGTCCCACTAACAGTTGCAGGTGGCTTTCAGCTTGGGCAGCTCAGCAGCAGACAGGACCACGAGGCAGAAGCCATGTAGATGGAGTGCTGATGAAATCCCACTTCTCCTGAGCACTCCTGCTCACGCATCTTACTCTCTGCAGCATTTGATGCAGAACTTCAGAAACAGATTTGTGTCATCGCTAAGCATTCACTGAGTGCTTTCACAGACAGCATCGTTAGAATTGTGAGGTGAGAGAATGCTATTGCGCAATGGCTTTCTCCCATGGGCAAACTCCTGAACTTTTCTGTTCCTCACCTTTCTCTCTGGTACAACGGGAACAATGATAGCTCTGACCTTGGAGAATCACATTATTGACAAACAAAACGTGGAACTATGTCTACCCCATAAGACAGCTGAAATGTGTCAGCTACCACTCCTGTGCTTGCAAAGTTTAGGATTCTTCATTCAGAGATTCACAATTCTGGGGTTTTTTTTAACCTTCCTTAACCCCAGAAGGATTCTGATACTCTCACTTACTTTATCAGGTAAGAGAAGCATATGGACTTCTAATTTAGCTGTCCTTACAGTAATGGCCTTCTGATGCAATGAATGTGTTTTTCAAACAAGTTTCAGAAGGCAACTCTTCACTAGCAGGCATTGCTCTCTGCACTGCAGAACACATCCTTTACCACGGTGCTTGGGCTCAGGAATGGCAGAAACATTACATAGCAGCAGCAAGCCATCACTGGGTGAGGGAATGTGAGAGCATGCTTTGGACAAAACTCTACCAGTCTCTGCAAACACTCGTGGTCCTGTTTTCCAAGTGTGTCCTCAGCATTTGAGCAAGCTACTTTCTTTATCATTTGTTATCATTCAAATCAAAAGCAGCAGAGGATGGGCATTCTGTGCAGTAGTTGAGACATGGATTGGAGCTCCTGATTCCAGATTGCAACGCCTGGGTCTAGTCCCAGCTCTGCACCCGAGTGAACTCGCCTCCTTATTCATAACAGGTGGATGACCCAAGTACATGAGTCCCATATGAGAGATCTGCATCGGGTTCTTGGCTTCTGTCTTGAACTTTCCTTGTACGAATTTTGTGTGATATGAAACTCTCACTGGCTATCAGCACACAATCAGTGACACCTGCCAAGCAGAGACTGGTTCTTTAGACCTCTGAAGCCACCTATGAGTGTCTGTTACCAGGGGCTTCTTCAGCTACCACCACTCACAGGACCTTCCTACCTTGCAGATGCCTTTCCACCAGATGGAATTAGTTGCCTCTATCTTTATTTTTTTTTTCCTCTCATGAATCCTTCCCTGTTATTCACATGTGAGTCTTTGGGCTGGACCAGTAGATGGCACAGTGGATACTGCCTCCCCGATCTCAGAATCAATCTTTCTGACCCTGAGGGCCTTTTTTGGACCCACGTTATCGTCTTGAATCATTCCATCCTGAAAACCAGCTTGGTTAGGCTCCTGGGTATGCTCTACTCTCTGATCCCTGGGCGTCCTCTCCACTCTGGGATGAAAGTCAGTGATGTGAACACTATTGGCCTTGGAAGAAAAATCAAGTATGATTTCAAGACACAGCCAGAACACTTGTTACTATTGCAGCCAAAAACGTGAGAAACAGTGGTACAGCTTTTCTCCCCTTTCCATGTGATCTATTGCATCTCATCTCAAAGTGGCACTCAAAATTCCTCTCTTGGGCAAATACATGGATGGTGAGCTGTTTTTTACCTTCCTCAAGCTCAGTGGAAACCTGCTTTCCTGAGACAACAGCTGAGATACTCTCTAATGGCACGAGCGTGAGCCACAGGGCAGGTGTGGCCTGTGAGAGTCCCGGTTGCCGTGTAGGAACCACGTCTGTGTAGAAGACATCAGCCTGAAGGCATTCACCACTTATCCCTGCCAGTAAGAAAGGCGACCACTGAAATCGAAAACAGAAGGAGAAAAATGAGTTTCCAGAAGTTTTGGTGTTTACTTTGAAGTGAGTGACTAAGTTTGTTCAAGTTTAATCATCAGAATAGAATGTAAGCTCCTGGTGGTCAGGGAACTTTAATGTCTTTACTGCCGATCATCAACCTTTACAACTATGTCATTCATAGTCAATGATTACTTCCTATATAAAAGGAACCCAAGGATGCATTGAACTTTCATAAATTCATTCTTTGGTTGAGCAAATATTTATTTAGAACCTGCTATATGCATATGGAATAATTAATGAATGGAAGTGTGAATTCATTTAGAGTTCAGGAGGTCTTGCCTTAGAACTGACAAATACTCTGAAGTAGGTAAGCCAAAAGATTGACAGATTTGGGATGCTTTTACTGTTTCTATTATTATTATTATTTCATTTTATGACATAGTTCCATAGGCTCTGGGGTTCCCCCAACCCCTCCCCAAGCCCTCCCCCATATTAATTTCCTCCATATTATTACAGCAGTACAGCTCACAACCAGTCATAATTCCATCATTGCGGGCATGGACCATGCCAGGCATCCAGCATCTTATTGTCCAAATAAATTCAACAGTTTCATTTCAGATCCTTGATCTGAAAACAGAGCTGGCAGGATATCATCCCCTCCAATGAAAAGCCACTACACAAATTCAACAACAGAAAGAAACATGGAAATTTACAATATCATGAAGTTAATTGACATGTTACTGATGACCAATATGTTAGAAAATACAAGTTCTTAACCACATCCTATAACTACTTCATTGACATTTCAATTTTAGTTTATACATAACTGACTGCTGTAAACCTTAAAATGGTTATGGGATACTATTCAGCTATCTCCTTTTTTCTTTATATTTATATTTAGCAGCTTATAGTATTCAAGTGTGATTTTACTGAACTTCGTGAATTTTAGGATAGTCGAAACAGGCTTATAACTCTGAGGAGCAGAACAGTTTTAGGAGGGGTGCGCAGAGAAATATTCAATATCTTAGTGAGGAGTAACTAATCATTGTGTCCTACCTAGTAAGGTGTATGGGAGTCCAAGGTGACTTTTTCTTGTCTGTTCTAAACTTTCCTTATTGGTCTCTCTCTGTCTGATCTAATTTTGGGGGCTCCAGAGCGACCCTGATGGTCATTGCAAGAGAGGGTGTGGAGCCAAAGTTGGAACTCAGTAAGAAACAGAGAAAGCTCCTCCCCGAAGACCTGAAGGAAGTTTACTGTCCCTCTGTTTCTGAGGACTGCTCGGGGATTCTGGCTGTTGTGGCTGTGAGGAAGGTTCTGGGCTTTTTCCATCCCGTGGGCGGGGGGTGGGTGGAATGCTTTTACTGTTAGTGCTCACTCACAGTCACTGATTATTTTGAATATGAAAACTAGGTATCAAAGTTGAACAAATGCAAATTACACTAATCTAACAGAGATACTCATAATACTTTTATTTCACAAGTCACATTTAACAGGCTCTATTCCAGCTGTCTGTGAGTCTACATCTATATAGCCCACAGTTATTTACCACCTAAGTCATGGAAAGCTGTGACACTAAAATACGGAACTCTCAAATTATTTTTAAGAGATCAACGCTGTTAGAAAAGCATTAGAAGGTTGCATCTCTTGAATCCTAAATTTGGTGCATT
The DNA here is from genome assembly GCF_030435755.1 of Ochotona princeps. Classification (NCBI taxonomy): domain Eukaryota; kingdom Metazoa; phylum Chordata; class Mammalia; order Lagomorpha; family Ochotonidae; genus Ochotona; species Ochotona princeps. The sequence continues at coordinate 160,433,902 of NC_080832.1, forward strand.
CCTGTTTAGCTGTGTGTTTTGTTCCTGCCTTAGTTCTAGATCTTAATATAAAGAAATGCAGGGGAGCTCTCGGGGAATTAAATAAGAAAAAGAAACATCGTCCTCCCCTCAGGCTCACTCCTGAGGAAAATCCCTGGCTGCCACCAATCTTAGTGTTTGTGTAAAATGAGGAGATTTGGTGAGTTACAGCTTGGATCCTGTGATCAGTGCTGTGTGTTTGGATATCCAGCGTGCTTCTCTAACAGCCACAGGGTCATTCTACATTGACCAGCTCCAAAAGGAGTATTAGCCTGCTTGTGTAAAACTTGCACTTAAAAGGGATGAAGATCAAGGAAAGACATACTGCTGAAGGCTTACTTAATCCTTCAATTTACAGTAAGCTTGTAGGGAGCATTCTACATGGATTGTTTTGTCATTTAAATCTAGATCTAATCTTTACCTGAGCTCTTTTAGCAACTGTTTTGAAATAAAGCAGGGTGGATATGCATCAACCTGTGCCGCCTTACAAACTTACAGGTTCAACATCAACTTGCTTAGAACCTGAATAATATGCTCCCTCCCTTGGACACCAGGCACTAGGCCTCCCTTTTGTTCTGTCTCTCTCTTGAAATAAATTGGCAAAGTCAAAAGACACTTCATGAAAGATGATCTGGCATGCATGTGGGTTTAGAGAACCCTCAGCTAAAACAAACCGCTTAAAGTGTCACCGATTAAACTTATTTCAATTTAGCTATTTAAATAACCCATCTCTACTCTTCATATCTTATCTGATTGTATACCAATCAGAAAATCTTTCAGATTTGAACTTGCAGCTGATTTGAAAATGTTTGTTTCTGGCTTTTTGTGAACATCATTTACAATATCTCTGTTACTATAAACAAAATGTTGCCAGCCAACATGCGCAAAGTAAACACCAAGCAAAGTAGATACCAAGCATTCGCTCTGTTTATGGAAAATCAGAGATGCTTGACTGGGTGGGTAAATACGTGGACACAATGAAGTATGGTTTCTCACTTAAAGGTGACCCAAAATGTGCGTTATCTTAGACCTCAGATGTAACAGGTATACACCACAAAAGATCGGGCTGCTTCTTGAAACCTGTCATGTGTCATTTCCTTTTAAGAATAAACGCATTGAGAAGAAGCATCAATTGCATCCCAAGAGCCATCCTCCAGGTCTTCTCAGGATAAATATATTCTGATTTCCTGAGACTTTTCTCTGGGAATAGATATTTTTGTGTCTGTTCAATCTGAGGAAAGCGTGATTTCATTGTCAAACTGCCGAATATCACATTTACAGTGGAAATTAACACAGAAACAGAAAGCCTATCACGTCTTTCGTAGAGTCAAGAGCTTCCCACTCAGATTAGGTAGGTTGATGATTTATTGTGGGCCAGATACCTGCTAAAGACACAAGTGAGTGGGTCAAGAAGGACCATTAGTGTATTCTGAAAGACTGCTTAGTGTACTGCTTTACGTAAATGAATGAGACGGCTGCTCAGATAAGCCACGGCATGAGTTGTAGTTGGGCTATGAATTCTTGGAGGACCTTGTAGAAGTGATTCAACCTTTCCACATCTTGCTCTCTGAAAGAAAACGAGGTCAAATCCTCTGCCAAGCCTTTCGCCCCAGAGGGCTAGGAGGATAAGCTCACAAAGTTTGTCAAAGTAATTAGTCTTCTGATTTGTTTTAATTTACTTGAAATAACGCAACTGACATCCTGTTCATGTGTTGCCAGTCTCAGATGCCCTCACTTCGCCTTGCAGCCTGCACTCCTAAGTGATTTGCTTCCAAGAGAGGCATTTGGACCCTTAATCCAAAGTCCTTCACGTGTCTGAAACAGAGTTGACACTTTGCCTTATCTTCACTACAGGGATCTCTGGGAACACAAGGGCGTCATGCCTACACGTGTGTCCAGCCACTTCTGTGTCAAGTACTACAACTACATTGGCTTGCTGGCAAAACTTAGAGAAAACCCCCTTTCTAGCTTCTTTCTACCACTCAATAAATTATTGCAGTCTGTGCACAAAACACAAATTACATGCTTTATTAGTATGTTCTGCGGTAACGTTAAAACCACAAGTGTTTACATGTGCTGCACGCATGCACTTTGGGGCTTTTTAATAGTGGGTTGACAAGAGATTAAAGACAGAAATATGGCATTTTATTAAAGCAAACATATCAGTATGCCTCCCATGATAAAATGATCTAGTTTTCTTCAGACACAAAAGTTTCTGTTGAGTGATACCTTAGAAATTCCTGCAGGGCACTCTATTATTCACTTTCTTCAACGGAGAGCAGCTGCAAACGGCCTCCAATTTTCGAGGAGTAGTGCCTGGTCATTCTTTACTGTCAAGATGAAGAAGAGCATAAAAGTTAAGTCAATAAAGTAATATGAAATGCTTAATATAAAAATTCAGGAATGAATGATTAACCATTAAAAACTTACAGGAGCTATTTCATCCAGGGATAAAAAAAAAATTAACATTTCCCCTGAAACCTATTAACACTCCTTGTAAACAATATTCTTTTTGGAAATATATGGTCTTCCCTCGTACTCTCCACACACATGGCATTTTTCTTATATCCACTTTACCTCTCCTGATGAGAAGCTGAGTTCCTCAGGAGAGAATGTTCCACACAGCTTCTCTAAGAAAACACCTGGTTGCCCCCTGTGGACTCGGTGAGGGTGGGCACACGGCCCACCCCGCGGGCAGGGGTGGGTGGGAGCCGTAAGTACGTGTTGTTGTTGATTCAGTTCCAAGATTGCAGGCGTGGGGACAGTGGACATGAAAGACCCTGCCTACCTTGCAGTCCAGGATGGATTCCTTTCCAGCCTATGAGAATTCACAGACGCACCTGTCTTCTCAGTTTCCTCCAGGGATCTCTGTTGCTTTCATCTGGGTCTCCACAGTATCTGTGGAGGTGGCAGAGGGAACTGTGAGCAGAGAAGAGCACCAGAGACCCACGCGCCTTTACCTTTATGAAGGAATGATTTGAAACATCAGGATAGCATTTCCCCCAGAACGTCTTCTTGATTTTAAACCAGAAAGAAAGGCAAGATTGTCTTGCTCTCCCTTCATACCCTAACTGCATTCAGGAAAAAAATGCTTTGAGCATCAACTCAAGAACAATTTAGATTGAAAAATTGTGAGATGATACAGGCAACGGTAACAAGCTGCATGGCCTCTGGAGGCTACAAAGTGTTCTCTGTACATGAGTTTTAGAGTTAATGCAGAGGTCTCCACTACGGCACGCTCAACGAGCTGCCACGAGGCCTGTGTAACCGTTCAACATCTGCAATGGGTATCTCCATAGTAGTTCCGGTAGTTTCGTAAATTAACTTGTCTCACAAAATCCGTTTGCTTTAAAAGATCCTGTGAGTCACCTGTCTCCTGATGTTTTATTCCATGAAGAGCTCACAGGTCTCTGGATTACCTCTGGTAGGGAGAGAGAAGGACAGTTAACTGCTGGCTTTGCGGAGTTTCCAGAAACTAACAAACGCAAAGCACCTTTCCAACAAGTCACCAATGCTTTTGGCCACTGTCTATCCCATGTGATGCGTCTCCAACATTTTTGCATCTGCTTCTTATGGACACTGTTAAAAGCAAACAGCAGCACGCCCGCTTTCCCCTCATGATCACAGATGAAGCCCACCACTTCTTAGGGATAAAACAGATGGAAGAGAAAATCTCTTGGTATCCTCTTTTGTCAGGCATTTTAATGTTCAAAGTCTTAAGATTACCTAATCACAGATTTTCTCATGTCTTTCACTTATCAGAACAAATAACAGGTGGAAATGACACCTGAACACCTGTGTTTGGGTTCAACTCCATTTGTAATTGCAGGTTCCTGTAGATGTATAGGCTGGGGGTAGTGAAGGATAGTTCACCTACCTGAATGTCTTCCAGACAAAAAGGAGATCTGGGTTGAGTGCTGACCTCAGCTTGGCCTGTCCCAACTGTCTCTACATATCTCTCTCTCTCTCTCCTTTCTCTCTCTTTCTCTCTCTCCTCTCTCATGTATAATCGCTCCTCCCTTCACATAAAATAAAAATGAATAACAACAATTACAAAACCATTACTGATCAAGATGCATCATTTCTGGTAGGTTTCTGCTGTATTGTGTGTGTGGCCTCATTTGTGCTACACAGTTTACAAGGATAAAACAGTGGCAATGCTAACCCAATTTCAAAGCTTTGGATATTAACAACATTTCTTGGCTTGATGTGATGGCTCAGTGGCTAAAATCCTCATCCTGAATGTACTGTTATTCCCTGTGGGCAGCAGTTAATGTCCTGACTGCCCCACTTCTCTTCCAGCTCCCTGCTTGTGGCCTGGGAAAGCAGTAGAGAATAGCTCAAAGCCTTGGGACCCTGCACCCATGTGGGAGACCCAGAAGCAGCTCCTAGCTCCTAGCTCCTGGCTTCAGATCAGCTCAGCTCCAGCCATTGTGGCCACTTGGAGAGTGAACCAGTGAACAGAAGTTTTTTGTCTGTGTGTCTTCTGCTCTCTGTAAATCTGCTTTTCACCTATCTATCTATATAGATAGATGGAGAGATAGATATCTTTAAAAATACTTCCATTTCTTTCCTGTAATTAAATTTAAAATCCTGATGATATTTTATTGCAAGACTGAAATGCCCCAAATTGTTAGATTTTGCTCATCATTTATACTCATTAGCAAACCAAGTAAATTGGCAGCATTATTTTTAAATGTTATCTGATTAGGTCACAAATTTCTGCAAATAAAATTGGCTCATTCTTCATTTGCCTCTTCCTAACTCTGCTTTTTTCCTTGTACAAATATTTGTTGTATGTCAGATTTTACCCACCCACACCTAGGTCATAGTCTAGAGGCTAAACATAAAAGCAAGTCGAATTTAGATCCTGAAGTTAGAGAAATTGCAATCAACTTTGATAGGCATGATGATAAACAAATGTGGTTATATGAGGCAGTTCTATTTTCTGCCTTGAAATGCAATAAATGGCTATCATATATTGTCTTATTTAATGCTTAGATGAGAAAAGGACTTAAACAGGGTTTCTCAAAACCTTCAGAGTTAGGAGATGGGCATTGGAAGAAAAATCTACATTAAGAGAACATAGACACACAGGCACAAGGAAAGAACCAGGAACCGATCACAAAACAATCCAGGAAACTAGCAATGCCAAGTGCCAAGGAAAAGAATTTAAGGATTAACATTGAACATTACAATGATTTGAGGAAAAAGAAGTCATTTCAAGGCTTAAAAAAAGGGGATGGATATATTTGATTAATTCCAGTTGAACACAGATACATTTCTAAGTTATGAAATGTTACAAAAATGACAATGAAGGCACTCAATAAGAAATCATCTCACAATAAAAAGGTATTAGAGAAAGCATCATAAGAGGTGAAAGATTTCAAGAATATTCAAGAAGAAGAAAAGTTATCAGCTATATAACAGATTCAACTGAAATGTGAACAAGGACCAAGCTACCTTTAACCAGAAAGTCCCAGAATAACCTCAAAATGTAGAAGCCACGAGTCCCTGTACATGTCATGTTGCAGGACAGGGATGAGAAGGGAGCCTGGTTAAACAACTAAATAAGTCAGAGCCGTGTGCCAAATACCCCAGCCCTGTGGTTCAACAGTTAATGACAGGAGATTGTAGGCTTACTATGAAAATACTTTACATCCGAGAAGACCCGAGTTCAACGCAGCAGGAAGGAGGAATGGCAATCGAAGACAGCCCCTGTGTACAACTCACCTCTGCCCTGCCTACAAACCATACCAAGTTGAAGTTCTTTCTTCTATAACAGCCTCTCCCTGCAGCAGACTGGAGGATTTTGTTCTGGGCAGGTTTCCCAAGTTAAGAGAAAACACTTCCATCAACCAGCATTTGAAAGCCCCCAGTGGAAAGGTAGAGTTTCCACTCAGTCAACAAATCTCAGCCATTTTCCCTGAACTCCCTGCTAGTGGATTGCTATGTTAGTTTAAAATATAAAGAGAGCCAAAATTATAGAACACTTCTAAACTTACCCATGTCAGAGAAAGATCAAAGGAGATAGACAAAAGGAACTCAGGGATAAAACACTAAAAAAAGAGACCATAAAAACAAAACAACAGCAGCAGCAAAAACTCTAGAATCGATAAACAAGAAAAAAATAAGTAACAGAAGGTTCAGAAAACCAAGGAAGACGCTATGAACGAAATAAATGCTCTGGGCATCAGGTTTGTGGCACAGAGAAGCAAACTGTCACTTGTGGGGCTGGCATCCCAAATCAGAATAAGGATTCAAGTCCCAGCTGCTCCGCTTGCAACCAAACTACCTGCTCATGCACTGGGGATACAAACGCTCAAGCACTGGAGTTCCAGCCATCTATGTGGGAGACAGAGATGGAGTTCCTGGTTCCTGGCTTCAGCCTTACTCAGCCATGGGTGCTGTGGGAATTCATAGGAGTGAACCAGCAGGTGGTACGCAGGTGAGCCAACAATAGATTTGGGGAATCTGCAGCCAGGTGGGGGCTCTGGAAGAAACTGCCCTCTGCTGGCTTGGGACAGGCCCAGCTTTGGCTGTTGAGGACATTTGGGGAGTGAAGATTGAGGATCTCTTTTTCTGTTTCTGTAACCCTGCCTTTCAAAATAAAAATAAAATAATTTTTAAAAAGGAAAGTAGAACAAAATAAAGGAGATTGGAATTTGCTTAGGAATGATAAAATTATTCTTCCATTATAAAAATGTATCAACAGATGGTGGTGCCTAAAATAAGGAAATATAGAAATAGTATATACTACATAGAAATATATACTATTTCTATGTTTGAATATATATGAGATATATATATATATATATATATCTCATTTTGAAAAATGGGTTGTTATACCCACCCGAAAAAGTCGCAAAGATATTGTGAGGAGTAAGAGAGTGGCGTGGCATCTTTAACGATTGTTTTTTTCATTCTCAAGACTTATCAAATGGGTGGATTTAAAATGATCCTAATGTGTTATCTAGCTATATATGTTTTAAATGAAAAAATGGCATAGTATAAATATAGATGTATGGACATTATACTCTATTCAAAGCATAAAGTGATATTCAATAAGCTACAGAAAAAGTTTTTAGTATTCAGTTATGTTGTTGAATTGTGTAAGTAGATATTCGGTCATACATGTCATTGCTTTGAAAAGCTTGGCAACCCAATGACAGGAACCTGACTTGGCTGGATTCCCTGAAAATGTTATGCCTACAATACTGATGAATAGTAAGGGAAAATTTTAAACCACTTAGACACAAATATTCATACATGTCCCCATCTATAGTCAATTCACAGATTAAAAATAGAAACATGAGAATTAAATCTGTACTGGACACGTGCAGATCTTTATTTTTTGCTAACTGGATTCCCTAAACAACACAGTATAGGAAGGGTTCACGTGGCAATTCCATTGTACAATTAATCTAGAAATGAAGGAAAGTGTATAAGATAACAGACATATACACAGATATGATGTCAGTCTATGTGAAGAACTTGAATATCTATGAATTGTGGTGTTTACAAAGTGATCCAGTCATTTCTAGGACACAAAGAGACATCCACAGGAAATCGTGATCAGCTTATTGAGATGATATTGCAAGGTGATGCATTTTCACTTCATTTTGACTGCCTTGTTACACTTCTTCCTCTTGCTTGGATTTTGGGAGAGACTGAAGTCAAAAGCAGCATTGGCTAGCACAGAGTCACCATGATCTCCATATAAAACAAGGTAAGAACCCTGAGTAGCTGAATACCTCCTCAACAGAAGGAAAGAGTTCTGTTTAAGATCATGTGATTATGATTTTTAAAATCTGTCCTTATGTTGCACATATGGCATTCTCAAAAAAAGATTCTTTTCTAATAAAATTGAAAAATAAGCAAGAAATTTAGTGAATGAGGCAAGAGAAAGTGGGTGCAGCTGGAGGAACTACTTTTTGTTGAGCATTTAGCACATGTTGAATGCTGCCATGTATTTTTTTAGTCAGAAGCAATGATATTCACAAGTTGTTCCCCCCACACACATACACTGCCCAAGTTCAGAATCAAGCTTCCAATAAAAATCATGAGTTAATTACTGAACATAGGAATGAATGAATAGATGAATTGTGAAACCGTTTTTTTTGGTTTGGTTTTTTTTTTTTTTTTTTTTTTTTTTAACCTTTGCCAGGAAATTTTATAGTGCCTCTGGAGGTCATGCACAGTAGCAACATTGAATAATTAGAAGCTCATTGAATTTTCTAGATAACCGAAATGGAATGTATTGAAAGAGAGGCGTTCCCAACACGGTTTAATGCCATTGCACAGAAGGCACTGCAAGGAATTCGAAAGATCCAGAGTCAAAGACATGAGCTCGGGATGACTTCACTGAGAATCACGGCAAACATTCCACACACAGACAGCTACCTGGGATCTTTGTGTCAGGCAGTTCACTAGGCTTTCTTTAAAATGATTCACTTATTGTCACAAGTTTGTTCTTGGATATGATAAAAGGAAGAATTTTTTTTAAATCCCTTAAAGTTAATTATATTCTTGGAATTGTATCTAGGAACTGCATTGAATCTGCTTTCTTTATTATCACATTAGTATGAGCACTGATGAGAAAAGATAAAATGCAATGTTATCAATATGAAATAAATAAAAAGCAGATCAGTGGAATTATGGCATAGTGGCATAGTGGACTAAGCCATTGTTTGTAACATGAGCATCCCATATTGGAGGGCTGGTTCAAGTCGTAACTGCTCTAGTTCCCACCCAGCTCCGTGTTAGTCTGCCAGGGGAAAGCAGTGGGAGATGTCCCAAGTGCTTGAATCCATGCAAGTCTCTTGGGATAAGTAGATGGACTTCTGCACTCCTGTCTGCAGCCTGGTCGGGTAGTGGACATTGTGGACACTGGACAACGGGTTCATGGATGGAAAATTGAAGCTGTATGTTCCATCTCTTCTTCTCTCTTCATCTCCCTGCCTTTCACACACAATTAAAAGCAAATAAGTAAAACTGTGTATGTTCATCATAAGTTGAGCTTAAACTTTTTGTAAGTTTCACATTCTCATCTTTAAAGTCAGCCTATACTCAGTTCTATCAATAGGCAATATCAGAGTAATCCTCTCAATAATTCCTAGGAATACTTACAACCATTTCAGCTCACAGATGCAAAAAGTGAACTAAAAGTCTTTAAGGCTTCTTTTTTAGATTTGAAAAGGTGAGGTAGAATGAGAAGTCCTCCGAGCATCTGTCAGTTTGATTATCCATATGCAAATAAATTATTTTCATTTCTTTTTTCTTTCTTTTCATTTCTTTCTTTCTTTCTTTCTTTCTTTCTTTCTTTCTTTCTTTCTTTCTTTCTTTCTCTTTCTTTTTTCCTTTTATTAGAAAGGCAGATTTACAGAGAAAAGGACAGAGAGAATATGTCTTCCATCCTCTGCTTCTCCAAATATCTGCAATGTCTGGAGTGAGCTGATTCAAAGAGAGGAGCCGAGAACTTCTTCTAGGTCTCCCAAATGGGTGCAGGGACCCAGGGACTCAGTCCATCTTCCTCTTTTTCCCAGGCCATAAGTAGGGAGCAGGATCAGACATGGAGAAGCCAAGACACAAACTGCTGTCCATATAGGATGCTGATACCAAAGGCTGGAGCATTAGCCTGTAGAGCCTCGGTGCTCTCCCACTAATACAATATTCTAGAAAATCGATTTCTGTTAGTATACTTTCCCTGAGGTTTGAGGTCTCTATGTACCACACAGCACTGAGGGCTGAATTGATTAATGCAATGAACCTCTTTAAATGAATGCTTTACTGGTAGAATTAAGCTTTCAAGTAAAAATCAAGTATCTGACATAATGGGAACATAGAGTAGGTATATAGGCTTATTTCATATTTATTCAAAAATGATCCTGGGTGTTTTCTGAATAAATATCCTTTTTTTCAAATTCCCTGAGAATTTTAATAACTAACAAAAATTTTATATCCTGAATTTCAATTACATTTTTTTCATGCTTATTTTTCTTGCATATACTTGAGGTATATGAAATGCTGTTTTGATAACTGTACAGGTAATCAAAGAGCCATTCCACTCCCTTCCATTGGTATCTTTCTTTGCTCTTTTTTTTTTTTTCGTTTCAAATTGAACTGATACTTAATGCGATACTTAATACTGAATGTGATACTTCAGGTTGTAAAAATACATGTCCACCATGTAATGTCTTGGTAGACTTGATGTATCCAGGATAAACATTTATTACCTCAAATGTCAACCATCTCTTTGTGAAGAAAAATATAAAAATCCTTTCTTCTGGCTTTTTTACTGTAGGACTCATTATTATTATTATCATCTAGAATCACCCCACTGTGCAACAGAACACTAGAACTTTATTTTGCTAATGACTTAGCACCTATGACTCACCCTCTCACATTCTTCCTTCTCTGTAATTTTCATTTCAAAGTTTGAAGATAGGACATGTGTAGCAAAGTGCTAGATTAATTAAAATGCCCAGTGGTAAGACATCTATTGTATGATGTCCTCTGATGCAGAGAGCAAAGCAAAGACGAATAGACCGCACTGGTTGTCAAGATCTGAAAGATAGCATGTAACAGAATCATAAAATGATGGGTTTACTTTAAAAACAGACTAAACATATATTTTAGGCATGACATCATGATGGAAACTGACTACAGCTAGGTCAACATCAAGCCCTGACATAATGATTCATGTCATAGGATATTTGACCTTAAAAATCATTTTGAGCATCTACCAAGGACATGAACCAAGCTTGGAAGTCCCAGAGCGAGATGTGTGTGAATGACAATGGGACTTTGTAATTTAACTGGAAATGGATTTTAACCAGCTGGTAATATTATGGGTCACACTCAAATGCTCTCGCATGCTCAAGTTTAGAAAGATTTAGATTTTTTTTTCCTCCCAAGTAGGTACAGATCATAGATTCTATCTTGGACTAGCTTGTCTCCTGGGTGCTTGATAGATGTTGCTGCTCTTCTGATAGATAGAGGAAATGAGGTTACAAAATTGCTCTACTATCACTTACTCTTAGATGAAACATGTGAAGATCCTTGGGGAAATCATGGTAATAGGCTATAGGTTTTCCAGAACTTAGCTCTATGCACGAAACAGAGTTAGAATGCAAACTTTTTACATTTCAGCACCAGCCATCTCATTTCACGTAATAGTACCGTGGTTAGTGAGGTATTTTTAACTTCGGAAAGCAGAGCCTTAAAATGTAACTACTTAAAGAAATATGTTAAACTTGTGATTGCAAAGTGAACTGAAAGCATGCTGTTGCAAAAATTTTAAAAAAACATAAAGGAGGAGGGTGAATGGAGGTAAATCTGCATCGTGACGCACGTGAAATGTGTTCACTTCGTATAAATAAAATACTTTAAAATGCTAAAAAAGAAACATGCTCCCTGAAAATCAATGTCTTTTTTCTTAAAGCAAAATAAATGCCTAAAATGAGTATCCTAAGGAGTTGATGTTGGTGTTCAATACTGCCTTGTTGATCAAGGGAGTCCTTACAAAAAGTACAAAAACTTTTTTTGTGTGTGACCCAAAAAGATTCTCATCTTGTGAGAAGATGGGTAAGAGTACATTGTTATCTCACAGGACATGCTGTTTCTCCTGAACCTGACAAGCAAAGCTCAACGATAGCATGGAAATTAACAGAAATGAACAAACATGAAGGGGAACAAATATTTACCTGCTAACACTTTCTCATTCAGGCTCATTCTTCGCGTTAATAGGAAATGGACGAGCACCATGCTCTTGTCATGTGTCTCCCATGAGAACTCATCAGCACATCCTTAGCATATGGCAAAGTTTAAGGTTTCCACGTGGCTCGGATAGGCATGGAGCGCACCGCAATCTGTTCTGAAAGAGCCTGTAAGTTTGTGTCGTTAATACCCGTGAACTCTTCTTTCCTGAAATAGTCTCCACTCCTACAGCTCCTCAACTTAGACTCCCATTCATGATGGCTTTGAAAGAAAGACTGCCTCCTTACATCCCCCGGTTAGGGACCCACCGTGAAATGCCTCGTTAAGAACCTTAATTTAAAGCAGCACACAGTTCTGTTTGTCAGAGGTAATAATTACCTTCCTAATGAGCCTGCCCTTTGCCTGTGATGAGCAAGCCGCCTCCCTCCTCCGCCTTGTTTAGAGTAACTTTGGCTTTATTTCTGGCTTTCTTCAAGTGCTCTTATTTTTTTAAAAAAAAAACTAATAATAACATTATGCCTGCTTTTCTGGGGTCAAAACTGTCTACTTTAGACTGAAACCATGTGCTGTTAACTGCTGCTGAAACCCATTCCCCCATGTATTTGTGGGACACGTGAGGAGCCACAGAAGTCCTGAAACGCACCGTCAGCTCCCAAGGAGTGGAAGGAAAGAGATGAGTGATGTCAGTGTGACAAGAGCCTACCTTGTGTTTTTATATAATCTCCATGTGAACTGATTAGAACCGAAATGTCCGTGTAAATCTAAGCAGGGACATTGAAGGGTTCTTGAACAAATCGATTTTATAGATATCTGTGAGTATTATAATCTTAACAATGTTAAATATCTTTTTGTGGGCTGGGAAGAGCTTCCTGGGTTATGCCCAAGCAAATGTGAAATTTTTTTGACAACTTGCATTCATTATCATGTTAAGTGTTCCTTGGTGTCTTCCAATATGATTATCGCTTCCCCATTTTAGCAGATAATCAAAATATTCTGCCCCCAATTTTATACAAAATAACTGAGGGTGTTTTTTTTTTTTTTTTTTTTAGAGGTTTGAAGAGTTTAAACCATTTAATATGATCTCTTTTGCTTTCAGATGGGGGAAAACAGAGAAACTAAATGGAGCCTCCAATATCCGATATCCTACAGTCTGTATATGACAGATGCAGACTTGAGAGCTCAGATATTTGGTAACTGGTATTTGTATCTTAATCTGTCGGGTCCAGGAAAATCTGTCCTTTGTTTCTGGGAAAAAGAGAAACTTATTTTTCCAGGTGTTCTTGTAAGAAACAAGCTGTCATGTCAGGTTCACTTACCAGAGATGTTTTACGGTTTTCAATTTGGAACTAGGAGTCAGGACCATTAATTTCTTGTTAATTCCATGCCCCCAGCGCCCCAGTCAGGCTGAGAATCACAGGGGGTTGAAGTTGAAAACCTCAAGAGGTGTGACAGGGAAGGCAGTTCCATTAACAGTGCTCAACTTGACCAAAACAAGAACATGATACAAATGTGGCGAGTCACACAGCAAGTTCCAGGGTGGCATGACTTGGCACTAATGCCACAAGTTGCCTGTACTTTACTCTAAAACTGATTACTTATGTGAAGACTTGAAACACGGAATTGTAAAATCGGTAAGAGTTGGCTGTAAAGAGTTGACTATAGAAGAACACGCAGAATCTTTGTTTTTGTAAGAGAGAGAGCCAGTTGAATCCCCTCTGAAAGGCCTGGGAGCAATTGAAATGGAGAAGAATGGATAGAAATCTTCCTGGTCCCACAGGATTAAACAAAGGACCTGCTGGAGGAACAAGTTGTATATTGGGGGACTGTCCTTTGCTGTTGAAATGTAAATGGCTCAAGCCCCCCTCTCTGGATGCCTACATGACAACCTTCTTTTAAAAGTCTGATGCTGTTAATAAACTTTGGCTATTACTATCAGCTCCATGCACCAAGTCCATTGCTGCAGGACCGCGAACAGTTGGCTGCAATCCTTGAGCTGAATGCAGAAGACAGAAAACACCAGTTTGTGTTTACCTTCTGTGTTCCAGTTACTGTTCTGCTCTGTGGGCAACTAAGTGGTTATTAGAGAGTCTGTGAAGCCGCATTGCTGATTCTCCTGTTATGCTACCCCCTGGGCTGCTGGTATCCCATATCAGAGCACTGGCCAGCTCCTCCACTTAGGATCCAAAGCCCTGCTGAGGAACCTGGAGAGACCCACATGGCAGATCTGGATAAAGTTCTGGGCACCTGTCTGTGGCTTGGCCCAACCCCAGCCATTACAGCCATTTGCGGTGTAAACTAGTGGGTGAAAGATTTACCACTCTTTCTCTTTTTCTCTCATCCAGTATGTATTTTAAATAAATAAAATCAACTTAAAGGGGAAAAAAGTTAGAGTTTGTTTCTTAAGGCTTGTAAATTGACACCTGCCTTTCCAAACTTGCTCCTAGTGGTTTCTATAACGGTTTCCAGAAACGCTTTCTTCTAGGCATTGGTGTTCATCTATTAGCAGAGGTTGAAACAAACAAACAAACAAAAAACAAATCTGTTTTGCTAGCCTTTCTTTGAAGATTTACTTATTTATTTATGCCTGGAAGCCAGTTACAGAGAGAGAGAGAGGTAGAGAATGAGATAAAGGGGGGGGGGGGAACGAGAGAGGAATGAGAAAGAGAAGAGAGATTCCATCATTGATTCATTCCCTCAAACGACTACACCATCTAGGGCTGGACTGAGCCGGAGCCAGGAGACTGGAGATGGGTGCAGGTTCTCCAGTCCTTGGGCCGTCTGCTGCTGCTTTTCCACATAGGTCAGCTGGAACCTGGATTGAAGGCAGAGCAGCTGGGATTCAAACAGCCCTCCTATGGGATACCAGCAGAGCGAGAAGTGGCTTCCTTCAGTGAACCACAACTCCAGCCCCAGCTACAGTCTCTAGTTATTTCAAGGTTTCACACAGAAATTGGTTCTGTTCTACATTAAAACATTATTTTTAAATCCCTTTAATTCAGTTTCCAAAGTTCAAATGAAACATAAAGGAAAAAAAAAAACCCTCATGCAAAGCTTCCTGCTTCCCAGTGTCAGCCTGGCCACAACTAATCAGACTATGTGTTCATAGTTCTGAATCATGGCTGTAGGGCAAGATGCTACAAAAGAGGCTTTCCAAAGAGCTCCCAAACACTCAGCTAAATCTGCAGTGCTACAATAATAAGGTCATTTCCAAATGCAACAAACATTAGGAATGTAGAATTGGGTAATATCCCTGTGTTGTGATCATTTGGCTTCTCAGCAAATTATGTAATACAATTAGCAGGATGATAAATGTCGAGCTGGACAATGCTACTGTTGGACATAGTGAGTCGCCGGAGTTTCATATACTTGAAGCTTGGTCCTTGCTCTGTAGGTGTTGCACCTGGGGATCTTTTAAGAATCGAGGCCTGGTGGCAGGTACGAGAGATCGTGCGTCGTGATGGAGCAAGTCATTAGACAAGAACAGCCTTGTCCTTGAATCCCTCTGGTTTCCAGGCCTTGCTCCTCCTGTAGGTGTGATGACATGTTGCATGAGGTGCTCACCACCGCCCAGTCATCTCGTCTTGACATCCAGCCTCCAGGACTGTGAACTACATAAATATCACTGCTTAAAAAGAACCAGACTTTGAGAATTATGTTACAGAAATAAGAGGGAAAAAATGATATGGACTTTGCTCGCCTAAGCTAAGGAAATTATTCAAATTTTAGAAACGACATTTAATTTTTTTCCCCTTTAGTTCACAGTCACAGCTGAAACAGCACCGAGCTGAGTGGAGTTGACTGTGGCTAACTCCCAGCGATGTGGCTTCTAAGGTCCTTGCGAACAGTTTTCTGTGGTCCATTTCTCCTTCCATACACTGGGGGGAAACACATTGTCTGTAAGAATGATGGGAAGAACATATTACAGGGCTGACAGAACCAGAGATGTGAAGCAGCACATTAAATTGACACTTGTGTGCTTGTGCCAAACCACAGTTCCAGTTCTGGTCCTGGCTACTCTGGAGAAGAGAGCAGGAGATGGCTTGTGTGCTTTGGCCGCTGCTGCCACTTGGGGGACATCTGCTGACGGCTTCTAGAGCCTGCCTTACCCTGGCTCAGGACTGAGTGCCATGGCCCCCTGGAAGGTGAGAGGGCAGATGGTAGGTCTCTCTCTCTCTCTTTTTCTGTGTCTGTCCACTTTTCCTTGTGGCTACATACTTTCAAATAAATTTTTAAAATTTAAAAAGAAAAAATGAGATAATTTATCTGAAGTGGCCAAACAGTATCTGGCTATGGCAGAACTGTTTTTGAAAGCAATTGTCCTAGCTTTACTGGCATGGAAATGTAAATAGTAAGTCACTTCAACACATGGAAGAGTGAAGCCTGCATTGTGGCACATTGGTCTAAACTGCCACCCGAAACACGGGCAATCCATATCAGTGATGATTCAAGTCCTGGCCACTCTACTTCCAGTCTAAAACCCCGCTAATAGGACTTGAAAAGTACTGCTAGATGGTTCAAGTGCGTGGCTTCTGTCCTGGATGAATCTCCAGACTTCTTGGATTCAGCTTGGCCCAGCATTATCCAACCTGATCCTCTAGGGAGTGAACCAGCAAATGAGAAATCTCTTTGTCTCTTTCTATCTTGGTAATTCTGCCTTCCAAATCAATCAATCAATCTTAAGTCAAAATACATACAAGGAAGCTTAAAAAAGTATGTGGAAATGAAATTAAATGATAAAGTAAGATTTGTATGACTTTTTGAAGGCTCCTCATGTGTATGGTTGAATGGTATCCTTCATGTTCACAGCATTAGGACAGCCACAAGTCTAAACAAACATCTGAGGCCGTTGTGGTATGGTTCATGAAGCCCTTGGCTCTGACCCAGTCCTGGCTCGAGCTACATCTGGCGAGTGAACCAGCAGATGGAAAAGGCTCTTCCTATCTCTGTAATTCTTCCAAGTAAATGAGTACAATCGTTATTTAAAAGGGACCAAACATAATTTTTTTTCTCTATGAATTGTGAAAGTCACAGAGCCTAGCTATATACTTCAGCAAAGATTTTTTTATATGCTTTTTTTTCTAAAGCATTGTTTCTCTAAAGGGATCTCTTTATAAGCTGACATGATTTTGGACTTACATGAAACCTGAAGAAATTTAATTAGATGTATATATAATCACACACACACACACATTCTACCCTATTAGGTTGGAGTCTTCCACATCAGTAGTATTTAGGCTTTTCAGTCAACATCTGACCCCAGCTCATTTGAGCATTGATTCAAAACCACCCAAATGTCTAATAACTATTACCAAATAGCATATTTTTAAAATGCTAAACATTTTTGAAGATTGTGGATTAAAAAAAATGCTGATCGTCATTTTGGCATCGTGATTAGAGAAACAGCAGCCAACATGTCAATAAGCGATATCTGACGGAAGTCATGCTCCTACGTAGGTAGAAGCTGTTAATCCTTTCAGGCACCATTACTGGAATGCCAGGAACATTTGTTCACCACGAAGATTCAGCAACTAAACCAACCAGAGCTTCACTTTCTTAAGGTACAGGTTGGATAGAATTGGCATGTCTATTCTCCTGAATTTATCCACATACCCAATGCAACAGACTTCTATTTTTCTAGAACTTGACAAGCTTGGCTTCATGCTTATACAAGACAGCTTATACAAGACAATCAAAAGATCAAAAAAGGTCAAATCTATTTTAAATGCAGAAGTGATGAGGAATTTATCTTAAAAGGTATAAAGAAGGAAGAGGGGAAGAAAAGAAAGAAGTTCATGTATCAATGACAATGTGCATTGATAAAAGGCTGGAAAAGCCCAGCAGAGGAAGACAATGAGAAGCCAGGGCACAGCACTCTGGAATGCATGATTTAGCGTTCTGAACATATGTACAGATGTCACAAGTCTACAAGGAAAAGCCTAACAGACGCATTTCAAACTCTAGTTGTAAGTGCAAAATTAACATGTGGCAATCTTGCATCAGGCTTATCAACATTGAGGCTATTTTAAACGTTTTAGAAAAGATGTAAGAAGTGAAGGCAGTCTGACAATTGCTAGTATAGCGCAGCCTAGAACCAAGGATTCACACCTCAGAACACCCTGAGGCTGTGGCTGTAAGGAAACCTATGCGAGAGGACAGATTGAGGAACCACATTGCCTGGGACACAGGTCTGGAATGAATTGGAAGGTCACCAGCCTCTCTGTGTTGTCGTTGACTCATCAATGAAACCATCGTACAGTCGTGAACACGGATGGATGCCATCCACACTGACATTAAAAACAAAGTCGTCTATGTCCACGTTTGCCATTGTTCTTTAATCATTATTTTTTCCTTAACACGTGCCAATTATTTCCAGTTTGCTCAGCAATCATGGAAGGGAATAGATGCATTTTTGCATCAGAACTTCATTAATCCATGCTCTACTGCTCTTTAAGTCCTCAGACTTTGTTTTAGCTGCAGAAATCTTTCTTTCCTAAAAGCTTAAGCAGAAGCAGGTAACAGAGTCGACGATAAACCCCGTCTCTCAGCAGCCAGCATGACGTGGCTAATCTACATCAGGTTGCCTAGATTCCAAGGGTAAATAGAAATAAGCACAATTAAAGAAAACCAGATGTACCAAATCCTAAAGCTAAGAACTGAGGAGATTAGGGGATGATGTGCACATTTTTGAAAAACAGCATCTTGCACTCTAATAATAGCTCCTTTATCCAATTTAAAATAGGATTTGATTAACAATACACACTCAACGGCTCACACATAATTTGCCTTTTTTAAAAAACGTGCATTTCAAAAGCTGCCAAGGAAGGGGGGGTAGTAAAGGAAGCTGGTACTTGGGTTCTTTGTTTTATAATCTCAAAACAATAGAACATTGAAACACCATTAAAAATTTAGACATAAAGTGAGTCAGAAACTAAAAATTGTTCTTGCTTCTCTTCATTTCAGGGACTTCCTTTCCTAAACACAATACACACATAGACACATTTTAAAGCACACGAAGTTATAATTTTATTGCATATATATGACCAATATTTCTTTATTCATTATT
Source organism: Ochotona princeps (assembly GCF_030435755.1). NCBI lineage: Eukaryota > Metazoa > Chordata > Mammalia > Lagomorpha > Ochotonidae > Ochotona > Ochotona princeps. The sequence continues at coordinate 160,452,701 of NC_080832.1, forward strand.
TTTACCAATATATTTGCTATTTTTATCTATATTATGTATATGGTATAAGCTAGGTGGTTCATTTTATCCATGCATGTATCCAATTATCTCAATATCGCTGAAGAAATGATTTGTTACTGATTTAAAGTGCAATGTTTATTACAGTCAATCTCTTCCACAAATCTAAGTGATTCTATTGATCTATTATTCTATTTCAAGGCCAAAACCTAATTTTATTTCCTGTCGTTTTATATCATATTTTGGTGTCTGCAGAAAAAGGTTCTCCTTCATTTCTCTCTTAAAATCTTTCTTGTCTATTACTCTGCTTTCTTGCCTTGACCTGATCTCTATAATTGATTTATGAAGTTTCATAAAGTATATTTTGGAGATTTAGATTGGCATCTCCTTAAATTTATAGATTTGTTTGCCAAAATGGGATATTTCCAATATCCCAAGATGAACTGTAAGAAAAAAGTGGATTAGAAAAAAATATACCTTTCTTGAATATTGAATGTCAAAGAAAGGTAATTTTCTAAAGATAGATAAGAGAAGGTACTCATTTTTATTGTGAAATAGAAAGAAAAGGATAAAGTGAAAAATAAAGGTTCAAGCAATGTAATGCATTATAGTTTGGTAGATTTGATTTTAAGGCAAGTTTGTTTTACTCTGTCTGGACCAAAATTTTCTCATCTGTTAAACAAGAAACTTGGCTGGGATACGGTCTATGGCCATTTCCAGCTGCATGGGTGAGGGTGTCACTGTTCTAGGCACGAAGACATTGTGTGCCATGTCATTGGTGATCCAACAAGCATGGTGCTTCAGTATGCTCACACCTGATTCCAAACCAGTACCAGTGTGTGCCCTCCAAACCTTTATGGACTCCTCATCTAGCCTGAAAGAAGGTAGCACACACAGTGCTTTGCTTACCAGTACTGAGTTTAAGTACCCTTGTGATTAGTGATCCTGATTAGCTCATCTTTGGAAAATGCCTACTACTATCCTCAACCCACTTTCTCAAAGATGTATTTATTTGTTTGTTTGTTTGTTTGTTTGAAAGACAGTGTTACAGAAAGGAGGAGAGAGATCTTCCATCCGATGATTCACTCCCCAAATGACTGCAAAGGCTGGAGCTGAGCCGATCCAAAGCCAGGAGCCAAGAGCTCCTCCAAGTCTCCCACGCGGGTGCAGGATCCCAAGGCTTTGGGCCATCCTCAACTGCTTTCCCAGGCCTCAAGCAGGGAGCTGGATGGGAAGCGGGACCACTGGAATTAGAACCGGGGCCCATATGGGATCCCGACGCATGCAAGACGAGGACTTTAGCCATTACGCTATTGAACTGGGCCCGATTCAGTGTCTTTATTTTGTGCTTCCATATGTCTCTCTAAATTTTTTATTTTTCTTTAATATTATTTATATACATGAGAAGGATGCATGTCCAGGAGGGCCTCTGATTAGGGTGCACAGAGTCAGGTATGGAGGAAGGTGGGTGGGATTAAATATTTCAAGGGTGGCTGCTCCCTATTGTCTAGCTTCATCAGCATCCAGAGATGAGGGACAGTCGTTTAATGTCTGTCCCCCAGCATGGGGAAGAGTGTTCCAAGGGAGTTACCTGAGCAGTTCTATCATTCTGAGAAGTTGTCGGTTCGTTGCTCCAGGGTTGAGAAAGTCTTTCCAAGGTTTGTTGGTTGACAGGATCCACCACCTTAGCGCATTCATGGACCCAAGAACATACTGCAAGGCTTGTCCAGGATTGTCCAATCTATTCTGCTTTCTGTACTCTGATGATGCAGGAATTGTCCCCGACTAGCCTAGCTGAGCTAACTGTCATGTCCCCTATGTGCATCTGGGCATGCTGTCCACTGCACAGGTATTAGCAATTGAGGAGACCCAGTCCTGATTCATGCACCCTAAAGTCAGACAACAACACATCCTCTGATTTTTTTCCTGTGTGTAGGGTTTGAGTCCAGTGACCGAGGTGCAGAGTCCCCCAAGAAACCTCTCCTGGGGTGACCTCAGACTTGACTCCTGTCTGTTCCAGCCAATGAAGGGTCAGGTTTGGTCACCTGCACCAGGCAATGCACGTACGGGAGGATGAAGCTATCTTGTCAATTCCACCGCAACCTTATAATTCACATGAATCAACAGATGCTGTGGCCCTACCTAGCCAACCCGCCACAGACCCAGCCCTCACACATCCAAGTAGGTGCCATGGCTTAGTTGGGCAACTCCCAATATCTCCTACCAGGCCCAGCGCAGCCCTCGTTTTTCCACATGCCAGCCTCTGTTGTGGCCTGGCACAGCCAAGCTCACATCCCATCTAGCTCTTGCGCATACCCATGGGTGCTGCAGCTTAGCTCAACTTGCCCCACCCCAAGACTCAGCCCTCATGTTTGCCAATAGGTTCTGCCACATTGTCCAGGCTGGCTTGCCCCCAGCCCTGGTTCTCAAACTCCCCTGCACTAGGTACAGCCTATCAGGGAAGCACCCACAGTTCCGCTACTAGATATGCTCCCACCTCCAGATCTTATACTTATCAGGGGGTGCTGTTGTCAACCCTTACATGACTTGAGCAGTTTTAGGATTTAGTTTGGCTCTCATGCGTGCCACACTCACAAGCCTCCCCAGTCCCAACTCTCAAGCTCACCTGTGGAAGTAGTGGCCCTGCTGGAGAGAACTGATGTTTTCCCCCCTAAGACTACTTCTAGCCATGGTCTTCTGCATGGCAGCATGTGCTACAGCCCAGTCTGAAATGGCCTGCCCTCAGTCTCAATATTTGCCAGCAGGTGCTACAGCCTGGCTAAGCCCAGCCTGTAATCAGTCCAGCTTTTGCCAACAGGTGCAGCAGCCTAACCCAATCTGGCCATCCTCCAGGCCTCATGTGAACTGAAGAGTACTGCTGTCCAACCAGGGCTACCCTGTACCCCATCCTAGCTCACACTTGTGCCAGGGTGTGCTCTGGACTGGCCCAGCCCGATCCATCCCCATACATATGCTGACCCACATGTATGCTGAGGGGTGCTACAACCCAACCAGGCCTGCCTGGTTGTTGTCGTCCTAGTGATATAACACTTTGCCTAGGTACAAGGCAACCTAGGCAGTTGCCTACAGCTGGGAGAAGAAATTTCTTTAGAAGAACTTAGGAAGATAAAAGATGAAGTCGAAATAAAATTGTGCAAGAATAGCTAAGCTTCTTTAAATATGACTTTCTTGGAAGAACTTATAAATAGTTCACATTGTGATAAATAGAAATTAATTGTTGAAAAACAATCTGTACCATCTAAAACCAAGTGAAACAACTGGCAAGTTTGGGTAGTGCAAATTAGAAAACAGGAAGTTTTTCATATGATGTTATGACAATATGTGACTATTAGCTGTAATACCCTGGAAGAGAGCCAAAACTAAACATGAGAATTTTTATTTTTCCTCAGCTTGGTGTGGATAGGAGTATTGATATTGTTATTACTATTCTTACTCTGGGACTGTTTTACATAAATTACATAATAAAGCAAATTAGAAAAGATATTTTCAGCATGAGTGGGAAATATAATATTGCATGAGGGCAAGTCAACAATCTGCAGTCTTGAATTTGATTTGGAAAAGCCAGTGGAGTCTTAGCATCCTACCTGGAACCATGTACCAAGCACCATGTACTGACAAGGCCTAGGAACCATTATGTCACAATAGGAATAAGCACCAGCCATGCTGAGGGGACTGCTCCAAAGGAATTCCCTCTAAAAGAAAATAGAGATCGACACAAATAAGCCTGAGATATCTTGCTGTACCAAAAGCAAGAAAGCTATGAAAGACTTCTTAAGATTGTACCAGACTTCAGTGCTAACTCGAGTGGCCCCTGGATTGGTTGAAGAAGATCTGAGGCGATCAGACTGTGGTGGCCTCAAACTGCTAAAAACCCCATTTGATACATTCAAATTAATGATGTTGTAGCTTAAAAATAATAGTTCACTGATTAGCTCTGGGGGATATTGATAGGGAATAACTAATTACTTTGTTACCTACTAAATAAAGATAAATATTCAAGCATGCTCCCCTTATTTCCTAAACAACACATTCTTTAGTTTTAATATCGTGTAAGAGTTTCGGTGTTTTAGCCGAATGGATAGATTTCCTGTGTCCCACATTGGAGGATCTGGATTTGACTGTTGGCTCATGACTCAACACCACACATCTTATGGGGCACTGAAGTAACTGCGCTGCTGAGACTCAGATGGCAAGCCTGGATGGAGTTTGTGACCCCCAGCTGTGAACACACCCCAGCCTGGCTGTTTCGGGCAGCTGGGAAGTGACCCAGCTGATGGGAGCTCACTCCGTCTCTCAATATCTCTTTGTCAAATAAACAAAAATGTAAAAACAACAATGTGAATACATGTCCATCTTAAATATGCAAACCAGATGCAATGAAATTTCATTTGTGAACTTAAACTTGTGATTATGACACAAAACAAACTGTTCATCACATTGTTTTAGTCTTACTTCATAACATTTATGTCAGAAAGTGACGTAATTGAAGTAATTCGCATTCTGTGTGTTGCTCCTGATAATGAATGTGATAGCTTCCTGATTTACAACTAATTTTTATGTGTTTTTAACAGTTATTTGAAATTCAGAGATGAGGTGGTGGGAGAGTAAGGGGAGAAGGCCCATGCATTGGTTTTCTCCTCCAACACCTGCAGCAGTCAGGCTGGGCCAGGCCAGGCCGTACTCAGCAGCTTGGAACTCAATCAAGGTCCTTCACAAAGGTGCAGGAACCCAACCACTTGAACTACCAAGTGCTTCCTTTCAGGATACATCTTGGCAGAACTACAATTGAGACCTAAGACGAACAGCGGACCAGGCAGTCCAAAACAGGATACGACGTCCTAGATGGAATATTTCCCCTTTCTGAACGTCCATGCACGGTGGTTTAGAAATAAGCACAGGCCCAGGGAGAGGGGTGACGCACAGTGCATTCAGTACAAGCTCTGATGCAGATTCTTGTGAATTCACTCTCAAGCAGAGAGAGTGTAGCCCAGTGATTGTGTGTGACGCCAACAGGCCAACTTGATCCTACATTTACTTTCGGGCGCTATAACATGTTCAATAAAGGATAACAAAAATGTGTGAATTTGAAGATGACCTGTGTATCATTGGAACACAACAGGAACTGCAGTTGTTGCTTACAACAGGCCAACAGACCTTGATCTCTGGGAGGATTCATTTAGAATTGACAGCTTTAGTAGTGGAAAAAAAAACCCAAACACTTTTAGTTTGTTTCCTTGTTGTTTTAAAATTCGGGGGGGGGGGGGTTCAAAGTCCCATGGAAAAAGCATCGCTCCTTGCCTGCACCCCAGAACAGCCATGTTCCATCTCTTCTCCGATGGTTCTGGCCAACTGACACCAGCATCACAGAAGAAACAGCCAGAGCTTATCCACCTGCTAAGTGGTGCGCTTTTTCTTATTTCAGAGTTTCTGTTAGCAATGAGTTGGAAGGACAGGGACTAAGCTCATTATAGTACAGCATGTCCCCACTGCTTCTCACACTACCTAGAAAAGTCCTCACAGAGACACAGGGGAATTATCTTTGGGTAACCTTCCAGTGTCCAAGAATCCCTCCACTGATGTGTTAATGATTTCTGTGCGCTGGTAGACACAGGCTCAAGGAGAATGCATCACCCAGGTAGCTGATGAAACCAGTTTTCTTAACGCTAGTAACTTGTGAAACAGAAGGCTGTGCTTGTAATAAATTCTAGAAGACTCTGATGGATTTTTGTAGGGCTAGTAGAAGCTGGTAAGGTTGGTTGTGTTGCAGAGTTTTCAAACCTCAGACGGGGTCCTTTCGCTGCAAACGTTTGAGAGCAAATGAAATATAGCTCTCATGCGGCAATATCCAGGGCGCCTGAGGCAAAGCTCTCTGAGAAGGTGGCCTTGCTGACTTGAGAATTCTGAATTCATTGCTTTCCATCTACAGCTGCCCTGCAACGCGCAGGGAAGGCAAGGCTGTTTCTGCTCCACCAAAAATGTCTTTTGTAGCACGTCGCCTCAGCATCATGGAGCAGCGTACTTATAGAGACTGACATTTCTATCATATCTACGGTGGCACATCACATTGCATCACATCTCCTGAACTGTAGAGGCCAAGGAAATCAGAAAAGTGTGGCCACATTCAATAATCCGAATTCTTCGGAGGCAGCTCAGTACTCTGCAAGTCAAAAGAAGAATAAATTATGGTAGAGGACTTGGCCATGCAGCTGCTTCGTATTAAATACTGTCAAATAACTCCCAACTTCCTTTGATCTGAACGAATTCTCTGCGACCTTTAGCACATCTCTCCTTGACTTCCATTTGTTTCCCTTTTATTGTTTCTGCCTCAAAATGTTCATTCTTTATTTTCATTATGTGCTCTAAGTAGATATTTCACAATGTACTATATCATCTCATACATCTATATATATATATACATATATATATACATTTATACACAGAGACAGAGTGAGAGCAGTAGAAATAAAATTTAGTTTTGTGTTGTATGAATGTGTGAAACCCATAGGCATTTTAGGGACTTGTAAAAAAATCGATTGGTACAAGAAGTTTAAAAATGCATCAAGTATTGAAAATATGATGTCATAAGCGACTGAGGTATTCTCCTTCTGACGACCTAGGGCTTATAACAGACAAATCACACAATCACTGTATATGTGACTATAAAAAAAACAAATGATTGTATATTGCTTTTTGGGGGGGGGGAAGTAACAATAATGATTTAGAAACCTTGGAGGGAAGAATCAACAAAAGTGGGGGGAATCAGCAGCAGATGTATAACGAAAATAAATGCTGTGTTCCGAAGGAAGCAGAAACAGGAAGGTCACAAATGGAGGAAAAATGGAATGACAGAAGGCTGTCCTTACACAGCGGGGTGAATTCTGCTCTTTCATCTTTAAGAGAGGAAATAAAATCAACCAGCAAAGATTTTAATTGGGCATACTAGAATATTTTATTATAATAGGCATATTTTCCCAATTTGTCCAACATAGCTATAGAATAACAAAACAATATCAATTATTGCGTACACTAAAATGAAGTCTTGGACTGTTCTACTCCGTTGATAACTGCAAAGCCCACACTTGGCCGGGCATTGTGGAGGATAGGTTAGGCTGCTGCTTGGAATACCAGGAGCCATGTCAAAGCGCTCACTGAAGTCATGGGTACTCCACTTTGGATCCAGTGTCCTGGGAATGTGCCTGGGAAGCAGTGATGAGCAAAAGCACTTGGATTCTCACCCCCGACGCCGGAGACCCGGATGGGAGTCTTGCTCCCGGCTCCGGCCTCGCCGGGCTGTGCTTGCTGCAGTCAATCTAGAGAGTGAGCCAGCACGAGGAACCACTGCCCCCTCTTCCTCATCACTTTGTTTTTCAAGTCAAAAAATTACATATATTTAAAGAAAAAGAGGAAAAGTTAACCTCAAGGTGGAGAGTTGAAGTATTTATTGTTATTACGAATATCAACTCTCTGCCACCAATTGTTTGACGGCGATAGAAGGCAATGTGAAATCTACTAGTTTCCTATCGTAATAACTCGAATCAAAAACCCAGATTACAATAGGCACATATTCTACACTTTGAAACATTTTTCTTTAAGCTGAACAATTTTTCCAAAGGGAAAAGTAAAATTCTCTTTGAAATGCACTCTGAACAGTAACATTCTCGGAACACGCACTCCTACATTAACCAGGTTAGGGAATAAGTTACAAAAAGTACAGAAATAACCCTAATTTACTCTGGCCATGCATTGCAATACAATAATACAATAAGGTAACTTAGAACTGTCTATGAGTTACTTTAAAAATAGAATGCAACTGTAAATGCAACACCAAATGCTGGGACTTTTACTATTTTGTTTTTGCTTTTCAGGAATCCTTATGATTGCTAACACCTTTTCTACTCTGGGCAAATAGTTTCCCTCAAGGATTCGATTCTTCACCACCTGTGAATGAATGGGTGACCTCCTAACTACAGCTAATACTCAGTGGCTCCTCTATGGGATCCTGTGTTCTTTAGATTTGCACAACTCTAATGTTCTGTGGAATATTGCTGAAAATGAAACACATGGACCTAGGCAATTCATGAGAGATATATATATTAGAAAATACATTTATATCAATAAATAATAAATGAAATTTGTTTTCTACCTCCTAAATGCAAATTAGACACACTGTACATAGAGAATTGAATTCTGAATATCTCACTGAGTTTATCTTTGGGACACTATCAGAGTCTTAATAACTTGGTGATTATCATGCACATTTAGGTTTTTAATGGAAGAAGATACAAGATGCTGAGCCACTGTCATTGCAACATTGTATCGATTGCTTTAGCTTTGGCATTGCTTCGTTATCTGGCACTTAATGCAAGATCATCTCCAGTGTTATCAGGCCTGCTGATGTGCGAAGCTGGAATCTTGCAAGCCACACGTGCTGCTGGACAAGCTCTGCTTTACATTTCTCTCCCCACTTTGGCATGCATACCCATATTATTTGTTAAATTAAGATTGTCTTCTACTATAGGGTGTAATATTCAATTGTTTTTTTATTTAATTTTTTTCCCAAAATTTCTTCTCTGAGCAACTCCATAGAGTTCTAGTATAGGAAGTAACTCAATGATTTCTTAAACCAACCCATTGCTTTCATATCTATGGCTAGCAGTATTTTTTCTTTAAAGATTTACTTATTTCTATTGGAAAGACAAATTTACAGAAAGAAAGAGAGACAGAGAAAGGAATTCTTATCTGCTGGTTCACTCTCCAAGTAAATGCAATGACCAAAGCTGAGCTGATCTGAAGCCAGGAGCCAGGAGCTTCTTCCAGGTGTCCCACACAGGTGCAGGGTCCCAAGGCTTTTGACCATCCTCTACTGCTTTCCCGGGCCACAAGCAGGGAGTTGGATGGCAAGTGGAGCAACCAAAGCATGAACTGGCGCTCATCTTAGCTCATGCAAAGTGAGAATTTAGCCACTGAGCCATTGCTCCAGGCCTTAGCAGTATTTATTTTTATACACATTTCTATGTGGGTGCACATGAACAAACATGTACTGTGTTCAAAAACATGGAATGCTTCATGTGCCCTCAGCTGTTTCCTGGCTCCCTGGACTACATATAAAATCTTTTTGTGTTGCCAAAATGACATGATTTACCAGGACTTCAAGATTTACATCCAGAATCCATCCATTCCTTTCCTTAAAGTCCTGCTTACACATATGTTAAAGCGTTGTCATTTAATATTACAATTTAATTTTCTTACATTTTTGTGTCTGCATTGATCATTATTTTAGAAACTATACAACTCTGAATAAAGCTGTTAATTGCCCTGGTTTTTTTGTGATAAATCTGGGTGACATAAACACTACTAACAACTAAGGGCTCAGTTTTAAGTAACAGTCAGTCTTGAGCTTGAATCCACTTGATGAGAAAGCATATTGCCTTTCATGACACAAACAAGATTGTGAATCAACTCACTTTCCATACTAAGTATCTGGAAAAACACCAGACAATTCTATAGATACAGGATAAGAAACCTGCATTGGACGTGAATTGAGCTTTGCGCACCATAGGAATGAACGCCCCAGGTATAAAGCGAGAACCCTGCAGTGACTCAGCACTGCCAACTCTGCCTTTATCCACTCCTGGCCATGGGCATCCACCTGCCACTCGTCCCCAGAAGACAATGGAAGATTTGCCATGAAGCGGGTTGCAGAGACTTTTAGAATGAGCAGTACGGTTGTGGCTAATTAAATATGTGTTTTTCTGACAGCACTCAATTTTGGCCTTTCATTTCTTCTGAATTTCTATGTTTTGGAAGCATCCCACCATTTTGTCATTGATTTTTTTTTTAAGGCAAATTGACATCGCAAGAATACCAGTGTTTACCTGACCGCAGTTCTGTTCACCTCCAATGGGCTCAAGGTGGCTCAACATCTTTCCAAGCCCTTTTTCTTATATGTGAAATGAGCTCAATAGGATGAGACTCCTTCCTGTTGGAGCGAAAAGAGGAGTTTATTTGGGTGCAGAAAAAACAAAATCCATGTATTGCTTCATGATACACATTTCCACAAGCTTTCTGAAGATTTGTTGTATACATGAGCTTCATTTTTTTTTTTTTTTGGCAATGCAATAGATGTATTTTTTTAATTCCATTCTCCACTGATGTTTGAAAGACCCTCAGACATACTTTCGAATGTTCCTGGGAAAATTCTGTGAAGAAATGTATGAGAAACACCCTGCATCCTCCCCTTGGCTGGGCCTGCTGCTTAGTACCACATGGCACACACGCTGTCTCATTGCTGGCTTTCTGCTGTGAACCAGGCGCAGTACCTGAGCAATGTAGTGATACAAAGCTATGTATGTGGTGCCTCAGAGAGGGTTCAGGAAAGGAGAGGAAATATGCTTGTTGAAGACAGAAAAAACATTCCTGACCACTTTTCTTGGGCTCATTGATTTCAAGAGATTCAATTCTTTGAAGACAGAATCTTTGAGAGATGGAAAACTTTCTTTTTTAACCTAAAGAAGTGTTTAAGAAACCCGCAAACGAAAGCACTCCTCATCACATTACTATCCTTCTACAGCTTCTCTAGAATTCATTTCTTGATCTTGTCTATTAAAGAAGCAAAATTAGAAATCTTCCAGATGCAAATGAACTGTGGTCAGGCTCACCACCTTGTTCCCAACATCCCAAAGTCGAGCCACCCTGGTTTGTGCTTTTCTCTCTCCAGTTGCCTTCTTATGCATTCAAATTGACAAATGCCCTTGTACATTATTTCTAACTTGCCCATCTCTAATGCATCAGTATCTCGTTATGTTTCCTCTGATTTCATTGCTTGCAATGCTACTATCAGCAGCACGGAATTGCCAAAGCACTAAGCAGCCCAATTTTTCTTTAATTTCTCAGAAAATTGACAGTTTTATGAACTGTCTCTTTACCTATGCCCCATAAACATGTCAGGCTGTGGAAAACCATTCTAATTAAATCCCAAGGGGGACTGAAATGGAAGATTATAGCTTCTTGGCAGGTTATTAAAAAACAGTTGTTCTTATATACACAAGTATATGTACTGGAGCTTAACACCTGACAGAACAGTCAAGGAATTAACCCCACCAGCAGCTTTTGCTCAAACTGATAGAAGTGAGCAAAGTGAGTGGGAGAAGATGGCGATCCTATCCAAGTTCTTTTTTCTGTCTTTTGTTGGTTACTATAGATGTACAGAGAGTTTAAAAAGTCTGTCCCCTTTCTCAATGAATTTTATGTGCTTGTTGTAGAGATTTAATACAGCAGTTGTCTTTCTGCTGAGTCACTTCTGATACCAGAATTCTGAGGTCACGTAGTCTAGCTGGTGCAAAGACAAAGAGACCTTAAGTACCTCTCAAAAACTCAGGGGTATGTAGAAAACCAAACTGAGGTGGAAGAAATGGTTATTTCTTATTCATGAAAATGTTTTCAATGTCATTTCCATTCTTGACAAACAAAGCATGCATTCTAAGTTTACAGGTAAATATTTCAACCTAATTGGAAACAGCCGTTTATCACATGATCAAGTTGAACTCTAGTGTCAGGCAGGATAATCTGAGGAGTTGACTTCAGCATGCAAGATTTATAGCAATTGAATATGGCATAAATTAATAATTTAACTTGCTTGGAAATTGGATAACCAGTAAATAATGATCAGCTGGATATATTCACAAGTTGTTGAAGTGTAAGACTGCAAATGAACCTTCCTACTTCCCAAAGGGAAGCAGCTTCAAGCCTGTGCACCGACACGGGTGTACAAATTCCTCTGTAAGAGTTCACTATTCTCTCTTCAGTGGCCAGTGCACTGAAATTTTCTGATAACCGTGTCAAAAATGCATGCAGAAGGCCTCATGGGAAATTGATTAAGAAAATGTGATTACCTCATTACCAACCCACCACCATCAGGGTAGGATCAGCCCCACATACCTCTGCCGAGAAAAAGGAGCTGAAAGTGACATCATTGTAATGAAAAGCTTGCAGTGTTTCACCCAGAATCTAGGCCAATCATCAGTTAATTCTACCAAGATAAACTTGGCGTCCACTCAAACCTCAGATTCTATGGTATTATAAAACACCATATCTCCTAGAAAACGGAATTAGAAAAAGGGGGGCTAATGTTTAGAAAATGTAAGTGATTTGCCTATATTTTACTGTGAGTTGGGTTTTTTGTTTTTGTTTTCTGCTGCTAACCTCTTTAAAAAGTCTTCCCTGTGTTCCAGACATGTTTTCCTCTACCTATACGCATGCTCAACTCTCCTACAACCTAACACAACTATGTCCTAAGAGCCTACTTCATCCTGAAGCCACAGTCTCTTCTCCCACTGAAAATTTCTTATAAGAGTAGTCAGTTATGTTAGTACTGGTTTCTCATCTGCTCAGCAAACTCCACAAGTGCCTACCAAGAGGCGGCTCTGAGGGATGGCCCAACTCCTGTCAGACTACAACAGCTCTCCATTCTGGGTATTTTTTTAAGACTTCCCACTCCATGCCCAGACACGATACTTGTATCACCCTTGTTTATAGTTGTTGACTTTCTGTGGGCATCCTAAACCTTGCCTTTGGATGCTGTCCAGTCCTGCTCACTGGCTCTCCTAGGACAAACCATCCAAAATGCAAATGATAATTGAATCCATAATAAAATATGGTATTATCTTAAAAGGTTAGAAACAATTTCTTATTCTGCCTATTGACCTACTCTCTACCATTTCCCCATTACAAACAGACTCGTATACATGATTCCCTCCCTCAAACACCTGTCAACATTCACGTACCCCTTCACTCGGGTCCTTGTCTCTGGTATTCAAAGTTTTTCTCCAGTGCCTCAGATTTTAAAATTTTAAATGCTCTAATAATTATTTTTTTGTGCAGGGCAAGACATATTTAGGATTAACCTGCACATCTTTTTTAGGAGATCAACAATCTTATGAAAGACCAATAGGATCCTTTTTTAGAGCATTGGAGTGAATTCTGCTGTCTTGATCTGCATACTTCTAATAATTGGGAGGCCATGTGATTAAAAGAATCATGCTGGAGGTCAAGATTTCATTTTAAACGTGTATCGTGCTCTTTGACCCTCTGTATGACTCCTTCAACTGCGCCAACAATCCAAGGAAGAGCCAATGACCGTGGTCAGAAAATGTAAGGATTACACTTTTGTTTACCCATATTTGTGTTAAATTTATTCAATTGTTTTGCCCATAAATGTTTAACTATCTGTTACCTCAAGTGCTTTGTGAGTCATTATAAGAAAAAGGCAACAAAATACTAGAAATCTCTTAGATTAAAACGATCTATGTCATTTCCATTCAGTGAAGTTAGTCACAGAATGCCATGTTGGAAATCAAGATTTCATACTTGCAGGGAATATAAAAATAACAGCAATGCCATGATTTTAACCATTTGAAGGAACTAGCATAACACTCTGATATCTTACTGCCTAGCTGAAAAATTACTGACTATTTAATTTGCACAGTTTCTGCAAAGGCTAGGAAACCTTGTTTAGAGCATGTTGGGTGAGCTCCGAGTGAAGTAATTAAACCCAAAACACACAGCGCTTTGTAATCCAAGTGCTGCCAGGCCAGTGGACTATCAACATGGACATTTGCTCACGATTATTTTTAGAAATGTGCAGTCTTAGATCCTGCTCCAGAGTGACTGAACTGCAGCCTGCATTTTCACAAGATTCCAAGGAATCCTTAAGCATGTTAGAGTTTGAGGCATAGCATGCTACATGTGGTGAACACTGGCACTGCTTGCTTTGTTCCAGGCTATGAAAACCAGTCAAGAACTGTAGGTGGCTCCTTAATTGTCAAGGACTTCATTCCACATGCAATCTGTCTACTTTTGAGAACTTTTTATTTGAGATAAAGAAAGCAAGAGAGAGAGAAAGAGAGAGAGAGAGAGTTCCCATTCATTGGCTCATTCTCTAGATGCCCACGATGTTTGGGACTGAGGCTGGGCCAGTGCTGTAGGAACTAGCACCTCAATCCAGATCTCCCACATGGGCAGCATGGACCCAACTACTTGAGCCATCACTGTTGCCCTGCCTTCCCCTTCTCACTTCCAGTCCTCTTCCTGCATTAGGGGGAAGCTGGAATTACAAGGTGGAGTAGGCATAGACATGTTCAATGGCATCTTAATTACTAAACATCTTTCCCTCAACAATTTGATGAATAAGGATATTGCAATTATTATTTTTCTACTTTTCATTTTCATTTATTTCTGAAAGATTTGGTGTGATGTGTAGCTACAATTAGAGGAACTTGATGCTGGTAGCTCCTTCCCTCCCACCTCCCTCCCTTGCTGTCTTGCCCTCCCATCCTCTTGTCCTCATTCCTGAAGCCTTCCCAAATGTCTCATGGTCAAGGAGCTCCCTGGGCTTCCACTACCCTTGGCTCTTTAATATTTCTTCCAGACCACTTTGGTATTTCATTCCAAGTGATTGGTTCAGCCTGGAATCAATAAGCACAGCTGTAAACCTCTCTCTAAAACTAGACACCCTTCTTTCTTGAAGCCATCATGTGATGAATGGATTTGAAATCGACCATAGAATTCTTCCTAAAATATCACCAGGATTCCATCACTTACTATGACCTACTTAAAGCATCTATCAGGCTGCTTGGTAGTCCGGTGTTTCTGTGTTGGCTCATTCTGCCCACTCACTGCCTGATCAGACCTGTGAGTGGAATGTCTCTGCCGGTTTCTCTCTCAAACCAGAAACACAGTAACTCTCATTGAGGCAAGGGTAGTCATCGTTTCTTTTCACGTTTCTAGAACCTTCAAACTCAGCCATTTAGACTAAATAAGATTACTTTTTATTTGCATGAATAGACTCATGTGCTTATCTGCCAAAGATAATAAGGAAATAAGCAATAAAGCGAAGGTAAAAACCCAGGTTTTATGCCTCTCTGTCGTCATGTTGTAGCATTTTTCCATGCAAAAAAATTAATAAAATCTTTCTGAAGTCTGTACCTCAAGTCCTGCTCCCATTTGCTCTCTTCTAGCATGTCCACTGGTAATATTGTACCTTCTGCACTCTACCCAGCCAAATCCACCCACTCACTTGCTCATACAATCTTCATTCCCTTTTCCAGTCGTGCTCATAATGTTGCTCTAGAAGGAACACTTTAATCTTTAAATAGATCCAATCCATAATTTTTAAAGCCGGTTAATCCAACCTCTAAAATTCTATTTCAGTGTTCGGCAATGCTACATAATTATCGTATATAGAGTCCTTGCTTTGCACGGCTCCAATTTGCACAAATTACAATTATCATGGTTTAGCTAAAAAAAAAAAAAAGTTAATTTCCTCAAACAACATGGTTCTAATTTCCGCTCCCATGGCATCCTCAGAGTAACTGCATGAAGGAAGACTGTGCTGCTCACTCTCCACATTGAGGCGAAGCTGCACACCGTAATCATAGGATAAACATGACATTTACTTCAGAATATATTGCTAATTTAGTCACTATACCTCTGTTATCAATTCACAGAAAGACCACCAAGCGAGACCCATAGTGTGAAGAGTGGGCTAAAGCCACAACCTGCAGCTCGTATGAGCACCAGTTCAAGTCCCAGCTGCTCTACTTCCAATCCAGCTCTCTGCTAATGCACCTGGGAAAACAGTGGAAGGTGGAGCAAGTGCCTTGACCTCAACTGGGAAACTCAGATTGAGTTGAAGGCTCCTGGCTTCATCCTGGTCCAGCCCCAGCCACTGCAACATTTGGGGAGTGAACTAGCAGATGGCAGTTCTCTCGCTACCTCTCTCTTTCTCTCTCTCTCTCTCTCTCTCTCTTACAAGTAAATAAAGTAAAGCTTTGAAAAAAATCTTTAAAGCATGTCACCTTGTTTCCTTGTCTCTCTTGATAATCTGAAGGGATGTGCTACAAAAGTGGATCAATAAAAGATGGATTAGCTATCAAAGACAAATGGAAATAGGTAATGTTGGGAGTAGTACAATCAGAAATAAACGGAGTTATAGAATAAATAGCTAACTGTGGGACTGCTGGTGGTGACACTATTCTTAAGATTTCAGACACACGGCTGGAGGGATTTACGGAAGACACTTGAATTGTTGTAAGCAGAGAAAACGATTAGTTGAAAAGGAGGTGCATGAGAAATAAGTAACCCACAACTTCACAGATAGTTCATAACATGGAGAATACCGAGGCAAGTGTCAGAATCAGACTCAAACTGAGGAGAAAAACAATGAAAAATGGCCAAGGTCTAGAAAACAAAAATGGGTTCTCATATCTTGGGTATTAATTATTATTGTTATTATTATTATCCATGATACAGTTTTGTAGATATAGGGATTCCTACCCCTCCACATCCCTTTCTTCCCTTCCCACCCTCCTCTATCAAAAAAATGGGTTCTCTAAGCAGAATGTATACAGAGACAAGGTGAGGGGCGTCCACATTATACTTTCTGTGTTTAATAAAGAAGTAAAACACTTGAATTCTTCCTTTCATATTTTAAATTATACTGTCCTAAATAAAATGCTTGCCACTTTTTTCATTGCATTTGCAAGTATTTTCATGCTTGTAACCCACCTTAAAAGAAATTTTAATATTTAGAAAATTAAAGCTATGTAATATTAATTTTCTCACAAATTATTAAGCTCCCTCGCATTGTTTCAGGCTGCATGGCTAGCTCACCATCTTGTAGTGAGAATCATGAGAAGTGAGAAGATGGAAAACTGGCTGGACATGTCAAAATGCAAATGGCCACGAGTGTCCTTGCTAGAACTTCCCCAAACTTTCAAATTGCCTGTATTTATGTGTAAATTTCGGGTTTTTTTTTTAAGAGACTTGTTTCTTTTCTTGGAAAGGCAGAGTTACAGAGAGAGAATCTTCCACCAGCTCGTTCACTCCAAATGTCAGGAAGCGGGTTGACCTAAAGCCAGGGGCGAGAACCTCCTCTGGACCTCCCACGGGGTGCACACGTCTGAGGATTCCTACCATCCAATACTGCTTTCCCAGGCCAGGAAAAGAGAGCAGGAGCGTAAGCGGAGCAGCTGGGCCCCAAACCTGCACCAGTACACAATACTGGAGCCATAGGCAGAGGACTAGCCTGTTATGCCAAGTCACTAATCTCAGTCTGAGTTTAATTACACCAGTTTGGTCATGAGTTTTGAAACTGAGAATTATGGACCAGTGTTGTATTGTAGGAAGTAAAGCTGTTGCCTGCATACTGGGATACCACATGCAAACCAGTTCTACCAGCTACCCTACTTCTGATTCAGCTGATAATGGCCTGGGAAAAGTACTGCAAGATGCCCAAGTGTTTGGGCCCATGCCACCCAAATGGCAGACCCAGATGAAGCTCTTAGCTTCTGGTTTCAGACTGGCCCAGCCCTGGCTTATGCAGTTACCTGAGGAGGCAACCAATGAATGAAAGATCTCTGTCACTCACTCTCTGTGAGTTAAAAAAGAAATACAGAATTGTGTTTCTTCTAACTATGTTGATGTTCAAAATTATTTTGGCTTTTCGATGTCTCACCATTCTACATGAAGTTTAGGTTCCTCATGTGCATTTCTTAAAAAAAATGGGGATGTGTGGAAATTTGATGCAAAATAAACAGAATGTACGGACCTGTTTGGGGAGTGTTGATAACTTGTTGCCATGAGCTCTCCGATTCATTCACACAGGATGTGTCTCATTTTAGGTATGCCTTAGCTCTCACTGCCTTGCCGCTTTCAGTGTCTAAATCTTGTATTTTTTACTTCAACTTACTCTTGAGCATTTTATTCTTTTTCATGCTATTGCAAATGTAATAGTTTTCTCAGTTTTGATTTTACATGCCTCATTCCCACGTAAATAAATGCATATCAAACCAGCACTGTTGTGCATGGGACAAAGCACTTTCTGGCCAGCATCCCATACAGAGCGCGGGTTCAAGTCCAGGCTACTTCATTTCTGATCCAATCAACTCGCCGTGAAACACACAGGGCAGAGGACGAAGGGAAGAACTTGGCCCCTGCTGTGTCCGGTGAGAGAGTTCACTGGAGTGCCTGGTTTTCTGGCTTCCCTTGACCCAGACTTGGCTGAACCAGCAGGCGGTAGATCTCTCTCTCTCTCTCTCTCTCTCTCTGTCTCTCTCTCTCTCTCTCTCTCTCTCGACCTCTCTATCCCTTCAAATAAGTAAATCAAATTTCCCAAAACGTCAGGGTGGTAAAGTTCTTTTGTTTTGCTTGCTTTTAGTTTGCCTGGAAACTAAAAATGCATATCAATATCATTTTTCAAGTAAGGAGTTCCTGCCTAAAAGAAAGTATTCACTATAGTCTCAAAGGGACCACTTTCTACTTTGGTTACAAGAAGTTATTAATATAGATAACAGATTTCATGCACTCCATAGATACAATTAAAAAAAAAACTTATTTCCCTCTCCCCCTCCCTCCCTCCTCCCTTTTTCTTAATTTTAAACGAGTACATTTTAAAAAATAAACACAACTGGTCTTAAAGTATGCATTGTTTTCAGAATGTGTTAGTGGCGGGCCCAGCGGCGTGGCCTAACGGCTAAGATCCTCGCCTTGAGCGCCCCGGGATCCCATATGGGAGCCGGTTCTAATCCCAGCAGCTCCACTTCCCATCCAGCTCCCTGCTTGTGGCCTGGGAAAGCAGTCGAGGACGGCCCAAAGCTTTGGGACCCTGCACCCGTGTGGGAGACCCGGAAGAGGTTCCAGGTTCCCGGCTTTGGATCGGCGCGCACTGGCCCACTGCGGCTCACTTGGGGAGTGAAACATCGGATGGAAGATCTTCCTCTCTCTGTCTCTCCTCCTCTCTGTATATCCGGCTTTCCAATAATAATTTTAAAAAAATCTTTAAAAAAAAAGAATGTGTTAGTGGCAATATTTTTATTGGTGAATTTCTTAAAATTTTCTACATATTAGATCATCTTATTTGTGGAAAGAAACAGCTTTGTGTCATATCACAAACATCAGATCTGAGTTGGGCTGCCCGGGTGCCTCCCTGGCCTGGACCTGGCAGAACCTTCGGGGAGCTGTAGGAAGATGGGACATTCTCCGTTCTGGCCACACAGCACCCTGCAGCAGCAGCAGCAAAGGCAACAGGTGATGTGGCGCCTGTTATAGGGTTTCCGCATCAGTGGCCACTGCCCACGTACTCACCCAGCGGCAGCACCTGAGCTGCAGGACCTCGCTGGTTGTCCTACAAGCAGAGGCTCAGCCCGCACGCCTGGACTTTCCGGCCCCTCCTCATTCTTTGCCTATTTCTTTCCAATCTGGGTGGCTTCTCCTTCTCTTTCCTTCCTCATTACTCTAGCCAGAGCTTCAACTCCAGGAGAACACTTGGACTCTTGCTCCATGAAGTATGTGTTTTTGTTTTGTTTTGATTAAAACCTTTTACCTCGCCTAGAGAATTCCCTTCTACTCCTGCTCTGAAACATCATTATACTTCCTTAGATGTTTTGTTCCGCATTGATTCAGGTGATTATGAGCTCTTTTCCCCATCCTTCTAGGAATGTCGTGTATCATGACATTGATGGATGTTTGCGTGTGGAGCCACCCATGCATTCCTAGGATGAATCCCACTTGGTCATGTGCTATGATCTTTCTATTATGTCACTGAAACCAGTTTGCCAGTGCATTCTTAGAGGTTTTTGCGTTCTGTTCATAAGAGATCTTGGTCTCTACTTGGCTTTCCCACGGTACCTTTTACAGGCTGCTGTTGGCCGAATAAAATAAACCAGGAAGTGCTGGCTCTTCCGTGTTCGTTTTTCTAGGAGATTTGAAAAGGGTCAGTGCTATTTCTTTAAAAACTTAGTATAATTCAGAAATAGTATCATGTGGCTTTGTGTGTGTGTGTGTGTGTGTGTGTGTGTGTGTGTGAACCCCTTACTGTGTACTGCATGGTACCAGGTGGCATAGAAAAAAAATAAACTTTTAGACAATAAGGAAAAAATATATTTCTGAAGAAATAAATCAATTTTTTAAAAGGCTACATTTTTGGAAATGTACCTACTATACGAATATGTTCATCTAGTATCATCCTTGCCAGTCTTTGAAATAAATTTTCCAAAGGCTCACCTGGCAGGAGCAGTACTTCCAGGTACCATCCACGGGGGGGGGGAAAGAGGAAGAAGCTCTACTCCGATGCTTGAACAGAAAATCCGCGGAGGTAAGACCCTTACATCCGAGGAGAAACTATGTAAAGATCATAAATGGATTAACGAGCAGAACTGTGGCTGAAGAAAACCAGATTAACTCTGCCAAAGACAGCCGTAAAAAGCACCAAGAAAAATACCCAACAAGAGAAAAGTTATCCACTGGTAAAAAATTCATGATTCCGAAAGGACACACCACCAGCCTAATTTAATAATTGTGGGATCCCTGATGGAAGGGAGAGGCAGGAGATGGTTGCATCTTTTTAAAATTTAATCAAAGCCAACATGATACTTAGTTCTCGGCTCCTTCACATCTCGCAGTGTCACAGCAGAGGAGCCACGATTAGAGGCAATGCCTCACCGGAGTTTCAGAAGGGGATTTTAAGAATCAAAGGAGCCCGGTTTAGCATTACAAGGAATAAAGTTCCAAATCTGTCCTCCTCTCTCCTGGAGCAGCCTGTGTCTACTGCCTTCTGCTCACAGGGCATGCAGAAAACCAGGAAAGCTCTAGCCTGCCTCCCAGCCAGCGGGAGCAATGCGGCAGGCAGCCGGCCTTCCCTTCAACCCGCCCAAAGCAGCCTTTTTGCTCCCATGCCTAGAAGGGAAATGTACAAGACCCGCTCTCCGCCCCCAATGAAAAGAGAAGCCAAGATTCTAACCCGTAATTTAGGGCTACTTGATATCCTCATGGTTGGATGTTTCTCTCTCTCTCTCTCTCTCTCTTTTTAACTACCTGCAGGATAATGAAAGAAAACAGGACATCATGCTAAGTGCAGAAATCCCTTTTGGAAAATCTTCCTGTTCGCATATTGCTGTGACCATCGGTCCTCAGCAGGCACCAGTCAAAATCCGTTAGACTTGCGGGATCTGGCAGAAAACTATTTGAAAACTCACTTCTGCTTTGAAAGGTGTGTCATGGCAACCAAAAGGAGAGAGAAGGGGAAAGTCATGGGCCGAAGTGATATTCACACAAGTGAGGGCTGTGCCTTAACATTCACCAGCCGAGGGTCTGGGCTACACAGCGGAAACTTTTCGGTGGGAGGACTCTGAACAATTAGACTTCAAGTTCTGCTCCAGAAAATAAGAGATGTGGACTTACGTGACTTTTGTTAAAGCTCTGCTTGGATTGTCAGTGTTTCTGCTTTACTGACAGCATGTTCGTCTTTGACATGTAAGTGAAGAGGGAGGAAGGAAGGAAGGATCTAGGCAGCAGAGAAGGAAGCAGTCATGACAGAAGGAAAGAAGGAAGGGAGAAACAAAAAAATGAAGGAAGGACTGTGCA
Organism: Ochotona princeps; assembly: GCF_030435755.1. Taxonomy (NCBI): domain Eukaryota; kingdom Metazoa; phylum Chordata; class Mammalia; order Lagomorpha; family Ochotonidae; genus Ochotona; species Ochotona princeps. Next base: position 160,474,136 of record NC_080832.1, read on the forward strand.
AATACAGACTTGAAGAGGAATCATTTGAAGAATGTTCTAAATTGAAGCGAAAAAGTAGACTGTTTAGTGCTCAGTGGAATTGTTCCGTGGATGAAGCTGTGGTGTTCAAGCACTGATCCCAGCCAGGCTGCTCTGCTGTTCATCCAGTTTTCCGCTAATGAAGTAAATGTCTAAGAAAGAAAAGTAACTTGGGTGATGTGGGGGCTGTGTTCCTGCCTTAAGCTGTTGTCCCATGGAGAAGTGCTACTCTGGAACGGACCAGATAGGGTAAGAGAAGACAAGTAAAGGGACCCAGGGCCTGTGGGATCAGAGCCTAGTGCCTCAGAAGGGCTCAAGGTCTGTGTAATGGCTACTCTTCTCCCCCGTCTGGTTCCCACATCATCTAGACATATTTTTACTCATTAGTTCCACTTGATTTCCGGGCCTTTTCCCCCAAAGAGTTACCCTAAATGAACCCACAGTCACAACGTCAGGTACTCAAGGAATGTGCAAGTGATGTTATGATAAGATGCCTGCTTGTGTGTCACTCCATAGTCAGCTCCATTTGCAGGCACAGCCAATCATTCCCTCCTCAACCCAGTCCTTAAGAATGTCCTTTCATATTCAAAGCCAAAGCTGAACTAACTCTCCCAGGACTGCTGTGCAAGGAGAAACTGTCTCTGTTCTACCTGAAATCAAGTTCTGTCTCCTGACTTAGATGTGGGGCATCTGCTGGAAGCATGGTCTGTTGATTTGGAGCCTGCTGAAGCTAGCCTCAGTCAGGTGGTCCTGCCCTACTACGGCCGGTTTCCAGCCATATGCTGTGGGGAAGCTGCTACATGGGTAAGATCACTGATTTCTTCCTTCTGTAGGAGGACAATGACAGAAGCAATGTGTTACAGTGTTTAGAACAAAGTGTGGAACCAGCTCTATTCCAGCATGGACTGAACAGAACGACTATACCTAAACTCTGTTGCAACTCAGTCCATTCAGGATGGTCCAGAAATCTCGTAGACTGCAGGTGGGAGGAGCGAGCTTCAACAACAAAAATTTGCCTATCACAGTTCTTGGAAGCCAACAAGTCCAATGTCAAGGTGCACGGTGGCTCCACATCCGGTGAGGGTCCTCTCCGGTTCCTGGACGAGCTCCTTCAGTATGTCCTCCCCGGGGTGAGGGGGCTTCAAAGGACCCCTGCTGTAGGACAGGGAGCCATTCTTGGGACCCTCATGATCCCACCTTCTAAAGTTGGCCCCCTTGGGGATTAACATATCAACACAAAACGACTTAGACACACACAACCCAGTCTGGGGTTAGAACTTGATTTATGTTAGAATAACAGAAAAACATATCCAAGAACAGATATTCTAGTAGAATTAGCTTAGTTTTGGCCTGGGGTCCTGGAAGAGCATTCTCAGTTATTAGAGAGGAAAGACGAGATGACTGATTGCTGCAGACACTGCTCTGCCATGGAAATGCCCTGAGCTGGTTGTTCTCTCTCAATGCTCCTGGCATCTTTCATTCATTTGTTGATCACACAACAATAACCCAATTTAATCAAGAAAACTTGATTTACCGTGTGTGTACTCTCCAATTCAGACTGCCTAACACAGAGAGCTATACGCAATCTTAGCAGTTTTTCCAGGCCCTTCTATGTAAGCCGTTGTCTCTTCTAAGACATTAGGGCAACAGCTCATATTTTGGTAGGTTCGGTATTTCTAGCCGTAGTCCACCAGGTCAGAGACATTCCCAGAACAGCTTGGCTTGGTTGAAGGTGGATCTTGAGGGGGACAATAAAAACAGAAAATGAATTTCTTGGGGATGCATATTTTGTCAGGCATCAGAAGGAAAAGCTAGTGCAAGATGAGTTCCGTGCACCTCTCCAGGAGTTTTTCCAACGGTTGGTCATGAATTCTTTTTTTAAAGATTTATTTATTTTATTACAAAGTCAGATATACAGAGAGGAGGAGAGACAGAGAGGAAGATCTTCCATCCGATGTTTCACTCCCCAAGTGAGCCGCAACAGCCGGTGCTGCGCCGATCCGAAGCCGGGAACCAGGAACCTCTTCCAGGTCTCCCACACGGGTGCAGGGTTCCAAAGCCTTGGGCCGTCCTCGACTGCTTTCCCAGGCCACAAGCAGGGAGCTGGATGGGAAGTGGAGCTTCCGGGATTAGAACCGACGCCCATATGGGATCCCGGGGCGTTCAAGGCGAGGACTTTAGCCGCTAGGCTATGCTGCTGGGCCCCCGGTCATGAAGTTTAAGATGCTTTAGAATGCATGAGTTATAAAGAAATTCTCTGAGCTGGCACAGTAGCATAACAGCCTAATCCTCCACCTGTGGTACTGGCATCATATATGGGGCTGGTTTGTTTTTGGGCTGTCCCATTTCCCATCCAGCTCCCTGCTTGTGGCCTGGGAAAGCAGTAGAGGACGGCCCAAAGCCTTAGGTACCTGCACACGCACATTGGAGACTCAGAAAGACTCCTGGCTCTGGCTTTGGATTACCTCAGCTCTGCCCATAGTGGCTATTTGAGGAGTGAACCACTGGATGGAAGATTTTTCTCCATCTCTCATCCTGTCTATAAACCTGCCTTTCAAATGAAAATAAATAAATCTTTAAAAGAGAGAGAGAGAGAAAAACTGGGCCCAGCACAATTTTTAGTGACTAACGTCTTCACGTTGCACATGCCAGGATCCCATATGGATGCTGGTTCTAATCCCAGCAACTTCACTTCTCATCCAGGTCCCTGCTTCTGGCTGGGAAAAGCAGTCAAAGATGGCTCAGAACCTTGAGACCCTGCACCCACATGGGAGACCCAGAAGAGCTCCTAGCTCCTGACTTGGGATCAGCTCAGCTCTGGCCATTGTAACCACCTGGGGAGTGAATCAGCAGATGGAAGGTATTCCTCTCTGTCTTTCCTCCTCTCTGTATATCTAACTTTCCAATAAAATTAAGTAAATCTCAAGAGAGGGAGAGAGAAAAAGAGAGGGAGACAGCAATTCTCCTTCTTGTTGCTCAATGAGCTCATTCTGGGATATTTCCAATTTTTGCCTAATTCACTCAGACCACAGTGTTATAATAGCTATATCAGCTTTCTAAATAAGAGGTCATATTTCCCCCTTCATGAGAGAGTGGAAATTTAAATACAGTAGCAGCGATGGAGGTGAAGTGAACCATGAATAGCCAGGAAGCTGCAATGTATACCTGTTTCCAAAGTTAAAGATCTTACCTAACTCCTCACCCTCTTTTATTTTTTATCAGACCTGACTTTTGCCATTTCTCTAAACATTCCCTTGTGATCAGGCCTTCAATGCACAGATGATGGGGAAGAACAGACCTGGTGATTAGGACTCAATTGACGTTGATGGGCTCAGTTCTCTGCTCTTGGCTGGCAGCAGAGAAGGGCACCAACTCTCTGAGAGAAAGAACAGGTGGATCTATGCAGTCAAGCATGGACTTTAGCTTGTAAGTTCCTTCAGAGGGCACAGGGGTCTTGATACGAATGTGAAGAACACGCAGGCACCTGGTGGACACAGCAGGCCCCCATGTCCTCTTTTTCATGTTTTTCCTAGTGTGTGAACAGCAGTGTGCACACAGCAGATGCTCAGTCATGTGTCAGTTTTGGTGAGATGACTGTGAAAACAACAGTGTGTTGTCTTTAGTCAGAGTGCCACAGCAACTGTATTAACGGTTAATTATATTTTTCCAATGATGTCAGATGAAATGGCAACATTAAGAGCTACATGTTGATTAAAATACACAAAGCAAGCTTGTGTGAACGTTAAGAGACGCCTCCCTCTGCTGGTTCAAACAGTTTGCAGGGACAGCTTAATATGCAATTATTTTCCATTTCTTCTACCTTCTATGCAAATAGGTAGGAGCAATATAGGTTACTTTTTCCTGCATGACAAAATGCATTTTGAAGAAAACATTGTGAAGACAAACTTGAAGCACATGGAACAGCATTTCTAAACAGTTTCACTTTATTTGCATCCTCTGAATGGGTAAGCCTGGTCCACAAGCTGATCTGTTCAGTTCCTGTAATCTGTTCCTCTTTCCATCCGTGAAGTCCATCAATCAGTTTCAATCAATATTTTTCAAACAAAGGCAATGAGGCTTCTTCTTCTTTTCTTTTTTTTTTTTTTTTCTGCTACTGGCTGAATAAACGTGGAGCTCTTTAATCTCTGTCCACCAGTCTTACCTCCAAATCCCAGCTTCTATTTAAAGTGCTGAAAATCTACCTGAACCCTTCATTATTACCTTTCTAATAACTATTTTGCTAAATACATGGGCCAAAGTGTTTTCTTATCCCTAGTCTGTTACGTCAAAATAATACAAATAGTTTGTGTATCAGTGCATTTAGACTTGTTAATAACAGTAAGGAAAAATATCAGATGTGGATTGTCAAAGTTACTGTCATATAATAAGTTCCGTAACAAGGATTTGGATCTTAAAATGTGAAATTATAGCATATTTTTGAAGTCTCTCCATAAATGGATGTTTTAGATTCTTATTGTACGCTTTGATATGTTCACTATTATCAAGTACGACACAGATTTCATCTAAATTGTAATTATAACAAAATCATCATTTGATAATCAGAAGTGCAGTCACAGAGTGAAATAGTGCTTGCGATACCAGCATTTGTACTGCAGACTTTTAGAGTGCCTGGTAGTGCAGCGATACCCCTTCCAGGTACACTTGGAAAAGTCAGACAAGCCAAAGTCACAGGGAAGTGAGAGGCACTGGCGAGTTTTGACTGTTTTGCTTTTCCCCTTGGGGTATTTACTGATTCTTGGCCTTTGGTGAAAGGTTATTCATCTGAGTGTAAGACCTGGGCCAGGGAGACACCAAAGCCAACCACGCCTCCGTCAGGCTCACAGCTATGGAGAAATGAAAGTTAGAGTTCTGAATCTCTAAGCCAGCCAAGACCACGGAGAAAGGAGATGGATAAGGAAGTGAATGTAACCTTCATGATTTGCTGCTCTTTTGTGAGCTCTTCATTTGTGAGGCAAAAGGTTACAGCATTTTGTTGAGTCTCTGAAAATCCGGGTAGTTTTTAGTGGCTTGATGGAGCTTAGAACATAAATATTGTAGTTCAGAACACAGCTGGTAAACACTGTGTTCTCCAGGGATTAACCCTGAGATGCAGTGTGCATTAAAGTTAGAAACAGCCAGAGAAAAATTACAGCTCAAGTCACAGCAGTCCAACCGTTGATTTCAGGGTGTTGGCATTGTAGCATAGAAGCTGCAAGCAGCATTCCACATTGGAGTCCCGGCTGCTCTGTTGCTGATGCAGAAGTGGCAGATGATCGCCTAAATGCTAGGACTCTGACACTCAAGCCGGAATGAGGATGGAATTCTTGCCACCTGCTCAGCCCAGGCTGTTGTGGTCATTTGGAGAGTAAACCAATAGAAGAAAGCTCTCTCTCTCTCTCTCTCTCTCTCTCTCCTTCTGTGTTGTACTTTGGAAAGGAAAAAAAGGAAGGAAGGAAGGAAGGAAGGAAGGAAAGAAGGAAGATTTACAAAGCCCTCTTACATAAGTCTAATGTTAAATTGTATGAATTGTAATAACGTTTATTATATTTATTACTCATTTGAGAGACAGACATAGAGAAAAAGAAAAAGATAGAGAACTCTTAGATTTTCTAGTCCATTCCTTCTATGCGTCCTAACAGTCAAGGCTGGGAAAGAACAAGTCCAGGAGCTGGGATGTTAATCTAGGTCTCTTATGTGGGAGGCAGAAACCCAAGCCCCAGAGCCATCACTGCAAGTTCCAGTTAGCAATCCAGGATAGGACTCAGCCCAGGGACTCCAGTACGGGCTGTAGCATCCTGAACGGCAGCCTTACTGCCAGGGCTCCTATCTGCTCCTCCTTGTAATACTCAGTAAAATGGAGATTTACATCACTGACTCAAATCTATTCTTTTTTCATGGATTCACAAAATATGTAATATATAAATTAAATATAAATATGTAACAAATATAGAACAAAAAGGTGCAAACATATCCATGTACTTTATAATAATGCAAATATATGCATAATATATAAGTGCTTTATTACATGTTATATAATAGATAAATATAAATATATTGATATATCAATATAAATATGAGATCAAAATACATAAATTCATTTAAAGTGATAGTCAAAAAATCATTGAAAACAATTATTGAAATGTTTACGTAAAAGTTGGAGCATATTCACTAAACTAAACACTAAAATAAATCAAATAAGATCATCAAGGAAATAATTATGTTAAAAATTATCTAAAATGACAAACGACTATCACAATCCAATAAATACTAAATTAATAAAATACAAGATTGTGCCAATATCTGCAGCCCAATAAATGTCAGAGTTTTAATGCAATGAACAAGTTCCTGGAAAAGCACAATTTGAAAGCGAACAGAATAAAATGAAAAGCTGAACAGCCCAGAACCTGTGAAAGATATTTAGTATGCTATTACATATTTCTCTAAAGAAAATACCAAGGACAGCATGTCTTCACTTGGAAATTCTTCCAGATAGTTAAGAAAACATCTTTTAAAAAGAAAGAAGTTAACTGCTTTTTAACTAAACTCTTCCAGCCACTGGAAAAGGAGTAACTACTACCCGATTTGCTCCATCATAAGCCTACTAAAAAAATGTAAAACATGGTGTTCATGGTCCAGCAGTGACCCACTGCAAGGGCCTCCCTTCAGATTTTGCTCACAGCTCTTTTCTTAAAAATAATGCAAGGATGATAAAGTCAAAATGTGTATGTAGCTAATTTTTCTTTGAAAAATGTGTTTTTTTTTTCTTAGACTGGGCATTTTAAAAAATATTTATTGTTTATGATCCAGCTTCTGATTCCTTGGGCACAGGGGTACCCTTTCCTCCAGCCCAGCCCTGTTTTCCCTGTCTTGCAACAGAGTTCTTCACTGAGATCACTGATGCCTCACTATGCCCAGAACAGGACGAGCGTGCTGGACTGCCGTGCCCTGCAACACGCCGAGCGCCTCCCCCGCAGCCTGGGTGCTGGTGGGCAGAGCGCACACCATATGCGCTTTAATTTTTCAACCACAAGCACCAGGCTCTTCCAGAGGCACATAGTTTCACTGATTTGGAAGGAAAAAAAAAAAAAAAAAAAACACTGCATAAGATTTGAATGCACTTTCCTGAAGTTAATCTGTGCTTTTGGGCTCACCGGTTAAAGAGTTTAAAACACACAATGACTCGCACGCAAGTCTGCGGGCCTGTTATTGTGGTTGCATTTGAGCGGCCTGAGGAGAGAAAGTCCTGGGAATTGCAGAGATAGTCTGCAGATACTGTGTCGTAAAGATTGCTTGTGAATTCCTGTTTTCTGGGACATGCCTGCGGGCTAATGCCCTGGGGCCAGAGATCTAGTTCCCAGGAAACGCTGACGGAGAGAAATGCACACGTGGCCTAACACAGCGGCAACCTGCACTGCCTTCGGAAGCTCAACTCTGTTCAGAAGAGAAAGTTTCCCACACAGCCTGGCGGTCACATGCAGGAAAGGCGGGATGGGGGAAAGTATTAAAATCCTGCTTGAGTAAAACAAATAAAAATGAGACAAGCTTAGCTTTCCGATTAGTAGAAAACTGACGGCATTACTAAACTATTCAGGGGTGCGGCAGAAATAACAAAATCAGCGAAGAAAAGACACAGATAAAAGGAAACAGGGCCACGGAGGATAAATCTGCCATCTGTATCAATATTTCTCAATTTTTCACGTCCCTTTTAATAGCTCATCATTAACGGCGGCCCATAAACCAGCTAAAAATGAACTACTTGCACTTTCTAATATATTGGCTTTGTCTGAGCCTCAACTAATGCCATGAACTCCTTTAGTACAAACAACACATAAATAAAAATAAATGCCATGATTCTTTCACAACAAAACTGAGAGGTTTTTTTCCACCCTTTTAATGAAAGTCAGAATTTTGTTCTCCCCTGAAGTTAAATATAATATTGCGTGGTATCAAATGTTTGGCATTGTTCTCTGCAGCTCTGAAGCAGCCCACATGTAATCTGAGCTAATTTACAAAATGTAGTTTGCAAAAGGATAGCAAAACATATCAGATATTTTTGGTGTCCAATGTGAATAATGTTACGCTAGTTCAGAGCGAACCTTCAGCAAAATGAGCATTCAGAGTGCAAGCTGACTAACGGAGCGTGCGTTAAGGAAACAGCAACGAAGAGAAAAACAACAGGCAGAGAGGAACAGCTGAGCTGTTTTCAAAGCAACACGGAGCACCGACAGCAGAGCGGGGCTGAATGTAACTATGCAGGAACCTTCTGTAGGACAGATGGGCCTAAGGGAACGGCGGTATGCAGTCAGGAGATGCCATCGGCTCCAGCTGCTTTGTTTATGAGGAAGGAGCAAGGAAGCCGCACGTGGAGACTTGGACAGTGTCAAGTGCCCGAGCATGCCTGCACAGCTTTGCAGCATGAAAGAAGGCAGAAGGAATTCCCCAGGGATGACTCCGGACCTAGACAAGTTCCTTACCTAACACGGGTTTTCTGAAGCATCCATGTGGAGAAGAGGGTAGCTGTGACGCGGATGGGATGGTGAGGGGAGTGTGTACGTGGCATGGGACAACTAAGCTCACTTCTCCAGGCAACGAGGCCTCTGGAATCACCAGAGTTGACATAATCACGAGATTCCTCAGGATGGCACGAGACAATGATATGGAGCCATAGCTTTGCGTGTTCGAAAGAAAAACATGAGCATACCGTGCAAAACCACACTGCCCGAGGCCTTGCGTGTGTTCAGCATCGCAGAATAAAGTGTATATCTTTTTTGGTTTATTTGTTTTCTTTTCTACACTAAGCAAAATAGATAAATCTGAACAGCTAATAGGCATGATGTAGGTTTTTAAGAGCATTATTCAATATTAACAATTTATTGGGATATATACTTTAAGTGAAAGTATTACTTCCTTTAAAAATAATTTGAAAAGCCAGTTAAGAGATTGATGATGAGAGAGAGAAAGAGAAAGAGTGAGCGAGACTGATTTTTCCATCTGCTGCTTCATCCCCTAGATGACTGCAATGACTAGGTCCAGGCCAGCCAGCGCCAGGAGACAGAACTCCGACCGGGCCCAACTTCCGCTGCCTTTCCAGTCCAATTAGCCAGAAGCTGAAACAAAGGCAGCGCAGCCGGAACTCAGTCTAACTCTAGGATACGGGATGTGGTGGCTGGCTATGTTCACCCTAATGTACTGTTTCTTCATGTTGAGTATTGTGGTAGGATTCTTCGTGGTTTTGACCATCACTGATTGTTTGATAAGATCCCCTCCCCTTACTGTATCTGCCTTGTCAAGAATGTGTATTTGTTTCCAATACTGGAATCAGAAACCTAGGACCCCATGCCCCATTCAAGCACAGTTCCTTTGCATCGGTAACACTATCAACCAAGGATCACGGGATGCTAGAGCTGACACTCTTCCATCGTTAAGTCATGTGGGGTTGAGGCATTGAGCAAAGCAGAGGTGCTCCCGTGGCGGAAGGATGGGACCTTCTGAGCTTCTACACAGCTTGCCTGGTGTACCCAGGACTCAAGCCCCTGTGCACTCCCTCCCAAGGGCAGGACACAGCATCCTGCCTGCTGGAAGCAGCCCTGAGAGGTGACAGGGTAACAGCAGGGCCCACACAGCCTGGCACAAAAGATCGTCTTGGTCCTGAAAGGCAAGACACCGAGTGTGCAGGCAGACAGCCTGTGTGCAGCCCAGAAAGGGGCCACTTCATGCAGATACAGCAATGCTTACCCTTGGTTTCTGACATAAGAGTCTATTCATTCAGTGGTAACAACTACAGCAGTAAAAGCAAACTGCAAAGCCAATCCCCACCAACTGAGGAGAAGACAAAGAAGCAACCATCACCTCTGATAGCTAATCCTTTGCTTTTCGCATTAGAAATAGGGCTGTGGGCCCAGCACAGTGGCCTAGCAGCTAAAGTCCTCGCCTTGAACGCACCAGGATCTCTTATGGACGCTGGTTCTAATCCTGGCAGCCCCACTTCCCATCCAGCTGGTGGCCTGGAAAAGCAGACGAAGATGGCCTAAAGCCTTGGGACCCTGTACCTGCATTTGAAACCAGGAAAAGGCTCCAGGCTCCTGGCTTCAGATCACCTCAGCTTCAGCTGTTTCAGCCGCTTAGAGAGGAAATCAAAGGACAGAAGATCTTCCTCTCTATGTCTCCTCCTCTCTGTTTTTCTGACTTTGCAATAAAAATAAATAAATCTTAAAAAAAATAGGGCTATAAATTAATGAGAGATCATAGCCTTTAGTATTTGAGGACTAGACAGGAAAGCAGTAATTTAGGTTGATCTGTTGTCTAGACATCTGTCTCAAGAATCAAGAGGAAACCCCTCAGTTGAGAAAACACTCATCTCTCTTCCAGAAACAGTAACTTTGTTTCTTCCTGTCATTTACATCCTAAACAAAGGGATGTAACTTGCACTCAAACTTCAAGCTTTACCTTGACTCTGTAAACTTATTTTAAACATTATTATGGAAGGCCATTTGAAGATGTCTCTATTACATGTTAGCCTTAAAGAATTAGATTTTCCTGTTGATAGCATTTCATGTTTAGTTTCCACCGAGTTTCCGTTTCAGGTTTTTGGCTGACCACCTGCTCTCATGGTAGGCTTCACATCGCACTTTCTGGCAAGGAAATTCCGTTGCTCTTATGAATAGGGACCTTGTGTGGTTTCCTAGAGATTCCCAGACACCAGCCTTGGTGTTTCAATCCCAATACAAAGACAACTCTTCATGGTCCAAAGATTCTTGGAAGAAAATGTGATCATTAAAAAAGGAAAAGTCACAAGGAAACACTAAAGTGGTTTAACCTTGGATGAACAGCATGGTGAGTGTTTGGTGATGGTGATGTTTGTAGGTTGAATTTTACAAGGGTTTCTTAAAAAGTTCATGGAAAACAAATTTATTTTTGGTGCAGAGCAATTTTGAAATCCATGCATGGCCTTTTCATAGGACATATTTTCTATGAACTGTTTAAAGGTCATGCGTATGAATTGGCCAGGATGATTTTATTTTCTTTGGATGTTTCCTTTTAAGATTTGTTTGTTTGTTTGACTCAACACCCTTTTCCTGGCTTGTTTCTTATAGTCAGTCTTGGTTCACTGAGACTTTTTTCATTAAAGCAAGTAATAGTTTTCCTTTTAATTTTTTTTTCCCCTTTTAGACCAAGACTGAAATTGGACTGCAGATCAAAGACCATGGCAAAAAATCCTGACATTGGAAAGTGCGTTCCCAGGCATCCATGTACCCCATCTCTTTCTACACATTCCATATAAAGAGATTGTCTCATTTTCCACCTGGCAACACTTAAATTGTTTTATTTTTCTTCATTAAAACCACCACGCCTCTTCATTTAACTCATGTTTTAGTATCTCGATTCAGCAGCGGCATGAAAAGTTTTATTTTCGTTGCCGTTGCTTCTTTTTGCCTCAGGGAGAAGTTAAAAAAGAAACAAGTTAGAGAATATACAGCCAACCCTTTTTTAAAAAATATGTAACTGGATTTCTGAAAGAATGAAAAAATATGGCACTAGTGGGAAAACACTGCAGTCAAATCTATATTTAACTTGAAATAACACAACTTTTTGGTGGGTGTGTTTGGCATGCATTCCCTTATACCTGCTACAAATGCTTGAGCCCTCAATAAATATTAATTGTGGATAATTGACAATTCCAAGGATGCTACAACAGCAGTTTCAAGTTTCCACTTTGTACCAGGGCAGCAAAGTGCCATCTTAATGCAGGTTCTGCCTCTGTGTTACGAGGTAAACTTGACCTACCTATGAGAAAGAAGGATTCATTTTTCTGGGTTTTCAAAAAGAAATCAAGCTTCTGCACAGAATCTAAAACTCAAACAACAAAAACCGTTTTTCTTTTTTGTCCCTCTCTGAAAAGAAAAAAAAAAAGTTATGCTAAATCTTTTATCTCCAACTGCATTTTCCCTTTCCAGTGAGTTCTCATGACCATCTTGTGAATGGCTTAAATGGTTGCCATCTCCTAATAGAGGGAAGATAAGGACAGAGGCAAGCAGCTCCACCGTGTGCTAGTTTATTTCCTGTCAATTCAACATCATCAATCTGTGACGTTTGCTCTAAATCTAACCGCTTAGTGGCCAGTGGAAAACACGCAGTCATTGCCTAATCATTTGGATACATTTTTTAATTTGGATGCATTCTCATTTGGATACATTTTTAATTTGATACAAACATAAATGTGTGTACATGTACATGTCTTCTGTGTCTGTTGTGTAAGTATGAGTAAAGAGAGACAGATACAGACAGATACAGACATATGCTGTATGAGGAACTTTCAAGTATGATAGAGAACGGCATTTTAAATAAGCTTATATTTTCACAAATATTAGAATCTATTCAAAGTTTATTCAAAGGATAGATACCTCCCGTGAATTTTTTTGAAGACCCATGTAGCCACAGATTTCAAAACTTTTACTATAAAATAAACATATCGGGCCCGGCGCACAGTGGCCTAGCGGCTAAAGTCCTCGCCTTGAACGCCCCGGGATCCCATATGGGCGCCGGTTCTAATCCCAGCAGCTCCACTTCCCATCCAGCTCCCTGCTTGTGGCCTGGGAAAGCAGTGGAGGATGGCCCAATGCATTGGGACACTGCACCCGCATGGGAGACCTGGAGGAGGTTCCTGGTTCCCGGCTTCGGACTGGCGCACCAGCCCGTTGCGGCTCACTTGGGGAGTGAATCATCGGGCGGAAGATCCTCCTCTCTGTATATCTGACTTTGTAATAAAAATAAATCTTTAAAAAAAAAAAATAAACATATCTTTAAATTCCATTTTCCACAAACTTCTGGAGTTGCCATGTACACATACTATATATAGATATATATGGCACATGTTCTAGGCAAAATGTTTCCAACAAATTAAATTAGATTTAGCTCAAGGGAATAAAAGATGCATAGGATGTATGTTCACTAAGATCTTTTTTGTTGTTGTTGTAAATAAATGGCATTACCAGAATTCTTAAGATCCAGTAGTTTGTTTTAAGTTATTCATTTATTTTAACTTAGTTGTTTTATTGGAAAGGCAGATTTATAGAGAGAAGGACAGACAGAGAGAAAGGTCTTCCATCTATTGGTTCACGCCCCAGGAGGCCTCAACAGCCAGAACTGTGCTGATCCAAAGCCAAGAGCCAAGGGCCTCCCCTGGGGCCTCCTACATGAAGGGTGCCCCCCCGCCATGGGTGCAGGACCCCAAGGCTTTAAGCCATCCTCCACTGCTTTCCCAGGCTATGAGCAGGGAGCTGGATAGGAAGCAGAGCAGCTAGGATACAAACCAGCACCCCATGTAGGATGATATTCTTGGAGGGGCAGGATTAGCTCCTTGAGTTATCACACTGGGCGCAGCCCCAGAGTTTCAAAGGCCAAACTGATACAGCGGATTTTTTTTAAAACAAAGAATATTCTTCAAAAGCATGCCTGTTTCCTCACAAGCTCACCTTCATTTACTTTCAACACCATAAGCTAAAAACTTACCTAAGAAGACTCAAGCTGTTTTGATTCTGAGATTCACTCCAAGTGTTAGCCATTTGGGTTACTTTTGTGCAGACTGATGATTTAAGTGGAATTTGTGCTTATAAAGCTCTTGGTAAGGATTTACATCAAGCCATTTTTCCTGTACTATTGTTCTTACTCACATTTGCTGAAGTCAGAAACACACATTTATTTATTTGTTCATTTATTACTTTATTTATAAAAGCAAAAACATGAAAATCCATGATGTAGCTTCCACTGGTCTTGGTTGGTGAAATGTATCTCCTGTAGGCGACAAACAGATTTTTTTTTTCTTTCTGTATCTGGGGTAAAGGGGGAGATAAACGGAGATGCCCCACCCAGCCTCCCACCCATCCCAGGTCCCTGACGTGGGGCATCCTCCAAGGGTCCTGCCCAAGCAGTTTTGATAGTTCAACAGTTCCAAGCACGATGAAATCTCTGCAGAATCCACTGGTTGACATAGTCTACCTTAGAGTCTCCATTTGAGAAACTGTTGATAATGAATGTAAACTAAATCCTCCCACCCCCAGAGGCAAGAAGTAAAATACGGTAGACTACTTGCTCGTCTGGTCATGGGGAGGAAATGGGGAGACACTACTTGTCTGAGCTCTGTGAAAACTTGGTATTCATTTGAACTTTCACCTTCTCTGACCATCAATGCAAATAAAGAAACATGTCCTAAAACAATTTTTTTTTTATCAAAGTAACATGAGTATAAAAAAAAATGCTAGCGCTTTTGAACGACTAACTATATCGGCCACAATGCAAAACCTCTTACCACTCTCATGAATATTCATCCTCAGAATAATCTTGTGAAACAAACATTAGTTTCCCAGAATTAGAAGATCAGGAAACTGAGGCTCATTGAATGGCAATGCCAGTTTGGAATGAAATTCTATTTGCATTTTTGAGTCACATTTAATGTAGCATTCATTTTAAAAAAGAGTTCCAGGAACGTAAACTAAAAGATAAGTTAGTTTTTGGTGAAAAGCAATTTTGAAATGCATGCATAGGTTTTGAATCATATCCATTTTGCATGAAGCTTCTGAAGCCCTCCTCTATTGTAGGATCACAGAAGATGTCACTGCCAGTCAGCTACAGCATCCTGAAACTCAAGACCCACTCATTTCTGTTAGCCAACTCTGAAGTGAGAAAGTAGTGGGCAGGAGTCAGTCCATCTTGATTTCCATTATCATTTCCAGCATAGACCCTAACTAGCATTTAACCTTGAACAAGTCACTTAACCCCTGGTTCCAAATCCCCAACCTGCCTCAGCAGAAATTAGAGTTTTCTTTTTAACCATGAAATTGATGTCCCTATGATTAATGGCTGAACAAAATGTCACATTGATCCCATGACATATGACAGTGTTGGCCATGTAATGTTGAAACATAGTAAAGTGAATGCATTTACCTTATTCAGTCACAATTCCTTCAGATCAACAAGACTACCAAAATGATCCTAATTTTTAGAGCTGGAAGTCTTGAAATCTTTACTCAGGCTATTATATAGTCACTCAACCCTTCATGAAGTTAGTAGTGATCAAGTTTAAAGCTCATGCTAGGCTCTGTTTTAAGCAAAGGACCACAAAACATGGGGACAATTTCTGTCCCTATGAAGTTTGCAGAAGGTACTTTAAAAGCTTCCTAAAATGAAAGCAAATGATAAGTTTATCTTTTTTTTGAATCAGTGAATAAAAGTGCTAATTTTTTTGAATCAGTGAATAAAAGTGCCAATTTCTAGAAAAATACATTCTGAAAAAGCTATGTATGGATTGCTAATTTTTAAAACAAAATAAATTTCCAAATTTTGCTATATTTTCTTGTGTGTGTGTGTGTCCATTAATATGCATTATATACTGTGATGGATGCCAGAAAAAAGATAAGATTGCTACTACCAGCAAAAAAACTCTTCACAGAGAACTTTCTGCAGAGGTCACACACACACACACACACACACACACACACACACGCATCTCTCTCTCTCTCTTTCTCTCTCTTTGGAATTTAGTTTTGTGCCTGTTCAGCAATGCCATCAAAGTAAAAAATATTACTGTATGAAATTTTGTTTCTAGCATGAGGGTACCAAGCCTAATTCAAAAATTTGTACTGAGCTAGCTTCAAGTAATCCTACTTACTTGCTCTGTAGAACATGGCTGCTTGTAGCAGCTTTCTCTTGCAGAAGTTGTGAAGTTTTCATAAATGTACAAACATACTGGACCTCTCTCATGCCCCAGGACAGATCACAACAGAGTTGAAAACTTTCTGCTACCATCAACATTATAGCTGTGGTAACAGCTTATGGCAATACACTGCACAGGTGTTTGTGGTGTTGTTTCTTAAAAACGTATCCATTCTTTGTGGCCAAATGGGCCAAACTGCAAACCATAATGCTAAGGGAAATGAGCCAATCACAAAAGGTTAAATACCACATGTTTGCCTTAATTTAAGATGATATGATGTTATGTATAACATGTTATGTTTTGAATGTTATATGTTGTGTATAAACTAAAATTGAAGTGTAGGTGAGGTGGTCACAGAAGGTGGCTGGGAACTCGCATTTACTTTTAACATATTGGTTACTCATTACTATGTCAATTAATTCCAATATGATGTAAATTTTTGCTGATGATATGTTGGAGCTTTCAATTGACTGGGATGATACTCTGCTAGCTCTGTCTTCAGACCAGAGAGGGTATACCTAAGAAGCCGTTGAACTTGACGGGACAATAAGATGCTGGACTCTATGTTTGGTATACGCTTGCAATGGGGGAATCTCAACTGAACTTGAGCTGTGGTTATGCAACAAGGTGGAGGAATCCACCATGGTGGGAGGGTTTGGGGAGGGGTGGGAGAACCCAAGTATCTATGTAACTGTGTCACATAATACAATGTAATTAATGAAGTTAAATAATAAATAATTAAAAAAAAATGTATCCATTGGCCTGTCTTAAGAAAGTCTAATACATATGAAGGGACTTCTGAAATTTCATAGAAAGAGTGACATTCAAAGCTTATTTTAATGCGAAGAGTTGAAATCCATCTTTTCATAACAAGTATATCCTATGAATTTTTTGAAGATCTCTTGATTCCCCCTTAGAAGAGGTACATGATATTCGATGTGTTACTATGTTATTTTTCATTTATTTACTAAACTACCCTTCCTGTTTATTGCAAGACAGTCTGTCTTTGATGTAGGTCACGGCCAATGCTTTCTGAGCTTATGGACATGCTCTGCAGGGCATCCAAGGTCAAGTCATCGAGTGGTTGGCTTATTTCATTTTACTTAGTGAAATATACTCTGTGATGGCCACACAGGCTGGAATTGCTAAGGAGGCCTTTCTCAGATACATCTCTGCTGTTAAACAACTCATGGATTTTCAAAACCAGTCTTATAAGACAGGCCTTTGCACACTCCCTAAGACCATCAAAATGAAACCCAGTGTTGACAAGGAACTTGGCACAGGTCACCAAGCTCTCCTGGGACAGAGTTGGACTTGAACCCTTCAGAACACGTGCAGTGTATTGAATTGTTTTCTCACCCTGACCTTGGTGACACCTCTAAGGTGATATTCTGAACAGTTGTTAGGTTCTAGTGGAGTATCCATGTGACCACAACACGTCAGTTCGTGAATTCACAAATCAAAAAAAAAAAAAAACTGTTCTGTATCATGATTAAATATACTTCCTAAAACCAAGAACTGAAACAAAAGCTCATGAACCACATCAAATCATTGCTTTTTAAAATTTCTCCACTAAGAAAAATGAATCCTGCTAAGGTTAGATTCGCTTCAGTCTCATCCTTGTGAAATTTAATTTTAACTAAATGCAACGATAGAAAGATCTGAGCTCAGTGTAAGAAGTTTGGTTGAGTTTTGATGACATCTATGCTAAAGGAAAGACATTCTGACTGGTCTTTCAACATTATACTTTGAATAGAATCCCTGAAATGGATAATTTTTCATTTTCATTTTACCTGAAGTGAGATCTTCAGTCTTGCCTTGTTCTTCAAGTATGTATAAAATGGATTGTTTTGGAATTGGAGGACAAAAGACAATCAGGATAGCAACTTTTCTTGGGATCAGAATCCGGAAACTCAGCTCAGCCCTACTCTTTGCATCTCACGAAAAGAGTGTAAGCTTCCCTAGGAAGCTTTCCCCAGAGATTAATCTTTATTTGCACGTATCATTTACAGCTTTGCCATGTTGGTTTAGATGAAAATGGAACTCAGTGGGGGAGCATAATTAATGGAATCAAATCAAAGCCTTGGACAAAAAACATGAACAACCAGTTTTTTTTAGAGTTGTACTTCTTTCACTAATTCCACTTACAAGATTTGGGCATCCCAAATGTGGATGAACAAATTCAAATGAATGCTTAGCACCTACAGATGAATGCTGTATTTCACACTTCTAAAATGTGCTTGGAGTTTAAGTAACTACATCCTGGTTTCTTCATTTGTATGCATTAACCAGTATATTAGCAATCTTCTTCCTCTGTAATGCAAAGCCTATTTGGGGGAATTAATTTTGTGGATCAGATCTGGGTGTGTGTCCTGGTGTCAACAACAGTGTACAAGATCAAATGCAACAGTAAGAGAAGTGACGTTTTATTTCAGGAAGAAATAGAGTAGCTCCAAACAAAGGGAGGGACTGATGGAAAGAGACCGGTTCCTTGAAGCTCATAGTCCAGAAGCATTTTTAATTAATTAATTAATTAAAAGGCAGAGTTGGAGCATGAGAGGAAGAAACATGCATAAATGGAGAGAGAGAGAGAGAGAGAGAGAGAGAGAGAGAGTCAATCTTTCAGGTCTCCCACACTGGTGAAAAGACCAAACCCTTGGGCCCTTTTCTGCTGTTTCACCAGGCATATTAGCAGGGCCTGGGATCCAAAATGCATCAGTCAGGACTTGAACTGGTGCCTGTATTGGATGCCATCATCACATGCAGTGGCTTTAACCGCTATACAAAATACAGGGCCAGTGGAAGGGGTATTCATACAGCTAAAAGGAGTCAACCTTTAAGGGCACAGGGAACAGTTATTCATTGGCCCCTGTTGTTCTGGTGCGTCTAACAAGTAACTTTCTTTGGTTTCGTTGAAACAGAGCCCTCAGTGGTATATTGCAACAAGATCTCCACCTTGTGTTTTGCGCAATAACACATGCAGACAGAAGACTATGGGATGGTGGGGTTCTGCTTTGGACCTAAGACATAGTCAGTCCCAGCTTTTGGGGTTCCTCTGAAGTACTACATGTCTGCCAGCATGCCGGCAGAACAAGAGTGTCTCTATTTTAGACGTGAAGAACCTGGGTTTAAAATGCTTATGCAACTTTCTCAGGACAAGCAGCTACTATCCCAAGGCTCTGTTTTCCACGCTAGCGTCTGATTCTGCTGCCCACGCTCTGTCTCCCTCACTAATCCATTTTTCCAGGTGTGCCAAAGGATCATTATGACTCTATCAAAATATTTGCTTCCCCTCTGACTCTAATCTACCCTCCCTGCTTCCTCTGTGACTGGAACAAGCCACGTGCAAAACGGCAACTTGAGTTGGAGCAGAAATACGCAATGGGGAACATGGCAAAGGTAATTGACCCCCGTGGGGATCAAAACTATGACTTCCTGCTTTTCAAAGTAGCGAAAACAGATGCGGTGAACAGGAATGTAAACTCGGACTGAGTTAAGGAGAGTTAAGCCAGAGCAGCGGGTGTTGTTGCCAAAATGACAGACGCCAGGTGACTCCAACACGTCACAACAACACACGGGCGATCCCTGGGTTTTGGTGAATGACAATATGCACTTGAGTGAGAATTTAGCAGCAAACAGAAATTGGGGATTTGGGAACAGAAGGAACGTGACCTATATTTAAGAAAAGAAAAAAAAAAAAGGAACAGAGGAAGTCCAGAGAAAGTTCCCAGGAAAAACTGTGGGAAGCCAGATGTTGCTGATGTTTGTTAGTTCACTGCTCCAGTCAAACCTTCTGCACCTGCAGTTTGCTTCATGCATAGGCACAGGGGTTCTTTGCCAGCCAGTGGCTAATGATGCATTTAGATTCAGAGTGGATCAAAAGGGCACAGGCTAAAACTCTGGCCTACATGCCATAGGCATATTCAGGAAAAATAAAAAACAACACAACACTAAACAAAGCAAAGCAAGCAAACAGAATACGAGAAACTACTATGCCATTTAGAAGGGCAAGGGTAAGATTTTTATCTGGGTAATTTATCACACATTCTTTTAAGGAATTACTTATTATTACTTGGTTAGTGTACCTATTTGATAAGTAATACTTAATCATCTGAGCTAGTATTCTAACATATGACATTACGACAAAAACTAATGGAAAAAAGAATTGAAAACAAACTTATCTTGAAGCAAGAAACTTTGAAATACATGTGTAGATGTTCGATGAAATGACTTCCAGTTCACTTAAAACTTTTCAAGTACTTCTGCACCAAGAAAAAAATCATATTTAAAAAAATCAGGACCCGGCATGGTGGCCCAGTGGCTAAAGTCCTTGCCTTGAATGCACAGGGATCCTATACGGGCACCAGTTCTAATCCCGGTGGCTCTGCTTCTCATCCAGCTCCCTGTTTGTGGCCTGGGAAAGCAGAAGAGAACGGCACAACGCCTTGAGACCGTGCACCTGCTTGGGACCCCTGGAAGACGCTCTGGGCTCCTGGCTTCGGATCGGCCCAGCCCCAGCCATTGCGGTCTGGAGAGTCTGGGGAGTGAATCATCAGACAGGAGACCTTCCTCTCTGTCTCTCCTCCCCCACTGTATATCTGACTTTGCAATAAAAATAAAATAAATCTTTAAAAAAATCATTATTTATTTATTACAAATGTATTGCTTGATTCCATTTTTCTGCAAATCATTTGTGGTGCACTATGTACAGATTCAGTTCAATCTGTGACTTTAGGCATCCATTGAGAGTAATCGGATATATTCCACATGCATTTAAGAGATGCTATAGATAAAAGCCCTTCTGAGTTTCTCTTTAAAAAAACAATACTTACTTTATTTGAAAGGCAGGTATGAAGGAGAAGCAGGGAGAGATCCTCCATCTGCTGATTCACTCCCAGAACGGCTGTAATGATCTAGTGACCTGGGAGGGCAGCAGAGAAGAGCCTGGGTCCTTGGGCCTCTGCACCCACTGGGAGACCTGGAGGAAGATCTTGGTTTCTGGCTTCAAATCAGCTCAGCAGCGGCTGTTGCAACCATTTGGGAGTGAACCAACAGATGAAGGATCTTTGTTTCTCCTTCTCTCTGTAAATCTTCCTTTCTAAGAAAAAATAAACAAAAGACTTCAAATGTATTTGTTTGAAAGTTACAATTGCAGAAAGAGGGGAAGAGATAGAAAGAGAGAGAGAGAGAGAGAGAGAGAGAGAGGTCTTCCATCTACTGGCTCACTTCCCAGATGGCCTCAGAAGCCAGGGTTGGGTCAGGCCAGAGCTAGGAGCCCCGAGACTTCTCTAGGTCTTCCCGTGGGTGGCAGGAATCCCAGCACCTCAGCTATTTCTGCTGTTTTCCCAGGCCATTAGCAATGGGCTGGGTCAAAAGTAGAAGCAGCTGGGGTTTGAACTGGCACCTCAGCAGACTTTACCTGCCACACCACAGGGCAGCCCCAGACGCCTGTATAATTCAATCACCATTTCCTCTATCCCTCATTCCCACTGACTAGGTTTGGAAAAAAGGCTAACAGTGCCCTCTGACATAAGATCTCAAATGAGAAAATAGGAAATGAAAGAAAAATTGCATCCATAGCACAGCCTCTAGTCCACTTACTTCCTCAGATAAATAAATAAGTAAAGAAAGGAGGGAAAGAAGGAGGGAAGGAAGGAGGGAGGGAGGGAGGGAGGGAGGCAGCATGGCCACCATCCCCAGAGCCTTCTGCTAGACAAGCACACACAGAAGTGTGAATTTCCCACTACCCATTTACCCAAACCAAGCAAGTCCACCCTACAATTTAATAGCTAGCTCAAACTATCAGTTCCTTGTCATGGTCTATAAAGTTTTTTTTTTCCCCAACAAATTCATAATTGGCTCCGCTGAGTGATTTGAATCCCTGTGCCCAGAGTTCACGGCCTGAACCCTTGTCTTCGCTCGAGTCATCGCAAGTTCAGGTAATACAACACCTGACAAGCAATAACGTTCTCAGGAAATATCCAGATGCGGGCCAGTCACTTAACGTGCACAAAATCTGTGTGTGTTGAATCAGACTTCCCCCGAATCATTCCTCCTCAACGGAAGAGCTGACATTAAAGGGAACTATGAATAATCTGCTTGACTTGAGAAGGAACGGGGAACAGCACAAAGGGTCTTTTTCTTTTCTTTAATTGACATTCTAAACTGATTTGAAACAGGCCAAGTGCATTCAGACATCCATGTTAATACAAGGGTGTATTCTTCTCCCAAGTCGAAGTCATTCAAAGCATCAACCAACTTCTAGTAGCCGCTCAGAAACTTGCAGCTCAGTCTGTCGCTCAGAATAGATCTCCTGTATAATTTATCTGACTTCAAATTCTTGTGTGTCATGAATCAGTAACTTTTGTTGATTACATCAAATGGTGAGATCCATGCCTTGATCTAATATATCAAAATATAATTCTGTATAAGATCTGCACATCATTGCCAGGGATAGAAAGAAGTTTCTGGAGATCATCCTCCAAATGGGTCTACTTCTTGTACATGACAAGGGTTCCACACAGTTGAGGACTAACCCCACCCTTGCCTAAGCCTCCTCTTGTCAATGCACACTGTGTCAATTTATTCCACCTGCTATGATAACCTCTAGAATTTTCAAGGTCTTGAATTTTCAAGGTTGCTCTTCCCTTGTCCAGCAATCACGTGTAAAACAATACTCCAAAAAATGTACCACAAGTATCTAAAATCATTGCTTTAATCCTGGAATCCACACTAAGATAATTAAAGACTCTCTGATACAGCATAACCACCCAATAAGTGTAGGCTATTTGTTGATTCCATCAGTATGAAACTGTTTTAGAATTTTGGCAACATAGCAATAAACAAAATTTGGCTTCTAGCAACGTTTTTTTTTTTTTTTTTTGGTTACTTATTATTTTACTTAAAACATGGCCTCAAGTAAACCCTGAGTTATTTGTAAAGTAACTGAACTGCACATGACTGGAAAAAAACTAAGAAAACCATAGCCTATTGGGAAAGCTGACTGACCTTTCATAGAGCTGATATCATTCGCATTTCCTATCTCTTACGCTTGCCAGATGATATATGGAGGTAGACCCTCAATTACCAGCCATGACCTTCAGGAACATGTGCACATTGCTAAAATCATTTATAAGATACTCCAGTGTCTACGTTGGATCTCTGTTTTCCAGATCTGAACTTTGACTCTGCTTCGGTTTACAGATCTACCTGATTCTTTTTCCTATTCTGCACACTTGTGTCTTTCCACATCCTTGCTTGTCTATCTATCTAGAATTGATAGAAAGAATTTCTAGAATTCCTCCTCCGAACCCCACCCCCCAAGTTCTCTTCATGGTGAATTCTTTATCTCTTCTAATTCTTAAAGTACTAAAAAGCTTTCACAGTTTTCTTTGATTCACTCCTATTTTCCCACATAAGATTATAGTTTCT
Organism: Ochotona princeps; assembly: GCF_030435755.1. NCBI lineage: Eukaryota > Metazoa > Chordata > Mammalia > Lagomorpha > Ochotonidae > Ochotona > Ochotona princeps. Next base: position 160,497,294 of record NC_080832.1, read on the forward strand.
CAGTTACTCGAATATTTTAATCCAGTCTGTTATGTCTTCTCCAATCACAGCAGGTGCCCATTTGGAATGTTCTACCACAGTGGGGAGGTTTAGCCTACTGTGCCACTGTGCTACCTCCCAATCAAATTTATTTTTAACTTCAAGTTTATCCTAATTTAATTGATTTTAGTTCAGCAGCAAAAAATGGATATTGGAAAAAACATTAAATGTGTAGGACACATTAATACTGTCACCCTTATCATTAGTTCAGTTAAGATAATTCCAATTAAAAATATATAATGTGATTCAAAGACTTACTATTTATTTTAGCAATCTGGGGATATATTCAGTTAATTTTCAAAATACATTCACATATCATGTATTGTTTATGACATGTATTGTTTATGTCTCTCCTTCTCTCTCTCTCTAAAATCTGCCTTACAAATAAAAATCATAAATCTTAAAAAAAAACCAACTCTGTTGGGCATGTGGCATCAAATGAACATTAATTAAAATAAAACCTCCAATTTAAAATATTGACAATTAAGGAAGCATCACAAATTTTTGTTGTTGTTGTTAATCTTGCAAGTGACAAGAGACAGTGTCGGGGAATAACTTCTTGATACTTAACCACAACTCACTGGGTCAAGCCCTCTCCACGTGACTTTCCCTCCAGAGCACTGTTGGAGGTTCTCGCTTTAGGAATGTGACTGCTATGCCAGGCTCATCCCCCACCTTGGAAGCTTTGCCCTCCAGTTACACCTGACTCCATAAAGCTCGGCCTGTGAAAGAGGGACGCGCGGCTTCTCAAGACTTGATTTCCCTTTCAGCCTTAGGATGTGTCTCTACCACAGTTAACCAGAGTGCTGGTTGTAGTGATGCACTGAACAATGCGTGCCTAGGCTCTCACACAAACCACGTGTTTGCAGACCTGACAGCACCCTGTGCTCACACCGCTGGAAATGAAGATTTCCTTAGACAGTCTGACATTATGATATGTTCCTGAGCTTAATTTTGTATGCATTATATTTTTTTTAAACATGTGGCTTACCTAATTTTGTTTGCTTTAGATCATTCACTGTGTTAAATTACTTTGAGAAAGGGGGAATCATTTTGTTTCAAATTATAGCTTCATGCATTAGCAGACAAATAATAATAATAATAATAATGGCTATTTATTACAATATTAGACTGTTTTACAATGGCTAACACTACATGTGAAGCTATATGAAATGAGAAATTTTAATATCCCCACTTTTCAGTTGGGAAAACTAGAACTTAACGAGAATGAGCCATACATATTACATGACATAAAAGCTGAGGTGTAACTAGCTCAAAAATCATACCCAAATTAAGATAACAGAGCTTTTACAGAGGTCCAAGAAACAGAATAATTACTAACCTAAGGGTACGTTGATTAGGCATCCTATTTTAATTTTGTAATTACTGCACGTGGGGGCAAGGATCCTCTTAGAATTATTGACCTCCTCTCTATTAAATAAAATATTGAGTAAATCAAATATTTAAGCTATTCCTTCTCTGCTTAAAACATACTTTCTGGTTATGAACCATTCCAGAGGAATAGCTGCAGATAGCAATCCTCTCAGAGCAGGGAATCCACACTGGCTTGAACACTGCTCCATTTCCCATTTCCTAACGTATTCCAAATAGGAAATACCATCTCAACAGCCGTGGAGATCAGTATCCTTGCCCACGGACTGAGTAAGTTGAGTGAGAACAGTTTAATTGGCTTTTCAGTTTGGAAACCCCCTCTCCCCCTGCCTCTGATTTTTAAGGTGTTTAAGAAGAAAGAGAAGATTAAGCAAAAATTGGAAGCAGCATCAAGAGTTTGGGCATATCAAAGCTTCTGCTTATTAGACTGGTACATGATGAATTTTTCAGAAGGGCAAAGGCAGGAGGTAGTTACTTCCCCGTGGGAGGTGCAGGCCAGGTGTGGTGCCAGAACCGTTGAGTGGAAATTTGTCAGTTTTGTGACTACAAATTGTACGTCAAGGCTCCTCAACATGATTTCCTAGCAGGTAAACAGCCCTGGTTCAAACACAGCACCTGCACAACCACACCTGGGGTTGCCAGAGCATTCCAGGGTTAGATTCTGGCTGCCAGATACAACTTCAATTCAAATGCTTTCAAATCAAAAAGCCGTTTTTTTCCTGGGCTCCTTTCAAGCAAATCGCTGCCAAAGCTTGAATTCCCCATCTCACACTGCCATCTACTGTCTAAGACTTCGTGCTCTAGAGGAAAGGAAGCTCCTGGGCAGTCCTGGGCAGTGTTCTGAGGATACCTCTAAGGACAGTCAAGTGCGATGCTTTTCACATTTTCCAGCAATGCAACCTTTACTTATACAGTCACAGACACACAAGTGCATCCAAACAGAACTACCTGAAATCGTGCGAAACGTTAAGACACAGTCCTTGTTTTTATGAATGGACTAGAGCTGCCAAGTAACAAATATTCAGGGAATTAGACTGAAGATAAACTGTGTCTCTTTTCCTTGCACACCAACAAAGCCGTTCTGAACCTACCAAGGTGTTAGGAGCATCAGTGCAGCCCACATCATCTTCCCATCAGTGGGGTCACATGATCTTGCCATACTAAATGTGGACAGCTGACAGGATTCTCAGTCAGTACGTGGTGAGTTAAGACTCAACAGTGTCAGGGTCACCCTTCAAGTCCAAGGATGCATCCGTCATCCACTAGAGACACACTGTCCATTGCGGGTCTCCCACACCTCTTTCCCCTTCTCATCACCAATGAGATCATTGGGTTCTTTCATTCCTAGGTAAATTGGTTCCAAGCCAGTGCATCATTCTCTCACTCCTTGAGGGGATTCCTATCCACGGATCCCTTAGGCAATCATTTTGCTGATGCAACCTTGCTGCCTACAAATTCATCATGAGCCCAGCCTTTAGTTATTGTAATTTTACTTTTTTAAAAATCAAGACAATACAAAATCACCGATGGGTTCTCTTTTAGAAATCCAAATAACTTCATCCCCACCAGCGTAATGTTACAGGAGCTTGGATAAAGCACTTGGTGTCTGAAAATATTGGTCTCAGTTTGTAAAAATGGGGATATTAATTTTTTTCCTGCATCACAGTTTGAAGGAGTAAGGTTTAACTAAATAAGGTTTAAGTGCGCCGTACACATTAAAATTGGATAGCAGCCTGTATGTTGAACGTTCTTTCCAATTCCAGCATATATAGTGAATGTTCTTTCAAAATGAAAGGAGGACAGGAGGGAGAGAGGAAGGCAGGAAAGTGGCAAGGGAGGGAAAGGAGGAAGGAAGTGGAAATGAACATGTCAATCATCTTGATTGTGACCATTATTTCACAATGTGTGGGAACGTGAAACATGAAAATGTACACCTTATATGAAAATGTGGTTTTTAGTGATCAGGTAGAGCTCAATAAAATAAGAAATAAATGATAAACATTAGCAAGCTATCAATGTGGATATTGGAACTTTTTTGTTTACTATTTATTCATGAGTTTATTGTCACCTCAGACTCCGTCTAGAATCCAGAGCAGTTAGCATGTGTTGGAGCACTGACGGATAAACAGCCTATTGGTTTCTGCAGTTTCCTAAGACATGTATCAGCATGGAAGTGCGTGTGTTCTCCAGAGAGCATTTACATTAATTTTTCAACTTTAAGTAACGCCCTAGTAAATAGAAAAGCTCACACAAGGGCAAAGCTAGATGTTTTTAATTGAAACCTTCCATGTCCTTTTCCCATTTTAATTTTCAGGAACTATCTGAGTGACTATGAAATGTGTTCTGGAGAACATATACAAAATGAAAGAATAAGATACATATAATTTTTGGTGTTGAAAAACAAGAAGCTTTCACTTTGACAAACCCCAGTTGAGCAATAAGGAAGGGGTCAGAATTTCCAGAGTGGTAAAACTTTACAAAGCAAGTAATCTCAATGAATTTTCAAAAACAATTCAGAAATACATTACAAAAACCAAACCAAAACAAAACAAAAAGCACACTCCACATGAAAGAAACAAACGCGTGATTTCTATATATTTGTGACTGCAAGCTCTAGGACATGAGGAATTCATGTCAATGTATACAATTTAATTTGTTTCCCTGTTGATAGACATATATTTTTAAGTAGCTATAAGAAAGAGTCAAGAGCCGTGAAATCAAGTAAGTAAACGAAATATCTCTTGAAATTTCAAACTCATCTCATTGATTCACCACCACCAGGCTTCTGAATTCTGATTGCTTTTCCTTTGGTGAATGCTGCTCCCCTCATGACTAATTAGGTCTATAAATGGTAGTAGTCAAAAAAGGTTCACCCTTAACATAGTGGTTACACAAAATACAGTGGAAAACAGAAATCAGGGAGATAGGAGAGCAGGATTTGGAGGGTTATTCTAACACAGCTGGTCCCCAAAAAGACTCAGATAATGATCAAAACTCACTACTGAGGGAGCTGTGCAGCTCTGGAATCCTGAGCCTTGGAATTACAGCTGAACTAGGTCCTGGTGGCTCTTTGAAGGACAGCAGCTCTACACCAGGACCAATCGGAGCACAGCCTGGGTCACTGCAATCCCTCATTGAGCAAATGCATCTCATGTCAGGTGGGTTGGACTGAGAATGCCCCCAATGTCACATATGGAAGCCACATCATGGCTAGAGCTACAGTTCTAAAATTCAGCTCCTAACGGCCATCAAAAATCAATGGAAGATGGCCCAAGTTCTTGGGCCCCCAGCATCCAGGAAAAGCTTGAAAGACCCAGAAGACGCTCACGGCTTCTGGTTTCATCCTGATTCAGTCCTGATTCTTGAGGTCATTTACGGAGTAAACCAATTGATGGAAAATTTTCTCTCTCTCTTTCTCTCTCTCTGTAACTCTACCTTTCAAATAAGTAAATGCTTCTTTTTAAAAAAATTGCCAGATGGGCCTTGTAACACAGATTCCTGGAGCTGGCTTGTGGTGCAGTGCATTAAGCTGCCATTTATGCTGCCAGCTTCCCGTATTGTAGCACAGATTTGAGTCCTGGCTGCTCTGCTTTCAAATCCAGCTACCTGCTCAAGCAGCAGAAGATAATCCAAGAACTTGAGTCCCTGTCACGCACGTGGGAGACCTGGAGGGATTGTACTTCAGAAACTTTATTTAAGGGGTGGATAAAACGGTGCGTTGGGTGGAGCCAGCACTTTGGAATAGCTATAGTGCCAGTGCAATTCCCTGCTGATGCGCCACTGCTGATCCAGCTTCCTGGTAATGCGCCTGGGGAATCAACACATGATGACTCAAGTGTCTGGGTTCCTGCCACTCTTGCGGGAGAACAACAGTAGTTTTTTTACCCAATCCTAGTTGTCATAGCCATTTGGGTTATAAAACAGCAGATAGAAAAACTTCTCTTTTTTTCTCCCTGTCTTGTATGCTCTACCTTTCCAAGAAGTCAGTTTTTAAATACACACACACACCCCTGAATAGGAGACTGGTATCTATATTTCTGCAGCATAGCAGGTGGTTAAATTCTGGAGCACACTTTGAGTACTACTGAGTTAGAGGAGAACTGCTTTGGAAACTCCAGTCCATTTATTTAGGTAGGCTGATATCCTAGTCTGTTCTCTGTTACTCTAGCAGGATATATGAGACTGGGAGAGTCGTAAAAGGAGATTAATGAGATTACAGGTCTGGAGGCTGGAAAGGTCGAGACTGAAAGAACACAAAGTAAGGGCCTCACGCTGCAGGAGGACCAGGCCGAGGGTGTGTGTCTGAGGGTGCGTATCTGAGGCTGTCAACAGGCACACATGGAGAATCAGCATGAGCGATGGGCCAGGTGTTTGGACTAGCAGTGAAGATGTAAGTCAAGATGGCTGCATCCCAGAATTGAGTGCCTGAGCAAGACGCCGGGCTCCAACTCCTAACTCCAGTTTCGATCTTAGTCCAAACCTGGGAAGCAATTCTGATGGCTCAAGTAATTGGCTCTCTCTCTCTCTCTCGCTCTCTCTCTTTGTCTCTCTATTTCTCTCTCTTCCAGTTAAAAAAAAAAAAATAAAAAACCACAAGAGCTCAAGTTGCTTTTTTTTCCCAACCTGGTATGGCAGCAAGTAATCCAATCACCCAAGCACAAGCTCATTACCTAGAAAAAAGTATTCATGAGCTCATCAGTGACGCACTCCCACAACCCAAATCCTCTCTCGAGGCCTGCCTCTCAATACTGTTTCACTGACTGATTACAATCAACATGCATGTCGGTTGCAACAAGCCATATTCAAACCACCACAGATGGACCACATCCGCATATTCCCAAATATTCTTGAAATAGTTGAGAACTGCTTCCCTTTTCCATTGAAACATCTTTACTGGTTAGTCAATGTTGTAAATTCTGAACCACAAAATATGCTGAGAAAATTAAATTAATTAATCTGCGTAGTAGAATCAGAAAGGAAAAGGAGTTTGGGTCATTTTTTTGTTTTTTACTCTTAATTTCCCTACTTATTTAACGTACTTTATGGTAGTTTTTCTTTAATTCTGTGTTTTGTTTCTTCTTAAAGACTTATTTAGTTTTAATGGAAATGTAGATCAGATCTACAGAGAGAAGGACAGACAGAGAGACAGAGCCCCTGTCCACTGGTTCACTCCCCAGGTAGCCACAACATCCGGAGCTGAGCTGATCCAAAGCCAGGAGCCAGGAGCCTCTTCCGTATTTGCCAAATGGGTGCAGGGTCCCAAGGCTTTGAGCCACCTCTGCTGCTTTTCCAGGCATCAGGCAAGGAGCTGGGTGGGAAGTGGAGCAGCCAGGACATGAACTGATACCCATATCGGCTCATGCAAAGTGAGGATTTAACCACAGAATCATCTCGCTAGACCCTAATTCTCTGTTTTTTAAAACAGGGATTCTGTCTTTTATTTACAATGCACCAAACTTTAGTATAATATCCACCAGCACATACAAGGGGGCTTCAAAAAAAGTTTGTAGAATCAATAAATATTCATAAAATTCATAAAAGCATATATGAGAAATTATCTCAAGTTCTAAATGTGCTGGGTACACGCTAGGGGAAAATTCCAGCATTTTTCACTACTTCTGTTTTGGGTGCTATGCTAAAGAGCTAGGTACATAAATGATGAAAACATTTATGCAAGTTGCACCCTGCATTAACAGAGAAGAAACACACTCAAGACTTAAGTACCAATGTGTAAAATGGATTCTGATGGACATACACAGGCTGCATGGAATTACAGACACATTGTAGCATGGACAACCAGGATAAATTGTTTCTTTCTGAGTTTTGAATGATATGTGGAAACTATCCAGACCTAAGCTGTCTAGATGTGAACGTGAAAATGAAAGCTTACTTACATATTAAATATGTGAATTCATAACATAGGTCATATGTCCAGTTGGTTTTGACCCTAGAGCAAGAAGACCACCTGTTATTTGAAGTGTTTTCAGGTCAAAAGGTATAACTGGGATATAGAAATTTCAGATTTTGTTGCTGACTTTATTAAAATTAAAACATTATGGAAAACAGCAACCCATAACAATAAAAGCAGCAGTAATGTATTTGTTATAGATAGTATTTATCATCTCAAATCATATTAAAGTATAAATTATCTCAAATGCCTTAATTATGTGTTCAGTATGAGATATGATTCTTGCTAAGGGTATTATAGTAAAATAAAAGCATAATTACTCTAATTCTATCATCATTTTGGTTCTTACTGGTTCAGCTTAAAAGTTCATTTTAAACTAAGCAAATTGCATTTCCAGAGGTTTTTTTTTTAAAAGAGGCTATATTAAAAGTAATAATGTGATAATCCACCATAAAAAACTTGACTTATTGTAAAAAAAAGTTAATATTGCCTTATTGAAACATCATATGATTCAAACAGATTCATTTTTAAGACATCTGGACAGTCTGTGGTTTCCAAATTAAAATACTACATAGTTTGCACCTGGTTAACTAAAACTAGACCGAAAAAGACAAAAACATATATTGTGAAGTATAAAAATCACTGCATATTACTATGACTGCTTAGATGTCTTCTTGACATTTTAGCAATAATCCTATAATGGGCCATGTAAAATTAAACTGAGAAAAAATTTAAGACTCTCTGAGGAATTACAAGAACAGGGAAAAATTCTGACTGCAATTATTCAAACTAGCTTTCACTGAACACCTGTTGGAACAAGGCACTTAGCTAACAGCTGGGGAATGGAGCCTGCCTCTAAGGTGTGAGGAAAAGTACATGAAGGCATATAAAATAAAAATTTATATGAGATCTCAAAGAATTAGTTTGGTCCCAAGTAAGGCTGATGTAAGACTGAGCAATTGACTTTCCTGCAGAGGAAAGTTAAGGTATATGTTGTGTGTCCTAATTTCTGTTTCCACCAGAGTGGACCCTTAAATCAAGGCCTTGGGGAGGCAGTTTATCTGATACAGCCTCAGGATGTGCATGTAGGAAGGAGACAAAGGTAAGATAAAGACGATTCCTTGTAGAATAGGCTCTATTATGAGCCTGTCATCGTTTCCAGAAACAGATCTCAACTCTACATTGCACTTCTCTGATGAATCACGTGGAGTGGTGGCCCTCAGCGGCCTCACAGGGTGAAAATTTGTCTTCCTGGGGAGGCTGAGAATCTGAAGCCTTCATTCCTTGCCACCAGGGTCAATTGTTTGAGAGTTGCCCAGGGAGTTGCTCAGCATGGCACTACTGTCAAGCAGCTAGAGAAAGCCATCATGGCAGAGAAAAAGTGCTCACAGCCGGAGCATCCCAATAAGCAGCGCACAACTCCAACAGTTTCAGGTAAGAACAAGTCCTACAACGCCCTGAAACAGAGAGAGCAAGAAAAAATAAGCAGAGAGAGCTTGGGTTGAGGTCCTTTGGCAGCAGTAGCCAGGAGACATCTCCCTGAAGGTGGCTTCTGAACTGAGATCTGAACGATTAGAATGTGGAGCAGTGTTGGGGTACCACAGGTCAGCTTCCACCTGGCATAACAGTATCCTATGTCAGAATGCTGAATTGAGTCCTGGCAGTTCCATTGCTCAGGCATCTCCTGATCACATGTCTAGGAAATCAGCAGCTCATGGCCCAAGAACTTTCATTTTTTCAAATTTATTTATTTTATTATTCCATGATACAGTTTCATAGATTCTAGGATTTCCCTTTCTCCTCCCAAATCCCCGCTACCCCCACTGATTTCCACCATATCATTTCAATAGCACAGTCCTTCAAATAGTCAAGTCCACTATTCTGCTATATGAATATATCCTGACATTATGGAATCCCATATAGGCATTTGTTCTATTCCTGGCAGCTCCACTTCCCATCCAGCTCCCTGCTTGTGGCCTGGGAAAGCAGTAGAGGACGGCCCAAAGCCTCAGGACCTTGCACCCATGTGGGAGACCCGGAATAGGCTCTGGGCTCCTAGCTTTGAATCGGTGCAGCTCTGGCCATTACAGCTACTTGGGGAGTGAATCAGCAGATGGAAGAGTTTCCTCTCTGTCTCTCCTCTCTGTTTATCTGTTTCTCCAGTAAAAATAAATAAAAAATCTTTATATATATATATATATATATATATATATATATATATATATATATATATATATATATATATATCTCCTGACATTGTAGGTACGGACAGTGGCAAGAGTCCAGCATCCTATTGTCAAGATACATTCAACAGTTTCATTGAGAGTCCATTTTTGATTTGTAAGTAGAGACATACACTGCATTATATCTTTATATCTGTATGTGAGTCTGTACTATACAGTTACTACACAGTCCCATAAATAAAAAGCCATGAAACAAAATCAACAACGGGAAGAAAAACTGAAAATTTACAACAGGAATTTAAATAGCATGTTACTGAATGACCAATACATCACTAAATAAATAAAAAAAGAAAGTCAAAGACCTTCCTGAAGTGAAAAGTGTTACTGTGCGATGTATGATGGAGGAAGTTAATAAGAAAAACAAATTTTTTAAAAATAAATGTAAATAAAACCAAAAATATCAAACCCCTGATATGTAGCAAAAACAGAATTGGAAGGGCTATTGATCTTGCATTTTGCAAGAAGTTTGCCTTATATCAAAGAGAACATACAATATTTGTCCTTTTGGGATTGACTTGTTTCACTGAGCATAATGGCATCTAGTTGGGACCATTTGGTTGCAAATGGTAGAATTTGATTCTTTTTAATGCCTGAGTAGTATTCCATGGAGTAAATATACCACAGTTTCTTTATCCACTCTTTTAATGAGCATCTGGGTTGTTTCCATGTCTTTGTTTTTGTAGATTGTACTGCTGTAAATGTAGGATTATAGATCCCCTTTCTCATATGCAGATTTCATTTCCTTTGGATATATTCCCAAAAGTGGAATACTGAGTCATACAGTAGGTCAATTTTCAGCTCTCTTAGCACTCTCCAATACTGACTTCCATAGTGGTTGTACTAGCTTACGCTCCCACCAGCAGTTAAGAAGGGTACCTTTTTGCCCATATCCACACCAGCAGGTGTTGTTAGTAGAGTACTGAATGTAGGCTCATTTCATTAGAGCTAGTTGGAATCTCAATGTTGTTTTCATTCATATTTCCCTGACAGCTAGAGAGCCTAACAGCAGTGTTACCAAAAACAGTCTGATACTGGAACAGAAACAGAGATGATCAATGGAACAGAATAGAGACCCCAGAAGGGAGTCCACACATGCACAGCCAATTAATCTTAGACAAGAGAACTGAAAATAATCCAAGGGCCCAGGTACTTATGCTTTTGTCACCCATGTGGCAGACCAGGATGGAACTTCAAGGCCATTTGGAGAGTGAACGAGCACATAGAAATTCTCTTCCTTCCTTCCTTCCTTCCTTCCTTCCTTCCTCCCTTCCTTCCTTCCTCCCTTCCTTCCTTCCTTCCTCCCTTCCTCCCTTCCTCCCTCCCTTCCTCCCTCCCTTCCTCCCTTCCTCCCTTCCTCCCTTCCTTCCTTCCTTCCTCCCTTCCTTCCTTCCTTCCTTCCTTCTTTTTCTTTCTTTCTCAAATAAATATAAATAAATGATTTTAGAAAAGTGGATAAAGTCCCCACCTTGCAAACGCCAGGATTCCATGTGGGAGCTAGTTCATATCTCAGCTGCTCAACGTCCCATCCAGCTCCTTGCCTGTGGACTGGAAAAGCAGTAGAGGGATGCCCCAATTCCTTAGGACCCTGTACCCATGCAGGAGAGCCAGAGGAAGTTCCTGGCTCCTGGCTTTGGATTGGCTCAGCTCTGGCTATTGCAGTCACTTGGGGAGTGAACCAGCGGATGGAAGATCTTTCTCTTTGTCTCTTCTTCTCTCCTTGTCTCTATAAGCCTGATTTTCCAATAAAAATAAATAAATCTTTAAAAAAAGAATATTGAAGTGCTTTCAAGCAGGAGGGTAATGTGGTAAAGCTTATGTTTAGTACAGATCACTCTGAATGTTTCAGGGAGGATAGATTTTTACACAAGCAAAGGTAGAAGCCAGACAGACAAGTTAGCTGCAATATCAGTGCTAAGTGCCCTACATTGTCCTAAGTGCGCTACACTGGTTAATTTATTCAATCCACACAGTCTGTCTTCAAAGTATATTTTATTTTTAGGCTCAGTCTACAAATGAGAACCACATGTTAACAACTTGCCTACCCTAGAAGATCGTCTGGATCTAAACCCTAGATTCCCAACTGCTTCAGGCCATACAATCAGACAGAGGCATTGCTTGTCCCAAACCAAGAGGGTAGGGCCTGTTGGGCAATTAGAGCCTGAAGTCAAAACCAGTTCAGATAAAACTCTGACAGCCTGAGTTCCCATCTAATTCGAAGTTAATTTCACCAGATTGGGAGTAGAGATGAAAACAGGAACATCTCTTCATTTCCTGGTATGCTAGTCTCCATTACACAGTGCATCTGTGGGTATATGTGAAGGATTAGTTTCCCCTTGTCCAGTTTTCCGCTGCAAGCACATAGCTGAGGTGGTTGATTGATCTACTCCATCTTCCATCTTTTCTTGGTTAATGTTTTGATTCCTCCACTTTGTTCAGGGGAATCCCCAAAGAAACTTTGAGGCGTTCCCAGTCCAGGCTCCTACATGTACTACTAGTAAGCACAGTGCCCGCCACAGTCCATCACTCCGATCAGCTGGTGGTTGTAACCCCTGGGTTGGATCTATTCTGAGCCCCGACCTCCATTGGAACCAATGAGTATTGCAGCTCTCCCCGGCTATGCCCATCACACACTCGTCCCTCACCTAAACCAGTGGGAGGTATGCTGGTTGGGTGCTGCATTCCCTACTGGCACAGGCCATTTCGCCTTGTCTGAGCCCCATTTTTGAAGTTTTTAAATTATTATTATCTTCAATCATACAATTTTGTAAGTATATGGATCCCCCTCCCTTCCCATTTTCTGACTCTTAATGAATCAGCCCCGTTTTTTATTGAATTATTTATTCTTTTTTTCCCCGCTGAATTGTAGAAATTTCTTACATATTTAGAGGCTCATCTCACATAAAACATATTATTGTGAATATTTTCTCAGGGCCAGTGAGGATTTGTACCAGACTAATCCTTCACCTGCAAGCGTCTACAGCCCATATGGGTGCTGGTGTTCTCCTGACCGCTCTACTTCAGATCCAGCTCTCACTTATGACCTGGGAAAGCAATAGAGGATGCCCCAAGTATGTGAGTCCTTTAACCCTTGTGGAAGACTTGGAGGAAGCTCCTGGTCCCTGGCTTCAAATAGGCTCAGCTTCGTCATTGTGGCCATTTGTGGAGTAAACTAGTGGATGGACAAACTCTCTTGCTGTCTTCCCTTCTTACTCTGTAAAATCTGCCTCTAGAATGAAAATATAAATGAATCTTAAATATTTTCTCCCATTCTATTAGTTGGCTGTCTTTCTATACCGTTGGTTCTTTTGTTGTCCAAAGATTTTTACAACAATGTTAGTCTACCTGATTTGTTTCTATTTTTGTTATTTGTGCTCTGCTGTGATATTCAAAAAATTGCTGTTGAAACCCAGGGTCACAAGGCTTTTCCCCATGGTTAAGTCTAATCCATTTTGAATTGATTTTTTTTCTTGCATATGATGTGAAATAGTGGTCTAATTTCATTCTTTTGTATGTACATATATAGTTTGTTCAATAGCAGAAATTTTGCATTTTGCATTCTTGGCACTCTTCTCTATCAGTCCATCGTATTTTCATGGATATAATGAAAGACATTATTCTCATTTTTAAAAGAAAACAGTTCCATACTTTATCACTTCTTCTCCTCCTTGACTGGAAATTCCTTATTGGAGCTTGCATTGTGGTGAAGCAACTCAAACCACTCTGTGTGACGTGCACATCCCAGGTCGGAGAGCTGCTCAAGTGCCAGCAGCTCCACTTTTGACCCAGCTCCCTAGAAATAGAGCAGGAATGGCAGAGGAGGCTGATCCACAGGTCTGGATCATCCCACAGACGTGGCTGGAATTCTAGCCTGCTGGCTTCCAGCCCCCAAACACTGTGGCAACTTAGGGAGTGAACCCGTGGCTGGATGGTCTTTTTCTCTCTGCACCTGTCACTTTGCCTTTAAAATGAATAAACTTTAAAAACAAAGCTCAGCAACTAAGTAATATTGCCATGAAAGAGAACATTTATGAGAAAGCAAAGCAAAATAAAACAAAGAAAAAGGTTTACCATTTTTCTTTAAAAGAAATTTCTCAATTGGGTTGGGGACTGACTGCTTGCAATGCTTTATCTTCTTCAGTAATCTCAAAATGTATTCCTATTTCTTAAAAGTAGTACACACTCGATCAAAGTAGTACACACTTGATCATCTCCTAGGTTTTCTCTTCTACTCTGTTTCTCAGTTGGATATATCCAAGAATCAGGAGAAGAAAACATTAAAACGACTTTGACCCTGACCTCATCGTATCTTCTTCATCTCCTTTTGACGTACGCTCCCTGGATTAATTGGTTCTTAATTAATCTTTGTGCTTCGGGATTTGAAATAGCTTCAGAGTATTGGTAGCCACTCTCTTTTCTTGCTCGTATTTCTAACCATGTTGATTGAAAATTAATTCAACGGAGGAGAAAAATCGCGATGTGTCATGTAGCAACGTGGCCTGTGGGTGCTCAATTTAAAAACCCTGTCAGTTAGCGTCGGAATTTCAGACAAAGTTTGTGTCTAAACCCTCAAAAGGCACTCTCTTAGAAATAAAGCATAACCCAGGCCCAGAAGAAACTCTTTTGTCAGTCACTGAAGACATTATATTTTATTTGGAAAGAGGACAAAATATTTGTTATTGGCTTTGAATTTCTAGCTGAACAATGTGAAATTATTGGCATGTAATTGTGTCCCGCATGAAGCCTTTAAAGCAACATTTGAGACAGTTAAAAAAAAATGTTTTTTCTAAAACAAGTCCCCAGCTGTAGAGAACTGAGAACACTTGATTAACATTTGATTAAGATTTAGATCGTACTGCTTTTTCTCTTCCCAGTGGGAGTCATTTTGTTGTTTGTCTATTCAGAGTAGACAATCTTTAGAAAACCATGTTCAGATGGCTCACAACAATCAGGTGATTGTCATTGTGTCATTTGTGGGTTTGATTTTACTTTTTTACAATTCGTAGTTCTCCATTGTCTGATTACGTGTGCTCTTCCATAAACTCAAGTACATTACATGATGGATAAGTATATAATAATTGAATTGCTTTAACAATAGCCAATGACCAATGGAAAAATACATTTTTTGCTAACTTAATGCAAACCACAAACAGACAAAAGTCATTTCGATTTTTTTTCCTAGTTTCTAATATTGAAACATTATGCTATTATGGTGAATAGAGAGGGAACTGTTAAACTTATTAGCCAATGCTATTTTTCCTGAAAGCCAAAACCAGAACTTACAGAAATGAGATTATATTAAATATAAGCTTGTATTTCTCTTTCTGTCGATTTCCTATATAGATGCCATTAACAGGGGGCATTAACCTTTCAATACATGTTACTATTTCTGGTCCTAAAGAAAAAAGTTTGAATATTTAA
Organism: Ochotona princeps; assembly: GCF_030435755.1. NCBI lineage: Eukaryota > Metazoa > Chordata > Mammalia > Lagomorpha > Ochotonidae > Ochotona > Ochotona princeps. The sequence continues at coordinate 160,512,294 of NC_080832.1, forward strand.
TAAGAAAGATTCTAGGAAAATTGTAGCATGTTTGCATTAACTACTGAGGTCTCCCTGGTCAGGGAACTAGAGTTGCCCATCCAATAAGCCTTTCTCCATTCTCCTCAGTCGTTGAAAACTTTTATTAGACAGTATCTATAAAAGTAAATAGAAAGGGCCCAGCACAATAGCTTAATGACTAAAGTCCTTGCCTTGCATCCGCTGGCATTTGAAGCCTGCTCTGTTTCCCATCCAGCTCCCTTCTTGTGACCTGGGAAAGCAGTGGAGAATAGTCCAAAGCCGTGGGACCCTGCGCCTGCATGGGAGACCTGGAAGAGGTTCCTGGCTCTTGGCTTTGCATTGGCTTAGTTCCAGCAGATGCAGCCACTTGGGGAGTGAACCACCAGAGAGAAAATCTTGTCAGTATATCTCCTTCTCTGTGTATATATCTGCCTTCCCAATAAAAAAAAATAAATTAATTTTAACAACCTTGAATGACTTTCCAATCGTACAAAACATGTTGTCTACTCTATTTTGCTTCAACACAATGCTAAAAATTTTAGCCAGTTCAATAAGACAAGAAAATTAAATGTTACCCTGCTTGAGCAAGAAGAACAAAATACCCTCCATTTGCACATGAATAATCATAAACACAGAAAATCCCAGGACTCTATTCAAAACACATAAAGACATCCACTAGAAATAAATTATTTCAGGAAGATTTTGAGATTCACTTGCATATGGAATGTAAAATAAATATGTACATAAATTGTATTTATACATAGCAGGTATAAGAAATGAAACATAATTCATAATACAACTCATAGCTGTATTAACAACTAGAGAAAATAGATGAAATAAAGAATTAAGATAAATGCATAGACATGTTAATGAAATTGAAGACCAAAAACGTCAACTCTTCCTAAATCAGTAGGCAATCCTATCAATATTCCAGCATAATTGCTTTCCTGGTCGTAAACAATATAATTTTCAAGTGACTATGGAAAAGCAAAACAACTTAATCACCTGAACCACAAGTTTGAAAATAAAGTAAAATGGGTGAGATTTTTCCATTAGGACAGTTACACAAGGAAAAGAAGAAAAAAAGAGAGAGAGAGAGAACCCAGACTGTCCTGCTTCACAATCTGGTCTTATTCACTTTATAGCGCATTAATTTAAAACATCCTTTTTACTATCATCATAAATTTTAAATTTTAGTTAATCATCTAAGAATATTTTAAGAAGTATCCTGGCATGTTCTATTTCATTTAAATTATTAAGACTGGGACTCCAAGACAGCACATTTTTTCCACAGATTTAATAGACTATTAAATAGAAGATGGCTAGTAATATATGGAAATATGTTTACTCAAGGAAAATTTATTAAGCCTCAGATTTTTCTTTCAACATTAAAGAGTAATTGAAATAATATAAAATGGAATTATATTCATTGACTGATGCTTAGTCTTTACCCATGAAATTCATTGTCTATACATCACTTTGGATTTTATTCAATACAAGAGCAGTTGTAAGCTTTTCAGTTTGAAGTGGGATTTCACTCTTCTTTTTTTTTAATTTGTGGTATATTCCCATAGTGTCTGGGATTCCCCTCCCCCAAAATCCCATCCCCTAACTGTTTTTCCCCATATTGTTACGATAGCCCTTCAGAAGGAGTCATGATTCCATCAGTTTGTTATTTAAGTGTGCCTCGACATGGCTGGTACCGACAATGTCAGAGAGTCCACCATCCCATTGTCTAGATATGTCCAACAGTTTCATTGGGAATCCATCTTTGATTTGGAAGCAGGGATGCATATTGCATGTGTCTTCACATCTGGATATGGTAGTCTGTACTACACCATTACTATACATTCCCTTAAATAAGAAGCCATGAAACAAAGTCAACAACAGATATGAACTTAAAACAACAACAACAAAATTACATCACTAAGGATTCGAAAAAGAATGCCACCGTGTAACCAACACATCAGTGACGAAAAGGAAACACAAAAGCTTCTTGGGTAAAAGGATGCCACTGTGCGATCCATGAACCAGCAGTGAATTCAACAAGAGAGAAGAAATACTTTGGAAGAAATAAACATGAAATAACAAACATCAAAACACATGGGATGCAGCAAAAACAGTATGAAAAGGGTTATTGACCTTTTTGCATGACGATTTCCTCCTATTAGAAAGAACATATGGTATTTGTCCTTTTGGGGTTGATTTATTTTACTAAGCATAATGGTCTCTAGTTGGAACTATCTAGTTGCAAATGGTACAATTTCATTCTTTTCATTGGCTGAGTAATATTCCATGGAGTAGATGTACCATAGTTTCTTTAACCACTCCTCTTTGGATGGGCATCTGGAATGTTTCCATGTTTTTGCTATTGTAGATTGTGTTGCATTAAATACAGGATTACAGATCCCTTTATCAGATGTAGTTTTCATTTCCTTTGGGTATATTCCTAGGAGCAGAATAGCCAGGTCATATGGTAAGTTTATTTGCAATAAGCACTCTCCATACTGATTTCCATAGTGTTTGTACTAGCCTACACTCCCACAGCAGTGAAGGAGCATACCTCTCTCCCCACATCCATGCCAGCAGGTGTTGTTAGTAGAGTTCTGAATGTAGACCAGTCTCATGGGAGTTAGGTGGTATCTTAGTGTGGTTTTCATTTGTATCTCCCTGATGGCTAGGGAGCCTGAACATATTTTCATATGTCTGTTAGCCATTTGAATCTGTTTTTTTGAAAAAAGTCTATTTGTTTCCTTTTGCTCATTTCTTCACAAGATTTTCTAGTCAGTTAGTTAGCTTTTTACTGCCCCTGAGTTTCTGAAGTTCTTTGTAAATCCTGGATTTTAGTCCCCTATCAGTTGTGTAGTGTGCAGATTTTCTCCCATTCTGTTGGTTGCTTCTTTGTTAACTGTATCCTTTGCTGTATAGAAGCTTTTTAGTTTGATGCAGTTTCATTTGTTTATTTTGTCTTTGACTGCCTGTGCTTTTGGAGTCTTTTCTAAGAAGACTTCCCCCGTTCCTAGATCTTGCAGACTGCTTTCTATGTTTTCCTTTAATAGGTTGATGGTTTCTGGATTTTCACTCTTTGCATTGTTCATAATTAGCAATAAAAACATAAACACTTAGAAAATGTATTTTTCAAATTAGTAACACAACATTAAATTAAGATTTCCAACATGACTGACCAGGTTACCTACTTGTAAAGAGTATTGTCGCGTTTCCCTATTCTCCCTGGTAATTATGAAATAGCTGTAATGCTTAGTAACTTCAGCAAGTTTGTTTCATCACAGACTGTACCAAATGGGATATTTGTGTAAGTTTTCACAAAATACCCTTGTTCAGTTAGGCAGTCGTAACACTAAAAGATTTCTTAAACGTTCCTGTCAATTTCAGTCCTAGCTCAGAGCGACCTGTCCAGTGGTTCAAAGGATACCTTGTGATCAGTAGATTATAGCATAGGATCATTCAGTAACGATTGAGATATGCTTTTGACAATTTGAATGAATAATCATAGAGCCAGGACTTCTGATTTGCTTACTAATATTAACACTGTTCACAGTGTTCAGTCTGCAAATTAATATTTTAAATACTTCCTTGGGTTTTTACTACCTAACACATTATCTTGTACCAAGCAAACTGTGAATTCATGTCCAGGGCTTCAAGTTTGTGGCCGGCAAACTTTGAGACAATGGTACTTACGCCAAAATATTGCATTTAGAAGCAATATTTTTAATCTCATATCTATTTTTTCTTTTTATCCTAAAATTATTGAAAAATCAAAAGCAGATCCTTAGGGACTAGCATAATGGCTCAACTGACTAATCCTCCACCTCGAAGCACCGAGACCTCATTTGGGCACCAGTTCATGTTCTGGCTGCTCCACTTACCACCCAACTCCCTGTTTGCGGCCAGGGAAAGCAGTGGAGGATGGCCCAAAGCATTGGAATCCTGCAGCCACTTGGCAGGCCTGGAACAAGCTCCTGGTTCTTGGCTTAAGATCAGCTCACCTCTGGCTGTTGCAACCATTTGAGGAGTGAATCAACAGATGGAAGATCTTTCTGTTTTTCTCTCTTTCTGTAAATCTGACTTTCCAATAAAAAATAAACAAACCTTAAAAAATTAATCCTTAACAGAAAAATGTTGATTCTGATGAAATATACCCAAGTGTTTCAAAAACTCACACATCCTGAACTTAATCTGTGCGCTTTGTAAGCATACTTTCCAAACAATTGTAACACTAGGAACTGTGCTGGAGTCCTCTTGTGGATTATAAAGTGAAAAAAAGCATGATGTGATTTCCATTTGATCGTTTTCTCGAAGTACAAACTTCGGTTCCTATGATCCAGACCACCACATAGAAAGGGAAGAATCTGAGTTGTCAGTATTTGGAGATTATCATATTCTGGCAGTGATCTAGCAATTCAATAAGCACGAGACTTTTCAGAAAGAATTTGAAATCTAAAAATTCAAATGACTTAACAATAATTGATTATTTTGCACCAAATACAAAATATTCATCTTAAACACTGGGCAGGGCATGTAGCCCGAGTTTTTACAGATTTGTGATTTTATCATTCTATGCCTCAAGCCTGCTGCTTGCCCTGTATCTGTCATCTCTAGGCATGGGATGCAACCTTCGCTTTTCCAGGCACACACAAAACACTGGTGAGCAAACGCTCTTTTGCGTCTCCCTGCACCCTCACTGCAATTTCTCCATCCCCTTGGTTGGTCAACAGCTCGGGTTCTTCTGATGCTCATTCAGGACTGCCCTGCTTCCCCTGTCCAAGCTCTGATTCCTTCACCCTTATAATCTCCGCGCAGCCCTCCCACCTCTTTTTGTTTCTTTCAGTCCATGATGTACAGTGATGCAAGAATAATTTTCTAAATCCTCGGCTATTAACTGTTCAGTCCGGCAGGAGGGCTCCAGGTGATCTCAATTGTCTCACCTGACTTTTTCATGCTGGCCTGCACTCCGCGGAGACTGAGTGGATGTCCCCATCTGCCCACCCTTGAGCCTTAATTTGCCACTGTGGGACTCATGGCCATGTGACGTCTGCAAAATCATTTGGCCTGGCCTGACTAAGGCAATCAATATATCTATGGCTAACTAACGTTTAAATATCCAACTGTCCTTGGCAGAAAAATCTTCCCCATCCCAGACAGGATGATCTGCACTGTGAATGCACGGATTCCCGAGCCCTTTCCTGTGTCCTGCAGCTGTGGGTAATTCCTTCTGTGGAATTTGGTCTTCATCAACTGATAGCTATAATACCTTGTCACATACACATTTTTTGTTATTTGATTTCTTTCTCTAGGTAAGCCACATGCTCTCAGAAGGTACACACGTGCCATATTCATTATTGCATAATTCACCATATCTAACAATATAATATCATAAACATTTATGTATATAAGTATTTTGGGGAAAATTGATATTCTCCTTTAGAAAGAAATCTTACATTTACACAAGTGCAAGTACAATGATTTCCTTGGCTGATGTTTCTTACATCTAATGGGGACCCATGAAGGATCTAGTAACAGACACTTTTAAAGTCATTTTCCCCTAAATCAGTTGTCCTTCACAGTGGTGTTGTACACATTACATAATCCTTTGCAGTCTATGGTAACCAAAGTTCTGAAAAGCACTTGTTATTTTGTGAGGGATTTTGCAATTCCATTGCCACAAAACATATAAATTTAGCTAGTAAAATGGAGATGAAATTGTAATTAGGTGAACAATGATCTTTGAAGGATTCTTTTACTCTAGTCTATTTCAGATGACACTTCAGAGGCTGATACATGCTTGCTTGCTTTGTGCAAAAAGCAGCTTTTCAAAAATTTCCTTTGTCTGAACTCTCGTAAAAAAAGAATTGCAAAAATCCTTAAAATAACAGCAATTGGGCAATTCCCTGGCCTTAAGAGTTCTCTGCATAGGCCCAATCGAAAAGACACACATTCCAAAACTTGGAAAAGGAAACTGAGTCTTGAACTTTGTGCTTCCATTACGACACAAGAAGGTGTGCGGGAGTTTATGCTTCCTTTCCACGTGCAATCAAAGTCCTTGAACAAGCTGTTTTCCAGGGGAAAATTCTCAATGTCACTGCTCACATGGAAAGTTCAAGTCAAAGCTACAGCGTAGTACCACCTCACACCCACCAGCATGACTGCTTTCAAAGTAACAAATACTGTATGACTCCATTCACTAGATGGATCTAGAGTATTCAATACAATATAGAAAAAGCAGACCAATGGCTGCCAGAGGCTGTTTGGAGGTATGTAAATGGCTGCTGGTTTTTAAACATGACAAAGATTCTGTTTAGAATCAAAAAACAAATGCTGGAGATCGTTATAGGCAATAGGTATCAAAACAGTGTATATGTCCTTAATGACACTGAAGTGTGCACTTAAAAAGAGCTAAAGTGATAAATATTATGTGAAGGATACCTACTTAAATTTTAACCACAATCTATGGAAAACATACAGGTGTTTCCACATTTTGTACATTAATGAGACAAATATGAAGAGCCCAGGAATTTGCCCAAGATTATGCAGCTCATGATAGTATTCATGGCATTCAAACAGAAGCAGTCTAGCTTGCGTGTGCAACCATTCAACAAGAGATGTGTTGTCTTCTCTGTGAAGGTTACAGACAAACTGAGCCAGGGGCCTTTCCACTTGGGAATAAGTCTCATGGGCATAAGCCAAAGCGGGGAACGGGAAGCTCTCTCCACTCATGAAACATTGAAAAAAAATTTAAAAATGCTTGCTGCGAGAAGTGGTATGTGTTATTTGGTTTTTCATGACAAGTATATGAGAGAAGCTGCTATTGAAGGAAGGATATTTATTTCCACTTAAGGTTTGTAGGGTCACAGTCTGAGATTGGGTGGGCTCATTGGCTTCGTGCCTGCTGAGGGAGGATGACAGAACAGGTGCCAGGACAAAGATCACATGGGAAGCCAGGGACCAGAAACAACTGGACCTAAGTGAGAATTATACAGGCAACCTGGTTATGAGAACTACCTTCTGATGGTGTGTCTCCAGTGACCCAATTGGAACCAATCTCTACTTTTATTCCATAAACCGTTGACCTGAGACTTTGATGACCAATTCTTTAATACGTTGGCTTTTGGAGGCTTCCAAGCAAATATCAAAGCTATTACAAGGTAGCAAAGGTGAAGTGGAGGCAGGCATAGACAACAGGCTGCAGAACCACAACCTCTTTGAGCTCCAAGGCCCCATAGGATGGTCCAGGCAGAGGAGGTACATACGCCTTTGCTACTCTGAGTCATAAGACTGTTACCTAGGATTTCATGCATAATCAGTATTATCTGTGCAGCACACAAAAACATACATCTGAAAACAGTTATCATGTCTTCAACAGTATAGCCTTTGTGTTGCAAATGGAATCAGAGTGTTATCTTTTAATACAAGTTGCCTCTGAAACAAGCTGCTCAAGAAATCATGAAACCCCATTAACTGTGTAAGAATGCAATCTTTAGCTATGTGAAGGATGTTTGCAATGAAAACATTAGCTTTCTTTCATGCAAATTATGTGTGGTAAGCATTATATAATGATTTTGATCAAGATGAAGACAACATTGCAGAATATTCTGGCTCTTGAAGATAAGATTTCATCCAGGGTCTCTAACTTTATCCTCAATGCAACCTTGCAGAAAGGAAGACAAGGGTATTAAGCAATTTGCCTAATGGCAGATATGGGAATTGGATGAAGATTCTCTTGGGTGTGTTCAATAATTACTTGTTTATGAACTGACCTCTTGGGATCCTGCCAGAGAAAAGGCAACCATGCATCCTCAGCTAGCCCAATGACTCCCTTATGTCAGTTTAAGTTAAAACAAAGTTATTCACTTAAAACATTTTTTGATTATGTGACAATTTTATGCGCAAAAAATCCCTAATTATACAGCCAAGCTAACTTAAAAATGCAATCTCAAATCACCTCTTGAAACCTCAAATTGTGAGTGACTTACAACAATCCATGCCACAGACAAGATGTATACATACATATATCATGGAGTATTTTAAAACATAAGCATGAATTGTATTAAATATGAAATCCATGATGAGATATGAATCAATGGCAAGTAAAGGAAAAGTGTTTCATTAATTCTAAAGTAGTAAAACAACCAGAGGAAGCCACAACTGACAACAATAAGATACGCAATATAAATTTTAATAATTATGAAATCTGGAAATGAGAACATGGAAATAAGATCATATATGTTAACATAGAAGGAATATTATTAACACAGTCAACTGTAGTCCTTTAATGCCAGAATGAAAAGCAGGTATCTGGCACAGTCATGTAACTAGCAGCTGGGGGAACCCAATTCCACACTGGAGTGCCTGGTTTGAGTCCCAGCTACTCTGCTTTCAATCTTTGATTTTGCCTCTTACTAAAATACATCCTGGGAGGTGGAAGACGATGGCTCAACCACTCGACTCCCTACTAGCCACCCACGTGGAGTATAGAACAGAGTTTTGGAATCCTGGCTTTGGACTGACCCAGCCCTGGTTGTCTCTGGTGGTTTTGCTTGGAGAATGAACTGCTGACAATTTTTTTTTCTCTCATTACATTCCAAATAAAATGAAAATTAAAACAAAAAAACCCACAAAGGATGGTTTTAATATATACACTCAAGAAATGGAGTGGATTTTAAAAACCCAACAAAATTGATTTGTAGATGAGTTTTAATAATGAGAGTAAGACGTTACTATATAAGCCACAATATCAGCAGAAATAGAATTGAGGCAATACCTACCTCATAATTCAGTTTTTGTATATACAAATCTGCAGACAGCATTTCAAAATCTGCAGCCTCTTTTTAAAGGAATATAAGATGTAGATGTACTAACTGATTGGCTTACAATCACACAAGCTGCATTTTCAGCTCTTAATACAAAAGGTTTTACACTGCATGCCTGAGCCGCTAGTCCTCATCTTCATTCTTCTATTAGCAGCTGCTTCACACAGCATTAAGGAAACCCACCCATGCCTTTGGCCCCCAACACAACACAGCCATCTCGGCTCTCTCCCTCACCCACCTCCCACCTGCACTGTGTGACTTTCATTCAGCCATTGTCTTCTGCTCTTAGTCTGAATACTCCAGACAGACTCAATCTTCCTGCATCTTCCTAAGGAGGCCCCAACAGTCTTCTTTTCTCGAGTTCTTGCATTATATCATTTTCATGAGATCCTAACCCCTGGTTTTCTAAATGATGTTATGTTTGCCTTCATAGGGGGCACACTTCTTGGTCCCTTGATAAGTTTGGTTGCTCTTTTTGGATGATTCATCCAGGAACCAGGAGGTAACTCTGGGTGTCTGACTGTTTAGCAACACACAAATCCAGCTTCCACAGACCTAGGGACTGGTCCTATCCAACTCTTGAATCAATGAGACACAGCTTCCAATGGGTATTTTTTTTCCACTAGGGTCTCTCTAAAGTTCACATTGGTTGCTTGATTTTTGGCTCTATGGATACATAAAGGGTATGGAAAACTCCAATCGTCAGTCCAAAGTGTTACCCGTACACGCCCCTCAACAGGCTCTATTGGAAACAATACCCTCTAGAGCACAGGCATTGTTTCTAATTGTGTCGCACCAGGGTATTTACTGCCTGCTCATTTTGCAGGGTCCAGCCTCTGCAACCAAAGAAGATGCAAGAACAGATATTGTGGTAAAGCAGATTTCTCAAACTTCAAGAAATATATTTTTACTAAGCTTGGTTATTATGTCTTGTTGCTTTTTTAAATCCAACTTCCAACTTTCTCATGATTATTAGAATACCCCCTTCAACAATTTGGAAATAGATTCACACTAGCATTGCTTTTGTTCATCTTTTTGCTTTGTTTTTTCCTCATGTCAATTCTGATTTTTCAATAATACCATAGGATGTTGTAAAGGTTTAGACCAAGGGCTGCTAATGACAAACATTTTAAACAGGAAAAAACTAAAAAATGTGTAATTTGTAAATTTAATTACACAGAGTTATTTCCTACTCCTTCGGTTTGGAAATCACCCTGTTAATTTTAAGGTGCAAAGTGACATTCGTCAACATTGTGTGAACAGGGATCAAGACAAGTCATCCAACACTGGGAGACAATTTGTAGTTAGAGTGGTTCAAAGTCACAAAGCTAGCGGCAGTTCAGAAGATACAAGAATACCACACACACACACACACACACACAACACAACACACGCACATATACACCACACACAACACACACACATAACCACACACACACCACACATATACCACACAACATACACCACACACAACGCACACCATACACACATACAACACACACAACACACATATACACCACACACACATATAAACACCACACACACACAACACACATACACCACACACACCACACACACAACACACATAAACCACACACACATATACACAGAGCTATACTTAGACACACTTGTACGCACAAAATCATCATTAGCTAAGAGAACAAGTTCTAGAGTTAATCACAGACTCATCAAACAAGGGCAGGGTTATTAACACATTCAATCCGTTGCAAAACCCAATCCCATTAGGATGCCCCAAGAAAATAAATGAAAGAATGCCTTTGGGGAAAATTATAAGTTGCATCAACTTTTTGCCACAGAGAAGTCTGACAACATTATAAGTCACACCAGGAAAGTGTGTCATTATGATTTAAGTATTTTTGGATTATTAAAATAAAACATGCCCAAATTACAAATAAATTTAACAAAAACATGTATCTCTATATTTTGTGAGAAGGCACAAAAAGAACAATAAATAACTTTATTTTCCATGCAAGTTTGCATCTTTACTCTTGAATGCCATTTAGAAAACAATACCCACCATGGGAATAAAGGATCATTTTCCATTTGACTTAAATTAATGTAATTGAAAGCATAGCAGTAGCACTGTGCCAGGGTTTATTGCCAAGAGAGTATATCAAAATAATTCAGAGTATTTCATTTCACAATCTTCTTTTTTGTTTTCGATTATTATTACTAAATCCCATGTCATCAGGTAATGTGTATAATATAACTGATTGTAGTGATGAGTTAAGGGAAGCCAGTCTTTTCTTTTTAAGATTTATTTATTTTTATTGGAAAGGCAGATATACAGATAGAAGGAGAGACAGAGAGGAAAATCTTCCGTCCAATGATTCACTCCCCAAGTGGCCACAACGCCTGGAGCTGAGCCAATCCGATGCCAGGAGCTCTTCCAGTCTCCCACACGGGTGCCGGGTCCAAAGGCTTTGGTCCGTCCTTAACGGCCTTCCCAGGCCACAAGCAGGAAGTTAGATGGGAAGCAGGGCCACTGGGATCAGAACCGGTGCCCACATGGGTTCCCAGGCGCATGAAATGCAAGGACTTTAACTGCTACGCTATCGTTCCGGGCCCAAGGGAAGCCAGTCTTTCACATAATACTGACATTCCAGATTTACAAACCCTACTGCTCTCCCAATTTCATTTATTTTGTATTTAAATTCCCACAGCTAAAGATCAGATACTGATTGGAATCATACACCAAAAAACTGAAATAACAATCAAAATAACAAGTGCATTTTTTAAAGAGTAGCCACGCTATTTGAACGTTCACAATGGGTTTTATACAAACAGCATACAAGAGCAAGTACCTTCCCCGTTCTGGTCATGATGCCTAGTACACTCCACGGTAAGCAGATGTCACCCTCTTTAAAGGGAGTGAGCATTCAGTTCCATATTTAGCACATCTCAGGTACTGAAAACTGTTATTAAATCATCAATTACTAATCGACCACTTTTAAGACATTTCTATTCCATAGGAAAATTTAATTATTTCTCCAAAAAAGGCTTTTACTGGAATCCTTTCTATAGGACTTGTTTCTTTTTGGCCGTCTCCTAATTTTTCAGTTGAAATAAACCAGATTGGGTAACATCATAGATACATTTGTGTCCTATTGTCCCCATCAATAAAGGCATATTAGCCACAGTTAGCCCCACATTTTTACTGTACAGAGCCGTGGCAATCCCATTTAAAGTCTTTTAACCTATTCACTTTGTGGTAGTAGCAGCAGCAGAGCCTCCTGGGTCTTGTAACGTAATAGTGGTCCTTTATCACGCCGAATGCTTTATTAGAACCTGCTTGTAGTAATGATTTAGTTTCATCATGGTGAGGCCATCACTCCAGGGCTTTGCACTGTTTGGGGACTCTTCTGTCATTGTAATGTTTAGGGGTTTCTTCGTTTTCTTGTGAAATGAACTTTCATTTAATTTTAGCATTATTTACATTATCCATTATCAGGTGACACACGGAAGACCAGGGGGTTGAGAGCAGTGGCATTGTGCCTGGACATCTCTTGAAACCTGCCACCACCCAACATCCCCAAGAAGCTACAGGCTTTTGGACTGCTCTAGTGAACATGGTTCTCCAGTGACAGAAAAAAAAAAAAACAAAAACAGAAAAATAATGTCTAGCCTGCCTCAAAACTGGAATTTTCTAAACCCAACTGCTCGACCTTGAAGCTCCTTGAAGGAGTTTTACATCCTGTTTAACTTCCTGTTGTGTTTTTCCTTCCCCTGTGTCTGGAAACAGGTCATGGGAAGAGTAGGAAACGCCATCTCAGATGAAGAGTTCTGGTATACAACCCTAAGTCTGGTTAAATCTCCTGTTCCATTTCTCCTCACTGCCATCTGACTCTGTCATCAGTCTGAAACCTGGCTAGATTCTCCTGCAATGATCAGAGCTGAGCCCATCTGGAGCCAGGAGCCAGGAGCTTCTTCAGGGTTTCCCACATGGGTACAGGCTCCCAACGCTTTGGGCTGTCCTCTACTGCTTTCCCAGGCCACAAGCAGGAAGCTGGATGGGAAGTGGAACATCTGGGACATAAACTGGTGCTGATGTGGGATCCCAGCACATGGCAAGTATTCAGCCACTACGCTGTCACTCCAGGGCCTCCCCTTCACTTTCACAAAGTCTGAGGCATAATGACAGGAACATTTTTTAGAAGTTATTTTCCAGAAAAATCCAAAGTTTTCTAAACTCAACATATTATCACTCTGAAAAAAATATAATATTACTAAATTGATGTTGACTCAAAAGCTGAACAAACATAAAACTATAAATTCACAGCATAAGGATTGATGGACAGAAGTCAACTTCTAGTTAAACATGGACATCAAGTATTCCTTTGATTCTTTTTGTTTTCAGGCCAATTCTGAAATCATTAGAGGAAAAGCAATTGTTACAACAGTAATTTAAGCATATTAGTTAGTAGTGAAATCTCTGTCATTTTTTAACCTAAAGACTAAAATCAAGCTTCTCTTCTTTCCTAATATCAGCAGTGAGGTCTAAGAAACAAAACAACACTTGACGATTCTTTTAGGACATATATAAGCAGATCTCACGTACTAATGAAATATATGACTTTTTAGTATTAACTTGTAATACTTACAGTATTAAATGGCATTATACTACTGTGATAATATGGGGGAAATGCCTGGAGCAGAGAATAGAGGAGGGGGGGGACTCCCTACTCCTACAAAAGTGCAACATGGAAAATAATAAAACAAATAAAATAAAACAGTTTCTTCAGTGGTGACAGTGCAAAGCTGAAGAAAATCTTCCTAGCTTTTGAGGCGTTACACAGTTATAATGAATAATTCACATCAATCTGACAATCTCTTGTTTCTTTGTAAGATGCTGAATACACACATGGGAATCTGAATTCTTTTCTGTTTGTCTGCCTTGTATTTAACTGACCACAGTAGAGTAGCTTTGGTCTTCCTGCCTTCTGCCTTTAACATCCGAAAGAATGCTTATCTTGCAATGGGTCCTTAGTACTTAGTAAGTGAATCTGTGCATTAAGTGAATACATGAATAAATAGGCCAATTAATCCAATCAAGTGTTACATGGTGGAGAGTTTCTTCAAAATTCATAATCTTGAAAAGCTCCTACAAATTTGACAGTATAATACCCAGATTTAATAGAGAAATGGGAAACTGATTTAAGTAGTATCTATACAAAAGAAATCTCTCAAGAAGAAATTAACCACACACATGTCAGGATTGGAAGTTATAATAATGAATCTAGATATGACTAATAGACATGTTGATTTTGGACACTGAAAACTATTTTATCTTGGTAATAAAATTTCATACTTGTGTGACCTTGGGTAAGTTATGTAATCTCTAAAATTCATTTTGAAAGAAGCCATACTAACATGGATTTTAAAAAAAGCCAGCCACTTAATAAATAGAAAACATATATACTTGCTATAAACATATAAGCATATTTGGTTAAGATGTTTTTGCTAACTAAGATCATGTTTTTTTTTAAGTCTACAATCTCTATTCTCATATGAGTCAGAATTGAAAAGCTGAGAAACGTGCAGAAAACAAAGGTGTATTGGATGGCAAAAATAAATTGCTTGGCTAGCTGTGCAAACTAATCATAAAATGGAATTTTACCTTATTTTTTGAGACTCTACCCTAACATTTAATAAACTTTAAATCAACTATCTGGACTTCCCCAGATTATATTTTATTTTCCCGACCTCACATGTTATGATTAATACTGAACCTCTCTACCGGTAATCTTAAACTCTAATGTGACAAGTCAAAAAATGAAGGACTTTTTTTTTTTTTATAAAACCCAGCCTTTCATAATTTAAAATGTAACCTTTTGGTTTACATGATGCCTGCGAGCAGCAACATAGATGTTGACAACATTAATATCGCTATTTCTGTCACTAAAATCTATAGCAAGTACATTAGCGGCCACAAACGGAGGTGGTTTTTCAGAGGGTTTGCTAATTGCATGCCTGCTGTCAACTTTGTTTGGCAGTGTTCATACATAAAAACAGAGCCGAGAAGGAACCCCAACCCTGGGGAGGCCCACAGGTACTATGGAGTCCCAGCATTTGCTTGGAGATGATATAATGGGGTCCTGCGGTTGATAGTATGGAAGACTATTTCTTCCAAAACAGTGATCAATGAGAAGATAACTACTTGTTGAGACAGAAGAATTTGCTAAGCATCCCGAATTGTGGTAACCACCTAGCTGAGAAGGGCAGACGCACTCCAGATAGGAGATGAACTGAATTCCTACTCATTTTGAATTTGCCTGCTATCCACCTTCCAGTCTACCAGTGTGTGACAGGCCACACTTGTACGTGCAAAATGCTCTTGGGAGTGTGGAAAGAAGATGTCCTATGAGAAGTTAACCTATGATTCAAACATGAGCCTTGAGTTTAACACAGAAATGCCTTTCTACCCAAAGCCCACCCTCCTGGCACTCTTGGATAAATAGGAAATGTGATTTTCAATACCACAGAAATTAATAACAATAAAAAAATTACTCTCTCTACCATAAAAATAAACAGCGTTTGTTACCACATTCCCATCTTCAGTTTTTCTGTATAACGTGATTAAAAGCACAGAGCATAAAAAAGGGAAAGCCGCTCCCCAGACACCATCTACTGAAAACTCAAATCTTAAGAACTAGAAAGAATTTCTTCAACTGCTTACTTTCTTTATCTAATGGCAAGAAATAAGCTCGGTCATGGGGGCGGTAGGCATGAAGAGGGCCTTTCCAAAGTCATGAAGCAAGTTGGGACCCAAGACCCCTGGCCACTTGACCGTGGCAATTCCACTACCTGTCTCAACAGGGCATGTCAAATCTGCATTTTTTTTTAAAAGTCAACGTTCCTCACCTACCTTCAGAAAAAAAAGACAAAGAGAATATTCATTAGATTTCATTGCCTAGCTATTATCCAAATTGTAAAAGAAGAAAGACATTTTTGTTGAAAGTAGCCTGATACTACCATTGGGCAATGGCCATAAATTCAATATTCTTGGAAGAATGAATGCATGAATAGGGAAGGACAAACTCTCATTTCAAAGTACTATGGCCTACCTGACCATTAAAAATGAAACTTTCCAAATAAAACAGGTTATTGGCAGTAAAACTTGAGGTTTCTCCATCCATGTGAACATCAAAAGGCATCAGAAAGCCCCAAATGCCAGTGTCAGGAGGACAAAGGGATTCAGAAATGCAGGCTGTTAGAATGGCCTTCTAACAGCAAGTCTTTCTCCTTTTATGCTCTGTTCTTTGTAATTGCCCAAGCAATACACGTAATTTTCTGCATTTGGCTTTGTGATTAAGTTGATTCATGTGGAACTTAAAGGTGGAAGTCATATAATCTATAAGAAATCATTCATGGTTCTTCTTTTAAATACTAGTAATTCGAAATTCCCGCATACTATGGCTTGTCCTAAAGTGATACTGAAAAGTTCCCAAAAAGAGAAAATGGCTCATGAGTAATCAGACATTTTATATTTAAAAGTGAGTAAAACAATCCAGCCCGATATTGCTCTTACACCAATATTTCTTGCATAGTTTTTTCATGATATCAGAATATGTTAAGGTGTCACTTGTTTATAATTGTCCTGCAACTGTTAGGTTTCCTAAAATTCTATACCTTGGAGTTTGTTTCACAATGACTTATCCCATGAACATTATAAAATCAGACTGTAAGAACATGGGCGTGACTTGGGAGGATGGACATAGCGTGGGTTTCCTTTTCCACAGATTGTCATCTGCCATTGCGTTCTGGGCAAGCCGTCCACTGCTTGGAGCTTCCGCGCGCAGAGTTCCGAGTCCTTGGTGCTCCCCTCTGCCAGGCGCAACCTGCTTCATACACTTACTTCAGCAAAGCATCACAGCGCGTGCACTGGACCTCTGTGCGTTCCTTACTCTTGTCATTTCTGTGCTCCTTCTTTTATTCTGAATTGAGGAAAGCCTCAAACCAGGAAAAGAAATAACTAAGTAAACATCACAAAGCCTGCAGGTCACGTGGTCAGGGATTGCACTAGCCTCAGGGTCACCTTTTCAAGGCACCCTTAGTCAGGCTTTGGGCTCACACTTTACGGATAACTTGGGGCCAGAATGCTAGAAACTGATGATTCTTAGTCTTCATAGCTGAATACCTGAAGGGAGGGACTAAAAGTTTTTCAGGGAGTATCAGTAGGGTCTTACAGTAACATGGTAACTCTCAAGAAATCTTACAAATTTGGAAAGAGAGAGAGGATAGCCTTATGTGACTTATACAACCAAATGTATTTATCACAAGATATCTACGAGCAGGGGCCAGCAGGGGTCCGCAGAGGCCAGCAGGGGCAGGCAGGGGCAGGCAGGGGGCAGCAGAGGGCAGCAGGGGCCAGCAGGAATGCATTCTGCTAAGGACCAACTTCCTGGTTCCCAGAAGTTCCTTTTCCTGCATGCTCCTGTTAGGCAGAGGGAGAAGGACTTCCATAAGCATTCTTATAAAGACACTAATCCCACCTATGAGGGCTCTATCCCAGACCCCTAAAAGCCCACTCCCCATTTAACAACTCTTGGAGAGAGGGGCTTCTGCAGTCTGGTTTTGGATGGATACAAGCACGGAGAAGACGGCTCTGCAGGCTGAGATGAGGGGAGGTGTTTCATCCAACTACCTCCCTCATTGTTAACGCAGGCACTTCCCCTGGTAACATGGATGTAAAGAAGGCCTGTCAGCACTGTGGAGAACTAGGAGCGCCGTGAGTCCAGCAAAGCTCATTTACAGATACATCGTGACTAGAGTGGCTATCTTCCAGCCCAAGTCCCATAAACAGACTGGTCTCTTTCTTTACAAAACCCCGAGGGGTCATGGGATTTGCTATCTTTCCATTCATTAAAGATTGTATTTCCTTCCTGTCCCCACTGGTGGCTCCTGAAGGATTCCACTGTCCCCTGTGAGAGTGGAATCTCCCGGCATGTGGATTCCTCCCACCCCCCGGGAACTGCTGATTCAGCCAGCACCCTGGCTCCTCTCCTCACAATTGGCGGTGGGAACTCCCCGACTCAGAGCTGGCCTATTTCATCCTTGCTCACCTGGAGTGCCCACCGGTACATTTCTGAACAGTTTAACAAATGCGAGTGAATTGATTACAGATCAAACAAGTTGTTTTACCAAATTCTATTCATTGCCTCACCTTCCAATGAGGGACATCAGTAATGACTCCCCCGATAGGCAATACAGAATAACCCCAGCATCCCTACGGAGATAGAAAAATTGACTTGACACGCATGTGTCTCTTCCAGTCACTACAGTGATTGTCGGCAGAATACCAATCACCAAAATTATTTAAAATAAACTAATATTTTAAGAGGATTCTTCACTTGATAGGGTTTATACTTGAAATTTCTGACTTCTTTTAAGAAAGGACCCTTCCTGGGCCCAGCATGATGGCTCAGTGGCTAAATCCTTGCCTTACACACTCCAGAATTCCGCACAAGTGCCAGCTGATGACCCAGCTGCTCCATTTTCCATCCAGCTCCCTGCTTGTGGCCTGGGAAAGCAGTGGAAGATGGTCCAAAGCCTTGGTGTCCTACACCCACGTGGGAGAGCCAGAAACAGCTTCTGATTCCTGGGCTTTGCATTGGCTCAGCTCCAGAAGTTGTGGTCATTTGAGAAATGAACCAGCAGATGGAAATCTTTCTGTCTCTTCTCTATGCAAATCTGCCTTTCCAATAAAATAAACAAACCTTTTAAAAATGACTCTTCCTGATTTAAAGCAAACTGCACATATTCAGGGAGGAAAGACCATATCATGATTATGTACGCGTTGATTTCAGTAGTATCGCTTATGCCTCAGCCAGGTGGAGGGTGAGTTTTTATGTTAAAGGAGAAGAAAAGAAACTTTGAAGTCATCTAAAGAAGCTGCTCACTCAGGGTGCAATGTATTTCCATAAATGGCTTTTGAGGTTTCATATTCATGTGTAGTATTCCTCCATAGATAAAAAATAATTACAAAAAATCGCACTCAGATGCTTTGAACCAAAGCCGAAGAATGTTTCTTGGGGAAAAGTCATCCTGAGATGACCGTTTTGGTATGTTGATTTAAACGGACAGATTTCTCCACTAAGCCCACAGGACTTGGACTAGCTACTGTTAGGAGAATGGACAAAACAGATCAGATGGGCTTATTAAGAAAAGAAATGTCGAAAGTTTTACATGAATTGATTCACATTGAATCGATCTAGATTTTAACCGAAATTTCAGATGCTCTTGTCATTTTATCACAAACATATGACCAATATGAGAAGGAACTGGGGGCAAGGGAAATGAATCAGAATATGATATCAGACGGTACACGCTCTGACTCAGCTCCTGATACTAACGGACATGATCATCCTAAACAGACACTGAAAATTAACGTTGGTTTTTCAAGCAGTTGAGACTGAAGTTCTCTGTCTGTCTTTCACAAACACACAGCCTCAAGAGTGTGTTTATTAATCAGGGCTTAAATTAAAGGAAAAGAGAAAAATTAAAAGCACATCATCATTCCTTCTCTGGATGGGGCAGTTAAAAACCGAAACTCTGCTCACTACCTTGACCATTATATAAAGTCTCGTCATTTTTTGAAAGATTAAAATGCAATGAATCTTGTTGTGGAAAAGAAGCCAAAGAAATAGAGTATCAAAAAATAAATCAGGATAATAATTAGACAAAGCATAACAAAAAAATTCAGCAACTATATGTCCCTATTTTGCAAGCCCAAGGCTCTCAGAAGAAAATTGAGAACAATCACTGTATTATTTCTCATAATAAACATTTTTTTAAATCATAAGAAATGCCAGAAATGACACTTTAGAATGCAATTACCTTCCCCTTCACCACACACACACACACACACCCAGGATAAAAATACTGACATCACCATTATCTAAATCAAGGCTGCATTCCCTAATCACTACATGACAATAAGGATGGTACATTTTGTTTACAGGCTTCTTTTATTTTCTGTTACAGCATCTGGAATGCACTAGTGGTGAGGGTCCAGGTCCCACTGCCTTCCCAGACACATTAGCGGGGAGCTGGAGAGAAGGGGGTGAGGCTGGAGCTGCACTGGCGCTCCGATGCGGTGGATGTAGTGTGCTTCTTCACCTGCCACGTTCTAACACCCACGCTTCGCATGAATCTTCGGAAGCACCCTAAGACAGTTTTTATCTACCACTTAAAAACACGTAATAGTAACACAGAAAACTCGGGGAGTTAAAAAGAAGGATGTGGAAATGAGATGACTGTAAAGAAGGTATACACACGCCATTCAAATCGGTGACGTCATAGGTACCCCTCCCTACAGTCATCTTGTCCTCGGAGTTCAACATACCACACTCCCTCCCTAGTGACATGCTCAAACCCAGCCTCTCCCAGGTGTCAGCCTCAGACCAGACATGAGGCTTCACATTCTTTGTAATCACTTTGCTAGCGGGAGCAAAGCCTTGGTTCCCCATACCGATCTGCCCCCACTGCACACCGCCTCCATGTCCTCTGCTTCACTGAACTCGGTATGTGCATGAACCACACAGGCTAGTCTGTGTTGGGACCTTCTTCCTCTGTTAAGCAGCTGACAAGCATACCCCAGTTTAAACTGGGAAGCCGAAAATGATTTCAGCAGTATCTATTCCGTTAAAGCAGATAACTGTCATCCATGTGGGCCAGAATAATGAACTATTACTGATGAATAAACCAATCAGAAAAATGCAGAAAAACTATGAGCATGAAAAATAATCAGAGAATCAGGAGGAGAAAAAAAAACGAAGAGGTTGGCTTTGAAACCCTTGTAATTTGACAGCACGGACAATTAACAAAGGATGATTCCCAACATGACTGGCTTGGGAGATTCAATGGTAGTGTTACTGACAGGTAAGATGATTAGAAACAAAAGACAGGTCTGAGAGAGAAAGAATGTAAAGGCCTCTGTTCCAAACATTCTGATTTTCATGGAAACATTGGGTGTCCCAGCTGAAAAATCTAGTGGGGAGCAGGCGGTATCTGCTCTAAGCAATGTAGTCCATTTGGTGGAGAGTCCAGGACAAGCACACAGTGATCTTTGGGATAATAAAAACAAATAAGTTATGGCTAATGAGATCATGCCAGAGGGATGAGTAACAGCTCTGTCACTATTGTGTAGCTGTACACCTCAGTGCTTGCTGCAGGTTTTTAATGCAAATATGAGAGGATTCAAAACGTTCGCAAGAAAATGGAATCAAAAGGCAGGTTTGTGTGTATGCAGTTACAGGTTGAAATCCATGCATACTAGGAAACTTCCAAAATTTTTCATGACAATGCATCTTACAAATATTGTAAAACTATGCATGGCTTTTGGGTGGGTTTTTTTTTTTTTTTTTACCAAAATAATCTTTCACCAATTGCATTTTCCACAAACTTTATAAAGTCCCTTGTGAAGGAGCTCAGTCACCTACGGACTAGGCGTGTGGTTAAAAAAAAAGGTTAAGCCAGACTCTAAAGAAACCACTGTCCAACTCAGACCTATCCTTCAAAACGTACATCAACCAAGACAGCAACGCTCGACAACTTGATTAAAGGTAAAAGCAGCTGGATTAGGTCATTAATGATTCAGACTAGCCTCTTCCCACTTTTACACCCCACAATATCTTTGTGAGATGTGAGCGATGCTGTGCTCAAGCCAAGAGCCTTTTAGGAGCCCTCTGTCACGTCCACCTGGCACCCGGGTGGCAATGTTATGGATCATCGAGACAGGTTGGCTAGCAAGGTAGATCACTTTTGTCAACGAAGGAAATTTACAGAGTCACAGGATCGTAACTCTTACCCTCCACAGTGAAAACGGCGTTTTTGATGATTTAAGAACTTTGGAAGGTGCTACACGGCCGGGATAATTATAAAGAATACTCCATGGTGGAATATTAGTCCAAAGGTCTGTAAATTTTCTGTCACTTTCCCTATTTCAGCTCATCTCACACATCAGAAAACTCACGCCGTCCGTAAAATGGAAGCAATGGCCTGTAAGAGATATATCACAAATGATCTTCTCTGCGAAATCACTTTATAAAGTGCTGCTTGGACAGAAGAGATTAGTACTTATTCCAGCCTGTCTCAGGACAACTGCTTCTGGATACCAAGGTTGAAACTCTCACAGGCAACACACTGAATCAAAAAACACATCACCAATAGCACAAAATTATGACCGTGGCTCTGGAATGACTCAGTTTCTTTCTTACTTCCAACAGCAACAGTAACAAAACTACTTGGAATCCAGCATTTCTTTTCTGGGCATTGGCAACTCCTTTCAAGTTGCATTGACCTAGCAATCCAGATTCAATCCCCGCATTTGAATAATCACATTTTGGTATTGCCTTCCAAGTTTGTATTTGTTCACTTCTATCTGCTTCAGAGCTACCTGGAGACAAATGCACAAAACTCCACAGTGAGGGTGAATTCAGAGAAACCATTTGCTGCTGTATTCTTACACCGTTTAGCTTAATTTCAATGTTAAGTACTGGCAGTGTTTCATGAGTCTTTTCTGTTCTTTCCTTTGAGAACAAAGTTATTCAAACGGAATATGAAAACTTGATACAGGTTGAACGACAGTTTACATGCTGTAAATTATATTCCTGTGCTTTGGTGATGGCCACATTGTTTGCATGCTTTGTTTAATGAGCAAAATGGAGGATCTTCTCACTTTCCTTGCAGAATTTTGCCCAAAGCAAGACACTGCATAGATGCATATGGACTGCCAGGAAGCAGAAACAGTTCTAAGAGATCATCCACAAACAGAAGTGGGTCACTCGACTTATGACTTGACTGGCTCATTTTTTGGAAGATTTATTTATGCATTATAATTTTATTGGAAAGGCAGAATTACAGAGAGAAGGAGAGACAGAGAGAAAGATCTACCTCCCTCTGGCCCCAATGGCCAGAGCTAAGCCAATCCAAAGCCAGATGCCAGGAGCTTCTTCTGGGTCTCCCACATGGGTACAGCGTCCCAAGGCTTTGGGCCATCCTCCACTGCTTTCTAGGTCAAAAGCAAGGAGATGAATGGGCACTGGAGTAGCTGGAATACAATCCAGTGCCCATATGGCATCTGGATATGTGCAAGGCAAGGATTTAACCTCTGGGCTACCATGCTGGGCCCTATCCTGCTCATGGTTTTAGTAGTCCATGGGCATCCCATATCTCTATTTATGAGCTTCCAGTATACCCAGAGTTTCTAATTGTCAGAAGAAAATGTTCTCTTCATTTTATTTAATGAGTCAATCAATTGGTTAGCAATGAGAAACAGAGAAAGAATACACGGGAGTATCTACATTTTATTTAGTCAGTGATTTAGTTATCCATGTGATAGGCAGAGAGAGAGAGAATAAAAAAGAGTATGTGTGCACTCACACCTGCTGGTTCAATCCCCCAAAGTCTGCAATCACCAGGACTGGACGGGGCAAAAGTGGGGAGCTAGGAATTGAATCCAGGTCTCCCTCAGACCTGTCAAACTCCATCAGTACTTCCTCCCAGCGTCCCTGTCAGTGGGGTCACAGAACTGGTGCCAGAGGCTGGGACCTAACCCAGACCTCTATGACTGGACCAGAGCATCTTGACTGTTAGGCCAAAATGCCTCCTCACCATTATCAATTGCATTTTAAATAGTAGAAATAATCCCTGCAGTCACACAGAAAGAATCAATTGAATACAATTCTCTCTGACACTCTGGTAATTCTGATCTTTGCCTTGTGGATCTTTGCCCTGTCTGGAGCAATAGCTCTTCCCAACCCCTGATTCATCATGACTTTGCTTATGTGGTATTTATTCTACTCCTTGATGGAACATTTGACAAAGTTGACAGATTTTTAAAAGTCTAATTAAAGGGTGAAGTGATCAGGTCTATCTAAAATGTTGTCTCTGAAAAATTTCCGTAAAGATGTGGCTAGCTCTCTGAGTACAGCCCTGCCAGTTCTTTCCTTCTCCAAATTGCAGTAACTCACCTTCCTTGTTGAGTCTCTGCTGCATTTATGGCTTAGAGTGAATCATTACTTACAGTTTCTACAAAACAGGTTATCTTTAAGTTTCATAAATTAGAGGAGCCACAGAATAACTAATATGGTAGAGTGCCTGAAGGATAGACGTAGAACTTTTTTGCTAACCAAAATGTCAGTAGTAGTATCTTAAATGGTTTTTATTCTAATATTGATAAATATGAGAACATTAAAATTCAAACCCTGTCTGTGGACTTCTAGAAGAAATCGTCATGTATGAAATTTTTTTTGCCAAAAAAAGCTGTATTTGGGCCCAGCGTCATAGCCCAAGGTTAAAGTCATCACCTTGAAAGCACCAGGATCCCATATGGGCGCCGGTTCTAATGCCGGCAGTGCACTTCCCATCCAGCTCCCTGCTTGTGGCCTGGGAAAGCAGTTGAGGACGGCCCAAAGCCTTGGCACCCTGCACCCACATGGGAGAACTAGAAAAGGCTCCGGGATCCTGGCTTCGAACTGGCTCAGCTTCAGCCGTTGCAGCCGCTTGGGGATTGAATCATCGGACAGAAGATCTTCCGCCCTATCTCTCATACTCTCTGTATATCTGACTTTGCAATAAAAATAAATAAATCTTTAAAAATGCTGTATGTATATGATAAGGAAGCAAATAAAATCTGAAACGCTTCCAGTCCCATGACAAGGAAAATTCAAATTTAAAAATATCACAGATGAAGTGCCTTTAGTATGAACCACACATATATCATTTAAAAAGTTTTAAAGGTAGATATGCTTATACAACAAATAAACAGAAAATGAAAAGTTTATTAGAGTCAATAGAATCTACACTAACCATTGATGAATGGATAATTTACAAAGCTTATAAATTGTATTTCCAGTATTTTCACAAAAGCACTAAGGAAAAAACAGAGAAGTATTGATAAAGAAGAATTATCTGGCAACTGTGAAAAGAACCGGAAGCAATATTGCGTTTCTCAAATTTTGATTTTAATCAAAATTTATTCAAATCAAATAAAATCAATCAAATCAAAATCAAAATTTGATTTTAGCACAGTGATTGGTGAAATGTGATATGATTATTAAATCAAACTCATTACTTGTTTTGGTATGAACTAAGTTAAGGACATCCTTTCAACCTTTAAATGGTTGAAAAATATCAAAGGAAAAATAATATTTCTTTTCCACAAAAGTTCTATGAAGTTTGATATTCTGTATCCAGAAACAAAATTTCACTGAAACACAATCATGTTCATTCCTGTTTCTTAGTGTCTGTGACAACTTGTGTGCTGCAAGAGCTGAACTTGAATAGTGTTGACATAATCAGTAAGGCCCAAAAACCCACAAATATCAGTGATCTGTCCCTTTACAGAAGCTTTCTGATCTTTGGCTTAAAATAAGAATAAAATGATGAAAGACCTGGGTTTTTACCATCTTCTAATTAGAGTTGTGAATTACTCGATTGTGTAATGAGTGTCGTGTGACACAGTAGGAGCCGCCTCTCCTGTTGACATGGTTCAGTCTCTTTGAATGAGGATTTTATAACGTGTGCTCTAAGGATTTTAAGTTCAAGGGCTACTAAAGGCTGTCACTTCAGAGAAAGAAGACAGATGATAACTTTTTCAAAAATGCTGGATGACATGTCAAAGATTCAATATGCTAATGTAAGCTACAAATCTTCACATATATTCTACGTTGGCATCTTTTTCTACTGCAACTCGCTTGCCAACATGGTGCGTCCAGTGGGTCTATTATGCCTTGAAATAGATCTTGGGAAATGATACATCAGTTAGGTAAACGTGAGGATTGTGAGTCAAATTTGTCAAATAGTGATCAAATGATGAACCATAAAAACACATGTAATATTCTACAATTTGTGGTCTGGAACGTTGCATTCTGATATTAACTTTGCACACATATGGGGTATAATTCCCAATAGCCTGAAAAGAAACAAAACAAAATAAACACCAACAAAAAAACAATTCTTGGCCAGGATGAAGCATTTGCAGGCAGGGAAAGTCTACTGGCACTAGAGCTTGCCCATATAAGGCAAACAAAAAGGGTTTTATGGAGCAGAAAGCCAAAGTAGCCAGGTTATCAACCAGCACAGATTTCACTCAGAGCTCTAATCAGCGGGAGCACTTGGAAAAACAACCGGCCTGCAAGGGATAATCACTGCTTGGAAGAGAAGTTGTGCGAAATAGTTTCCTATGTGTGGACAGCACACGACTGCAGCCGGCCAAGGATGCTGATAAAGTTATTCCATTTACTGATTGCTATAGCTTGGAGATATTCCTAAAGTTTTGACTTCCTTTCTTGATTTTCTAACAGAGAGAAGTGGTGACGAACAAAGGAATACACTGAATACAACAAGAGAAGTGGGGTCACTTTTTTTTTTTCTGAATGGCATTCCAGAGTGTTTAGTGCTTTTTTGTAATTTTGCTACATGTTTTACTCAACTATTGCAGTTTACCTTCCCAAGAAAAAATTCACACACCGAGAAAGGATCAAGCTCAATTTCTGAAGGAATGACAAATTAAATTAATTTTCAGACTTCACTTCTGCACAGTTTTCTAAGCTGTATTTGTCGTCACGATCATCATCACCAAGATCCTCATTAGCGGCATTCCCATGCAAGAAAACATGCAATAATAACCCTAAGTGATTACAGATGATAGATAAACAGGCTACAGGTGACAGATAAAAGTGGCAAGTGACTCACAGGAGATGTTAGAAAAAAAAAAAGCCATTTCCTGCCTGAAGACTTAAATTCAGAGGAAGCGCAATGTGTGGCAACTGTCTTGTTGTCATGAAGACAGAGCCTGCAGAGGTAGAAGCAGATCAAAGGGAAGACCAAGGCTGCAAGGCAAGGAGAAGCTGAGGGCTTGCTTTCCTCGCCAAATGTTTTATTCTATTTGCTTGAAAGACAGAGATAGACGGCATAGGTGATAGAGAGATAGATCAATCTAAAGACATCATTTGAAGTCAGGTAGAAGACCTTGGTAACAAGCCTAAGTCTAGTTCTCTAACAAACTTCCGAGTAATGTGAACCACTTTGGATACAGTGCAAAGAATAAGCCTTACTGGAACAGCATATAAAATCTTAAACATCAAGAGTTTCATTAAAAGCATCACTGATATTTTGTTGGTAAGACTGAAAAAAATAAAAACAGGCCAATTGGATTCTGTGTCCTATTGGGAGAAAGAAATTACTGGAAATATTGTGCTAATTATTTTACATTTACTCAAATATCTTAGTAATGTGCAGTATGCTACTTGTATTTCTCACATCTAGAGCAACAGTTTATTCTGAGCCTCTTAGATTTTAGCTTTTGGTTCCCTAAATGATGAAATTTAGTACTCATTTGGGTTTACCTTTGCGGCTAACCTAAACCCACAATCCCAACACGGAAGCCCAGTGCTTTCTATTGGTCTGTACTCATGAGGAAATGAAGTCCTCCACATCTGTTCCAGGAGTGCCCAAGCACACTGACTCACACAGTCTAGAATAATCCATTGTGAAGCCACTCTATGCCAGGTACTGCTGTCAGTACTGGAGGTGCAGAGATAAATGTGTAAACTTGCCTAAATGAGTGGAACTCTCTGGCATTTTTAAGCAGAAGGATATCATCCAACATGTTAATAGAGTTACTCTGCAGCATTGGGTTGGACTTGGAGTGAAAGGCAGGAACTTGGAGACCATTCAGGAAACTGTGGCAATAGTTGCAGTGGTAGCGGATTGCAGAAATAGAAGTAGAAGGTTGAGGATTTGCCAGGTCACAATAAAGTCCACTGGAACAAAGCATAGACCCCAGCATGGGACAAGGAGAGCATACTACAAATTCAGTGACCTTGACTTGTCTGCCTCCTTCACCCTGATGTCCCCGGTCTCCTCAGCAGACTCCAGCTTGAGTTCACTGTCCCCAAGGAGCCATCACCTGGCAGTGGAGACCCTCAGAACTGTAGTTCCCCTCTTTCCACATTGACTTCACCTGGAGTCAGGTGAGTATGTCCCACTCAAGTTAATGTCCTTTTATTTGGAACAGCATTTGCCATGCAATTGCTGTTTATAATAATTTATTATTCTAATAAATCTATGTTTAATACATACATACATCCCTTTTAACCTACTCAGACACTATTTCCTTGTTTTCTCACTATCATTGATGATGTGAACATATCAGTATATGTGGGATTGTTCTTGGCAGAGAAGGGTCCCACAGAAAGGCCATAACTCACCAATTTTCACTTCAAGAAATTGAAGAAGACTTCAGTATTGTTTCTGACTTTTCTCAAACTTTTGAAAACACATTTTCTCACTCCCTATTTAGAGCACCACTTTGCCTTTATTAAAAAATATTGTCTTTAGTCTTTAAAACATCAGCCCAGGGATAAGGAAGCGGCTTTGGATTTAGTAAGACACAAACCAACTTTCGCAAAAGTTTTGCTTATTCAAACAAAAACAGTTCTGTGAATTCCCCCTCCCCCAAGGAAGACTGGGTGCTGACCTAGTCTTGTTTGCTTTCCTATTCAGTATTCTTTCCTACCAACTTCCCTCAGGGTCTAAAGAGGAATTTCCAAACTGCACAAAGAACTGCCTTCATGGTCATGCTTACTTGGTGTTTCTGGTCTAATGGCAAAGCGATGTTGAAATAACAGAAAAGCATTTTTTTTCCATTTCTATTTTGATAGCTTAACATTTTAAGGAAGTTTGTCTTCCTCAACAAAGAAATAACACATGGAAACAGCAAATCAAGTGTTTAGTAAGAAAGAAGACATACCATATTTCCTTGAAGAAATCAGAATGGCCGTTATTTTCAATGATGGTAGGTTACTTACTGATGTTTACCTTATAACATAAATGTGCAATGCGATGAGTGAACATTTTTATTTGCTCCCATCAGGAGGTCTATGAAGAATACACCACTGTCATCACTGCTGATGAGAAGCAATGAAGCTCCATATGTGCCCAGAGTCCTTCTGCTAAGGTTGGACAGCTCACAATGGAGAATGGAAAGACCCAAGTGACAGCTGTTGGCCTTCCAACATGTCTCCTCATTTTTATATTCCCATCTCGTGAATCTTACCTCACAGCCATGCCATTTCCCTATTCAATTGTTACACTGGACCTTCCAGCTAAGACAAAGGAAAGTTCTAAGTAAATTCTGTTTCTTTGTTCATCAGGTAGACCACGTTGCTTTGACCTGACATCCATCCACAGGAAACAGTGATGGTCAGATTTCCTGGTGTGAGACTGAGAACCACCAGGACTTGGAGATTCTACCCAAAAGTAAGGCATAAAACATATTGCTTGTCATATCACATCGTATGTTTGCTCATATCTTATTGTCCATACCACTTAATTGGCCAAGAACAACTTAAAGAAGAGTGGGGATGCTCAAATGCACCGTGGTTTTGGAAAGAGGAGGAACAAAAATAAGCTGTATATCCCTCATCTGAAATGCTTGGGATCAGAAGTGTTTCAGATGTTGAGGAGTTTTTTTATTGTTTAAATATTTACAAGTACAAAATCAGATATCTCAAGATGGGACCCAAATATGGTTCTTACATGTCTGCCACATCCCTTATATTAAAAAGTAATTTTATGCCATTTGTTTTGTGTATGTGTGTTTCGACTGTAACACATTGCATGAAGTTGGTTGTGGAATTTGTTTCATGTCAGTGCTCAAATGTGTTAGATTTTAGAACACTGAGGATTTTGAATTTTCAGATGAAAGCTATTCAATCTGTGTTTCTAAGCACTCAGTGCCGCAGCAAGGTTTGCCTCAAAAAGCACCGTAAGAGCTAAAGCTTCACCTGCATCTGCTCCATAGACACGGCTCCTTAGGGCTCATCTTTCTGTGTGGGGTGCTCCGCCACAGTAAAACTGAGTAGGAAAACACACATCCATGCTGATTCTAAATGCCTCTTAGCTATTAAACTCAGAAAGACCAGAGGCAGTCTGGGGCCAGCCCTACCTGCCATACAATTGTTTGATACACAACCAAGACTGCTCTACAGATAATGAAAATTGTGAGTTTGACTGATATCTACACTATTGACAGATCCACAATTTCAATGACATGCAAATGTAAGCATGAATTTCTTACCCTCACATTTTATAACAGCTGTGGTTTTTGTTCATCAAGATTGCCCAGGGTTGGGTGTGTCCACACTTCAGATTTGGTTGAGATTATTCTCTGGATTTGTCATCCTCATGCAATAGCTATTAATAGCTAGCTATTCCTCACTTGCTAAAGGGCAGGAGTCTGGGCTTGCAAGCCCAACAGTGCAAACACAGTTTCAAACATTTGGACAAAGTGAAGCACACATGCTGCACGAGATGAGAACAATCCTCCTGTCTGGAGACAAAGCAGATTACAAGGTCAAGGGCAGAGCAAGTATGCTGCACTCATGGACCCAGTAGGGACATGAGCATTTGTGAGCAATGGTATGAGCAACCCCACCTGAAGAAAAAAGAACGTGTGATTTTCATAGTAAAATGTTGGACTTGCAAGCAACACTTCCTTGTAGGACTTCTCTAAGACACAGAGATGCAATGCACTCTTCTCCAGAGAGCTATATACTTGATGTTCTTATGTGAGAGGTGCAGAAGCATGTGCGCATGTGCACACACACACACACGGTGAGAGAGAGAGAGAGAGAGAGAGAGAGAGAGAGAGAAGCTCTCATAGGCTGCTGTTTCACTTCCCAAGTGTCTGCAAGATCCCCTCCTGGGATCCAAGCTGAAATCAGAGCAATCCAGGTTTCTGGTGGTTGAAACTCAACCACCTGAACACCACCTGCTTCCTCCCAGGGTTTGCATCTGTAGGGAGCTGGCATCAGGAGCCAGAGCAGGGAGTTTGCTCTCTCCAACGCTGGACAGACATCTTGAAATGGAGATCTTACTCCAAGCTGTACTTTCTGAATAATATGTTTGAAAACAGAAAGTCCAGATTTATCATTGTTTGAACAGAACTCACAAAGAAAATGCTAAACTATTATAAACTAGGAATCCTCTGTGATCTTTCCATGTATAGACCCTCCTAGGCTGCATTATGTGACACAAATGTTTCAAGGGTGATGTGTGCAGGATCAAGCCGCTGACCATGGTGCTATTACCACACAACGCCAGCAGAATGGGAGTTGCCGCAAGATCCTTGAAAGGGAAAAAGTTAGACTTTGGGTTTTTTTTTTTTTTTTAAGATTTATTTATTTTTGTTGCAAAGTCAGATATACAGAGAGGAGGAGAGACAGAGAGGAAGATCTTCCGTCCGATGATTCACTCCCCAAGTTACTGCAACAGCTGATGCTGGGCCAATCCGAAGCAAGGACCCAGGAACTTCCTCCAGGTCTCCCACATGGGTTCAGGGTCCCAAGGATTTGTGCCGTCCTCAATTGCTTTCCCAGGCCACAATCAAGGAACTGGATGGGAAGTGGAGCTGCCCAGATTAGAACCAGTGCCTATATGGGATCCTGGTACGTTCAAGGTGAGGACTTTAGCCACTAGGCCACAGCACCGGGCCCAAAAGTTAGACTTTTAAACAGCTTGCTTCCCAGCAGCTCAGAGATCAGTTTTGAGGATTCGGAGGTAGCGAACATCTCAAACACTTTGCCTCAGTTGTACAGAATGCTTCCTGCTGATACATGAGTCAGCAAGTTTATAGGGTATTATAATAATCCAAATAACTCAAGATACTTAAAATCGAGGCCAGGGAAAGAGATAAGGGCTGACAGAAACATATCAGAATGCAAGCCAGACTGGAAGGAAGAAAAAATAATAAATGGTTTAAAAGGATCCACCTGGATAGCTCTTAGTTATGTAGAAAGCCCAAGACAGAGTGTTTCTGGACACAGACTTAATCTCAAGCAAAGCAACACTGATGTACAAAAGTTTAGGGGAACTACAGATGTGCATGTCTGTGGGTCTGAAACAGGTAGATCCACGGGCTGGGTAAAACAAGTCAGAACGCAGAGGCGTCCCTGGAATTTTCACAGTGCTGACTGCGGCGGGCTCTGGGGTTTAGCAACAGGAGCACGATTTGTATCCCCCGAATCACATATTCTGTGACAAGGTGAAAGTACACTGTCCAAGGCTTTGGGACACTGCACCCACATGGGAGACCCAGAAGAGGATCTGGGTTCCTGGCTTTGGATCAGAGCAGCACCAGCCGTTGCGGTCACTTGGGGAGTGAATCATCGGATGGAAGATCTTCCTCTCTGTTTCTCCTCCTCTCTGTTTATATCTGACTTTGCAATAAAAATAAATAAATCTTTTTTTTAAAAAAAAAAAAGGAAAGTACACTGCTCTGAACACGTGTTTGCAAATGTTCTGATCTGGATCTTGCCCCAGGAGAACTGGAGAGGCACTCATCCCACGGAACGGGGTAGAACCTTCCAGGATTTGAAGAGTGCATCCTCTTGTCAGCCCTTCACAGGTGAAGTTGCAAGTCAACAGGAGTGACTCCTACTTGCTGATAGCCCAGCAGTCACCCCAGCAACACTCAGCCGCAACAGGGCCTTGCAGGGCTGTGCTGCTGTGCTCCGCTGGCATTGTCGATGAAATAGCTATTGGCCAAGCGTGCCTATGGGTCACTTGACACATGGTTACTGAATTGAAAAACAAATGGACTTTCCAAGTCTATCTAATTTTAATTAACTGCCAGCTAAGTGGCTGCATGTGGCAAGTGGCAAGTGGCTGCCATGTTGGAGAACACAATTCTGAGCCTTGGAACTTTTTGAAGTACTCAAAAGAAGCTCGCATACCACCCTCTCACTTCCGCCATTTTGCAAATACCTATTCTCATTGCTGATTTCTGAATGCCAAGGAGCCAAGGGCAGTTGCTTAGCAGCTTTTTCACTTGTCAAAAGAAATCACCTGCTCTTAATGGGCGTCTGACTGTGCCACGACAGTAGGGACAATGTAGTTCAGGATTATGTGCTGCTGCGATTCTACCTGGCAGGTTTCTCCCGTACGGGATCCCTTCCTGCAAAGTTGAGGAAGATGACAGGGTTTTAAATGATTAACTCCTCTGGGCCACATGACTTAATTATACAGTACATCCAGGGATAGGCACATGGGTCTTTCATGGTAAATGATATGACGGTCTTAAAAACTCATTAATATGTCATTAACCAAGCAGACATTTACTAATTAAACAATTAGCCCCTCTGTTCTTTTCCTTTGTTCCTCCCCAAGATGCTCAGTTACCCAGGTCCCCAATTTATCAGAAGGTCCCCCCTCTTTTCCCAGAGAATATCACTCAGAAAGGCAACTTGAAACTGAAATGATTCCACTAGATTTTCTTTTCAAATTGGCTACAAAGAAAAAATCAAGACTCTCTAAGCATAATTGAAGGTGAGGGCTGGCCCCTTTGAAACAAGCCACCCTGATACATAAGACAATTTTACATACATACGAAATAATAACTGCCGTAATTGGCACAACTATCAAATATAACAAAAATACACATCTTAAGATTCTAAAAAAACTGACAAGATCAAAGAATTGAATGAATTATCGTGACCCATTGCATTAAGTCAACACCAAGAGAATGTGTAACGTTCTTAAATTGTCTCTCACAAGGCTTTTAATGTCCACTATGCTGTTCCACTGATTTGTGCTTAATTATAATATTGTTGACACTACGTTATCTGCAACAAGGGATTATCTGGCATACCAAAATAAAATAAAAATAAAAATATTCTGAAGTAGAGTCTTGTGTATTTTAAAATGGCAACTGCAAAAATGTTGCAAATTCAGTGTAGCAATGTGTAGAAACACAAGGTTTCAGAAGAACTGCCATGTTCACATGTTGAATCCAGTTTCCTTTTGGTTTTTATGCTGTGTGGTTGAACAGCCAGGGTTTCTGCTATAAATCCTTCACTGGTCAACAGGATTGAATATTAGCAAAGAGTCTAAAACTTGGTCACCATTGGGATAGTGCAGCTGATAATAAAACACAGCAATGGAAATGGTAGAACTTGGGAGAGAAGAAGTTGTAGGGTCTGGCACGATGACTAAGTGGCTAAATCCTCGCCTTGCATGTGCCAGGATCCCATATAGGTGCATGTTTGTGTCCCAGATGCTCCACTTCCCACCCAGTTCCCTGATTGTGGCCTGGGATAGCAGTAAAGTGCAAAGCCTTGGGACCCTGGGCCCACATGGGAGACCAGGAAGAAGCTCTTGACTTTGGTTTCAGATCAGCTAAGCTCTGGCCATTGAGGCCACCTGGGGAGTGGTGGACAGATCTTTCTCTCTGTATCTCCTTGTCTCTGACCTGCCTTTCAAATAAAATAAATAAGTCTTTAAAAAAAAGAAACAGGAAGTCGTAAATATATAGAGTTGCCTGAAGAGGGGTGACCCTGATTTTTCTAGCAGCTTCTCTTTCTCCTTTCCAAGTAGGTGATGAGGCTGAGTGAGAAGTAATATTATGTTCTTTATTGTTCTAACAGCAACATCTTGTCCAAACAGCAATTGCAAGAGGCCTAATCTTGTGAGAGGACAGCAAATTGATTCTTCCCTCTGTGAATGGTATGGGAGGGATTGTAAGGGCCATTTAGTACTGTGACCAGGCCACCAACAACATAAGGAAAACGCAGTTCACGAAAGTTGCATTGACTCCCAAGCTTCTCCTCAGCCAGAGAGAGCTTTGCAATAAATCCCATACAGTTCATGCTCCAGGAATCCTGACTGGGTCACGTTGTGTCACAGCAGTAAACCACCTCTTGCAATGCTGGCATTGCAAACTGGAGCACCAGTTCAAGTTCCAGCCGCTCCACTTCTCATCCAACTCCCTGCCAATGCACCTGGGAAAGCAGAGGGAAGCGGTCCAAGTGCTCGGAGCACGCCATCACAGAGGACACCAGGACGGAGTTCCAGCCTCCTGGCTTCAGCCTAGATGTTGTAACTGCTCAGCGAGTCAAACAGTGGATGGAAAATTATCTATCTCAGTAAGTGTGTGGGCATGCATGTATCTCATTCTGTTGCAGTGCCATTCAAATTAATCAATAAATATTTATTTGAAAAATTTCTCTTGCTGGCTCAGGCTCTCCTGAGTTCATGGATATCACCTTATAGTTGGGAGACATTCTTTACATGTCCGTCTGGAAAGGGACCGCTCTGCCTACCATGGTCTCAGAATATGGGGTTACACATTGCTATGTGCCAGTTACATCACTGTAATTCTCTCTCATCCCACATAAAATATTAACTTATAGTTATCATTCTGAATAGCTTTTTAGAAGAACTATTGATATAATACATTTCAGATTGCATAAAACCTAGATGTGCAATGCATATGTTGCCAAATTATATAAAGGACCCCTGTTGCCAAGATGTATAGATGTGCAAAGTGCTCTTTAACTTGGCGCAAAATGGAAGAATCTTAATTGGATATGTGAATATGTATGGGTATTCTGCAAAGAGTGTAATTGTTTTTCGTGATTTTCTGCTATCAGGATAAGTGGGGCAGACTGGATCCCTGTAGAAAAGGCTGGGCTGGGCCTCAGAGCACTTGGTTCTCCTCACCTGTGCATCATTAAGGAGCTGAGTAGCCTCCTGCAAGGTTACTTCTAGACCTCATGTCTCCTGAGTACAATGGGAAGTGGGGGAGAGCTCGACGCCTTGCTATGCAAAGCAGTGTCCAAAGCGCAGCATTAGGAACATGGAGACTCAGTCCCCACCCCAGGCTTCCTGAATCACAAGCTGGGATTTCAAAGAAATCCCCAGGACGTTCATGATGCAAAGATACAGCAAAGAGGCTCCATCTAGGAGCAGAAAGCAGCCATCAACTGACACCAAACCCCCTGACACCTTCAACCTACAATCCGGCATCTGGGAGTCTGCAAGGTCAGCTTCTGTTGCTTTGAAGCCACCCACTCTATGGTTTGTTTTATAGCGGTCAGAATAGACTAAGATAGAGTGCAGTTCAAAGACTTTGAAGACTCAAATTAGAAGAAAAGTCAGTATTA
Source organism: Ochotona princeps (assembly GCF_030435755.1). NCBI lineage: Eukaryota > Metazoa > Chordata > Mammalia > Lagomorpha > Ochotonidae > Ochotona > Ochotona princeps. Next base: position 160,548,091 of record NC_080832.1, read on the forward strand.
TTGTTAGCTTTTAGACATTTTTCTGTAATAACAAAATGCGGATTGTAATCTACTTCAAGGAAATTTTCTCTCAAGTCCTTGGGCATCTGCTTCTTCTTTAAAAAAAAAAAATTCTTTTAAGCTTCCACACATTTTGGAGGGAGTTGACATTAGAAGGCTTATAGTAAATTGAAACAAATAATATTGGGACATAGAATGAGTGAGAACAGAGACCAAGATTTCTGAAAATCAACATAGAAGCTGCCTGGTGTTGAGCCATTTTATAAACACTAATTTAACTCCACAAAGCTACTTGAATGCATTTAAAAAGAACTCTTAAACATATGGACAGCAAGTTTGCAAAAAAAAATTTTTAAAAATAAAAAAGAAGCTGGAGGAAGATTTTATTCCTTGTTTCTGCAACTAACAGGTACTTACCCGTACAGGTGACCATACTTGTGTTGCATGCAAACTGGCTCAGAGGCATTTGGAGAGCTCTAATCAGTGCAGACTTTGAAAAACTTTGATCACCAGGGAGGAAAACGGAAGTCACCCACAAATGTGGTTCTGAATTGCCTTAGTCACGGATGCAGAGAACCTGAGCTGGGATTCCAGTAAATACCTGTAAAATGCAAGAAAAGCCACTCAACATTTCAACACTGGAAAAAACTTGCGTGAGAAACTTGTTCAAAAATAGATCAATGCCCCCTCCACTGACTGCAGACAAAATTAATTACCACTGTTGGCAAAAGATAAATGGCTCCAACGTACAGGATTGTGTAATTACGGCAGCTGCAAAGCTGGATTCCACTTGCCATCTCTTCCCCACATTCAGCTCTGCCACTCACAAGCATGCTCCCCATAATTACAGGTTGGGGTGCAGAAGTAATGGCTGGCTACTGGACCTTATCATCAGCTGGTTCACTACAGCTATGCCCTATCACCTTTTGAGGTTTTGAAATTGCCAACAAGAAAAAAAAAACAAGTTTGTTAGGGAAAAGTTACTGTTATGGCAACAAAATTATTTCTGCAATAATATGTCAAATTAACCATCACCCTAAGGACTGGAATCAGAGCTAAATTCACAATTGGACAAATATTCAATATCAACTTCTGAAATGTCACCAAGGTTCAAGTGAGGTCAAGATAAAGTTTGCAGTTTATCTCAACAGTCCAACATCTACTCCACAACATTTACTCCAGTATACTGGCTGGAAAATAAAAGGTTAAGAACTAAAGAAATGCTTCAAGCAATTTTTTTTTCACTCCTGCTTTCCAAACAGCAAAGAAGCTTGTCAGTTAGGCTCTGGGAGATTTGGGTTCCCCTTTGAAGCCAAGAGGAAAGTTTTTAATCTCATCTTTAATTTTAATCCTTTAAAATATGTAAGTGACTTAGAATTGTGCTAGTTAAATTTGGCAGAGTCCTAGTAGAAAGAAATCAATTTCTTTCAGCCTTACAACAATAAAGGAGTTCAAAGCTGGCCACCTATGTACCCAGATACCCCCGACCCAAACTGCAATTGGCTGACTTGAAAAATCTCCCTTATCAACTGTTCTGAAGAACAAAGAACGTACTCCAAACAGAGGAAGTGAAGTGATATAAAATAGCTGAATCTACGCGTGGTTATCTATGTGTTTTTCTGGCAAGGAAGAAAAAATAAATGAGTTTTAGGAAAGTTTTCATGTTGATGATATGATCTGAGTCAAACATTTAGAAATTAGTCGGCTTTGGGGCTCAAATCACTTATTTTTGATCCACAGTTACTCACAGGATTCTCATAGAACTTACATCAGTTGACAGAATGTAGGTTTCATTCAACAGCGGTATGCTTGTGCCTTAGAGTCATTTTCCAGTTAATGCTTCTATGTAAAAAGTATTCCACACTCAGATAAATAAACAGCCACCATTTTATTATGGTCACAAATTCTGTGTCTGAGAAGTCTGGAAAGGATCTACCTCATGATATGGACTATATGAAACTGACAAGCTGGGAACTGAGACACACAGTGGCTCATTGACACGCATCTGTTGGTTGGCGCTGGATGTCAGATGGAACATCAAACCTCCACTGATGGTTAATTTGAACAATTATGTGTGGTCTCTCGTTTAGCGTTTTAAGCTTCCTCCTGACATGGACACTAAGTTATAAATTGAAGTCCCTAGGGCCAGGTGGCGTGGCCTGGCGGCTGGGGTCCTCGCCTTGAAGGCCCCGGGATCCCATGTGGGCGCCGGTTCTGATCCCGGCAGCTCCACTTCCCATCCAGCTTCCTGCTTGTGGCCTGGGAAAGCAGGTGAGGACGGCCCAATGCATTGGGACACTGCACCCGCGTGGGAGACCCGGGGGAGGTTCCTGGTTCCCGGCTTCGGATCGGCGCACATCGGCCCTTTGCGGCTCACTTGGGGAGTGAATCATCGGACGGAGGATCTTCCTCTCTGTCTCTCCTCCTCTGTGTATGTCTGGCTGTAATAAAATAAATAAATCTTTAAAAAAAAATTGAAGTCCCTAGAGATAATGGAAAATGGGTATAGCATCACTTCCGATAATGATCAGGCAGGTGCAAACTCCAGCCTCGTTGAAACACATGCATCTCTCAGTCAGGAGTGTTTCAAGAATTCCAGGCCAAGCACCAGAATTTGAAGGAGCAGTAAAAGCCTTGCTCATAACCTCTCCATTCTATCATGTGTTTTGTCTCAGACAATGGGGACCTACCTTGTGCCTTCTTGATTTCCCTCCAATGACTTCATAGTTCCCAAATTCTATTCTATATCCTCATGTGATGTATTGAGCTGCATAAGATCAAAACCTCCACTAGATGCTCAGAGAGCTCTAAAAGACAAAATCCCACGAAGTGAGCACACAAAGATTCCCCACCTCCAGTTGTAGATTTCTAAGCCAAAGCAGTGTTTGGAAGCTGTGAGTACAGGTTGGTCTACAAGCACTTGGAGCAATCAGAAATAGAGTCAGAGATCGCCTCCATTCCTTCAAACTCCAACCACATAGGAACGGCAGAACGCGAGACTGTTCAGTATGTGGGAATGCCTCCTCCGTATGCGATCAAGGAGGCAGCTATAGTCACCGTATTGCCCATGGGCAAGATAAGTAAAGCAACGCCATATGAAATAACACCATTGTAACAACTACTGTGCAATGGATTCCCATAAGTGTGGCTATCTGTGAGCGACTATCGACTAACAGCAATGTTAAAGCCATGTCTAACATTCAAAACATGAGAAATATCATTGCCACTTCGGGAGAAACACAGAAAATCACCACTAGAAACAGTAATCGTGAAAGTGCTTTTACAGCACTTGTGGTGCTGGCATCTCCTACAGGAACAGGTTCAAGTTCCCGTTGCTTCATTTCTGATCTTCCGCCCTGATGAAAAGCCTGGCAAATCAGAGGAGGATGCTTCACCTACATGTAAACCCAGGAGAAGCCCCTAGGTCCTGACTTTGAACTGGCCAAGCTTAGGCTCAAGAATGGTTGGGAAGTAAACCAGCAGCCTTCAAGTAAATAAGCAAACTGGACTCTATGCTTGGCATATGCTTGCTAAGAGGGAATCTCAACTGAACTTGAACTATGGTTACGCAACAGGGTGGTGGAACCCACCATGGGGGGAGGGTGTGGGGAAGTGGGGGGAGAATCCCAGTTCCTATGAAATTACAACACAATGTAATTAATGAATAAATTTAATAAAAAAAGAAAAACAAAAAAAAATAAAACAAAATAGTCTATTGTGATGGCTCAGCAGCCATCTCCACCTTGCCAGCGCCAAGATCCCGTATGGGCGCTGGCTCATGTTCTGGCTACACCATTTCCCATCCAGATCCCTCCTTGTGGCCTGGGAAAGCAGTACAGTATGGACCACAGCCTCAGGACCATGCGCCCACATTGGACACCTGGAAGAAGCTCCTGGATCTTGGTTTCAGATCAGCTCAGTTCCAGCCATTGTGGTGACTTGGAAAGTGACCCAGCAAAAGGAAAATCTTTCCCTCTGTCTATCCTCTCCATAAATCTGGTCTGCATTTCCAATGAAAACAAAAATCTAAAATAAAGTAAAAATAAAATAAAATGACTTTACAAACATAAGCCCTTTGGGGGGAAAAAGATGAAAAACCTGGATAACTTTCTCCCCCAACAAAATGAACACTCACTTAATTTGAGAATTTTCTATACTATTTCAACAGTTTCACAAAACTCTTAGACTCCAAGTAATTTGTTAATGTGTGTAACATTCCAATATGTTTAGAATGTGAAGCAAACAAAGAAGTAGAGCAAACAAAAAATAGTTAACTTTGCACTTATGGATTATAAAGGTATTAAAAAATACCTGGTGAAATAAGTGAATGAGTATTTTTTCACCCGAGGAAAATCCAAACTACTGTACTGATGCAGATATAGACATGACCACACGTCTTTTAAAAAAATGCCACCAATGCTGAATCACAAGATAATGCTTCCATCATGGAATCACCATGGTTAGTCAAAGTAGAGTTGACTTCAATTATTACGGTGTATCAATCTTATACGAATTTTGTCTCTTTGTTCCTCGTAAAACTTGAGGTCATGGGTTTTACTAGTGCAACAATAAGAGCAAAATGCTAGGATGCTGGAGTCAATTGATTAAGCTGGTAATTTATAAAGTAGGTGACAACCGAACAACGCAACGAAAGTGTGTGTCAGAGAGAACAGGAGAAGGAGGACAGGAAAGAAGGGGATAGGGAGGGAGGGAGCCAGGCAAACAGGGCAGGGAGAAAAGGGAGGAAGGGAAAATCAACGAAGGAGTTCAGCACAAACAACTTCCTGCAGGTGCTATAAAAGAACAGCCTCGATTGGATGTCTTAAGTGGGGACATTGACTCCTCATGGTTCTGGATCTGGGACGTGAACACCAAAGTCCTAACGTGGTCGGTTGCTTACTGAGGGCACTTTCTCCAGTTCTCCCTGCTATCTCCTTAAGAGGGTGGAAAGACAGGAAGCCCTCTGGCCTCTAAAAGGAAGGACACTAATCTGCCTTCCTTGCTTGCCCATCTACTACAACTATTACAGTGACACAACGGTTTCAGCACAAAATGTTGCGTAGCTATAAACTCCCAGTGCCCTGCACACTGTCTTTGGGTTTAGAAGTATCTTAGGACACCGTGGTATATTGGCAGTCCCCATCTTCAGGTCTGTGGTCTTAACAGGGAGGTGAGTTTGTAACACATTAAATCAAGAGAAAGCAATACAAGAGTGTATAAGATCCATTCTAATATTTGAGCTCAGTACAATTTAATTTCTGTTAAGGGTTATGAAAGTACCTTATATCTAACATTATAGTCTGTGATACATATTCAAAAGCATTTAGAAACTTTGCAGAGAAGACTATACACAAGTCTACTTTTATATCCCTGTATGCTGCTTTCATTATTTACCTTTTCCATTTAGTTTCTGAAGATACTCATAAGTTTTGAAAAAGTATTTAAAACTAACGTGGCCCAATTTAGGCAGTTTTTGAAAAAAGGCTTGTGAATGAGCTAGACAAAAAAAGAGAGAGAGAGAGAGAGAGAGAGAGAGAAAATTTGCAAATTTTAGAAACTATATTTAGACTGTTCACTAAAGTGGAAAGTTATGCTTGGATGTCAAGGCAAGAAGTTACACATGTAGGATGGAGAATAATCATGGGGAAATTAATCTTAAGGGCACAGAAATACCTGATTTGTCATATTTCTGGTCAACACAATAGGCTAATGAAGAAAAAATAAAGCGAAAAATTGTGCAAAAAGAGTTCTACCTTTATATGTATTTAATTGACAGACACTAATTATAATGGGATTTTAAAAGCATCGAGACAGAGTGCCACGTCTAACTTGACTCTTCAGTGGCACAATTATGAGCTCAATCATTTCTATGTCTTTGCCTCTTAGTATGCAATGATGATAGTAAAGCCAAGTTTGCATATTTTATGAAGATGAAAGAGCATATTGATATGAATCAAGTCCTTATGAAACTTACTATGAGTTTACATTTTATTTTTATAATTACTTGAGAAGAAGAGAGAGAAGTCTCCTAGTTCTCTCCAGAAATATCTGCAACAGCTGGGGCAAAGTCAGGCCAAATCCAGGAGCCAGGAGCTCCATGGGGATCTCCCACACGGCTGGACTGGCCAGGGCCCAAGCACTGGAGCCATCACCCATTGTTTCCCAAGGTGTGAATTAATGCAGTGGTAAATGGAGGAGCTGGGACTCGAATCCAGGTCTTCCATAAATAGGTTGTAGGTGTTTCAAGCAGCAGCTTAATGCCCAAACCCTGCCCAATTTCAGAACCCAAGTTTAGCCTAGCAAGAATATGAAGACTGAGTTGGTATAGGAAAAGACTGAAGTCAGATCAGTCAAAAAACAAAAGCTATGAGATCCTGGGACAGTCAATGCAAGGGCTGGATCTTACCTTCTGGAGAAGGAAGATCGCGCCCACTGAAAAGGTATCACTGTAAGGAAGAGCAGCCGAGAAGGATGAACACTGAATTTATGTAGTATCACGTCTAACTTAACTCCTAGACACTTTTAGAACAATCCCAAACTGGAAGGAACAGAAAATTTGACTTTTGTAGATTAAACAAGTGCAACATTGCTTATTTCCTATTGTAGAAAATTCAAGGGTAAGTAACCCAGAGAGTTGGAAGAGCTCACATCTGCTCTTGCCCACATTCCTACCTTGATATTTGTAACTACTGTATGTTTTTGTGGCCTCTCAGACATCTGACCGAAACATCTTTAAGCATTGCATCTGCATTCATGTCAAGCAGAAAGAGAATCAAAGGCAAAGAAGCGGATATGTGAAGCCTACCTTTTTTTTTTTTTCAAACAAGAATGACTAAAGATTTTCTGGAGCATCTACCATTTTACCATTCAAACCTCCACTCGTAAGCTACCATACAGGCTGCTGAGGCTGAGATGAGGCTTGGGGAAGAGATAAAGTCAGCTTGGAACAAGACTCGAAGGGATGAGGGGTGATGAACATGAGACCCTGCACAAGCAGCAAGTGCTGAGGCGCAGGTGGAAGTGACGACTACCCTTAAACCTACATCTTCTTAGAAACAGGATTTAAGCTAGAAGGTGGTGCAGAAGTCTTCTTTCGCCAAAGTGGTCACCTGTGAGCGGCAGTTACTGAGGCAACTGAGAAATGATTTTTCGACTAGGGATTGATACTGAAGGCCTGCCTGAGATAAACAAGTCGCAGGAGTCTAAACGGATGGGCAGGAGCCATGAAAACTAGAGAGCATCTTTGGCTGGGTAAGGAAAGGTGATCCAATGGACCAAAGTGAAAAGATTGGTGACAGGGAAGGAGTCATGATGTGAGAGAAACTGTGAAGAGGTTTCAGGGACAGTGAAGACGGAGCTCTGGCAGATGATGGACAGTCCAAAGCAAGGCAGCAGAACCCTGAAGCTTGATGGTGGAACTGGTGAGACTATGCCTCCTTGATGCCTCCTTGATGCCCTCTTGGTAGGACCATCAGTGTCACGTAGTGGTGAGGAAGGAGGCCGATTCGGAACCAAGCTGGAGCTAGAAGGACAACCTCCAAAACAGCTGCATCACTCACTCAGTCTGTCCTTGGACCCGTTTTCAGTCCGGCATGGAAAATTTATTTAAAATATTGTGAATAATAAATAAAGCAGTTCAAGCAGGTGCTCAGCATCACCCTGCTGCAAAGTCCTTCCTCTGTCAAAGCTGCGCAGTATCCTCAGAGGCACCCAAACACGACGGGGGAAGCTCCCCCTGGGCAGCAGACGGTATCCAGAAAGACAGCCTGAAGAGCTACCTGGGGAACTTTGGAAAACAGCAAATGGGAAAAAGTATCATGGCATTACCAAACAGAGATCTTTGAAATATCCAAGAAGAGGGGGTGTGTAGTAAGACAAGGGGATAACCACTTCACAGTAAACATATTTAGATTTCATCAGAGTACAGAACTTTTATTTTCTGTTTATTCACTGCCATCCAAAGCCAAAGCTGCCACGTGTTTTATGCTGCACCACAATCACATTTATGAAACTATGCCTGGAAGACTGGAGGAAAAAATCCACCTTTAGGCCATATCATTTGCATACAAGGACCTAATATCTTTTAAATAAGTGGAAATCACAGCCTTCCAACATATAACCAGCTATTAAAACATGGCCATAAGCAAAATAATGAATCTTAAGTGAAATTTTCACAAGACGGAAGGGTATGGAAGGATGGGCTACTGCACACTGTTGCCCTAATCTTCACCATAATCCATTATATTCATGGATTTCCTTATATTTGCCTTTTTACACTTCATAAAATTTACTTCTGATTTTTTAGAAAACAGAGCATAAAAGTGAGCAGCTTTTAAAAAATGAGTTACATGGAAGAAAGAACAGCAACTAAGATTTTGTGATTAATTTGATCGGCTTCCAGTAGGAAGTATTTAGTTTATCTGCACACAGAAAATGAATATTAAAATATTCATACCCCAAGGCTAACAGCAAAACTAGATAACAGCTGTTGGTCTGAAATGTGGTTTCATTATGCAGAGATTGGAATAAGCTTATAATTATGAATTAAAGCTAGAGCAGCTTTTTAAAAAGTTGAGTAGATTTTCTAACCCCAACATTTAAACTCAGTTTTCTGTGAAGAAACAAAGTGTTCAGACTGTTTCGCTCAATAGGCTTTCAAGTGCTCTCAGCAGCAGGCTTGCTTTTGCTACATTCAAAGGGAGTAAGTGGTAGATTCACCACAGAAGTTTCTGAATGACATTTTCCCTAAAGTTCAAGTTCACATATTTACAAGTGATTACACATTTCAAAAAAAAATCCTATGTTCATAATTATTTTAGACATAACTCAGTAGCTAATGAAAAGAAATGTATTATTAAAAATTATTTTGGCTAACCATGCAGAGTATGAGTTGCTAACTACAGATACAAGGAAACTTCAGAGCATTCATGGAAAGAAATGTAGTTAAAAGATTAAGCCTAATTCCTATGATCTTTTTTAAAGACTTATTTAATTTTATTGCAAAGTCAGATATACAGAGAGGAGGAGAGACAGGGAGGAAGATCTTCCGCCCGATGATTCATTCAAGATGCCACAAAGGCCAGTGCTGAGCCAATCTGAAGCCAGGAGCCAGGAGCTTCTTCTGGGTCTCCTAAGCAGGATGCAGGGTCCCAAGGCTTTGGGCCGTCCTCGACTACTTTCCCAGGCCACAAGCAGGGAGCTGGATGGGATGTGAGGCTGCCGGAATTAGAACCATCGCCCATATGAGATCCCAGCGTGTGCAAGGCAAGGACTTTAGTCACTAGGCTACCATGCCGGGCCCTCCTATGATCTTTTGCAAGCCTCTCGGTATTATTCTTCCTGGAATGTGATGCTGCTACAGTATAAATAATGTTTTTACAATGTAGCTATAATATTTGTTAGCAAAATGAAGGATTAAAAATGAGATACTTTGTGACTTCAAGACCACTGAAATCAGGAATACTTAAAATGTAAATTCTGATTATAAAAAACAAGATACTATCTTTTGCTGTTATTCAATCTAACAAGCTACTGAGGATGGTGATTTCAGTTTGAATCAATTTAATAAATGCACCCTTTTTCTCTCTTTTCCCAAATAAGCAAATTAGAGAAGGCAAAATAAAATGTAAAATAGATGATCTCTCTCCCTCATAGCTTCTCGATGATGATCTGTTAAAAACTGAATGGGTTATTACTGAAAAAAAAGAAGAAATGAACCATGATCGAACCCTATCAACAATAACTAAGATCAGCTTTCCTTGCTGTCCACTAACATTCCTCCTCACCTGCTCTAACGTGTGCCTGGAAAACCAAAGAGTGGACATAAAAGCTATCCTCTAACCTCCAACTTCCTGGAACAGATGGAAACACAGAAGATTACGGTAGGGGAGGGGAAGGGTGGCGATGAAACACGTGGCAAGAAGCCTGTATCCTGTATAGGCCTGCCTGGGTCCCCCTGCCCCCAACTCCAGCTTTCTGATAAGACACCTCCTCGAGTAGAGATGGCTGCAGTAACAAGTATCCTGTGACTTACTCTATCCGGGTTGAGTTCCTGGTTCCTAGCTTCACCGATGGCCCACATCCAGTCACCGCGAGAATTAGGGGAGGGAGGGGTCGTGAACCAGAAGATGGGAAGATGGGAGCATTCTCTCTTGTTTCATCACTCTTTTCTTCTCTCTCCAATTAATTAATTATCTGTCTTAATTAAAAAGCAACAGACAGCACACTGAAACTCCAACCACTATAGCTGTAGTGCAATGAATCTTGTAGGTTCAAATGAAATGGAGAAAAGAAACAACTATGGGGGTGATGTTTTTTTAAAGTAATTTAAAATATTCTTAAAATGTGGCTGAATCTGAAGGAGAAATGAAAAGAGATTTACATTTACTATTTAGTAGCTCCTTCCGTATTCACCGGTTGGCTTTTGAAGTTTTCATAAACACAGTATGAAATACAAACACAAATATTAAATGAAAAATCCCACAAACAAATAGCCCATAAATTTTAATTTGAATATTGTTCTGATTAGCTCCATCCACTGGGACATAAACCATCGTCTCCCTCACCAGTGTATCCACACAGTATATGCCATATACCTGATATTTACCTAGTAGCTGCTTTGGTCATTTGATTTACTGTTGCAATCTAGCCATGTTTGTGTTCAAATCACCTTCCAGAGAGAGAGACCATACTCACAGAACTCTTACTATAATGTATCATGATAACAGTTTATTTGATTATTAGTTGCTGTGAATTTCTTCCCAGGCACAATTTAGAAATAAAATGTTATCAAAATTTGCACCATATATGAATGGTGTAATAATAGTAATAATAATAAGGAGAAGAAGAACAGAAACATGGGGGTTTCATGCAGCCGCTGTGGTTCTTAGAACATATCCCCCTCATGAAAGGGAGGATGGTTTGCACTTTCTATTTGACACATTTGGAACTTGAGTGCCACAGGGCACTTACTCTGTTGCTAGAAAGAAATAATGGGAACGGAGTGTCAGGAAAGAAAAACCACACAACTCCCGATCCCCAGGCAGCTTCCGTGATATGAGAATATTCACTAATTTGGGGTAGACAAACAGACCTTTCAATCCCCTCCTGGAACAAGTGGCACACGTGAAAACAAATTGACCTTGACTGTTTCAAAGTAACCCATTATTTTTTATCGGTAGTATCAACAGACAGAAATTACTTCCTCATCATAAAGGCAACTTCCATGCTATCCTTAACTTAAAGGGAAATTGTAATCAACTTAAAATCCGTCATGCTTACCCTAACAAAGATGTAATAACACAGAAGTTAGAAGCTCAAGTTTTCTTACACACAAAACCTGAGGCAGATCCGCTTTCCTAGCAGTAAACTAGCAGGTGAATAACGGCGGGTATAGGTAAATAAGATGCAGTCCCTGGGTTGGAGGCCTTCTGACTGCATCTTCTAGTCTGCGCAGGTCCTGGAGGGAGCCCGTGATTGCTTAAGGAGTCAGACCTCTTCCCATGTGGATACCTAGACTGAGGTCTCAGCTTCTGGCTTTGGAATTATCCATTTCTTTCCATCTCCACGTCTACATCTCCCAGATAAGGAGATATATATACCATCTGCATCCTCTAATGAATATAAACAATCATGATGGTCAAGATTTCAGCCCTAGGATCTAAGAGAATTGGGGTCATCCACTCTCAATGGCAGAGAACTCCAGTAAGAATGGAGAGGCAGATGTCCTACCTCCCAAGCCAGTTATTCCCCAATGGCTTGCAAGATGCGATCTGCAAAGCTCTGGAGTTCTGTGTCTTGCTTCCTTCGCTCCCACTCACCGTAACTGAACACCTTTCTTTGAGGACGGTACTCTACCGCACAGACATCCTGTGCTCTTTTAATTGAGCCCCTTTGGGGGAAAGTATCGTTTAAATATAACAATATATTCAGAACCCTAAAATAATTTGATCTATAATAAATTCTTAAGCAAGGGAGGACGACCAGCCTGGGGACCCTGGGAGGGGAAGATTGCCAGGTACGAAGTCAGAGACTCACAAGGAAGTTGCCGACGCTTCTTCCCTGGAGACTCTTAAAAATAGACGAGCAGCCCTCACCACGCAGTAGTGCGGCAGGCCCCATTATCCTAGGCTGTTATGGAACTTCACTACCGGTTTCCCAGGCTTGATTAAACAGAAGCGGGAGAAAGGAAAGAAGGAAGGAAGGAAAGGAAAGGAAAGTCATCAGATTTCAGGAAGATCTGCTTTAAAAGTCAGCATGGAATTCCCTGAATTTTACACTTGATTTTACCAAAAGGTTAAATACCACATGTTTGCCTTAATTTAAGATGATATGATGTTATGTATAACATGTTATGTTTTGAATGTTATATGTTGTGTATAAACTAAAATTGAAGTATAGGTGAGGTGGTCACAGAAGGCGGCTGGGAACCCGCATTTACTTTTAACATATTGGTTACTCATTACTATGTCAATTAATTCCATAATGATGTAAATTTTTGCTGATGGTATGTTGGAGCTTTCAATTGACTGGGATGATACTCTGCTGGCTCTGTCATCAGACCAGAGAGGGTATACCTAAGAAGCCGTTGAACTTGACGGGACAATAAGATGCTGGACTCTATGTTTGGTATACGCTTGCAATGGGGAAATCTCAACTGAACTTGAGCTGTGGTTATGCAACAAGGTGGAGGAATCCACCATGGTGGGAGGGTTTGGGGAGGGGTGGGAGAACCCAAGTATCTATGTAACTGTGTCACATAATACAATGTAATTACTGAAGTTAAATAATAAATAATTAAAAAAAAAAAAGATAAAGTCTTGTGAAATGGAGACTAACATTCAGATGTGAGGATGTAGTGTGGTATGCATTTCCGCTTCCAGACAAAGATGGACTTACAATGAAACTGTTTACTATATCTTGACAATAGGATTCTGGACTCTCTGCCATTGTCCAGGCCCGCAATGATGGACATATGACTGAGTATGAAGAACTATATGTTAGTAATGATATAGAGGAACTGGGGGGGGGAGGGAACTGGGGAGGGGATAAGGGAATATGAAACTGTACTATAAAATAATAATAATAATAAAATGTCTAAAAAAAAGATAAAGTCTTAAAAGGGATTTAATTACTGATTTCTGTTGACCTCCATTGCTTTGCACTTCTAATGCAAAATATGGTATTAATTTATTTTCATTTTATTTAAAAGAAAGATAGGGGCTGGTACTGTGGAATAGCAAGCTAATCCTCTACCAGCACTGTTGGCATCCCGCATAAGTGTTGGCTCGTGTCCCCATTTCCCCATTTCCCATCCAGTTCTGTTTGTGGCCTGTAAAAGCAGCAGAGGATGGCAGAAAGTCTTGGGACTCCGCGTGGAGGCCCAGAAGAAGTGACTGGCCTCAGATCAGTCCAGCCTGGGCCATTGGCCATTGCATTATTTGGGGAGTGAACCAGAGAATGGAAGATCTTCCATCTGCTGGTTCACACTTCATATGCTTATGAAGCCAGAAGTGAGGCAGACCAAAGCCAAGAAACTAGACCTTCCTCCATCCTTCCTTCGCGGGGGGCAGGCACTGGACTGCCTGAGCCGTCTTCTGCTCCCTGCCAAGTTAAACAACAGCAGGGAGCTGCAGCAGGGAGTAAGCCAGGTCTGGAACCCACCCTCTTCCACACGGGTTGCAGGTGTCCCAAGACCTCTCTTACCTCTGTATCAATTGCCTCCCTGTTTTATTTTTTTATCTACATTTTATATTTGTTCACTGAATATTGTTACATTAAATAACTTAAAATACTGATCAGGAAGAAATTGAAGCTTGAGGGAAAATTTCCCTCTCCCATTGTTGACAACATAATTCTCAGTAAAACTGAATGTAAAGTATTAACACATGGTGACATACAAGTGATTAAATAAAAGCTTTTCATTAGCAAAATGGACATGTGTGTATATATGTATATATATACATATATACACCATTAACTAACAGATTATATATATATATTACATATATATGTATGTGCATATATGTAACTGTTAGTTAATAAACTGCAATACTATATAAACTGCTGCAAATTTTTCCTTAATCATGACTCACATTTGAAACAAATCATTTTCTTATCAAAAAAGAAATAAAAGGAAAGCTCTACTAAGTACAAACAGAATGCTCTACTGGGCTGAGCGTCACAGAGACAAACCAGTTTTTTATTATCCAGACTCCAGAGTTTGCACACTTCTTCACCCTGAAGATCACAGGTGTGTGGTTGAGGCCTGTGGTGATGGCTGCACATCTACTGCAGTCACTGTGTGTTTAAATGGATCATTTCTTTCTTAATGCAGTTGCTTATTAGAACCAGTTAAATAAACTTGCCTTGAATGGAAGCCAGGTGTTTGGGGCAGATAATGAGAAGAAACTGATTAACACTTATCTGACCGTACCACAACTTGGAGACAGTTCTACAGATTCTGTAAAAAGTTTTGCCACACCGCTGCTTTCAATTTCAACATGGATGCAGAAACTGAATCTTTTAAAAAACCATTTCCAAAAACTAGGTTATGAGTCCAAATTTAATTTAAAGTTCACTAACAGTTAACCAATGCAAAACAATTTCACTAATATAACCCCTCAGCTATACCTGTTCCATTCACCCCAGGTTAAATGTTCCTGTGTATACACCCTTAGACATACAGATAAGCCCATACATTACAAGTATATCTAACAATGTTCTACTGAACAGTTGGCAATATTAATTCACCCTATTTGTAATGTTACCTGTGTTTTAATGCTTATTAATCAAGGACATAGAAACTTCTACTGATTATAGAACTTCCAGTGCCATGCTGAGCTCTTCAAGTCATATATTAATAATCACATATGTAGCCCTGGGTTAGTTTTATAATGTCAATATGAAGAGATTACCATAAACTTAATGCCTTAATATCTTGGAATTCTGGAAGCAGAAAGTCAAGAGTCTGGTAAGGGCTTTGCACAGAACAAAATCACAAGGTGTTGCTGAGTGTGGTACTCCATCCTGGCAGCCCAGGGACTGCGTCTCGCCTTCTCCAGTCTGCAGAGATCACACATTCTTTGGATCCAACCCACCTTCCTTCATCTTCAAAGACAGCAGTGGGGGCATGAGGCCATCTCGGCTCATTGCACTGACCTGTCTGCCTTCACCACCTCTAGTGACAATCCTGTGATTCAATCATACACTTTGTTTATTGAAGGTTAGCTGAAAAGTGATATTAATTCCACATTGGCCCCTTATCCTTCTCAGAGTGTTGTAACGTATTCACAGATTCCCATGGACTTTTGGAAGGAAAGGGTCATTCTCCATTCCACCACCCACTTTCCAATCTAAACTATAGCTTTCTTATAAATTTCCCTGTTTCGGGAGTTGGTTCTTAGCTGTCAAGATTCCTGATTAGATGCCCAAATCCCATGTCTGAGTCATTGGGGTTCCACTTGGCTCCACTCTGAGTTGCAGCTTCTGGTTCTTATAGACTCCAGGGAGCAGCAGTAATGGCTGACGTCATTGAGTTTCCGCCACATACATGGAAGATCTGGATTCAGTGCCATGCTCCGGCTATGGTCTCAGGCACAGAGCTATTGAGATTTTTGGAGAATGAATCAGCAAAGGGGAGTGTGCTCTCTTTCTTTTTGTTTTCCTTCCTATCTCTGCCCCACTAAAAATTTTTCTTAACATTCCCCTATTCCGGAAAATTATTTGAAAAAAAAAAAAAAAAAGAAGAACAATATATAGACAGGAGTCTAGTAAGGAATGTAGGTTGACTTCTCCAGCCACGCACCTGCAGCACTGGTTGTAGTACACATGGGAAAAAAAGCAGGAGGGGGCAGTGGCAGGGCTACATGCTGAAGACGCATTCCTAGTGCCAGTGCCGCTCTAGGGCCCTAGGCTACTAGAATTCAAGTTCAAATGTGGCCTTCCAGGTTGTTACAACTTAATAGCTGTCAAGGTGTGAGGGCTAAACAGATGTATTTGGTAACTTGTTAGTTTGTTTCATGACCTTTAAATATTTGCACACAGAATATGAGAGCATTTAATTGTGGATTCATGCCTGGGGCCCTGAAAATATGAGTGTCCCGTTCTATCCCAATGCTCTTTACTGTAACATTGGAACTCAAATTTTCACATCTCTAAAATAAGTTAATTTCTCTCTCCAAAAAATTAATAATAATAATAATAATTAGCTTCTGACAGAGTAAACATATCCCAGTTCTTTCACATTAGTTCAGACTGTTTTCTGACAATAGCCAAAAGTGTTAACATTTAGTGTTAGGGACTTTGATGAGTTTAACCTATTACTACAAGAAGTGGCTTGCGGAACGGTGGCTATGAAGAACGAAGTGTGTTTCACAACAGAGCAGCTCAAAGCAGGGACGCGGTGGTACTGCAGAAATGACAATAGAACCCCACACTTGTTTCACTGGTGAAATAATAAAGTTGGAGAATCCAGAAATTAGCAGTCGTATTTACTGGTTGGTTAAAGGTCTTTAGCTACATTTTAGCTAATTTTGATGCTAAACTGAAAACAAAGAAGACAATTCCACATTGTTTAGGTTGTGGGGGAGGGACTCTGAAAATAATATTCCTACTTTCTGAATAATTCTTCCATTGATTATGGATAGCAATTCTATACATTTGACAAGGTTAATTCCTTCAGGTCTGAGCCATTAACAGATCAATTAGTCTTTGTTTCGCTGAGATGTTTATACATAAAATTGGATTGTTCTTTAGTGTATGGTGGCTTGATTTTGCCTCTTGTGGAAGAATGGAGGGAATTTACCTCCAAAAAACTAGAAAATCTGAGGAAGCATTTTACAAAATGTCATTCTTCACTTAATGAAGGATCAGGCCTATATTTCATACGTTTCTATTCATCTGACAGAGTTGTGCTGTTTGTAATTGTGTCCATAAAGCCATCAGTCTTCCAGAACCATCCTCAGCATAGCAAGCCCCAGAGCCTGGTCCATTCGACTGAGATCTGATCAGCATCTTTATAGCTTATCGGCCTTGGGGTTCAATTTTGTTTTGGATGCTTTTATAGATGAGCTCAGTCACCGGTGGATCTGTTCTTCCAGATTGCAAAGAGAAAAATCGAGAGAGGGACTTTAGTAGATTACAGTGTCATCGAGAATAGAGTACAAGCCCAAACGTTGCTCGAGTGGTCTCAGAGAGGATTCTGTCAGGTGTATATTCTCAATTTTATTTCAGTAAAATTAGATGATTTTCTTAGTTATTATTGTTTTTGAAGTTATTCACTGACCCCAGGCCAGGAGTATGATCAATGTACTATCTAGCAAAATCAATTTGTTTGAAAGTGCTAATTTTTTCTCTAAACAGAAGAAAAGATAAAAGAGAAGTAGCAATAGCTGGAAAGTGTGAGAATGATCTCAGGACGTCCTTTTCCTACAGAGATGTGTGAGGGTAATGCTTTTGGCACCTCTCAGTGGTAGATTCCACCTCAGAATTCAAGACAGCTGCGGAAGCTGCAGACCCCAAGGTGAAATCTCAAATATTTTATTGGCTCTTTCACTTGTAAAATCTATCCAGAAAAGCATCCGTGATAATATTTACTCCAATGAGCTTTAAATGACTGGTACAACAAGTAAGTATTATTGACAAAAAAAAAAATCTGACCCATATTTATGTATTTTTTGCTATATGTATTGTAAATCAAATAAAGTATTGTTTTACAGTCAATACTTTAATAGAAAAAGACAATCAAAATATACATCGTCATGATATATACTT
Source organism: Ochotona princeps (assembly GCF_030435755.1). Lineage (NCBI taxonomy): Eukaryota > Metazoa > Chordata > Mammalia > Lagomorpha > Ochotonidae > Ochotona > Ochotona princeps. The sequence continues at coordinate 160,565,863 of NC_080832.1, forward strand.
TTCAAAAGTTTATGTATCAATTGTTATATTTCTGAAAGACTATCTGATTGTCAGAGCAACCCCAGCACGTGATCACAGAAAATGTTCTCTTCTGCTATAGTTTTATAAGAGCAACAGCAGTGCCAAATATCCCAGTCGACAATGTCCCACTCCTGGAAACTTCATTCTCTGCCATTACAAACTGTAACTATGTCCTAGAGGTTGTTTACTGCATTTCTTGCAGAAATATATACCGACAGAAACAAAGAACATTGAGCTCGCACAATTTCTGTCTATCCACCCTGGTCAGGTCATTGCATGCATCACAAGCTATGTTGTTTTCTTTTAAATATAACACAGACCTGATCATGATAGGCTATATTGTACTTTTTCCTCACTCTTTTTATGGTCCTGAAAGGCTTCCGTGCACTCCCCCCCCATTGAGGATTAACATAGCGTATTGAGGGTATAGTAGGTTTTACAGTTTTTCGATGCAGATCTTAAGTATTCTGACATTAATTGTTGGTTTATAGATTATATCGCATTATCATATTGTATTGGATACAGGTTGTTAGAGATTGCAATAATATTACAATATACAGGTACTATCTTTCAGGTTGTCATCTTTTCACCTCAAATTAAGGCAAGCATGTGGTATCTAACCTTTTGGGATTGGTTCATTTCTCTTAGCATGATGGATTCCAGTCGGGCCCATTTGTCCACAAAGAACTGCATTTCGTTTTTTTTAATAGCTGAGTAGTATTCCATAGAGTAGATGAACCATAGCTTTCTTATCCAGTCTTCATTCAAAGTGGCACTAAACAATACTAAAACTACTATACCAGTGCATGAGGGGGGAATCGGGTGTGATCCTGACAACCTCTTAACAGGAGGTCATGTGCGTGGAGCAGGGGGGCACTCCAGGGTGGAGCAGGTGGCAAGGAGAAAGCCTGGATTCCAACCATGAAGACTCCCAGATCTTCACCACAAACTATTAATACGAGCAACAAGGACTATATCCCAACTGCCAAGGAGGCCACAGGGAATTGGATGCCCTTGGAGGCCGAGTACTCTGAGGTCACCCACCCCCAACCGGAGCTCCCGCTAGGGATGGAAGAAGTCTAAACACTACCGTGCAGAAACCAACGTCATTGGAAAGACAACCAGAAGCCCTGAGCGGTCCACAGAAACAGAAGAACAATAAACGTCCTTCGGGACCAGGGAGGAGAGCTTTCTCTGGACCAAGCCTGGCTCCACCTCTGGACCCCCACACTCCCTTGCAATGACCATCAGGATCGCTTCGAAAACCCCTCATAGCAAACAAACAATCATACAAACTAAAAAAACCTAAAATAAATAAACAAACAACAAAAAGTAGAGCTTGGAATCTGACAGGAAAGAGCTGGCGTGGATTGGCTCATGCCTCGCTGGGTAGGACATGAAGATTAGTCACTCTTCACCGTGGTGTTGGGGACTTTCCTGCACACCCCCCCAAAAAAAAAATGTTCTGCACCTTAATTGTTGACAAATGTCTTGTTAGAGTTACAAGCCAGTCTAGATTATCCTAAAATCTGCCAAGATCAGCAAAATTATACTTCAACACAACAAATGGCTAAATACTAAAATGAAATAGACACGAGACAGCTGAATGGTACCTCATAGCCATTTTAAGGTATATAGCAGCCGGTCCTGTGTACAAACTAAAATTGAATTGTCAATGAGCAAATCATAGGTTGTGGTTATGAACTTGTTTTTTTTTTTTTTAACATACTGGTTACTCAAAACCATGTCAATTCCATAATGTTACAAATTGCTGTTGATGTTATATTGGGACTCTTAGTGACTGGGATGATATTCTACCAGCTCTAACTTTGGACCAGAAATGGTCTCCCCAAGAAGCTGTTCAACCCATCTGGACAATAAGTAGCTAGACTCTATGCTTGGTATATGTTTGCAAGGAAAGAATCTTGATGGAATTTGAACTGTAATACTGCATCAAGGGGGAGGAATCCACCGGGGGGAGGGGCGTGGGGAGGGGTGGGGGGATTCCCAGAGCCTATGAAACTGTCATATAATGCATAATAATTAATAAAAAAAATATAACACAGACCTGACAAATGAAACACACACAACATGATGTAGCATCTGTTCTCTTTACAATATTTACCCAACCGACCTGAAAACTTGCACTGGCACAAAAACCTTCACACGGTTGTTCAGAGTATCTTGACTTCTGAGACTTGATCTTAGTGCTACAAAGAGGGACAGGTAAGCTGTGCCCCCGCCCCCGGCAGTAGGATGTTACTTAACACTAAAAAGAAATGAAAATTGTGCAGGAAACAAAAAAATGCATATTGCTAAGTAGAAGGGTCTTATCTTACCAGATCACATCCTGTGTGATTCCTACTCTACAAGACAAAGATGAGGGGTTACCAGGGGTCGGGGCATGGGAGGGATGAGTGGACAAAGCACTCTCATTTGTCTTGACAAGCTCTGTGGTCCACTTGCAGACCATCAAGTAGGAAAGGCAAAAATACCAAGTCCCCAAGACCAAGAGTTCTGGTCCCCCAGGCTTACAACTTAATATCAAATGTCACAAAAGAACTTCATACAACTTAATGGCTTACAGTAACTTTTAAAATAATTTTTATGAATAAGAAAAAACTACTTATGTTTCTCTAATAATAATAACAATGGATAACATCTCCCCAAAGTCATCCTAGAGTGCTTTCCTTTTTTGGGAATTTCAATTTCAAGAAACTAATTGTTAAAATACTAAGAGATATTCAATGTATCTATATGACAACCTTTCAATTCAAAAGTGAGTGCCATGTTGTTCAGACTGCCATGTATTCTGAAGTCTGGGGAGAACGTTGACTTTTAGCAAAACTGGACATTTTGGAGGATTAGTCACTAAAGAAAACGATAAGAGAAACAGAAGAAACGGAACAACTAAGAATGTTGGATTTATGTATAAGTTTAATGGAGAAAAGATATTTCATCAGCATCACTAGATCAGGTCACACAAGGAGACACTCGAAAGCAGGAAGAATCGTAAACAGGCACTGTGAACGGTTTTTGCCATTGTGAAATAAAACAGGAAGAAAGAAATACAGGAAAAAGGAGAGAAGGAATGAGCAAGGTGGGTGGGGAACAGAGGCAGAAGAAAACAGAAAGTGGGTAATAGTGTGTTCTCGTGCAAAGGTGAAATCTGTTCACCTGACGTACAGCTAAAATAAAATGCTACAAATGTGTAGCCAGATAGTGGAAATCACTGTCCCAGCTCTCTCAGCTGGGAGCGGGGTGAGGGGGACTTCCAGCAGGACAGTAGGAGGGTGGCAGAGCTCAGCTGAAAAACACAGCATCTGAGAGGCAAACTGACAGTGAGGGCATCTCTGAACACAAGAATCGGGACTCCAACATTTCAGGCCCAGGATGGCTGCTCCCGTGATAGAAAAGGACCACTCAGGGGCTACCAGATGGCCCTGTGACAACTGTTGCAGATTGCGAGAGAGATCACACAAGACCCTAGCGTAGGATGTTAGGAGGAGTCTTTATTGCCCAATTTCGGCAACAACAGCCCCCACTACTCCAGCAGCCACCGCGCTGAGCAGCGAAAGTCAGGGGTTTTTAAGTTCTCATCTTCCAATCAGATTGCGAGACACACAGTACAGGTGTCCACGTGCAGGAGGCAGGAAGAGTTACCAGAGCCCAAAGTTTTCTTGTAGTTAACCTAGTGTAGTGCAAAGGGAGGCCGGAGGGGCTAGGTGTGCCTCGTTTCCTCGCATTCAATCCTTCGGAATGGTGGAAGGCAGGAGGGGCAGGGTGTGCTTTTCCCGCCTTCACTTAACTTGAATGACGTGCCAGGAGGTAGGAAGGGCGGGGTTACGGAAACCCTGTCTGACGTCAACCTGACAAGCAGGTGTGAGCCATCAATGGCTGCACCCCACGCAACAGTAGTTAGAATATAGCAAATGTCTTTCCAATCCAAACACCACAATGAAGTCATGTTTTCTCTCATCTCTGATTGAAACCAATGTCACACCATTAGAAGAGACCTTGTAGATCATGAACAGCTATATTGGAAATCTGAAAATCACAAAGTTAATGATATAGATGCCAGAAGAAAATATATAAATGAACATGTCAATTCAAACAGATTGAGGTAGGCATACTGACCACTGTGCTCACAGCCAAATCCCACCATCAGTGACCCCTCCCCACACTGGTCAAGAATCCAACTTTTACAGTGACCAAAAAAAATGCATATTATCTTAACTTTTTAAAGGCAGTATGTTCAATCTATTCTGTTAAAATGTGACTACCTTTGGGGCAGTCTGAAGAAAGTTGGCAACAGTTTTGTAGGAAATGTCAGTTGGAAGCCTTGAGCTTCCCTTAATTTTCATCCTTCATCTATTTCTAACCCATCAAAAATGACCTTGCACTGTCCCTCCTTACTTGCGTAAGATATCAGTATGTTTCTCAGACACCTAAATAGCCAAGGTGAATGACGAAAAGGCAGGTATTTCTACTTCAAAGCAAGAGTTACTGTGTGCCTGGCTGTCCTGTCTAGGATCCCACAATATTTTGAGGAATCAACATAAGTGTATGATGGATTATAAATAGAAAGCCACTTAAAATAAGAGTTGAACAAGAAAAAAGAATCATGTTTTCCTCTGAAATTCTGCTTTATCTTCCGGGTTTTTGACAACTCCTCCATAATTACAGTCAGGCATTACAAAACAGTGCCGCAGTGAGTATCAGTGAATAGCTGAAGTACACTGAGAGAAACTAAATTTTGGCTTTCTAGTATTTTCTAATTGTTATTGGGGGAAAAGGGGTGACAGTTTAAATATTTCAGTAATGGATCTAGTGGCTAAAGTCCTCACCTTGCACATGGTGGAATCCCTTATGGGTACAGGTTCATGTCCCAGCTGTTCCATTTTCCATCCAGCTCCCTGCTTGTGGCCAGGGAAAGCAGTCAAAGACAGCCCAAAGCCTTGGGACCCTGCACCAGCTTGGGAGACCTGGAAGAAGCTCCTGGCTCCTGGCTCCTGGCTTCGGATTGGCTTCCAGCCATTGTGGCCACTTGGGGAGTAACCAGCCGATGGAGGATCCTTTTCTCTGTCTCTGTCTCTGCTCTAATTCTGACTTTCCTAATAAAATCAATGAACTGATCGAGCAATAAATACATAAATACTTCAGTAGTGTAGAGAGAAAGGCAAGATTAAAAATGGCATTTCTAAACATGTGTAATTATCAATGTAATTATGATCACCTTAGCAATGTAAATATGAAAAGATTTTTCAGTTATTTAAAATACACATACATATTTTGGCCAAAGGAATTAGCTACTTTATCCTTCATTTAAAAAAGATAATTAATAATATCTGATGATCAGATAAAAAGCCATCATGCCAAAGGGGAGTGCCAACATTTCTACTGTCTGACCAGATTAAGAGGATTTCATTCTAGCTTTAGCTGTCCCTAAGCGAAGAACTTTGTAACACCTTATTGCTTAAGAAGCTCCCTTGTGTATTAGAGGGACATTGCAAAGACAGAGGTGTTGAAACCAAGGGGATCCCAGGAAATAGAATCATTGCCTGGCCTAAGACCTTTCCTAAATGCATTTCTAGCATCAGCCAGAGTTCCTGAGAGAAGCTGCTACTGCCCCAAGGCAAGTCTGTATTAAAGCAAAACTAATGGGTCACCTGTGTGTGTGTGTGTGTGTGTGTGTGTAGGATGAAAAAGTACAGTTGAATTACTCCACTGTCATAAGTCAAAGCTTCAAAGAAATTTCGAAGCATGCTGGCACATAACCAAAAATATTTAGCGGTTAGGCAGGCAAGTGGAGTCTTGCTGTCTTAATAATGGTTTGAAGGACCCTGCCCCTTCACGAAAGCTTCTGTTCTTTTGCCCATCATCTCTGTTTCTGTGCACACAACACCAGGCAACCATCACTCAGTGCTCAGATCCTGCTCCGAGGAAGGGGAACTAAGGAAATGTAACTTCAACAGGGGGTTCCTTTCTTATTGGTCACGGTCACGCTACTCAAAGAAAAAGACATCTGTAACCCATTAGACAGCTTCCTCCTGCATTAATAGTAAGCAAAATTAATTAAATTGTGCAGCCGTTGCTATTGTTGTGTTTTTAACGGCTGTGCTTGGGGAGCAGCATGTAGAGGCAACCATATCATGAAAAAAGAAAACAGATTTAAATAATGGGGAAATTTTCAGTCCTGTAGGAGAACAGAAAGGATGGGAGAAGTGGGAGGCAAGATAAAAAAGGTAAGGGACTTGGCCTAGGGAGTAATAAGAGTGATTCATCACAGTGATCCAGTCAGTAAACCAATCACCAGCCATGGGTTCTTGCAACTTTCGGTCCTGTTACAGTTTGCATTCTATTCCCCATCCTGTCCTTTGACTTCATTTCAAAGCAATGAAAATTTGAAGTAAACTTCTTGCCTCCAATTGCAGGGGTATTCATGGACCACCTGAGAATTTCAATCTTTCAAAGTATAGGACCCAGAAATACCAATTCAAGGACCTGGCTCTCTTCACAATGGTATGGCAGAACTGAGTAACCAGATTGGAAGCAAGGAATCATTTAAAATAATGTGCTACTGCCCTTGGCAGTTTAAATAATTCACATCCAGTAAATATGATATTTTATGATCTGACATTTCCAAACTTTGCATAAATTGTAGAATTTTAGAGCTGCGGGCAGCTTTACATAGAATCTAATTAAATTTCTTCAATTTCCAGTTGAGGAAACTAGGCCTGAGGAAATTAGGTGAATTAATCCAAGGTAACAACTGACGGGGGGGAGGGGGAATTGGGCCAATTTTCTCCTTGAAAAACACCAGCAGACTTCCTAGCTACTGGCCAAACTCAAATAAAAAACACACTGAGGTTCCACCTAACTCCAGAGAGAATGGCCACATTTGGCAGTCTGCTAACAACACCTGCTGATATGGTTGTGGGGAAAAAGGTACCATAACTTCACTGTTGGTGGGAGTGTAAGCTAGCACAGCAACTATGGAAGTCAGTATGGATTCTAGTCTTTTGTCTCACCGACTTTTTTTTTATAGCCTTGTTAATAGAAACATTAAGTCAGTTCATTTGTGGGGAAATAACTCCTTACTAACATTTAAAAACACATAGTATCTGTTGATTTTGAGTGTCTTCTCAGCCATCTTTCTAATAGTAGTACTCTGAATCTTGTCGCTCAGTTCATGTGGTCCAGACACCCAAATTCCTTCCTCTGGACCACTGCCACGAGCCTCACTGGCGTCTTTCTCACCTCAGCCATGGGCCAGACCTAACAGATTCCAGTCCTTCATAAAAGAGATGGGCTTTTTCGTAGAATGAACCAATGTAAATGCAGCAGACTTGAGTCCTGGACGTTTCACTGGAATTCTCATGAAAGAGGTTTTCTCTTCCTACTAGGAGCCACGAAGTTTAGAGGACATAAGGTGAGAGCAAATATTTTGCCAGTTTGTAAGGAAACCCAGAGAGACAGAGACAGAGAGAGAGAGAGAGAGAGAGAGAGAAGAAGAAGAAGAAGAAGAAGAAGAAGAAGAAGAAGAAGAAGAAGAAGAAGAAGAAGAAGAAGAAGGAGGAGGAGGCGGAGGTGGAGGAGGAGGAGGAGGAAAGACGACCAAGATGAGGAGAGAAGAGAGAAAGGAAGGAAGGAAGAATGGACAGAAAGGTAGAAGGAGGGAAGGAAGGGAAGGAGGGAGGGAGGAAAGAAGGAAGGGAAATGAAGTCAAGTGAAAAAAGTTTAGTGGAGAGACAGCTACGGATGCTTTAATGATCATCGTTGTCTCCGGATCCAGTGACAGCTGCATTCAGAATAAGCCCTTGCAGTTCAGCGGCACAGATCAGCAAGACTCCCCCTACCCGTGAACCCTGCTTTTGCTCATTTCTGCTTTAACCAGGCTAAATGAAGTTTCATTCCCTTGCAGCTAGAAGGACTAGAAAATGGAAGAATTCGTTGACTTTGCTCGTTGGCGCTAGTTTTACCGATTTAAAAGATTTTTTTTTTTATTTTTAGGATTTATTTTATTTTTATTGGAAAAGCAGAATTACAGAGAAAGGATGGACAGAAAGAAAGATCTTCGATTGGCTGATTCACTCCCCAAGTGGCCGCAACATTTGTTGCTAAGCCGGTCCGACGTCAGGAGCTTCTTCTGGGTTCCTACATGGGTGCAGGGTTCCAACGCTTTAGGCCATCCTCTACTGCTTTCCCAGACCACAGGCAGGGAGCTGGAAGGGAAATGGAACAGCCAGGACAAAAATCGGTGCCTTAATGGGATCCCAGCTCACACGAGGTGAGGATTGAGCCACTAGGCTGTTGCACTGGACCCATAAGTAGAATTTCACTCTGACTTCTTAAAATTTTCTCTTTAAATAGAGAGAAAAACAATTCAGAGGAAAAAAATAAGATGTTCTTATCATTTGGCTGGTTGCAAAAGCTGTAGAGAGTTGTTTTTCTTAGGAAGGGGGCATTGCGAGCTCAGAACGCTCATGTCAGAAAACATGCGTCTTTAGATGCTTATTATTATTATTAAATTATGTTTGGAAACACAACACAAGTCATGTATGCTGCAAGTTTGTGGTTTTAGCAAGTTGGTTAATAAGGGTGCTTTAAGAGATCTCACATAAAAATCAGTTATTTTAGCTCTAGGACTACAGCATTTTAAATTTCCTGCACAACCTCTCAAACACCTGGGCATGGTTGTTAACCAGGATCGGGGATAGCGCCATTTCCTTCTTCCTTCCACATCACTATTTGCAGAAATGCATGTAGCAGAGCCATTACTCCGTGGCACTATAGCATGCCGTGTGTTACCATTTTCAGAAGATTGGGCGGAAAAATTAGGGTACCTGATAGTAAACTTACTAGATGCTTATATATCAGAGGTATGGCTCATACTGCTGCTGTATGGTTTAGTATTCCGAATTTTCCTGAAACCAAATAAAAGTTAACATTACAGGAACCAGTGAGTGCAAAAAGGACCCTGAAAAGAGTATATTACTTTTCTTTGAGTAATTTTAGGCAGCAAATGTTGATTATAAAAATGGTAATAATAAATGACATTAAACTATAATATTAACTGATATCCATGTTGTTATTTTAAGTGTAGAGACATCTAAACCCAACAACTCTACAGAATAAGTCAGTGATAATTACCCCATTTTTATGAATAGGAAAGATGTTCTTGGGGTGGGCTTTGCCACCACTGTTACAGTGTCACTTGAGAACTCCACTTCCCATAGCAGAGCGCCTGGTTCATGCTGTGGGTCCTCCAGGCAGCAGGCTCAAGGGCGTGGGTCTTTCTCATCCATGAAGAAAGCCCAGAGTTGTGGGCTTCTGGTTTGTACCCAGCCCTACACAGTCTGTTCCAGGCATTTGTGGAATGAATCAGTCGGTGCAAAACATCCCTGTCTCAGCCTTTCAAGTAAGATGAAAATATCTTTTTTTTTAAGTAAAGGTACAGTTAAGATAGCAGGTAATGATACACTTTGAATTGGTTACCATAAAATACTCAATCAGGAATATTTCCTACTTTGGCATCAATCCAGAGTAACTGGCATATAATCACAATTGTCATGATCAAGGTTTCAAACCTGCATCCATATATCTCTTCTGGAATCTTATGAAGCTCAAAAAGATAGAAGTTAAATTACAAAAGCCAGAGTAATGCCATGTAGGCTTCATGGGGACTCTCAGATGTTACCTGTTGGTGTGTTCTCTTCAACAGTCACCACTCAACACCTGTGTTCCAATGAGTGGCCAAAACTATCCAACTTAACAATCAGTAGACACTAGCAAATGTATGGGGAATTTATATATACACATATATTGAAACCACATAGGCATGGGTAACAGATAATTATTTTTAATGAATAGCCATAGCTTCCTCACCAGCACAAGGGCAAATGGGTCAGGATTTGATAAACACAAGATTTCAGGACTGAACAAACCTTTGTTTACAAGCAAAACTAGAAACCAGCATGGAACACAGGTCATACCGAGCTAGGCTCTTGCACCTACTGGTCCCCAGAGCAACCACGGGCAGGTGCATGATTTACAGCTAGGAACAAGCCCAATCGGGGAGGTAACGGGACACCCTACCTAGGTTGAGGTTCCCACCAAGGGGCGTATGTGCTAGAATTGGAGCTGCGTTCTATCTAGGAAACAGTTGCAGTCACCCGAGGCACTAGTGTGGGCTGGGATTGGATGCACCAGGCCAGTTCAGACCCCAACACCATCTGGTGGCATGGAGAACCAGAGGGTAGATGTGGGACTGACTAGGCTGGGTCTCAACCCCCTACTGAGCCATGCGTGAGCTGTATGTGGGTAAGGACGAGCCATGGCTGGGCTGAAACATCCAATAACAAGAACCAGAATGGGGTGAAAGCCAGCCAGGAAAAGCCACTGTTCCTGCTAGGGCAGGAGGTGAACTGAGTTGGGTTGGCTCAAGGACCCCCTGGCATGCGCAAAACCTGCCTTTGGGAGGGGATCTGATGGAGGAGCCTGGGCAACTCCTCTGGCAGGACACAGTCCCTGCAGGTAAGCGCAAGAAGCATGATAGGAAACAGCCCAGAATAGGCCATGGAAAGTTTCCCACTGGCACACATTCAGCATGGGTCAGGAGCAGACCAGGCTGAATCAGTTCATGTCATCCTCTGGCAAATCCGATCACCAGATCAGAGTGTGGGATGAGCCGGGTTTGGTCGCGACAAAACCAGTACACATTATGGAATGCCAGGGCGTGGTTGCCTGTACTGGATATGAATGCAGCACCCAACCAGCACACATGAGATCCAGGAAGGAAGGGAGGGGCAGAACTGGCGGAGGGGGATTAAGGGGCTGGTTCCCTCGCCGGACAGCTACTCCCAATGGAGAGCGTGGGCTGGGATAGAGACAGACTAGACTATGCAAGGCTACAACGCCTGTGCACTGCATGTGGACTAGATCAGGGAAAAGCCAGGCTGGGCTGATTATTCCTGCTGGTGCAAGCATAAATTAGAGTGGGTGAGGGATGTTTGGACATAGCCGCAGAAGCTGGCACTGGGGACCAATTCTGTCAAGTCAAATCACAGAACCACCTAAAGAGTGCATAAACCGGGACAGAGAGATCTGGGAGGGAAAAAGTGGGTTCCCCCTTCTTGGGTCACTATTCCCGTGGGAGGGCATGAAGACTGGGACGGGGGCTGGGATGGCTAGATAGAGAGGCACTCAACAACACCCGTGAGGGCTGGATGGTTGAGTTGGTTAGATAGAACTAAGCTTTAATACCCATTGACACGTACAAGAGTCAAACGGGATGGGGGACAGACTGGTCTTCTGCTACACATACTGGCAAACCAGGCTAGGGGGCGGGCCTGGTGGGGGTTATTGTGGGTCACCCCGACTAGGCTGCAGCTCCCACTGGTTTGTGTGAGGGCCGAGTACGTGCTGGGCAGAACCAGACTGGACTGCAACACCCATTGGCTCCAGTGCAACTCGGGACTGAAAACAGAACCAACCCAGCAATTGCAACCACCAGCTGATCGTGGTGATGGACTGTGCCGGGCCCTGTGCTTGCTAGAGCATACAAGAAACTAGTCTGGGAATACCTCAAAGTTTCTTTGGAGATCTCCCTAATCGAACTGCTGGACTCAGAACTCTAATCAAGAAAAGACAGAAGACAGAGCAGATCAATCATTCATCTCAGCTATATGTTGGCAGCGATATATGGGGCAAACAGAGACTTTATGATGGACCATATCAATCAGTGGACGACCTCATCGAGCGAACCTGGCAGCGATTTATAACCGGAGAACTATTAACACCACTCGAGCACATATCTCAGAGCATGCCCCACATCCGGGACTCGGGGTGGGCGGGAAACTGGGTGGGGCTTCCCCCTCAATATCCCCCTTTACCTCAGATACAAGATGGAAACAATGTGGACATAATAGTATTACCCACTTCCCTATCCCCCTGAACCTTTTTTTTTCTTTCTTTCTTTTCTTTTTCTTTCTTTAACTGTAATTAACTATGTAAAGATTGTCAACAACACAATAAAATAGATTATAAAAAAAAAAAAAAAAAAAAAAAAAAAAAAAAGATTTCAGCTGTAGTATTCATAGACATTAAACACCTTGCTACAAACTGAACTTCTTCTTTTACATCTAATAAAAACCTCCATCACTATATTGCTTATAGATGCACCTTTACTTCTTTCTAAGAAACCCCTTATCTCCGGGTCGCCTTTCAAGCTTGGTTTTCCCAACAGCCATTGGTTCACTGACCACACTTCGTCGATCCTCACAGTGGCCACATCGCTTTACCCTTTCTGCTAGCCAGATCTTACAGATACTTCTACTGTAAACTTCTCTTTTGAGCCAGTCACACCCTCAGTTCTTTTAACTTTCCTGGAAGAATCGTGTTATTTTGGTTCCCTGGTTTTTCATAGAGACAACTTGAGTGAACCTCTGCTTTTCCTTATTGCTCTAGAGATACCTACCAAATTCTTTCCAGAATAATTTACTAGCATAGCTTACTCTTCCCCACTCCCACTCAGGAATTTAGGTCACTAAGTGTGTGTTCCTCATCTTATTTATTGCCTCTAATCCATGTTTTAGACCTCTGAGCGTCACATTAAGAACCCTAATGATAAACATTATGAATTGCCACAGAGGCCCTCTGACACCAAATCCTCCAAGAGTGATATTTGATATTTCAGAGTCTGAGGGGACCTGTCAGATGACCCTTTGCAACAGAGGAAGTGGGAAGAAGTCTCGCCAGTCTCGTGAAGACTTCTATGACCGAGCATGGAGGGAAACAAAAAGGGGCACAGACTCAGAGGAAAAGCAGGGAATCTGATAGGATGTTGTGGACAAAAAGATCCATCTCACTGTGAGCTTCTTGTATCAATGACCAAGTCTCAGTTCCACTTACAGTCACAGCTATATTTAAGACTACCAGAACCAGATGCAACTCCAGGGAAAACTGAGTGTACAGAAATGCCATGCTAATCGACACTGAAGTTGGGACTTAAAATGAAACGAGACTGAGTTGTGCAATATGAATAAAAGGATTTGAGCTGATGATGAGCTATACTCAAGAGAGAAATGGAACTTTATCAAGGAACAGCATGGTTATGCATAATATAAACCATTCCAATAAAATATTGATTAGATAAGGACTCTTCATGACATCCTAAATCTCTTAATCTTTCCTTTCCTCTCTCTAATAAGGTTATATATCCATATTTCACATATAAACAATTGCTTCACTCAACAAATATTCATTTGTGCATTATATTAGATACTGCAAGACATTGAAAGAAAGTAATAATATACAGTTTCCTCCCTCAAGTGATTCATAATCTAACTGGCTAGACAAACCAGATGATTAATGCAGTATATTGATTTATACAACACATGTTTTAAGAATGATAAAAATTTCATCAATTTAGACATAAGGTTGAGTGGACTGGAAATCATCAAGGAAAGGGTTACAGAGTGGTGTTTCTCAAAGAGCAAATGAACACTCATTTATGCTCATAAATTTTTTTAAAGATTTATTTTTATTACAAAGTCAGATATACAGAGAGAGGAGGAGAGACAGAGAGGAAGATCTGTCCGATGATTCACTCCCCAAGTGAGCCGCAATGGGCCGATGCACGCCGATCTGAAGCCGGGAACCAGGAACCTCTTCCAGGTCTCCCACGCGGGTGCAGGGTCCCAAGGCATTGGGCCGTCCTCGACTGCTTTCCCAGGCCACAAGCAGGGAGCTGGATGGGAAGTGGAGCTGCCAGGATTAGAACCGGCGCCCATATGGGATCCTGGGGCGTCCAAGGCGAGGACTTTAGCCACTAGGCCACGCTGCGGGGCCCGATGCTCATAAATTGTTTTAGGACGTTACAATGAGGACTCGCTGGGCAGGACAGGATGGGCCAGATAAGCAGAGAGGAGCACTGGTCAGTGTTGGGAACTCACAGGCCCAAAGGGAATCAGCAAGGGTCCAGCCAGTCTGGGTTTGCCAGAGGGACTTGTGGAAAGATTCTATTGAAAACATGTATTTTTGTGCTTGCTTCAGTAGTACACATACTAAAATTGGGACGATACAGAGAAGATCAGCATGGCCCCTGCACAAGGATGACATGCAAATTCATAAAGCGTTCCATATTTTTTAATGGGATGCTGGACTGCCTCACATCGTCTGTACCAACAATGTCGGGGTGCACTTAACTAAGAGACTAATAGAATTATGATTCCTTAGGAAGGACTACACTATTGTAAAATGGGGAAAATCTGTCGGGGGTGCGAGTTTGGGGAGGGGGAATCCCAGACTAAGCAAAATTGTACTACATAATTCAGAATTCAAAATAAAAATATGTTAAAAAAGAAAATTTGTATTTTTTTTCTATGTGAAAGCTGGATCCTATTTGAAATTCTTGCGCACCTGAACTTTATCGGTCCATTGGAATCCATGGCCTTCTACCTTTGCTGTTAGAATTTCTGAAATCGCCTCTTCTACACCACCTCGCAATCCAGATAAAGTCAACTTCACACTCAGTCACATTCATGGGAATCTCTAAGGGTCCAGACCTGGAAGCCTGTCACCATGACACACCCCACTCTGAATACACTAGCAGTTTTCACAACCATAACCCCTGATGCATAGCCACAAAATGCCTCAAAACCCTCCTCCATTATTCCTCTCCTCCTTGGAAACCTGTGATTAGTTAGGGAACTAGCAGGGTCAGGATAGGGCAGCACGAAGCCACTGCTAACGGGCACGGGCACGACAGCCCAGGTGAAACACTTGTTGATTGGTCTTTGTTGGTTCCCTAGCTGCCCGATGATGGGTACTGCTCTCAGCAGAACAGAATGACTTGAATCTGGAGGGAGAAGAGGATGTTCCTTTTGCTATGGGCGCAACTGGAAGATGTTTCTGTGACTGTACATGAATCTGAATTAGAACAAAAAGAAAAAGAAGAGACAACCACCAGGCCCTGCAGTAATTTTTTCTCAAAACATCAAGGAATCAACCAGCACAGGAAGCTAGCAGTTAACTCAGAATGCCCAGAGGAAAGCCAGGAGAGAAAAATGAGGGGCTAACATTGTGGAGCAATAGCTGCAGCTGTCACTGGCAGTGCCAGTAGCCCGCGTCCAGCTCTGGGCAGGCGGGGAGCTGTGTAAACGTGTGGACTGATTCCTGACTGCTCCACTTCTGATCCAGCTCCCTGCTAATGAAGCTATGGAAGCACTCAGTGGCTGATGGCCCAAATCTTTGGGTCTCTGCTACCCATGTGGGAGTCTCAGACAAAATTCCTGGCTCCTATCTTTGCCTGGGTCCAGATATAGCTGTCAGTTCCATTTGGAGAGTGGACAGAAGTTCTTTGATTCGCCCTCTCTACTTTTCAAGTAAATAAATTAAAAAATGAAGATCTTAAGAGAGAGCATGAAGAAGCAATCATAGGAGAACAACAACAAAATAATAGACCCAATCCACAAATTTTTATCAGCCCTACTATGTGTGAGTCCACGACAAGGTTTCAAAACAGACAGTGTGGGGAAGCAAACCCTGACAAACAGCAACAAGGCTTTTGGATCTGTTTTCTGATAGCTGGCCTCATGCTCAATCAATTCTTGCCATAAACAAGCGGCCTCTTCACTGATGTCCTTGACAGTCCCATCTTGTCACCAAGACATTAACAGACCCTTTTCCTGGAGGTGTAAGTGGTCTCAAACCGCAGGTGAGGGAAATGTTTGTGCCGCTTGGTCCCTGTCTCCCCTTTACCGGAGTTTCTGCATCGGAAGAATCACATCCGCCTCCTTCCTCCAGACACTACGGCAACATTTTCAAACTGTTTGTGGCAAGTACTTTATCTGGTCTACCCGATCCTTTTTGTAGATGTGATCAATTATTTCAGACAAACAACTGCACTGCCAACTTTCCAGAATTCCTAGAACGATGTTAACTGCTAGCGTGGGGCTTCTATTCAGTATGAACATAAAGGTTATTATATGCTAATTGCTTGTGATTGTTACTACATTGAGATTTATTTCAAGAGATTGTTAAAATGAGTTAAGTGACTTCATTCTGGTTTTCCTGATGGATTCTATTATTAGGACTGTGAAGCCTGAGGCCTTTTGGCCTTACTGAACATCTTGAACAATTTTTTAAACAGTTTGGGTTTGGCAAGACCCATTTTGCCAAGAACATAACCCCCTTAATTTTTAAGAAACCATGTGCATTTTGAGGAAAATGTGACCCATGTGTTCCTAATTCCTCCGTACTAAACACATCAAAATGTCTTGCAAGAACAGCTTGGTTTCCAAGGAGCCTTATGAGTCTTCCTTATAAGATCTTTAAAGTTATTTTTCTTTTAAAACAGGAAGTTATTCCTGCCAAGGATAAAGTTAGACACCAACTGCTTCAAGAATGTCATGAACTAAGTGAACATATTTACGCTTCTCTGGAATTTATTTACCAAATCAAGTAATAGCAAAGTGCACACACACACACATAGACAACAGGGCCACCTGAGAATCAGATCATGAAATCAGAAATTAGAAAACTTTCTGCATGCAGAGACACTGAAATACTTGGTCATACATGTGTTGCTTGGTTTAGAGCACCTACGTCAGAGTGGTTTATGCAGAATAAGGGTGATTTTTGCTTTTAGTTCCAGAGAAAATAATCCAGATCTTTCCTGAATATCTGTTTTCACCATATTACAAATGCACTTTACCCAGAGGATTTGGAAATTTTAAGTCTGATAACTTTCACCTTAATATTTCCATCTCTAATCCCAAATGTAGGAACCAGAGAATAATGAGAGGATATCTAAATTTTTTGTATAAATGTGTATAAAATGTGTGTGATCCTGCTTATTTTGGGTCCACAACCAAGTATCCATAGCTTGCCCAATTACACTCGAGGAAAGTTTAGATCATTAAGTTCTTATACACCTAAAAGCCAGCATGTTCCTCTAAGTCCCCAGTGGAGAGAATAACTAAGCCACCTCCCAGCTTCCGCTAGTCTTGTGCACAGTTTGATTTCTCTCTGTTCCATCTCATTTCAAATATCAGATTACAAGAGAAAAGGAAGAGCTGGCACAAGGATTTATGTGGCTCATTTTCCCTCTTGCAAGCAGCAGCATCTCATATGGGCACCAGCTCATGTCCCAGCTGCACCACTTCCCATCTAGCTCTCCACCTGTGGCCTGGGAAAGCAGTGGAAGATGGCCCAAGGCTTTGGCAGCCTGCACCCACGAGGGATATCTGGAAAAACCTCCTAGCTCCTCGCTGCAGACCAGCCTAGCTCCAGCGGTGGCCTTTGGGAGTGAACCAGTAGATGGAAGATCTTCTCTGTCTCTCCTTCTCGCTGTAAATCTACCTTTCCAATAGAGAGAGAGAGAGAGAGAGAGAGAGAGAGAGAAGGAGATAATTTTTCAAATACTCTCAACAGTAACGATTCACATTTTTGCTTTTCTAGTCCCAATATCTCTTAAGATAATTGCATTTTGGTCGATTTTGGAGGCAAATAACTCCATTCCCACTCTAGAATCAGTTTACTTTTAAAAATGATTTATTTATTTTACTTGAACGTCAGAGAAATAATGAGTAAGAGACATTTATTCCACCTACTGGTTCATCCCCATCTACCCCCCAAAATGGCCGCCATGGCTAGAGCCAGTCTGAATTTAGCAGCCAGGAACTGTTCCTGGAATTCCCTTGTTGGTGCAAATTCCTAAGGCCTGAGACCATCTTCCACTGCTTTCCTAGGCCAGTAGCGGGGAGAAAGATTTGAAGGAAAGCAGTCAGGATATGAACCTGTTGCTCATATGGGATGCCAGCACCACAAGCGGCAGATTAGCCTGATATACCACCATACCCTCTATTATATCTATAGCTTCTGTCTGTGAGCCAATCCAATATGGTGCACCCATTAGCTAACACAACAAATCTATTCAAAAGAGAAAAAATTCTAATTTGTAAGTAGCCCTATGGTTAATACTCAGTAATATGGAAAAATGTATCATCTGGCTCTGTTGGAAGTATACTTTCATAAACTAATGTTTTTATCATATTATTTTGAAATACATAAACAGGAATCAAGTGAGGGAAATAAATGAAACATTTTTAAGTTTAATGCCTAGACACATGTGGTATGAACCAATTCTTATATACGAACGATATGTCCTTTGCAGTTGATAATAAAGACACAGAACGCTTCCTTTGTCACATTCCTTTAAACATTTAGTTTTTTTTTTTTTTAAAGATTTATTATTATTGGAAAGCCGGATATACAGAGAGGAGGAGAGACAGAGAGGAAGATCTTCCATCCGATGTTTCACTCCCCAAGTGAGCCGCAACGGGCCAGTGCACGCTGATCCGAAGCCGGGAACCAGGAACCTCTTGCAGGTCTCCCACGCGGGTGCAGGGTCCCAAAGCTTTGGGCCGTCCTCAACTGCTTTCCCAGGCCACAAGCAGGGAGCTGAATGGAAAGTGGAGCTGCCATATGGGATTAGAACCGGCGCCCATATGGGATCCCGGGGCGTCCAAGGCGAGGACTTTAGCCACTAGGCCATGCCGCGGGGCCCTAAACATTTAGTTTTAAATTTCTGTTCACACGGAGTAGTGGCACATTCCTTGTGCATACAATGGGATGGTCCTATGCTTGCCTGATCAAATCCGACGAGCCACATCTCCATTTCCCTTCGCCAACCATGCTTGGTGTCTGGCCCCCACCCGTTCACGAGCCATGCTGTAGTCACAGTGAATTGGACTGTTCACACTGTGCTGTACAGCATAACAACATTTCCTCTGTCTGGTTGTATTCTGGTGGTTGTTCCTCTCCTTTCCACTGCAGCTCTTCATGACCTTTCCCAGCACCTAGTAACCATTCTACATTGAGAATGCCCATGTTTTTAGCTTCCATCTATGAATAGAAACAATATATATGCCTTTTTGTTTCTGGTTTATCTCATATAACAGAATGACCTAAAGTTACATCATTTCACTAAAAATGTTGGGATCGCATTTTTAAAAATATTTATGTATTTAACGGGCAGCTCGGTAGAAACAAAGAGGAGCAGAGACAGAGAGCCTCAATCTGCTGGTTCACTCCTCAAATGACCACAAACTTGGAGACTTTCTCGGGGTCTCCCACACAAGCGGCGGGGCCAGCCCACCTGTGGGTCACCTTGTGCTGTGTTGTCAGGTCTATCAGCAAAGCTGGATCTAAGCAGAGTAGCTGGGACTTCAGAGGGGACGCCATCTTCTCAAGGGGCAGTTTAACTCGCTGCACCCCAGCATCAGCCCCGAGATTATGAATGAATCATCTCCTGTTGTTTCTATACGCACTCCTTTACCTAGTTATCACTGGCAGCCGCTAGTTCTCCATCTTAACCAAGGTGACAATTGCAGCAATTGAGGTGGGTGTACAGGGATTTCTTTGCTATGCTGATTTCATTTTCTTTGAACTCATACCAAAGGTGAACTTGCCGCATCCTCAAGTAGTTCTATGTTTAGCTTTCCGAGGAATCTCTATGTTTTTCTATACAACAACTGTTATAATTTACATATTCATCAGTAGTAGATGAAAGTTCTTTTTCTCAACATTCTTAACAGCATTTGTTGTTATATTCCTTTCCGATGTAACAATTCTAACTGGGGAAATATGATATCACATTACAATTTTAACGTGCATTTCCAACATAGGTAAATATTGAGCACTTTTTTGTCTATTTGAATATATTGTGTAATGAACTGTTCACTTGTACTTTCTGCCCCATTTTAGTAGACTTATTTGGAGTTCTGTTGTTAAACTTTTTGTCTTCCACAATATATTTTTGTAGGTATGGGGACTCATCCCTCCATCTCTCCTTCCTCCTTCTCTAACTTCCCCTCTCGCAATTTTTTCTTCATGTTATCACAATAAAATACTCGTTAGCACAAGTTACAAGTTTAATGTTCTGATATTTAAATGAATCATGACAATAAGTACAAGCAAAGGTAGAAAAATCTAGTGTAATATTTAGAAGATATATTTAAAATGTTGTGGCTGTTAATTTCTCATCAGCTGAACAATTTGCAGAATTTCTCTTGTATTCTGTTGGATATCTTTTCTCTCTGTCCATCATTTCCTGTCCTGTACAAGAGCTTCTTTGCTTGCTATAATCTCACTTTTTCCTCCACTAGGCTAACACTGCTTGCCCCAACTTCATCAATATGTATTGCACGTATGGACTGAAATGTCACACTGCAGCTTATGAAGACGCATAATTTTTGCTGATAAAAATTTAAATTGTAATATTTCAAAAGTTATCTAAGAAAACCAACAAATTTCTAACTTCAATTTCTGTCTTTTGCATGTCTCAAATTGTTTCTTTTAAAAATATCCAGGTAATTTACCATCAAATTCAGCCTCTGAAGGAATTAAAGATGAATGTGTCAAGGAAGGTTGTGATAGAAAGGCTGAAAGAGAATATACCTATTAATGCCACATTTTTCTAATTGCTGGAATATGTTTGAAATTCAGATATATTCATCTACGATGTGTGAACTGAACTACCTTATGTTTGAATCATCCATAGCAATTTTAAAAGTGAAAGTTACCATCATTTAAAAGGTTCACATTTGTAAGGATGTACTCCAAATGGTCACAATTAAGTAAGCTTATTTGACTGTAACTCGGATACGTTGGATCAACATTTCCTTTCTTCCTATTTAACAACACTCTTCCATACCAGACTCCAGATTCCATCCTTTCTATAATTTTTGAACACATTTTTTAAAGATTTATTTTTTATCGCAAAGTCATATTTACAGAGAGAAGGAGAAAAAGAGAAAGATCTTCCATCTTCTGGTTCACTCCCGAGTGAGCTGATCCCAAGCCAGGAGCCAAGAGCTTCTTCCTGGTCTCCCACATGGGTGCAGGGTCCCAAGGTCTTGGGCTGTCCTCAACTGCTTTCCCAGGCCACAAGCAGGGAGCTGGAAAGGAAGTGGAACAGCTGGGATACAAACCGGTGCCCATATGGGATCCCAGTGTATGCAAGGCAAAAATTTAGCCACTAGGCTATCGCACTGGGCCCAACAATTTCATTCTTACAGTGAGGTCTGTCTGATATGTGGTAACAGTAATAGCACAAAATGAGCTTTATTCTTTTTATGAATTGTGAGTAAACAACAGAAGTCATGGAGGAGCAAATTGTTTACCCATGTGAAGTGAATGAGTTTTTCCAGAAGAGCAGGATTGAGTGCCCTCAAGGAGGCAATTTATTCAATGGAGCTGGCACTGTGTGTTATTCCACTGGTCTGCACATAGCAAAGGCATCATCATTAGCAAGTCACTTTAGGGCACTAGGCTTGTGCACCAGAGATTATGTAAAGTTTATTCATACATGCACTCACTCAGTCATCCCAAGGGATGGCACAAACATGACAACACCTGCTAGGTCATTCTGCAGAAGAGGCACATCTGCATAGAGAGGAGGAAAGACGTATTCTAGAATCAGGCAGCTACACAGCGTGATGTCCACACTCCCCTTAAATTCTGAGATAAGATTGATTCACTCTCTTCTCAGAGTGTGAACTTGCATGTTCCAACTCATACTAAAGATGGTTTTGTTTCAATAATGCATCTCCCTTCCTCATTCCACACATGTACCTCCTATTAAACTGAGATCTACCTCAAATAAATACCTCCTATTAAGATGAGATTTTATGAGTGCCAGGCATTGTACTCTAGTGCCTAAAGTCCTCATCTGGCATGCACTGGGATCCCATATGGGTGCTGGTTCTAATCCTGGCAGCCCTGCTTCCCATCCAGCTACCTGTCTGTGGCCTGGGAAGGCAGTGGAGGACAGCCCAAAGCCTTGGGAATCTGCAATACTCATGGGAGACCCAGAAGAGGCTCCTGGCTACGGATGGGCGCAGCTCTGACCGTTGTAGCCACTTGGGGAGTGAATCATTGAACAGAAGATCTTCCGCTCTGTCTCTCCTCCTCTCTGTATATCTGACTTTGCAATAAAAATAAATAATTGTTTTAAAAAAGAGATTTTATGAAATATTCTATTCCCTGTCTCCCCAAAACACGTGAGAAACCAGGTCAATGCAAGAGGTAGATGAAATCAGTATTCCGTTTCTCACTTCCTCTGTTACCCACGCAGATACACCTGACGACTTGCTCATCTGGGAGGCAGGTATTCCAGAGGTTCTTGTGTACGGGGAGAGAAAAGGCAAAGCAGAGATGCAAAGTGAATCTTGGTTATAACCTTTTTAAAACATGTCAATCTCTTTTGGGAATCAGACCAATTTATACATAACAAGTATTTTGAAAAGAAATGGGTCAAAACTAGGATCCCTTAGATGTAAAATTTAAGCCTGATTTACTTCTGACAAAATTCAAAATTACAGACAAAATGGAGGAATGCACTGGAAGCAGATTAGCCACACGAACACACAGTTCATGGCTTTGTGTTCCTCATGCATGGATTTGAGATTTCAGGCAGCCAATCTTCAAAGTTCTATCCTCTGCAATCAATCAAAGAACTCTCTAGCTATTCTTAGTCATACAAACGCTCCCCAAATATCAACTCATTGGTTTCATTTTGTTGGCTGCAGTGACAAGAAGTGACTAGGCTCTTAGTAGGTGCAAAACTGTGCGTACACACGTGTTTTCCTCTTCTTACCCCTCAGCAGCTAACACTGTGTACGCAGTGGATAACTAACCAGGTACTTTAAAAATTTTACTTTTGACCATTAAAGTTACCCAAGGAGGCTTTATAAACCTCATTTTACAAAAGAGGGCATTCCCAAGAGGTCAAGGAAATCATCTACACCATCTACACTTACCCTGCTGGACGTGAGGAAATTAGTGGCTAGACTGGTGCATTTGGCAGTAAGTCTACGCTCTTTCCACTTAAGCACACTCCCCTCCTGAGCCACTCCTTAAACCAGTCCAACCCAGTTATGTATGATGCTATGGAGACTCCTGTAGACAATCATGGAGAAAAAAACGCTTTTCCGCTTACTGTGTCACTTTGGCTCATCCATCCCAAAGGTTGCCCGGTCTTGGGATTTGTTTGTCATTAATTCAAATTCTTCCTCATTTGTGTCATGGGAATATCCTGTTAATGTCAGAACTTAACAACTGCCTTCTTAAAGATAGTACTTGTAGGACATAAACATTGTTTTACTTCGTTTTCTTTCTTCTGTGTTCAAAAGGAGACTATCACAAATTAAATGACTAATGTTTAATAATTTTCTAAGCCTGACCTTTATATTTCTAGCTGCTATGTACACAGATGCATAACAATTGTCATATCCAGATTCATCGTACATCTATAATTAAAATATTTTCCAAGGATTGTGCAATTGGGCCTGTATAAATTACCTCACAAGAAACCTAGGAGATAGAAATAGAAATAAAACAAGTTTTGGAGCGGTAGATATACTCAAAGTTGTAAAGCTGTCAAAACAAACTTTTAAAATAGCCATAACTCTCATATCCATACAAACTAATTGTCTCTTTTAGCAATCGCTTATCATATGAATCATTATTTTTGCTCCTGTGATATGGCAATTTATTCTGATCATTCTTGGAAGTATACTCACCGCGGTATAGATAATGGCATTCCCTAGAATGAAGGAGCATCCCAGAATACACTGCACTGTTTTTACAGCTGTAGGGGCTGACAGGTGCCCCTTGGCTGGGAGGCTGGCTTAAGCATTCCGGCACCAAGAGAACCAGGAGCCCGTGCCTCACAATGATTTTGAAGATTCTCTTAATGCTAGTCACCACCTTCTGCAGCCTTATGTCTTGATCACTTCTGGAGATCAAGAAATAATTATGTTTGGAAAGAAAGGCACCTAATACAATTTTCTAAACCTTTCTGATCTGTGAGATGGTTTTTCCTCTTTGCTGTGATGCACTGGAAGCCACAAGACACAGAAGAGAGGAAAGGGCAACCCATGCTCTCCCAGCTGTGAGTCTGCCAAGCACTTTGCAAAGAGGCACCTCTCTACTGCACTGCTTTTGCCACCAGCCACAAGAGCTGAAGCCCTTGTGTTGAATGCACCAGGATCCCATAGGGGCGCCAGTTCTAATCCCAGCAGCCACGTTTCCCATCCAGCTCCCTGCCTGTGGCCTGGGAAAGCAGTTGAGGACGGCCCAAGACCTTGTGACCCTGGGGACCCTGCACCCACGATGGAGACCTGGAAGAAGCTCCTGGCTTCGTATCGACTCAGCTCCAGTTGTTGCGGTCATGGGGAGTGAATCATTGGACAGAAGATCTTCCTCTGTTTCTCCTCCTCTCTGTATATCTGACTTTGCAATAAAAATAAATAAAATCTTTTAAAAAGTGGGCTGAAGTAGAGTTTTCTAGGTCTACATCACTTGTTTCTTGCTGTAAGCAAGTGGGGGGTGTTAACAGAAACACATTTTTTGAGAGGAAAAGCTTGTTCTTGATCGCACACTACAGATACATAAAAATAATTGAACACACCCCCAAATTGAGACCAATCAAAATAGATTCTTTTGCCAGAGAAAGTTTAGCTGCAAACTTTTGATCAAAGAAATTCACGCACATGATGGTTTCATGTTATGTTCCTCCTTGAAAAGTTGCAACTTCTAAGCAACCTGCTTAGTTTGTGAGAATTGCAGCATAAGAACACATGACATTAATACAGATAAATGTAAGCCCATCCCTCACGGTCATCTTTTCTGCCTTCATTCTAAACTTTACGTCTGGCCTGGATTCTTAGAAGAGTTTCCTATCTGCTAATTCACTGGCTAATAAAATAAGTATTAACGGGTATCAGTGACTTCAAAAATGATGAAACTGGAGAATATGACTTGGCTTGATTTAAAAGTCCTTGTGACTTCCCTTTCTCACAGCAGTAGACCCAAATGTCACATTGTAGCTCCTGCATCCCTTCCAATACATTTCTGTGCCCTAACATTTCTGTGCCAGCTCTAACAGGCTGCTGTCCTCTTACTTCAAGCCATCAATACTCTAGTTTCATTCCACCGAAGTCCTCGACCATTTGTAAGAGCCGTGAGACCAGCCCTCTCTGAAGTCCGCTCACCTTCTCCACGTGTTGCAGACCCAGCTCCAATGTCATCTCGTCTGAAAAGCCTCTTATGAACCTCTCAGGCATAGTGATTCCAATTTTTGTCATTCAGCTCCAATTTCCTTATAATTCTATTAAATCTGCATGATAGCTGTTTCTCCAATGAGACTGAAAGTTCCTCCATCATGAGACCATTGCTCGTTTTCTTTCCAACTCCAGTGTGAGGCCAGCAATTTGTATAGCTCATTAGCTCAGAAATTATTTGAGTAATCAGTGACTAAAATAGGACAGTGCTGTGAGAATACATTATTTTTCTCTATTAATCATCAATGCCTAGATCAAAAATAAATAAGAGTAGAAAACTTTGGGCATTTCTAAATTCATATTATTTAAATACTTAAATATGTGTGAAAGGATAACAGGAAAGTTGAATTTATTTGAATTTTTTGAACTCTAAACAAAGATGAATTATCATATTCCAAATTCTAAGAATTATTTTTCCACTTAGTTGTTTTCATTTTCTTAAAGTTATTTTCATCGGTATTATTAGTTTCTAATAGCCTTAAACATAATAGGATTCCTCTTTCACTCTTCAGTGTTTCTTCTCCTCTCGACCCCGTTACCATTTTCTCCCATATTGTCACAGTAGTATAGCCCATTCGTAACAATTACAAGTTAACGACCTGCTTTGAGTGAATCCTGGCATTGTGGAATATACAAAGGTAGAAAATCCAGCATCCTTCTGTCAAGGCATATTTAACTGACTCCTTGAGAATCAAGAAAACAGATTCATATATTAATCAGGTGTGATGGTTTTGCTATTCATATAAGAAAATGTCATTTCAGGAAAGTCAGTTTGCACTTTCAGATTCATAAGAACATTTCAGGATTTGAATTGTTCCACTTATAACCTGGTAATTATGGTAGCAATTCATAGGCACTGATAATAATAGGAACTGGCTTACTCCATTGTACAATAATTTACTTTTCCTGCTACTGCTACTTCTGGGAAGTGGTTATTCATTTTGCTTCTGTTTCTGAATGGAAGCAATTGCTTGTAAAAAAAAAAAATGTTGATTATATCTGTACCCATCCACCTTGTGTTTGTCCCTGAAGTTACCACCTAAATTGAGGTTCTGTGATTGATATGGACTTTCCACCACCTGTGTTGTTAAACTGTGCCTTATTTAGACCAATAAATCTCCTGGATTCTGAACATTCTGATGGATGAATCCTACATTCTTTCTCTGAAAATGAATTTTTAAAAAAAAGCACCTTTCACAATATTCTAGTGAACAGAAAAAAAGTTCTCCGTATTTTCTCCTTGTCACATAAAAAAGGACTTGAAGTATTGTGGAAAAATATAACAAAATATTACAAAATCTTTTGGTTTCTTCCATTTCAGTCTAATCAAATTTTATCTCTTATCCCTTGTCCATTTATTTTTGTTTTTTGAAAATTTATTATGGTGTATCTTTAATTTCTTAAGACCATTTTTTTATTATTATTTACAGTGTTTATTGAAAGCAGTTCCAACAGCTCACAGGGTAAAATCAGGGCCATGTTGCTGCAATGTGGTTGCTTGATTTGGAATTTCAGCCAACAGCATGATGTAGTCTGTGTTTCCAAAGGTAAAATGGGTTCCATTCATTGCAACAGGTCCTTTTAGGGGCCCATCTGCCAACTCAGTTGTAGTAAAGCAGTTGACTTCAAAGTCTGGAATCATTTTTTGCTTTATCTTTTTGAGGCCAACTAGTTGCACTCTCATCTTGAAAACTCATCTTCTACCTGGATTTAATAGCTGAATCAGCACGCGTGTGGTCCAGGAGAGGGTTTCTTTGGGCCCCCCATGCTTGAGGACAGATGGGTGAACACATTACTTCAGAATGATGTTGTACAGTCACACTCCTTTTGGCCAGCATTTACGGAGCCCCTCCTTCTGTCAGAGCAGGTACCTGGTTGACCTCACAGTGCACACAAGTCTCAGAGCCAAAGAGGCAGTCCCTACCTGCAGGTGGCTGTGAGAACCAGTGATTCAAAAAGGATAAAAAACTAACGTTGGGTCTGTCTTGGTTTATATCTTTTATTGGTTACTTCTTGTGGATGTTGAATTTTTTATATTTTTAATTATTTGTGTAAGGGGAACTAATTTCACATATTTCACAAGACAGACTTAGGAACCCAGTAATACACCTTCCTGCCTGTGCTTTCCACACAACTCTCCTCGTTTCTTTCATTTTTCACAACAGCATGTGGTCAATCCTTTTCATAATCACTGCATAATCCTTGATTAAATTAAATTGATAAGAATTTAACCAGTGGCAAGCAAAAAAAAATGCTTCTGAAGACTATAGACAAATAAAAGTATCTATTTTTCTCTGTGTTTTAGTTACCACATGTCAGGGAAAACATGTGTTTTGGGAACTGGTTTATGTCACTAAGAATACTGGTTTCCAGTTGCACTGATTTTGCTGCAAAGACAGGATTCCATTCCTTTTCATGGCTGAGTAGTAGTCCACAGTGTTCTGTACTACGTTTTCTTTAGCCGGTCATCTGTTGATTTATTCAACTCTACAAACCTCAGGCTGTCTCAAACCTACTGGGGATTCCTTCGTCATCTTGAATGACCAAGATAACCCAAAATTCACCAAATGCAAGTTGCTGTTGCCTTCCTCAGTCCCTCTCATTTTCTCAAGCTTCTTCATCTTTTAATATACTCAACACAACCTAAATCCATAGCTAACACATAGGGTGATGCTCTCATACGCTAAATGTTTTGCACTAACTATCTAAGCATGTCATGACAGTAACATAAATGGCTTCTTCAAAGCTATTTAGTCTGCACAACTACAAGCCAAACATCCTTACACATACACACATGCAAAACAGAACCAACGGCTTTCAAATAACAATGAATCCTTGTTGAAATATTGAAAAGGGAAAGTTGTTTCTGGACTTTTAAAAAATCATCACATAAGCTTAGAATCAGACAGGAAACAGTCAGCGTGGATTCACTTATACCTTACTAGGTGGGACACAAAGATTAGTTACTCCTCACTAGGGTATTCAAGATTTCTCTGCACACCCCTCCTAAAACTGTTCTGCACCTCAGCTGTTGACATACGTCTTGTCAGAGTTATAAACCAGTCTAGACTACCCAAAAAAAAAAACCAGCCAGGTTCAGCAAAATTATGTTTCAATGCTATAAAATGCTAAATACTATAATGAAAACAGACAAGAGACAGCTGAAGAGTAATCTATAGCCATTTTAAGGTGTATAGACCCCAGTCGTAGATAAACTAAAATTGAAATGTCAATGAAGAAGTCACAGGATGTGGTTCAGAACTTGCATTGTTTTAACATATTGGTTACTCAATACTATGTCAATTAATTCCATAACATTATAAATTGTTACTGATGTAATGTTGGGGCTTTTAACTGATCGGGATGATACTCTGCCGGCTCTACCTTCAGACCAGAGATGGTCTCCCCAACAAACCGTTGAACTTATCTGGACAATAAGATGCTGGACTCTATGCTTGGTAAATGCTTGCAATGAAAGAATCTACACTGAACTTGAACTGTGGTAATGCAACAAGGTGGAGGAATCCACCATGGGGGGAGAGTTTGGGGAGGGGTGGGGGAAATTCCAGTACCTGTAAAACTATGTCACATAATGCAATGTAATTAATAATAATAATAATAACATAAGGGGAAAAAATCATCACATTGTCTTTACTGCAAAAATTGAGAAGCATGACTTAGACACCGTGTGTTTTCTCCTGTATCTGTTAGTTCCTTAATTATGTTTTAAAAATGTACTATCAGTTCTGTACTGTTGGTTCTGATAATACTGTCTTTCCCCTCAGCTAGTAAGTGAGACAAAGGGGACGGCAGCTGGGACAGTGGGCAGCATCACCTGTCCCTCTTGCAGAATCCTCGAGAGGATTTTCCTTTCAGGAAGCTTTTGGCCAGAGGAGTTTCTATAGGGAGCTGACTGAGACTATTACAATAGTTGACACTCAGAAGACTAAGTCTCATGCTCATCTAAAATAAGAATAGGAAAGAGAAGACAGCAGGTGTGAAGAGAACCAACATCATTAGAATCAAATTTCAATGGTAAATTAAAGTGGGCAAAAATGTGAGGAATAAACTCAATACTAAAGGGAAGGGATTTCAAATAACAGGCAAAGTTGAAAGTTAAAACTTATGAGATAAAGGTTTTATTCCTTAATACGAAATGATTGCACAAATACTGAAAAGATTAAGACACCAAAATGGATTATAACAGAGCATTCATTCATTTCTCCAGCAGCGGAGTCGGTGACAAAGACTGTTACTCTGTTTAGAAAGTTATTCTAAGCAATGCTGGTAAGAAAACAGTGGAAGGAAGTTGACAAAACATACATTATCCAGCAGTTACTACTCAAGTGACTATAGCTTTAGGTCGCTGGGACACACTGAGAAGTATTCCTGCACCTGTGCCTGTAGGTGATCCCCACAGACCCACCTCCTCTGATCTGTAGCTGAGTGCTTCTCACTGATGAGCCTGCTTCCAAGCACCCCAAGACTGCAGCAGGCTTCACTGACCAGATGAGGCCCTGAAGGAAATGGACCTGGTTTCAAGCAATTGTGCATCAAAAGCAAATGTCAGAAACAGTAAGGAAAATGGTGAGACGTGTGGGTTTTCTCTGTTCACTGTGGAATTTGTCAGAGAAAGAGTGAATGGTTAAAAACTGCTGAAACATCCAAAAATACTTTCTTATTACCATGGGACAGAATATTGGGGAACATTGACAGTTAACAGATTGATGTTATTCCCAGTAGCCTTTGCCTTCCAGGATCCAGATGCAAGCAACAATAATCCCTCACTGCCAAAATATCAGCTAACTAATGTTATGGCATAGATTCACAAAACATTCCAACATACAGCTTCCAAAGCAACTCATGCAGTGTCTTTTTAAAGTATAGATGAAATTCCTATCTTTCTCTAGACCTCCCAATTCTAAAGCTGTACCTAAGTATATAGTTTTACCTTTCCTGTCCACAGCGTCTATGCATATCCCGGACATTTGCTTAAATCTCATTTACAAATAGCTGGTGGAAGGAAAAAGAACATGTTGGAGTTACATGTGGAATGACACAACCTGGTCCTTCTGAAATTACTGTAGATCAGAGCCAACTTGGATAACATTCTTGTGAATTGCTTTTATTCCAAACAGCCTTGTATGTTTTAGATTTTAAATGCCTGGAGGTTAGGGATCGTTTTGTTTTAATATATTTTACTTAGGGATTAATATATATATATTTATATAATTTTAAATGTTAATATTATGATTGTAGTAAACTTTAAAAATTCCTATAAAGTCTTATGACAGTCAGTAGTGTGGACTTACTAAAGTTCAGTTATTGGCTCCACTGAGCATCATGCAAAATGTTCAGAGGTTATTCAGCAACTAAATTCTGCCTCAATTATTCTGTGACTTCACATTGAAGGTCAGTTTAACTTAGGGCCACCATGCAATTCACAAAACAGATATCCAGTGCTCAGATTCACAGCATTCTCTTCTTCATCGAAGCACCTAGTGAAGTTCAATTTCCCAGTTCTTTTAAGCTTGAACAGAATTTGGACCTAGTTCTGGGTAAAAATCAATGACGTACTTTACTCAAGACCGAAATATTCAATATTCAATATTCCAACAGGCTTAGGACTGACCAGAAATCTGTTTTCTTTCCTCAAACACTTGGCTACCTTTCAGGGAATAAGCTGCACCATCTCTGAAGATCTGATATGGATATCCACGGAGTAAGATATTTTTAGCATGAGTGAAAAGCCAACTTCGGGTATTATAAAGAACCAAGTCTGAGGGCTGTCATTTCTCCAGATCCTTACTCCAGGAAGCCAACTTGTAGGAATAGGAAAACCAAATCTCCTTGCCTCTGGCTTCTGGTTGGGTTTGACCACTACACAGACCTGCCTGGAGACTCAAGGGGAAGAGACTGGGAAGGGAGTGTCTATGCATTTTTAACTTCCCCGTTATGTCCACCTGAAGCTGCTGTTCAGCAGCTTCCCATGAAGAACCTTCTTGTCAAGGTAGAGCACCCATAGGACTCTTCTCCCAGATGACTCACATCTCCAAGGCCAGGCGTGGAAACAGACCCTGCGTGACTAATATTGGGGTGCACACTAACTGTGGTGTCTCCTATTTCCCAGCGACATCTTTCTAAGTAGTCTCTTTATCACATATTCTGTAAATGATTCTATTGTTATGACCCACGTGTTTCCTGCTGCCATGCTGAGTAGTGTGCTATTCTAGCCTGGCTAGAGAGTTCTGGGTTCATCATTCTATCAATACAATCTCACATTGTTCGTACAGTAATCAACTATGATGCTTCCTCTATTCAGCCTTGCCAAAGCCCAGGAGGAGGTTGGGAAAATTCATCTCACCATCCTCTCAGCCTAACCGCATGAGATAACTTGCCCCTAGACAACAGTGTCTTAATATCAGAGACAGCAACAGCACATCTGACTTGTAAATCTGATGTTCTACTATCAGACAGGTGTCTGCTATAAAGTTGCAATACTGATTACTTAATACTTTAGGGAATTTTTCAAAAGAAAAATCTTTCTTTCATATGATTTGTTCTTCCTCCCCTAAGTTATACTCCTCTCAATGTAATGTGTTAAAAAGGGAAATCTCCATAAGAATAGGGTTCCTAAATAACGTAATTATTATTCCAATGCTGAATCTTAGGAGGGCAGATGTATCTCTGGTATAGTAATAATTCATTTACTCAAGGTAAAAAGGGAACAGGTCATTTACCTACTTGAAATGAGGGCACGCATATTTCATATCACATGTAATTATTTGATGACATCATCTGAAGAAAAGGATGAATGTCATTATTTTGGTTTTCTTTTTCTTTCACGGACATTGCTTATTTAATCCTTTAATTCTGATATTTTTACATTGTTTTGCAGCCCAGAATTCTTTTCATGCACAGTAGTACGCAAAACGTTTGGGGTGCTTTAAGGACTTCATGCAATAGCGAGCATTGTTCCCAGGATTCCACGAGCCAATGTACACACCATTCAATTCTAGGGGGAATCATTAATATCCTGAAAATCAATCAGCGATGCGTCTCCTGGCATCCCAGATCCCTTATTGGATACTTCTTATACTGTACAGCTGAATAATTTTTTATCATCTCTAAGTCAATCAGCTTTGAAGTGTGCATTATTATCCAGATTTTCAGTTAAGAAAATTAATCAGCAGAAGCGTTCAGGCACATGTCCACGGTCCACAAGGACGCATGGAGTTACACTGAAGCTTTCTGACACATGTCAGGTGTTTCTCTACCTGTCCCACGTGAACCACTAAAAACATTCTACTATGAAATACTTCATGTGATTAAGAGCGGTCAAACTTTGTTTGAACAAGAGTTCCAAAATGCAAAACTTTGCTAAATAAACCAGAGGCTACAAATGGCTTCAAATCTTGACATTGTGGGTGCATATTGTCTTAATACCCAGTTGAGTCTTAACATTCATCCCCTCAGAAGCATTTCAAAGTAATCCTGTAGCATCACAGAATTGAAAGGCAATATCTGACTTACAACTTCCCCCTGTTTAAAACAGCTTCTGTTTTTAACTGTTTATCCCAGCAGCCATGGAAAGCCCACCGCCTTGGGCACTAGGCTTCCTGTTAAAGTCCCCATCCATTTCTTCATGAACTCTTCAGCTCGCTGACCAAGGATACTCACCATCTGTATTTTATGATTTAGTTGAGCCACATGAACTTACTCTGAAAGACTAAACACAGTGGATTGCCACCAATTAATATAATTTAGTTTTATTTACTTGGGTGCTTCGACCTGTTTTTACCGGCCTCTCATCATGAGGAGGAGACTGTGTCCACCCGCCTGTTCATAAAAACACCTGCTTCTTCTCCAGTGTGCTGTTGACAAGTATGTTACAGTTCATGGGAGTCACTTTTTGTCTCTGAGTAATGATTTTTTTTATAACTGAAAATGAGGATAATGAGAGCTACAATTGGAGTATCCAGAGAATGTCTCCAACAAGATCATATTCCCTGACCATGGACTTCAGACATTTCTACAGAATGATCTGCACAGAAGTCGCTGTCATGAGCCTTCAGAACGTCATCATCAGTGAACCAGGGACTCAGTTTTCCAAGAGTTAGAGCAACAAGATCACACATCAACCAAACAACTCGGGGGCAATGGTCAGCCCTCCCTCTTCCATCTCACAGGGTGACTCATCTGGTCAATGACCGTAAGCCACCCAATGAGTCACTTGAGAGACCCATTGACTGTAGGGTGCAGTTATTAACAGGTTAAAATTGCAGGATGGATTTGCTATCTAATTAAAAGACCCTCTCATCATCAATAACAACCATCTAAGGTTGCTCTAGTGCTAGAAATGGTCGTAAAAAAACACAACATCTGTGCTGCTTCAGGAGGGAGGATCACAGACACACAGGATATGTAGGATCTTTAAAGATACTGTGATAAAATAAGTTTTAGAAATATTGAATGCACTGGTTCTTATTGTTACAACTTTCCTTTGAAAATAAACATTCATTTTCTCATCTAAAACCAATCCTACAACTTTCCTACCTTTCGATGTTAAGGATCGAAAATTGAGGATTCATCAGTCAATGCTATATTTTCTTTTCTATTTTTTTGAGAGATACATTTGTTTTTATTTGGAAGGGAAGATTTTACAGGGAATTCAGAGTTACTAAAAACCCTATCCTTGGGAGCTGGCTCTGGGGCACAGTCGGCTATCCCTCTGTCAGAGATGCCAGCATCCTATATGGGCATTGGCCCACATCCTTGCTACTCCACTTCCCATCCAGCTCCCTTCACCCCAGCCTTTTTTGTTTTACATGATACAGTTCCATAGGCTCAGGGATTCCCCCCTTTACCCTACCCATTTCAATGCTTCATTTTCCCCATCTACTACTAGCCTGGAAGGGTTGGTTTTGTTGTTTTGTTTTGTTTTGTTTTGTTTTGGACTCATTATCTCCAGGATGCATCTGGGTTTCCAGGAGTCTTCCTAACAGCATAGCCACAGAGAAGAGGGGACAAAGTCATCTCTCCCCATGACCAATGAGAAATTCAGACTATACCTGAGACTGGACATTGGTTCCTAACAAAACTACAATATGTTCATTTCCATTGAGACTTAAATCATTTTCCCATGAAGGTCAAGTCCACAGTGTGAGACCTCTTCAGACCCACCAGGTCTTTCAGTTCAACATATGTGTGCCCCTCCTACAATAAAAACTCAGGTTAATTCTAGGACAATTTTTTAAACCCATGCTCAGCTTTTTCATATTTCCTATTTTCCACGAACTTGTTGAAGACCTTTAATATAACATAATATGAAATTTTATAAAGCTAAAGCCTCTGTCATTGTGACCAAAGCAAATCCACTGGAGTTTGGTTTTTGAATTGTGACTCTCTGGGTTTCAATCCCACACTCCACCACTTTAGAAAAGTTTCTCTAAGATTATTTCATGTTTATCTAGTATGATGGCATCTCCCTCATAGATTTTCTGCAAGGATTAAAGGAGACAGTAATTATGAAAAATAATTATACCATTGTCTGATGTATGATCACTCAAATAATAGTATCCATTATCATCACTATTACATTTCCTTTTCCAGTTTTTTTTTCCCTTCAGCTTCTCCCACTCACAGCAATGTATCAGGTTTTTTTTTTTTTAACTCTGATAAAAGACAGCAGGGCTAAACTGCGTTAAATAAGAACAGAACACAAACAGAACAGTTTGATCAGGACAAGACATTTTTTTACAAGATCCCATGAGTAAGTCTCGGCACTGGAACATTCACATATGTGAGTATGCACCATTCTTTACCCCTCAACAGGAAATATCCCCAGTTGCCTAAATCATACCCTTTGCATGTAGGCGTAGGGAGCTAGTATATGGATTCAGTCATTAACAGCTATTTAATTTCATGACCACCAAGAAGGATTTGATACATTAGATAAGGGAAGAGATAATTATATATTGTGTTGGCTCTCATCTATTTTTTTTATGTCCGAAGGACCAGTACTTCCAAAATATTAACAGGAAAAAATACACCAAAGTTGAAGTCAGTAGAAAATCACCTTACAGGAAACTATTTCCAGTAAGTTAATTACAGGGTTCTTTGTTGTGTATGTGTGTGTGTGTGTGTGTGTGTGTGTGTGTGTGTGTGTGTGTGTGTTTTATTGTGGATTAGATTTTGATGCAACGTTTTTTGGATAATTGAAGATTTTCTTTAGAACCATGCAAGACAGCCAGCAAATAGCGCATTTATGTATGTAATAGAAATGGTTGTAATATATCATTAGGACACTCCAGGGCATGTTTTATTGGTTCATTAATACAGTATATGCCTTAGGTGTATTCAACCACTCGGGGCCTATATTAATGGACCAATAAAATGTACCCGGGAGTGCCTTAATGCTACCCTAATATGGCTAAGTTTAAATTAATTTTTTTCAGGTTTATCTTTTTAAAAACCATTTTTCCTTACTTTAGAAGACAGATGCTTTTACAGAGGTAGCAAGAGGAGTTCCTATTGATAAACTGTAAAGAAACAAAATAATAAAAAACCCTTTTGTTCCATCAGCTTTCTAAACACTGGATGCCTTCATTTCTATTCCGCCCTCTACTTCTAGTGTGTTCTTATGCCTTCTGGGGAAATCACAGTAGTGTGGTTAGAAATAGGAAAGTGAGAATCATTTCTTTTCAGAAGTAGAGGATCAGGTGCCAGCAAATCCCATATATACCAATGATATCCGCATCACCTTTCAGTGTTCCACCTGGCCAGAACAGAGCTCACTTCACTTTAAGAACAACCTGTCTCTCATCTATCTGCTGTGACCTTGTACAGTCAATGAGTTATATTCTCCCAAAAGGGAAAGGATCATCGCAATCCATCATATCCTTCTCGACCAGCTTTATAGGAGTTCTTGAACTCTATTTCAGACCCACAAGGAATTCCTTTTGATGACAAAAAAATTGTACAAATTCACAGAAAAGCATTTAATCCAGCACCAAAGTGATGACAATCTCGCCTTTACAAACAACCTGTTCTAGAATTTGGTCTAAAAATCTTGCAAAATAATGTGTATCTTACAGCAATGGTATAAATCTCTAAATAGACAGTGTGTACCAAACACTTCCAATTGTATCTGACACATAAGGACTACTGAGCAAGTGCTCGTTTTGTTATTAGCTCCTGAGAGGGAAAGTTTCATCTTTCTCAAGCATACGGTTAAGTGGAGATGCGTGTCATCACTGCTCTCACAGGAATCACAAAGAAGCCCTACAATGCGGGAAATAGAAGAGTATCTTCAAAGGGATTATCTTTTAGTGGGACAACCACAACAAAACAGATTGACAGTATGTGCCATAGGAGCTTTTTAATCCAGCTTGCAATGTACTCACCAACATTGCAAAGTCTTTCCCCACCATCGCTCAATACACTGCCCAAGTGCCATTATCACCACTTTATGTTATTAGCTTAAATGGAAATATCTACATCTAAATGATAAATGTTTTTCATACATGTATAATGCATTTATAAATTGAGACTGTCCTTATATGTGTAATACATATGTAACACACAAATTTGCCAGCATTTGCAGAAGACCTTCCCAAAAACTTAAAGAAATCTTCCAGCAGCCATAAAACAGTTTGTTGTTTGTTTGTTTGTTTGTTTACAATGCTGCAAAACTGTGAGCTGCTTCTCAGAGAGAGAGCAGCCACTCACTGAGGGCGTCCAGGGCACACATCACCAGGAGGATTTCCCATTTCCATTAAAGTAAGTCCCTGTGTTCGTGGTCTGATTTCTGTTTTGATAATGTGAAGGGATGACAGACCACATGATGGAAACAGTTCAAATTTTCTTGCTGAAGGTGATAAACTGGGTATTATCACTTATTTTTTATATATATTATTTATACGAGAGGTAGAGAGACACACAGAAAGAAAAAGAGAAAGCTCTCATATGCTGGTTCACTCCCCGGGTGCCTAGAAGCTGAAAACCAACCCAGATCTCCCACATGGGCACGGGGAGCCAGCTGTTTGGGCCATCACCTGCATCTCCCGGGGTGCACATTCGCAGGAAGCTGGAAGCTGGAGTGGAGCTGGGCCAGGAACTCAGGGGTTCCTAGGTTGTCACGGGCTTCCCAACTCGGGTCTTAGCCACTGCAATGCATGAAATGACCAACCCAAACTTCTTCTCAGAGAAAAAGAAAACATTACTTTTTAACTTACCTTTTTTTAAGATTTATTTATTTTTATTTGAAAGGCAGATACACAGAGAGGAGGAGAAACAGAGAGGAAGATCTTCCATCCTCTGATTCTTTCCCCAAGTGGCAGCAATAGACAGAGTTGTGTCGATCCAAAGCCGGGAGCCCAGAGCCTCTTCGGGTCTCCTGTGCGGATGCAGGGTCACAAAGGTTTGGGTTATCCTGGACTGTTTTTCCAGGCCACAAGCAGGGAGTTGTATGGAAAGCAGGGCCACCGGGATTAGAACCAGTGCCCGTATGGTATCCCAGCGTGTGCAAGGAGAGGACTTTAGCCACTAGGTTACCACACCAGGTGCTTAGCTTACTTTTAATGACAGAAATAGCACATTATTCCAGCTGCCTTTGACTGAACAAAGCAGAAGTGTATACAAGGCTTAAAGTCACCAACTAAAGTGACTCCCTAAGGCAGCCGCCACGGACGAGCTGGCCTGTGAACTTCCACACGCCCTCTGCAATGGGGCTTCTTCAGATTCCACAAGGGAGGATCCTAGTTTTCTGTATAGGCACCTGTGTTGGCAGCTGAGCAGTAGCAGGCATTCTTGACTCCACTACCTAGCCCAAAATCCTAGAACTTTCACTAACTGCATAACTTCCGGAATGATTCAATATTTCTTTCTCATTAAAAGAAGAGATTCATTTATCTATTTACTTGTAAAGCAGAATGGCAGAGAGAGAAAAAAAGAGAGATAATCCATCTGGTAATTCATTCCCCAAACATCAGCAATGGCCAAGGCTGGATCAGCTCAAAGCCAAGACGAGGAATTTGGTGTGAGTTCCCCACGTGGGTGGCAGGAGACCGAATCACTTGCATCACCATCACAGTCTCTGAGGACACTGTCAGAGGAGCTGGATGCCAAGTGGAGGCGCCAGGCACAAACCAGCACTCCAGTACAAGATGTGAATAGCTCCAGAAGGGGCTGACCCAAGGTGCCACAGTGCTCACACCTATCCAGACAACTTGTGGTAAACACCAGACAGGTCCGAGGAATCTTGGGCCCAACATCTGGGCAATACATTTAGGCTGTGGAGAAAGGGATTTCAGGGGATAGAAAATGAGCAGGAGGATTACAATCAGGGAATGGTGTAAGATCATTGCAGTGGGTTAGTTATGATGACATGTCCGAACTTGAGTGGTGAGACGGATTAGCAGAGAGATCAGTTAGGAGACCACAGTCCTCATCCATGCTTTTATCACAGGAAGCTAACTAATAGAACACAAAAGGGAGAAATTCCACAAGCATCACAGAGGTTTGATTGCAGCATACAAGGGAGAGATAAAAGTAAAAAAACTTAATAACCAGTAAGATGAAGAAGTAGGAGAATTGGTTAGCTACATGAGTAGCTATCCAAAGTGTCATTCTAAGGGTGTTTGGGTTGGGTACACAAAAATATCTGAGGCAACTGACTTCATGCAGAGGAGGCAGACTCGGAGTCTCACTGCTGGAGATGACAGGCCGGAAGCACATCATACACACACTGGCCCCATGACACACAGGGGACCCGGCCTTTAACACAATGCTGTCACAGGCACCACCTTGTGAGGACAGTGTGCTCCACCAACTACAGCCCTGTGACCTAACCCGACTCCTGAGTCTCCGTCACCTCCCAACAGCAACTCCTTGGGGAGGAAACTACTAAACACGTGGATTCTGAGCAACAGCCAAGCTTGCAGCCAAAGTGCAGCATTGATAATGACAGAGGTGACAGCGGGGGGAAACCATCATTGCTATCCCAAAGAGAGCTCAGCAGCACACGTCCCAACGAAGGTGGCTCAGCTCAGAGACTAACTCCATGGTGGGAAGGCCAGACGTCACCACGTATGGCCAATCTTGGAAAGTCTGTTTTTGTACACGCTTCCTCAGCAACACTCAGTGCTGGGTGCCTTTCGTGTTGCCAACAGGGTTCTCATGATCTGAATCTTGTCTTCTCTTTCCACTCACCTACAGGATGTGTTTTTTTTTTCAAAGACTGTTTTCTAAAAGCACAGCAAGGAGCACTCTTCCTTCTTAGTGCATCTGGACCCCTGTGCAGAGTTACGCACGTCTGCGTCACACTGTATGCCTACAGGTAAAAGGGATCTTATGAGGCAGAGATATACTCACACTTATCCAAATGCAGAATATCTACTCCCATTTCTGCAGGAGGAATTCTAAGCAGACTTAAAAGAAAAATATTGGCAAAGAAGTTTTACTTGCTCTCGAGGTGCCTGCATTACAACATACCATCTTTCTGCTGAACAACCCAACTAAAATATTAATTCATTTGCTCAAAGATGCATTCTTTATAAGCATAGATTAAAGTACTTTGTAGAGAGGAAGAAAGGGTATCTTTTATTAATTTCTTTCTGCACAATTCATACAAAAGGAAAATACTGTAAGTATCTCAAGATTTATTGGGAAATTAAAACAATCATTTAAACAGCTGAAAACAACATATAGCTTACTCATGTAAGTAGCTGCAACAACTCAAGAGCTAAGCGAGTGATTCTGCAAGGGAAGGACATGTTTTCCAAGTAACCACAGGATCTTAAGTGCATCTAGGTAAAGAAAGACCTCCCCCAGTGGAGGTTGGATGGAGTAAGGAAATTCACAACGTTGAGAGAAGCCAAAATCCATTAAGGAGAGCCGTGAGTAAGAGCTGGAAAGAACAAGATCTGAAGGTGAAGCCAAAAGGCCGGAGGCGTGTGAGCGGTGGAGGGTCTGCCAAGAGCTCGGGCTGGGATTAGTGGGAAAGCCAGGGATACCGTATCAGCACTGAACGTTTGAAGCACTTGTCTGAAAACAGCCTTGGAACATCTCGGGCTAGACCTCATCATGCTGGTTTTCTCGTTTACCTTGACACTTTCTGCATGCGTGCCTTTGCGCTTCTTATTATTATCCTCTGAAACTGGATGGTGAACTTGGAATAGACGCGATGTTGAAGATACCATTAATTCTAACAATTTGCCACAAATTTGAAACTGTTTCAATTTTGAGTTTTAGACAGGTTTTCAGTGTGGATTTATTTATTGAGATAACATTTTTTTTTTTTTAGTTTACATTTTGGTCAAAGGCTTACTGCTCCATTAAATGAAAGTTCTAGAAATAAAAGAAACCATATTCCAGCAGGAAAATAGACAAAGGCTATAAACAAATATCAAATGAAAAGATGCTCAACTGCATGCACATCAATTATAAATGTTCACAAAATAATTCAAATAATGACCATAAAGAATTCCTATCAATGTGTTTGCCAAAGATTTCAACCAATGTTTGAATAAACTTAATGTGTATTTATTTTTTCACTGTCTGGACAAACACTTAAAAAATACACATCACACACCAACCTTGAAGCTGACAGTACACTGTATTTGTCACTAAAGAACCATATTTCAAAGAAATATCTTAACTTAAAAACTGAAATAAGAAAATTGAAGTGTTATAGATTTTCCAATCACATAACTCGAACTTAATTATCAAATGAAGATCTTTTGGTAAGTTTCCAATTTTTCCAATACCTACTTAAAGTATTGGAAATTATTTCTAGAACCCAGGTTTAAAAAGTGTGTTTACCACAGGTTATTTTTCATGCCACCCTTGAAATCACAACCCCAACCTCTCTCCAAGGCCACTTGGCAATTTATACTAAAAGTACACGAAAGCTCTTTTCTGTTGACAAAGTCACTGGTTTTCACTTTGCACATTTTTCTAAAGAGTCACAGATGCATGCGAATATGTGTTTACAAAGATGTTGCTAACATAGTTGGTAATAACAGCAATAAAATGAAAACTGCAATGATACTAAGTAAAAGTGTGGGTAAATAAACTGGAAAACCCATAAAACAAAATGAATTAGTCACCAAAGACATACATTGAAGGAGCAAATTTAATGAGTATTGAATTATAAATTACAAAGTAAGAAAAGGATGTCACAAACAGCAGATACTGCCTGACACTATTAAAAATATTAAGAAAGTTCAACATATATTCGATGGCTATGAGCTTTAATATTCTTTATCTCTGTCTCTTCATAGACTAATATACAAATTCCTAATGAAGTGTGTG
The DNA here is from genome assembly GCF_030435755.1 of Ochotona princeps. Lineage (NCBI taxonomy): Eukaryota > Metazoa > Chordata > Mammalia > Lagomorpha > Ochotonidae > Ochotona > Ochotona princeps. Next base: position 160,607,328 of record NC_080832.1, read on the forward strand.
AAGGACCCGTGTGATGGAGATCCAGGATTCTTTTCTCCGCCTCCCTTCCTTCATGCAGGCCCGTTCCCGGAGGACCCCAATGGCCTTCTGGCGTACTCAGCCCCCTCCAACCCAAATATGCTTCTCCCAATCACCAGGCTGCCCATGCTCCTTCACTCTCCTTCAGTCCCCAAACGTCCAGCAAGGCAGCTAAGATGTAATTGGGATACCCTCAACCTGGATACTGGGATGACAGTCTCAGCTCCAGTTCTGATTTTAGCTCCCACACAAAGTGCGAGGGGAGTGAACACTCCAGTTCTTGGGTCTCTGCCATCCATCCCGATGGTTCCAGCGTAGCCAGATCCCGCCTGCTACAGACATTAGGGAAGTGAACCAGTTTGTCTCTCTGCCACACCCACCCTTTGCAATCTTTCCTTAGAGTAGCTCTCCCAGTTACACAGTTTTTAGTAATCCTGGATCCTCTTTTCATGGCACTTCAGCTTACTGTTACTAGCTGACTCCTTGTTTCTAATATCACAAAAGTAGGAATACATATTGCCCCTAATGGGCAGTCAGTAAGTTGTTACTGAATGGATAATGAATGGATAAAATTCCAACATTTATCTATGTTCTTCTATGTTTTTACAACAAATGTATATAACTTCTCTAAGAAGAAATGAGTTAAACTATAGAGTGAAAACTAATTTAAATATTTTTTTAAAAAAATAAAGTACCCATTTTCAAAGTTGATATGAATTATTGAAGTTACATCAACGCCCCATTTTTGCATGCTGTTAGTAACAACTAAATCTTGATTACAAGAATGGTTAACTATCTCTGTTCAATATTTCGAACTTGAATTCGGCTTTCCATTTTCACTCAGCATAGGAGAAACCTCCTGAAATCACTGCCATCAACATAAAGCCTGGGCTCTGTGGAGGTGGTGAGAAGGGGCTTCTCTGAAGGGGCTCATTCGCAAATAATTAGCACTCAAGTAGGAACTGCAGGATCAGATAAAACAGAAGAGATGACTCTCAAACTGTGGAATGGTTCAACTGATAAAATCTTGCCTGTTTCTTTTCTTTCAGCCCTTCCTACAGAATTTGGTTCCCACCATTCAGCGGGTGGGAAACTGAATCCAACCCTGTACATGATCCCCAGTCATAATTTGTGATTCTTTTTTGATGAGAACAGATCCTTATGTTTGTACTTGTCTTAGCTTTTTTTTTTTTTTTACTTCTTAAGCTGCTTCTCCGTTTTTAAGCACATAAAAATATTTCAACACTTAACAACACAAGGAGTATAATCAACGGCTATGAGGCGTTCCAGCTAAATTTCTCTTTTGAAGTGATAACCGAGCATTGCTACACAGGCTGTCTGCGTGGTAGTTTAATGGTATGTTATAAAAACCCTTTTCAACACTAAACAGGAAAGTAAATCTGCCAAATTTACTTTAAAATATGAAATTAATTTCCTGCTATGGTCTTATTGCCAAAATAATTTCATCCAACATTAAGGGTTTATAATTGAATCTGTTCCTAAAAATTGGAAATTGAATGCTGGGTTCCTAATTCTTAATCAAGCCTTAAATTACGATTTCCACTTGAAAAAAAATAAATAAATGCAATACTTCCTCTTCAAGTGATCTGAATGGTTCAATATGTATGTAAGAATATTCTAAGTTTATTACTATGAATTTGACAGAAAGCACTGCTTCCTAACTGGGTGTATTTTTAATAAAGTAAATATGACCATGCTATTATAAGTACCACCTAGTGAGTCGCTCCTTATCTAGCCGGATTCATTGTTTCTGGTGGAACCGCTTGAGTTCACACAGATTTATCTTACCCTATAAAAGCACAATTCATTAAACAGACTGGTCTATTTAAACCAAGGAAGTTTTATCACAGTCAATTCAATTATTTAACAGTGCTTTCTTTAACTCTACTACTTAAAGCTTTCTTTTGACAAGCATTCCTTTGAATAAATGAGTTGTAATTTAAAGGATAAAAAGAGCTCAATCCTCCTATAATCTATGAAATTAGCTTATCAGGAGATGATTTGCTGACTCACAACTAAGTTTATGGGAGAGTTGATTAAAATGAATCTCAAGCAACAGAAGTCACAAAAGTTGTTTTTCTACAGCAATCAGGACAAAGTAATTGCCTTTCCTGTAACAGTGCATTTCCATTTACAGAAATTATGGTTGGACTAAACCTACCCAATCTAGGAATTAGTCATTATCTGAATAAGTTTATTCCAAATGTAATGTAACTTGAAATGTCCAAAATTAATTTTCTCATCTTACTAACTGATAATCTGGTTAGGAATTTTGAAAATTTGTTGCAAACAACGAAATGAAGAGTTATCTGCCTCACCAACTACCAGTAAATACAAATTAGTGTAGTGAGTTTTTCAAGTTCTTCTCACAACATTTTTTGTTTGAAGCTATTATTGTTTTTAAAATTTGTTTAAGATTATGGATCTGAGTCGCTAATTAAATGAGGTGAATAAGAAATGTTTCCATAATTTAAAAACAAGGATGTTAGATGCACTTAGAGTGCAGTGTTATTCATCAGTTAGTACCTACACGAAGGCAATTTCATTAATTTTTCATTTGGGTTATATTAGAGAAAAAAGTTAGGTGAAAAAATTCAAGGGAACATGTTTTGTTGTCTGTGATTATAGAAGTAATTTTGTTCTGTGATTTGTGAAAGATAATAACTATTAATCCAAAGTAGAACTGATAATGAATGAACATTCTGAGAACATGAGGATGCTTCAAAAAGTTTAGTTTTATCATAGTGAGAAAAAGCTGACATCCACAAATACTTTTCCCATAATTTGCATTTTTTAAGATCCTTCTTCTGTTATTATTATAAAACTATTTCAGCTATAACGATGTTGTTTGGTACTTCTCTTTCATCTTTTTACTTACAATAAGTGTCTGTGGCCGACTCATTTTTCAGGAATAGTCACTCCCCTTATGCTTGTAAATGACTGTTCTTGGTTTAAGTTGCGGTGAGAAAGGTCTTGACTTGCAGGTTTATGCAGCTGCTTGGTGGTTGGTGGATCTGTGTGTGGATGAATCCAATTATTTGGCAAGTGGCTGGATTGGATTAAGTTGTTGGAGTGGAACCTCTCTGAGATCATGATGACATTATGAGATCACACGGGCAGCCTGTGTCTTCCTACTTCCTCAGTCACCGTGCAATTGTTCTGTGAATAATGGGGCTGCCTGATCTTAGATGGTGATGCTCCAAATTGTAAACTGATACAGGCCCGCTAAGTAGCTCCTTTGGGGCATGTTAATTATTATGAAAAGCTGACTCATATGGTCTAGACAAGAGAATTAAAATTTTTATGAAAAATAATTATGCAAAAATAAGTCCTTCATTCTATTCAAATCACCTAGAAATTAAATCTTGCATATATAAGATACACCAAAACTATTTACATCTCACATTCAAAAGTAATGCTAAACTTAATGATAGCTATAATTACCTTGTAGAATTACTTTGTACCTTTTCTATCCCAAAATACAACACATGATCTTTAATAGGACATAAGCACCAAATTTAACATGTCATAGATCACAAGACCTAATGGCTAAATTGGAGATAATCCTGAAAGCTTCATTTAGATCGGACGTGGACTAACTACCAATTTAAGGGGTTAAGGATAGTGCCCAACACAACCACTCAACTGGTTATTTCTCTGTCTGTAAGAGCCAGGGTCCCATTTGGCACTAATTCGTGTCCCAGCTGCTCCACTTCCTACCCAGCTCCCTGCTTGTAGCCTGGGAAAGCAGTGAAAACCTTGGGACCCTGGGCCCATGTGGGAAACCAGGAGGAAGCTCCTGGTTCCTGGTTTCAAATCAGCTCAGCAACAGCTGTTGTGGCCATTTGGGGAGTAAACCAGCGGGTGGAAAATTTCTCTCATTTTCTGTCTCTCCTTCTCTGTCTGAATCTCCCTTTTTTTTTTAAGATTTTATTCTATTTTTACTACAAAGTCAGATATACAGAGATGAGGAGAGATAGAGAGGAATTGGAGTTGCCAGGATTAGAACCGGCGCCCATATGGGATCCCGGCGTGTTCAAGGCGAGGACTTTATCCACTAGGCCATGCCACCAGGCCCTAAATCTCCCTTTCCAATAAAAATAAACTTATATTTAAAAAAAAAAAAGAGTACAAGGAGAAGCCAAGGTACTGCTGCAGAGGAACAAACAAACAAAAAAGCTCAAAACAAAAATTCCCAAACAAAACATTTTAAAGTTATAGTGTGTGTATTATTTTGAAGACCTATTTCATATCACCTTTTACTTTCCCAAGCGTATGTGACTAGTGTCCCAATAACGTATGTCTATAAACTAAACACCCAGCTTAATGCTACTAAGATCAACACATACCGGCTGGCACTGAAGAGGTCTAAGCTGTTCAACTACCAATCTTGCTCCCTGCTGATGTTCTTGGGGAAAAGAGTGGAAGATGGCCCAGGCACTAGGATCTCTTCTCCTCGTTTAGGATACCTAGATGGTGTTCCTGGTTCCTAGCTCCTGGCTTCTGATTTTGGCTTGGTCCATTCCTGGATGGTGTAGCCATTTGGGGAGGGAGCCAGCAAATGAAAGGTCTCTCTTCCTTTGTCTCTCTTGCTCCCCCACTATGTCAGTCTGCCTTTCAAATAAAATAAATGAGTCCTTAAAAACAAAAAAAAAGAGAATCATCATTGAAAATGGTGACCAAGACTGAGCATACCTAAGTGTTTGGCCGACTCCTTGTAGCAGAAAACGATGGTGCAGAAAGATGGATTAGTAGGGCCAGGATTCAGCAGGCACAGTCTCATGGCAAGGAATGAAACTCTCTGCCCTGGTTTATCATGAAAGACAACAGATCTATCTCACAGAGCCATCTCCAAATTCCATTTCTATGCCATCATTTCATATGTCAAGAGTTACCTTTCCTGTTGGTATTTTCTTCAGTACATACATTATGTACAGGGGGCTCCTCGGAGATGTTGCCATCAGTTGAATGTTCACACTGTCTTCCACCAGCTCAAACCAAGCATTTAGAGTGTCAGGAGCAAGAAGTTGATACAAAACTAAGGATACTTAGAAAGTCAAAAAATATCTGTGCATTCAGAGAAGAAATGTCCAGGAGTCTCTGCTACCACAAACCTTCCTTGACACTATCAATAAAGAACAAGGACCCAGAATGGTACCCTTCAAAATAACAGAGAAGAAAATGAAGTATCTAGGAATAAACCTAACTAAAAATGTAGAAGACCTCTTTGAAGAAAACTACAAAAAACTTAAAAAAGAAATTAAAGAAGCCCTCAAAAAAATGGAGAAACATACCATGTTCTTGGATTGGCAAGATCAATATCCAAACGTCCATACTACCAAAAGCAATATGCACATTCAATGCAATCCCAATCAAATTACCCAAAACATTCTTCATAAACTGGAAAAAAATGATACAAGGGTTCATCTGGAAACATAAAAAATCACAAATAGCTGGAACCATCCTGAAGAATAGGAAGTTAACAGAGGGGATCACAATTCCAGACCTCTGGATATACTATAGGGCAATGGTTATTGAAACAGCCTGGTTCTGGAACAAAGATAGAGAGGAGAATCAATGGAGTAGAACAGAAGCAGTAGAAGGGAACTCAGGCAGATATAGCCAAATAATCTCTGACAAAAAAAAAAAAAAAATCCAGACGACAATCCAGGCAGCTGGGAAGGCCTCTTCAACAAATGCTGTTGGGACAATTGGTTGATAGCCTGCAGAAACAAGAAGTTAGACCCACATCTTTCAACATACACTAAGATCAAATCTAAATGGATAAAAGACCTAAACCTACACCCAGAAACCTACAAACTTCTGGAAGAAAATGTTGGAAACACCCTGAAAGATTTAGGTGTAGGCCCCGACTTCCCAAAAAGGACACCAAAAGCAATAGCAATTAAGACCAAAATAAACAAATGGGACTTCATCAAACTAAGAAGCTTCTGTACAGCAAGGGAAACAATCAACAAAGTAAAAAAGCAACCCACAAAATGGGAGAAGATCTTTGCATACTACATAGGTGATGGGGGCTGATCTCCAAAACATACAAAGATCTCCAGAACAACCAAAACACCAAAACAAACAAACCACTCAAGAAATGGACAAGGGAAATGGGCAGACACTTTACAAAGGAACAAACCCAAATGGCAAACAAACATGTGAAAAAATGCTCAAGTTCCCTGGCAATAAGGGAAATCAAAATTAAAACATCAATGAGGTTCCACCTAATGCCAATTAAGAATGGCTCACATACGAAAAACCAACAACAACACTTGCTGGCAAGGATGTGGGGAAAAGGGAACCCTACTCCACTGTTGGTGGGGCTGCAGGTTGGTATAGTCTCTATGGAAATCAGTATAGAGAGCATTCAAACAACGGAAAATCTGCATACGATATGATCCAGCAATAGCACTTCTAGGAATATATCCAAAACACCTGTTACACGAGAAATCAACATGCACCCCCATGTTCATAGCAGCACAATCAGTAATTGCAAAAACTTGGAAGCAACTGAAATGCCCATCAACAGAACATTGGATAAGAAAGCTATGGTTCATCTACTCCATGGAATACTACTCAGTTATTGAAAAAAAAATGAAATGCATTTCTTCGTGGCCAAATGGGCCTAACTGGAATCCATTATGCTAAGGGAAATGAGCCAACCCCAAAAGGTTAGATACAACATGTTTGCCTTAATTTAAGATGAAATGATGTCAATCCAAAAAATAATACTTGTAAATTGTAATATTATTTCAACCTCAAACAGCCTGTATCACATGCAATAAGATGTTGTGATGTAACCAGTGAACCAACAATCAATGAGAGTCAGACTGCTTATGAGCTACATCAAAGAACTGTAAAACCAGATATGCTTTTAATACTCTATGTTATTCTGTAATGGGGAGAGAGAGCAGAGAAATCTTCTACTTTCCTAGAGTGTGTGAGGAAGATGATAAGTATAACCTATCAAGAGTATAACAGGTAACTTACAGACAGCAGATTCGAATCTGCATTAGACATTAGCAAAAACTACAAAGACATACAGTGGGATCCAAGAGCGATAATGACAGCCTCTTAACAGGAGGTCATATGCATAGAGCAGGAGGGGACCCCAGAGAGGAGCAAGAAGACAGCAGGAGGCTTGTATCCCAACCCTGGAGACTCCTGGATCTTCACCAAGGACTATCAATATGGGCACCAAGGACTACATCCCAACTTCCAAGGAGACCATGATGAATTGGGGTGTCCTTGTAGGCCACGAACTCTAAAGTCATCCATTCCCTATCGGATTTCCCACATGGGATAGAAGAAGCCCAGATCCTTCCTCATAGGATCTAATGTCATTGAAACAACAGCCAGGAGCCCTGAGCAGTCCGCAGAAACAGAAGAACAGTAAACTTCCTTCGGGACTCAGGAGAGGAGCTTTCTCTGGTCCTTACTTAGTTCCAACTTTGGCTCCCCACCCTCTCTTGCAGTGACCATCAGGGTCACTTTGGAACCCCCCCAAAATTAGATCAGATAGACAGCAACCAATAAGGAAAGCTTAGAACAGACAGGAAACAGTCATCTCGGACTCAAATATATCCTACTAGGTAGGACACAATGATCAGTTACTCCTCACTAAGGTATTGAAGATTTCTCTGCAAACCCCTCCTAAAACTGTTCTGTTCCTCAACTGTTAACATATGCTTTTTAGAGTTATAAGCCTGTTTGGACTCTCCTAAAATTTACCAACTTCAGTAAAATCATGATTCAATACTATAAACTGCTAAATATAAAAATGAAAATAGACATAAGACAGCTGAATAGTACCCTATAACCATTTTAAGGTGTATAGCAGCCAGTTGTGTATAAACTAAAATTGAAATGTCAATGAAGTAGTCATAGGATGTGGTTAAGAACTTGCATTTTTTAACATATTGGACACTCAATACCATATCAATTAACTTCATGATGTTGTAAATTATTGTTGGAGTTGTGTTGTGGCTTTTCATTAGAGGGGATGATATTCTGCCAGCCCTACTTTCAGACCACGGATGGTCCCACAATGAAACTGTTGAATTTATCTGGGCAATAAGATGCTGGACTCTGCATAGTCCATGCCTACAATGACTAGATATGAACTGTACTATTGTAACAATATGGAGGAATCCAACATAGGGAGAGGGATTTTTAGAGGGGTTGGGGGAATCCCAGAGCCTATGAAACTGTACCATAAAATGAAAAATTTTTAAAAAGTGGTAAAAAAAAGAACAAGGACCTAAAATTCCCAAATGCAGTAACTCCCTTTCCTTTTCTTTATGAATCTCTGTCCTTTTTATATCTCCTTTAAACTTCGCTGTACCCCTTATATTTACAAAATTAAAGATAGTATATTTGATCAAGCCTATGTGCAAGAACTTTAATAAACACCTTCCACAATCTATAAAAATAGGAATAATGGAACAACAGAAGTTTGTTGAAAGTGGAGTCATTTTCCTTAGATAATAATTGACCATTAGTCTTAGTGTTCATTTATTTTTACTACAGAATGACTTCTAAAGGCACAAACACAACTGAACTTCAAGATTTTAGATAATGTACTGATCAGTCGTGACCACGTTGACCAATCTCCCATTTCATTAAGAGTTCTGTAATCAAATCACTCTGAAGTGTTACTTGGCTCCCAATCCCGGAGACTCAAAGCAGGTTTTTCATACGGGAGTTTCTGAGAAATCACATAGCGGGAAAAACCTATTACTCTAATTTCCCCAAACTGATAGTGGCATGTGGTTAGCTTTAGCACTGTGTGCTAATGAGCACCTTAGAGACCTAGCACTCAGAGCAATGAGGACCATCAAACACCAACTACAGAGCAGAAAACAGGCATGAGTGGTCGTACTGCCACAGCCATGGCCACACCCAGCCTTCTAAGCACCAGGTTTACACCAAACATCCAGCGCTCCAGCTTCCCAGCCAAGTGATCTTTTCACACACTACAAAATACGCATTTTTCTTTTACCAAAAGTAGATACAGCTGGCACTTCTAACCTCATTAGCTAGAAATAACCAAATGTATCTGTGACTGCTTCATAGCAAGCCGCCTATAGCCAGTATCAAGTGAAAAGTGAACATTGCAAAGACATTTAGCCATTGCATTGGGCATCAAATGTGTTTTTAAAAACTTTTTAAAAAAGTGGAATTATTCACCAATCTAATATTACACTGGCAAATTTTTATTTGTACATGCATTCTAGAATTAAAGTATTAATAGTATTAAATAGCTTTAAAAATTACTGAGAAGTTTTAAAATAGTGTAAATGCCTAGTAATCAACTATTGAGTTTAAACCTCACATCACGACAATGGAGTCTGAATAACACTGCTTGATTCATCAGGACCTCACATTGACATTCAGTATTCCCATATAGACTGTGGAAGTTCCCTACGAAAAATCATTGCCAAAAAAGTTTTTAAATTTTTAACTGAATGCAATTCTATACAGTCTTAATCGGTTTCTGTCTCAAAGATTTATTTTTATGCCTTTTTCTAATCTAAAGAGAGCACATTTCTTGTCAAAAAAACAGTGTGGTATTTGCAATTGTTAGGTTATCGTGCCTCGTGTATTTGGCTCAGGATACACATAATCCCTATCTTTCCCTGTATTAGATGAGATGACAGGAAGCTCTCAGACATGTTCTGAGCATGTGGTCTCATTAGCATATCTTTCTGTGCTATCTAGAAGCTCCTTGTAGGTTTATTTCATCCTTCTAAAACATCTAGGAGTTTTAAGGTGTTGGCTAATTCCCGCCATGATGGCAGCCTGCACAGGTCTGTTCTTCCTTCCAATTTTTACCAAACTCTCCTCCATCAGCCCAGTGTAGCTCAAGTCTGCTAAGGCACTGAAGTGTTGTCATGCCAACACAAGGCTACTTCAGAAAGTTCATGGGAAAAAATGGAACTAAGCTCATTTTGGTGCCAAAAAAAAAGAAAAAGAAAGAAAAAAATCGTTACTTATAAATGGTGTCCAACAAGTTCCTGGAAAAATACTGAATATTTAAAAACTATGCATAGAGGTATTTTAAAGAGATCAGCTTATTTTGGTGTGAATAGAACTGGAGGAAATGCGTAACTGTGATGACAGCAGAAGACATCAGCCAAAGTGCCATACACAAATCTTCCGGTAGAACTCTAGTTGAAGCACTAAAGATTTTCATCTTTAGGAATACAGAGGTTTAGACTGGCAGGTCATGTTTCGTATGTACAGAAACTGACACTTCTCAGAACTATAGTATTCTTATGTATCTCAAAGTCACTAGTGAAACAGGTGTTTTAAAGGTTTATGATAATGCTGGTAATCACCCAGACAAGACTGAGTTTGCCAGCATATAAAAGCAGGAACTTGTTAGAATGCCTCGCAGCAGTTTTGCTTTGTTTTTAGGAATATCAACTTTGGAATGAAAAATAAGCAGTGTATTCATTACCAAGTTGTATTTGCTTTATAGTAAAGGTGGCTTCTGAATCATTTGGATGTAAGGTGGCATTAATTTTAATATTTTGATTATCCTATTGATAATTTGGCAAGATACAGAAAAATATATAGGAAGTGTTATCATGTTAGGGTCTCAAAATAGTTCTTTCTTGTCCAGTCCAATCAGATAATTAATGGTTCCTAAGACAAATTGTAATTTGTCAAGTCAGAAATCATTAAAAACAAATCAGCCTGGGGTCATCTTACCCAAGAAAAAGACAGAAAATCAACATGTAAGGAATAAGAGTGGGCATGAAGTTACTGTAGCAGTTAAGACGGCCCTCTCCACCCTGGAGCATCTCTGGTTTGAAACCTTGGTCCTGGCTCCCCGATCTGGTCCTCTCCTAATGCAGACCAGGAAGCTGTGGTGCCGACTGCGACCCTGTCAATCAGGTGGAGGGTACACATCGAGTTTCCAACTTGCAGCTTTGGTCTGGCCCAGTCCTGGCCAGGATAGGAACTGGGGAGTGAACCAGTGGGTATGGGATTTCTCTGCCTGTATTTACACTTCTCTTGATCATACCTATCTCCCTCTCTGTTTTGCTAAAATAAAGATTAAACGTTTTAGGTCCTTGATCCACTTAGAGCTAATTTTTGTATAATGTGACAGGTGTGGGTCTTGCTTCTTAATTCTGCAAGCTGCTATCCAGTTGCATTTGTTGAAGAGACCAGGATTTTTGCCTGGATTATTTTCAGTTTTCTTGCCAAAGATTAGTTGACTATTACGTATGTGGGCTCCCTTCTGGTGTTTCTATTCTGTTCCATTGATCTTCTTTGTTTCTGTACCAGTACCAGACTGTTTTGATAACCACTGCTCTGTAGTATTGTGATTCCTCCAGTTTAATTTCTATTCTTCAGGATAGGTTTAGCTATTCATAATCTTTTGTGATTCCAGATGAACTTTTGTGTTGTGGGCTGTGGAGCTGATTTACATTCCTTAAGCTGAGCACTCAGGAATCGGGCCTAAGGCAGTAGCACCTAGCCTTTGCAGACTCATTGGTGTCCTATTGTCCTGTTGATGGGCTTGGGGGAAAGAGGAGATAATATGGTAATAAAGAGGCTTGTGGAGGGACGGCTCAGAGAGACGTCGGCTCCCAGCACTTGTAACACCATCATGGTCTCCGTGTGTCGGTGCTTTTCGCTCGGACATTCGCCGTGCCTACTACGCCGGCTCAGCTAGCCGCGACAAATGGCGCCGTAACGTGGGGCATGGCACAGCGCAAAGGACGTCCGAGGGACCCCTGGAACTATGAAGGTAAGGAATTAGAAATTAAGGAATTTTGAATTAAGAATTCGGAATTTGGGAATTCTGCAGGGGCATAACTGATTTAATCCCCAGACCCTCTCCCTGTGCTAGGGCACGAGGGACAATCTGAGGGACCCCTGGAACTCTGGAGGGGCAAATTAATCTCATCCCCAGACCTTCTCCCCATTCAGGGGCACGAGGGACAATCTGAGGGACCCCGGAAATCCGGAGGCAAGTTTAGGATTTAACTCTAGAGGGGCATAATTAATTTCATCCCCAGACCTTCTCCCCGTCTTGGGGCACGAGGGACAATCTGAGGGACCCCGGAAATCTAGAGGCAGGTTTTATAATTTTTGCAGGGGCATAAGTAAAATTTATCATGGGGCAAGAACTCTCTAAAATGCAGGTAATTAAGGGAATCCGAGATCTGCTCCAGTCACTAGGCACCGACACTAAGCTTAAGGCCTCGCAGAGTTTTTTTGAAACTGTCTGCGATGTATTCCCATGGTTTGCTTTCTTTGTAGTCATCTTTTTTCTCTGGCGCTTGCTAAATATTGGTTGGTCATCCTGTCAAGCAGTGGTGGAAGCCCGCCGTAAGAAATTGTCTGTTAAAAGTAGGAGACAGCTACAAACCAGGGTAAATAAGGAGAAGGAACCCCAGACAAGACAAAGTCTGGAGAAAGTGCGCGAAGGAGATTTGTGGTCCTCTTCTGAGGAGGCTGAGAAGGAAAAGGATGGAAGTGAGTTTGCTGAGGATCCTCCACCTGTAGAGTGTGTGCCAAACAAAAGTCCCTCTTGGACAGGCACAGAGCTCTCTGCGCCGCCTGAGCCATTGGCGCCATCATGTCTGAGCACAGTTGTAAAAGGTTTACAGGAGCAACTTCAGCGCCTCTCCCTTCAGTTGAGGCAGGAGCAGAGTGGATGCACTGTTGGGGCTTGTGCTGGACCCCCGCTTTCAACTTCTCTTTCAGCTGTGGAACGTGTGGTAAAGCAAGCACAGGAGCAGGGAGACCCTGAGGTAGCTACCCTTGCTAGGCGCTTTACCTTCCCAGTAGTTGAGGTAGAGAATCAGCAGGGGCAGAGAATCAGACAGCACCTGGCACTGTCCTTTAAGGACATAAAGAGTCTGAGGGACGCTGTTGCCACATATGGTCCATCGGCCCCCTTTACTGTTTCCATGATTGAAGCCTTAGCACCTAACAATTTGACTCCGGCCGATTGGAAACAGCTCTGTAAGGCTACTCTGGATGGGGGCGATTTTCTAATGTGGAAATCTGAGTTCTTTGAGCTTTGCCTTGACACAGCACGGCAGAATACCCAGGCAGGCTTTCCTGAGAGAAATCATGATATGTTGACAGGAGAGGGGAATTTTGCTAATGTACAGGATCAGATTAATTATGACCCAGGAGTTTATGCACAGACCGCTGCTGCTGCAGTGAGGGCCTGGAAGTCTTTATCACCTAAGGGCTCGCTACATGTACATCTCTCTAAAATTGTCCAAGGCCCGGACGAGCCTTACCAGGCATTTGTAGATCGCCTACTGGTAACTGCAGATAGGGTATTTGGTGATGCAGATCAAGCCATGCCTTTTGTAAAGCAATTAGCATATGAAAATGCCAACAAGTGGTGCCAGGAAGCAATTAGACCTTGGAAGCATGAGCCCCTTAACACGTATCTTAAACTTTGTAAGGACATTGGGAAAGGACAGATAATGGGTGCAGCCATTGCAGAGGCATTGCGTGGTGGCACAACCGTGGGCTCGGGAGCTCGCCCAAAACAAGGATGTTTTAAATGTGGCCGGCTAGGACATATCCGCCGGAACTGCCCACTCCAAGGTTGTGCACAGGCTGCTAATGTGGACAGGCAGTCCCCAGGAGTTTGCCCTCGATGCCAACGTGGGAAACATTGGGCAAATGAATGCAGGTCCAAGACAGTCATCTCCAGGCAGCCATCTGTGCCGGGAAACGGGAGCAGGGGCCAGCTCCGGGCCCCGCAAGCACCAATGTACGGGGCAGCGATTCAGTTTGTTCCTCAGGGACAAAGGTCATTCATGACCTTGCCTGAGGGAGCACAGGCAGTGGAGGATGGGACCTCCATACCACCTCCTACATAGTATTGACACCCCAAATGGGGGCACAGGCTATTCCTACAGGAATTTATGGACCACTACCCCCTGACACTGTAGGGCTTCTGCTGGGATGTAGCAGCACAGCCTTGAAAGGAGTTCATATTACCCCAGGAGTGATTGATGCAGACTATACAGGGGAAATTAAAGTTTTAGCCAGTGTTCATGCTGGGGTTGCAGTGTTGCCCCAAGGGGCACGAATAGCACAGTTAGTGCTGCTCCCCACAGTGAAGTCAGATAATGCTTGCAGGCTTGGACAGAAGAAAGCAGGGTTTGGTTCCAGTGGTGAAGCCTCTGTTTATTGGGTCGCTGATATGGCAAGCCGCCCTACTTTGGAGTTGAGTATAGAAGGAAAGAAATTTACTGGACTTCTAGACACTGGTGCTGACACCACTCTTATTTCACAGAAATATTGGCCCCCAGGTTGGCCTGTTACACCCACCATGACCACTTTACAAGGTTTGGGGATTACCCAAAGCCCCCTAGCTAGCTCCAGGCCTCTAGCCTGGAGGGATAAGGAAGGAAATGGTGGCCATGTTACCCCCTATGTAGTACCAGGTCTGCCAGTTAATTTGTGGAGGAGAGATGTTTTGCAACAAATGGGAGCAGTATTAGTATCTGGTCAGGAATTAGCTATGCAGCAGATGGAGAGGTACGGCTACATTCCTGGAAAAGGTATAGGAAGAAAGCTGCAAGGAATTACTCAACCAATCTCCGTGGAACATAAGAAGGATAAAGAAAGGGCTAGGGCATTTTCCCTAGGGGCCATTGTGATGGTGGCTGAGGTTACTCCACAGAAGATTACATGGAAAAGTTCTCAACCCGTTTGGATTGACCAATGGCCCCTTTCTACAGAAAAAATAGCCGCCGTTAAGGAAATAGTTCAAGAACAGCTAGCTGCTGGACATATTGTCCCTTCCACTTCACCTTGGAATACACCTATTTTTGTGATTAAAAAGAAATCAGGGAAGTGGAGACTTTTACAGGATCTCAGAGCAGTGAATGCTACCATGGAGATAATGGGATCACAGCAGCCAGGATTACCACTGCCTTCTGCCATTCCAAAAGATTTTAATATTGTTGTGATTGATTTAAAGGATTGTTTTTTTTCCATTCCTCTTCATCCAGAAGATTTGCCTCGTTTTGCTTTCAGTGTGCCTTCTGTTAATTTGCAAGAACCATTTGAACGTTACCAATGGAAATTTTTACCCCAAGGAATGGCTAATAGTCCTACTATGTGTCAGATTTATGTGGCTGCCGCCTTAAAACCGGTGCGCGCCAGCTTTCCCTCTGTTATGATTGTTCATTATATGGATGATATTTTGCTGGCAGCTCTATCTACTCAGGTGTTGCAATCCTGTTTGTGTAAGTTACAGCAAGAGTTAGAAAAAGCAGGATTAGCTATAGCCCCAGACAAAATACAACTTGTTTCTCCATTTAATTATTTGGGATTTCAACTTTTTCAGAATTGTGTTAAACCCCAAAAAATTTCCATAGCCACAGAAAAGCTGCGAACTCTTAATGATTTTCAGAAATTGTTAGGGGATATAAATTGGATGAGGCCCAGTTTGAAACTTACTAATGCAGATTTGAAACCTTTGTTTGACATCTTAAAAGGTGACTCCTCTCCAACATCCCCTAGGGTAATGACTATGGAGGGACTTCAAGCCCTACGCAAAGTTGAGATAGCGATTGAACAATCCCATTTGACCAGGATTGATTACAGTACTCCACTTTTATTTATTGTTATAGCATCCTCATATACACCTACAGGGGTATTTTATCAGCAGGGACCTATTTTGTGGGAACATTTGCATGTCTCTCCTGCTAAGACAATTGTGCCTTACTATTTGGCCATAGCAGAGTTGATACAAAAGGCCACTAAAAGCAGCCTAAGACATTTTGGGAAGGTCCCAGATACCATTATTGTTCCATACACTCAGAAGCAGCTTTTGTGGTTGCAGAATATGGAAGAGACCTGGTCAATACTTTTGAGTACTTTAAATGTTAATTTTGACAACCACTATCCCAAGGACCCCATTGTACAGTTTTTTATTTTGCATCCTGTTGTTTTTCCACTTGTAACCTCTCTTCAACCATTGCCAGAAGCTTTAACTGTTTTCACTGATGGGTCGTCAAATGGTCAGGCAGCTTTTGTAGTAGATGGCCAGGTTACCACCATCCCCACATCTTTTGTCTCTGCACAGGTTGTAGAATTGGTGGCCGTTCTTGCCGTCTTTCAAACATTTTCCATGCAGCCCTTTAATTTGTATTCTGATAGTGGATATGTTGCCCATTCCCTTCCTGTGCTGGAGACTGCGGGCCATATTTCTTCCCACTCTACAGCAGCATCTCTATTTGCTAAAATTCAGGCCTGTATTTGGGCCCTCAAAGATAAATTCTTTGTGACTCATATTCGAGCCCATACAGGTTTACCTGGGCCCTTGACATCAGGAAATGCGGCTGCAGATTCAGCCACCAAATTGGTAGCCTCAGCTCTTGAAGAAGCTCAAAAGGCACATGCTAGATTTCACTTGAATTCTAACACGCTTCGTTTGCGCTTTAGTCTGACTAAGGAACAAGCCAGAACCATCGTGAAGCAATGCTCAGTGTGCCCTCAATTTTTACCTGTTCCTCGTTATGGTGTAAATCCCAGAGGACTGTTGCCCAATCATGTCTGGCAAATGGACGTGACACACATCCCAGAGTTTGGGACACTAAAGTATGTGCATGTCACTATCGATACTTGTTCTGGATTTATTTTAGCTACTCCTCAGACAGGAGAACAAGTCAGACATACTCTAGCCCATTGCTATGCATGTTTTTCCATCTTGGGAACTCCTAAAGTTATCAAAACTGATAATGGTCCTTGCTATACTAGCAGCAAGTTTCGTGATTTTGCTGCCTCCCACCATATACAATTAATTACAGGTATTCCTTATAATCCTCAAGGACAAGGTATTGTGGAACGTGCCAACCGTACTATTAAGGATTACCTTATTAAAACCAAAAAGGGGGAATATAGCACTCCCCGAGATCATTTGAATCTTGTATTATTTATTTTAAATTTTCTAACATTGGATGCTGAAGGACGGTCTGCTGCAGATCGTCATTGGAATCCGTCTCAGAAGCAGAAAGGTTATGTTATGTGGAAGGACCCCTTGACTGGTAAGTGGCTAGGCCCAGATCCCGTCCTCATTTGGGGGCGAGGATCAGTTTGTGTTTTCCCAGAAAATGAAAATGGTCCGAGGTGGATTCCTGAGAGGCTTGTCCGGCAAGCTTCTGCTGCTGAGTCTTGTGAAAGCTCGGATACTGGACAAGATGATGGCATTTGAGTCGGAAGATCAACGGGACAAGCAAGTATATTAGGCCTTTATATTTAACATAAGTATATCAGTATTTTGTCGCTGTTCTGCAGCGTGTTCCCTGACTGTTGGCAAAGCCGAAGTTTATCAGTGGCTTTGGACTTTGTTCTCTGAGAGCTATGTGGGATGGGGGAGGAAGTATTGAGCCTTGCTATTACCCATCCGTGCTGTGCTTTGATTTGAAACTCCTTTTGTTTTGTTTATTTTTTCCCCACCTTGTCTTGGATTCACCAGAGCATGTCTCTCCCAGGACAAATGCTTATCTTAACAGGTACTTACTTCCCCAACAGACAAGGGTGACATTTGCATTTCTATTCCCCACCTGAAGCCTCAGCCCACTTCTCCAGGCATTGGCAAGGAGGAGGGTTTCAGACTGGCCTCTTTATCATTTGAAAGGGACCAAGGAAGTTGGCCAGTGACACCTTTCTGGCCTTTTGTCCCATGGCCAGGTACCTTGGATACCAGGAATTTTCTTTGTTTTTGGAGAAACATCTTTGAGAGGAAACTTTACGGGTTTTTCTCTCTTGTTTCTCCTCCCGCCACTATGGCAGAGGATTAGTTCCTTCTTTCCTCTGAACCTGAGGACTCGCTCTTGTGAGTGAACCTTAGCTCTTTGAATTTGAAGCTTGTGTTTGCTTGTGTTATCCCTATGCTTCTCTCTTAAGCACAGGAGATGCCTCTGAAAGGAATGACACCAAGTTCCAGTGCACCCTGACAGCATGCTGGAATGGCTATTGCGATTCTGCTGTTATCCTGCAGCTGCCCTGAATCCCGCCTGTGCCTGTTGGGACTGATGGAGAGGCCTATGTTGGCCTGATAAGAATAAAAGAGACTTTGGCATAACGGCGACCATCATAGCCAGTACATCAACAGCCGCCACCACCAGCTACCGTGGTGACAGTGAACAAGGTTGCAGAACAGACTGCCAGAGTTATGGAACAACAGGACTTTACTGATGAACATGAGCGGGTGGGCATGACTATGCTGGACTATGGGTTGATTTGTTGGAAAAGAAATAGCAAATGCTGTTAGATTTGGTCTAGGCCTCCTGTACCCCATCGTATGCCTTTCTGTTGTATTGTATGCATTTCTGTTTTATCATCTGTGCAGGTGCTAATTGTTTTCCCAAGCCTGGGAACTGCTGTCTGCTCATTGTTACGAGCTAAGTTACTCCTAAGATCATGGCCTCTTGCCTCCCATTGTGCCTTTAATGTATGTTTCACCTGTGAAGTGCTTTGTTTTCCCAAGCCCGAAAACTGCTGTTTGCTCTTTGCTACTGAGCTGATATTCACTCCCAGCCTTGGAACAGGGTTACCAGCCTCCCCAAGTATGGTTGAGCAGCTGCAGCAGACAAGGCGTTGAATGGCAGCCAGTGACGGGTAAGATGGACCGGGAACTGATCAACCTAGGACAGGGTCTCCGTCATGCTACGGAGGTTCCCGATGACGGGTAAGGCTGATAACCTGAGAGTCCACAACCTAAGACAGGCGCATTCAAGTCTGCTTTAATACAGAAGGGGGAATATGTTGTGGGCTGTGGAGCTGATTTACATTCCTTAAGCTGAGCACTCAGGAATCGGGCCTAAGGCAGTAGCACCTAGCCTTTGCAGACTCATTGGTGTCCTATTGTCCTGTTGATGGGCTTGGGGGAAAGAGGAGATAATATGGTAATAAAGAGGCTTGTGGAGGGACGGCTCAGAGAGACGTCGGCTCCCAGCACTTGTAACACCATCATGGTCTCCGTGTGTCGGTGCTTTTCGCTCGGACATTCGCCGTGCCTACTACGCCGGCTCAGCTAGCCGCGACACTTTTGTATCATCTTTTCTATTTCTGAGAATGTTGTTGGGATTTTGATTGGGATTGCGTTGATTCTGTATATTGCTTTTAGTAATGTGGTCATTTTGATAATGTTGATCCTGCCAATCCAGGAACATGGTAAGGTTCTCCATTTTTCAAGGTCTTCTTCTATTTCCTTTTTAAATGTTTTATAGTTTTCATCATAAACCATCGAACTATTAAAGGAAAACACAGGAAACACACTCCAAGATATAGGAACAGGGAAAGACTTCTTAGAAAAGACACCAAAAGCAAAGGCAATCAAAACTAAAATAAACAAATGGGACTACATCAAACCAAAAAGCTTCTGTACAGCAAATGAAACAATTAACAAAGTGAAAAAGCAACCAACACATTGGGAGAAAATTTTCACACACTACACAGGTCATAGTGGACTAATATCCAGGATTTACAAAGAGCTTCAGAAACCCACGGACAGAAAAAAAACCCTGTAACAAAATGGGCAAAGGAAATGAACAGACATTTTTCAAAAGAACAGATTCAAATGGCTAACAGACATATGGAAACATGTTCAGGCTCCCTAGTCATCAGAGAGATACAAATGAAAACCACGTTGAGATACCATCTAACTCCAGTGAGACTGGCCTACTTTCAGAACTCCACTAACAACACCTGTTGGCATGGATGTGGGGAGAAAGGCACCCTCCTTCACTGCTGGTGGGAGTGTAGGCTAGCACAATCACTGTGGAAATCAGTATGGAGAGTGCTTGGAAAATTGCAAATAAGTCTGCCATATGACCCAGCTATCCAGCTCCTAGGAATATACCCAACAGAAGTGAAATCTGCATGTGAGAAGGGGATCTGTAATCCTATATTTGCAGCAGCACAATCTACAATAGCAAAAATGTGGAAACAATCCAGATGTGTGTCCAAACAGCAGTGATTAAAGAAACTGTGGTACATCTACTCCATGGAATATTATTCTTCTATTAAGAAGAATGAAATTGGGCCTGGCACAATAGCCTAGTGACTAAAGTCCTCACCTTGCACACACCGGGATCCCATATGGGCGCCGGTTCTAATCCCGGCAGCTCCACTTCCCATCCAGCTCCCTGCTTGTGGCCTGGGAAAGCAGCTGAGGACGGCCCAAAGCTTTGGGACCCTGCACCCTTGTGGGAGACCTGGAAGAGCTCCTGACTCCTGGCTTTGGATCGGCACAGAACTGGCCGTTGCGCTCACTTGGGGAGTGAACCATCGGATGAGAGATCTTCCTCTCTGTCTCTCCTCCTCTATGTATATCTGCTTTTCCAATAAAAATAAATAAATCTTTAAAAAAAAAAGAAGAATGAAATTATACTATTTACCACTATGTGGTCCCCACTAGAGACCATTATGCTCAGTGAAATGAGTCAATCAAAAAAAACAAATACCATATGTTCTCTCTTATATAAGGAAACCAGCAAGGAAAGTGTAACTTCAATAATCCGATCCATACTGTTTTTTGTTTGTTTGCTTGCTTTTTTTGGATGTATCCCATGTGTTTTGATGTTTTTTTATTTCAGTTTCTTTATTCTAAATAATTTCTTTTCTCTTGTCAAAAAAAAAAGAATAGACATTTTAAAAACAAAATCAAGACAATAAAAGTAAACTATTCATAAATCCCCATGCTGACACATAGAAATACATAATATATGTAACATAAAGTAACACCATTTATTCAACAACTAGTGCTTGCTTAGCGCTATACTAGTTGATTTAAAACTATAATGTATAAGCATTTTTAGGTAAATAGTTAAATTTGTTTTATAATATTTTGGGTTTTTTACCCAGAAAATTAAGATTAATAAAATTTGATTGCTCACTTAAGTTTATAGCTAATTGGTGGTAGAACTGGGATTTTATTCCAGGTTTTTCTCCCACATTATAAAGCACATAGAGTTTAGAAAATTGAGCAGAATAAGTTGCATTTATAACTTAAATTTGAAATTTCAAATTTCAAATTTGAAATTTGAAACAAATTTTAAAATCCTGAATGGTCTACTACTCCAACACAGTAACATTTTTGATTATGTAATAACAAAACCCAGTGTGTTCTTATCATTAGGTTGGAAAACAAAGTGCTGTAATGGATAGCAACAACAGGCCATTCCTGCCCTTTGTTAAAACAATGAGAACCTTAGAACAGAGCTCCTTCTGATCCAAGCCTAGAGCACTCCGTTAGCAATACACACACATATCTGAAACTCCATTCTGTAGCCATTTCTGCAACAGGAATCCAGCCTTCGTTTGTCAGTGACAGAGAACACATTTACAATTCTCTGAATGGACCACAATGTTAATTCAGCACGAAGGTGGAGTGTGTATAGTGATAGGACACACAGCTAGGCTTCTTCCAGTCTCAGCCTTCATGAGGAATTTTAAGTCAACACCCCCATACGCTGCACATCTCCTGGTATAGAGTGCAACCAGAGGATCTGCTTTCCCATAGTCGTCTCTGTAGTTTTTCCTCCCAACTCAAAGCTCAATGAGGTGTCTACCATCCATTGCATCTCTATTTCCAGAACTTGCATGCCTTTTCAAGTGACTCTACCCGGATGAGATTTCAAAACATGTTTCCCACACAAGGCAGACCCTTTGCCCACACTTCATCTATATTTTATTCTTAGCCTGCATGCAAGGTGATCCAGCACTGACAGGTACAACCAGAACTGGTGGGTCTTCTTGAGTTTTCTGAAGTAGGCATACAGAAAACACTAGTATGTTCTGGGAGACACTGCTGGGCACAGTGAGCACCTTCTCACTTGGAGTACAGAGCGATCTGAATTGCACAGTGCCAGAGGGCCTGGTGACCAGCGGCCAAAGACTGTCCAAGACTACAGAGAACTTCTCGAACGTTACACTAATCCTTTCAACTAAAGATCCCTGAGTGCTGTTAAGCTTGGACAGTAGATCCTAACCTTACCCTGTCATTGCACTTTTTGTGTAAGTTTTTGAAGACTCTCATATATAATTTCATATAAGCTTCAGTAAAGTTCAAAATACTCAAGAGTGCTCTAACTCTTTTAAGAGAAATGACATGAGAGCACAATCGTCTTTTTGATTTGTTGAAGTTTGAAATTGTGGAAATTTTAAGGAAAACAATTTTTGAAAAAAAAAGCATGGGAAAGGAAAAATAACTGACATCAAGAATATATCCCAACAAAAAAATCTACCTGGAGTCGATTTTATTGCACTTAAGAGATTTTACCAACTATTTTGCCATCTCCACATGTAAACCTACTTCATCGCCCAAACTGTGTGTGCAATACTGTGATTTATGATACTATCTATGTGTTTGCTTTTTGCCCAATTTTCTAGTGCTCTGCTTGTTAAATCTTTAGAATCTCAGAAGTGATAAATCTTTCATGTCTATTGCAATAACTGGAGTCTGGAACCCTTGAACTGCTGGTTGGGGTTGATCATTAGAAAGACCAAAGCAACATGAAAGAGCTGGAACATGAAAGAGCTGGAGCTTGAGGATGAGGAAATCTAC
Organism: Ochotona princeps; assembly: GCF_030435755.1. Lineage (NCBI taxonomy): Eukaryota > Metazoa > Chordata > Mammalia > Lagomorpha > Ochotonidae > Ochotona > Ochotona princeps. Next base: position 160,629,949 of record NC_080832.1, read on the forward strand.
ACTGATCACCAATGACTGGTGATGCCATCGACTGTGTCATCATAATGAAGCTTTCACAAAAACCCAAGGAATTGAATTTGGAGAGAGTCTGGATTAGGTGGACTGATAGGGAGGTTCCCAGAAGTTGGTATCCCTAGAGACAGCCTAGAGACTCCATGTCCTTCTCACAAACCTTACTGCATCTCCTGCCATCTCTGGCTAATTATCTGCACCCTTTACGACACCCTGACAATAAACAGTGTTCCTGAGTTCCAAGCTACTCTAGAAAATTGAGCCCAGGAAGTGCAGGGAGGTTAGATGTGTCAAAGGATTCCGGATTCACAGCCAATGCATCAGGAGAAACAAGACAGAATCCTGGTGTTCAGGGACACCTGCAGTGAAGGCCTAAGCTGTCCATCTGATGTGACGCAGTGTCCAAGCAGAGAGTGTCAGAACTGAAGTAAAGAAAACCTGCCCAGAGTTGGCTGGAGAAATGCTTGTTCACTGCTTGGGGAAAGGGTAGTTGTGAATCCAGATACACTTGGTACCAGAAACACTGTGTCAGAACAGCAAAAGAAGCTTCGATTTTTTTTTTTTTTTTTTTACTCCCTCGGTCCAATACTACACTGACTAGGGAGTAGGTTGGAGGGAATGGTCATTGAAATAAACTGTTTTGTGTATACTTCTCATCCTGAAAGGTGGACAGCATTTATATTTTTCAATATGATTTGTTTTCAATAAATTTAAAAATATACAGTGATTCAAACTCAGGAAACAGCATAAAATGACCAACCTCCTATAATCTGTTTTTTTTTTAACTGATGGTAAATAGAAATTCAATTGCATAACAGTTTTATTAAACTTGTTTAATTTCTGGATATTATTATAATAAGAGAATTCCAGATTCTTAACGAATTCTACTAATATACATATGGCCAAATTCATATAAATAGCAAAATAGAAAATTATCATCCCTGATTAGTTGTAAAATGCATTTTTTTTTCTATTATGTTATTGTTGAAATGGAGAATACTGCAATAGTTCAAGACCAATCCCTGCCTTTGCTTTACAATTTCTTTGATGGTTTGGTAAAGAAGAAAACGGAGACTCCAGCTGATTTCTATATTCACTTGCTAAGTACTACAAACACTCAGGTACAGGTTTTTCGTTTTGCGTGTATGTGTCTGGGGGAGGTAGATATGCTTTCATCTCTAGTGTTAAGTATGGACAGTGGAATTTCTTGATTCTATGATAATGCAGGCTTCCTTTTCTGGAATTTTCAAAATATTTATTCTACCTAATTCCAAATATCATTCAACTTTTCTCTGATATCATTCATTTCTGTACATTTGTTTCCATAGTTTTAAACTATGAGTTTTAACTTATAAGTTATATTTTCCCAATGATTCCCATGTACTTCCTGAGTCAAACTAAATTTAGATTGACATGTTACACTAACCATTCTTCTATTCTCTGGTTGAATGTTACGGTTAAAAGTACTTGGCTCAGATTTTCAATTTTCTTGTTACATGTATGAACATAACCTGCTTTTTCTATTGCTATTCTGCTCATGAAAGGGGTAAATAGTTTAAGAGTGCCCTCTTCTGTTAGTTTAAAGAAGACGAACTAATTCACATTTGAGGGGATTAAGTAATGAATGTTCCACTGTATCACAGGTACTGCTGGGCATAGGAAAAACCTGATTCCAGGAAACATGCTAACTTTAAGTAGAGACGAAAAATACCAAGCATACTTAAGCAGGAATGTATGAAAAATGTTCATTATTTCCTCTGTTTTATAAAGCATTATCTGGACATGCCAAATGTTGCAACAAACAAAAAGTTTAAAGACAAGACAGAGAGTTTATAGGGCCGTTAATAAGGAAGGAAAATGTGAGAAAAAAAACCAGCATATTAGCAAATATTCTAATAGTCAGAAGGAATCCTCAGCCGTAAGTTGAATAGGTTATGAGAAGTAAGTGATTTATTCTCTAAGAAGATGTCATAGCCTTTGTCTCATTACTCTCCTCATCACTCACTTCTCTCCAGCCCCTTTGAGCTCCTACACCACCAGACCAGGGTGCTGCACCCGCATAGTGACGTAAAGACATAAGGAACGCATAAGCTCCTCATTCAAATTAAGGGTTTAATTGACTGTTTGTTCTTTCAAACATTTTATATCCACTTTTCTCAATTTGTCTTCCTGCTACCTGCAGCATATCACACTATTTGCTCTACCTTGTTTTGTTTTGTTTTTGTTTTTGTTTTGTCTCCCCCACTAGAATGCAGGTTTCATGAAAGTAGTTTGCTTTTTCTTTTATTGCTACTTCTCCAGCATCTGGAATAGTTCTTGGGATCCTGTCAGCATGCAACAAAAATCAGCTAGATAAATTGTTCAACAGTGCCGTGGCAGATGCTCATGTTGATTGTTCTCTATTTCCCACAAGGGAGTCTGCCTTCTAGAACTTTGGCAGCCCCCTCCACTCAGGCCCTTGGATTCAAATCATGATTGCATGTTCCATAGAACAATCAAGGTGAGGTCAGGTCCTACCATTTCACTTCCGTTGTACAGCCAACCGTAGGTGTCACTTCTAGAACTAGGAAGAAATACCACGCAAGAGCCGCATCCAAGTCTGCCATCCAAGTGACCATGCAATGGGCCACATGGTGCAACCTAAACAAAGAAAACCACTTGCTTGGGAACAACAAAATGCAAGTGAGGGTGGAAAGCAGTGTGCAGGCAGAGGGCCGGCTCTCTCATTTTCCACCCTCACAGCTACACAGGGGCAGAAACTGGGCCCTCAATCAGCCTAGAGAAAGTACTCACACATGGCAAGATATTTGCCAAGCAAATCACATTGTCTCTGTGCCTTGCTCTGAACCAAGAGACAATGAGATGAATACCCTCTCCACCCCCCACCGTAGCCAAACAAACTTTACATCACACTTTCTTTCTCTCTCAATCAGGTGCTAGCACTGTAATTGTTGCCTCAGGTTCCGTTCTCTGCAGGATGCATGCTAACACAGCCTGATGTTTCCATTCTTTGGAATCAAGGAACTAGCTACGATTCTTGACTTCGTATGAGACAATGCAGCACTTACAATTCATGTCACTGTATTCAAAAGGATCTGGGTGTAAACCCAGTTACACCCATTTTCTAACTACTTTAGTCTGAACAACTCACAGTCTTTAAGATCCTTATGCTCGTGTGTAAAAAAGAATGTGGACCTGCCACTTGCTGTTGTGTAAGGATAAAATGACATAACATACTACAGCGTTTGACACAAAATAATTATCCATAGAAGCAACAGAGGAAAAGCTGATTACTTATCATAATAGACTAAGATGCTGTGATGAATATTTTAGAAGAAAAGGATTCCAAAAATGGGCATTAATGGGATGCTTTTCTACTGCAGAACATAGCTTTGAGCAGAGAAAAGCTCTAAGCAATGTCCTATATTACCTCAGAATACAGTGTTAATACACTCATTATGCCGACTCATACATGTTAGTGATCTCTACCTAGGATGACGAGTGAGAAAATCACAAAGATATATATGGACATTTTTGTGTACATATTTCTCACCATGAAACACTTTGCATATACTGTCTCATCTGCCTGTTCCCAGTAACGCTGGAGCACATATTGCAATTGTTCATATTGAACATTCTTATTGCGCTTAAGAGATGAAAAGATAAACAAGGCTGGCCACAGTTGAAACAAGCTTACCAAGGTTTCACGTTGCACAGTAGAGCTAGCTGCTGTGACAAACGATCCTACTCTTGAGTGTGGAACTGTTTGTAGGCAATATGCCCTGCAAGAGCAGCCATGTATCACTTCTCCTGTCTTATGGCCATGCCCCCCACTAAGGCCCCAGAGGCCTCTCCCTTCAAGGACAGATGAATAGCACACCTCTTTTTCCTTTGCCTCAGCACAGGCATGGCTTCTAGCACTTCCACTCACATGCTACAATCTTGGGACTAAGGTTATACATGAAGAGCATGGGAACCCAGGGGCGTGTGCCACGACAAGGTCCCTAATAGCCAGTCATAACTCTCTGGTACGAAAGCAGGTGTGAAAATCTGATGGACAGTTAGCCCTGAGAGCATGGAGGGCTAGAAGTAATGCCGACCAAGGGCACAAGGACATGAAGGCGTGTGTTCTCTCTGCCACTCCAAGCTGCCTTTCTTGATAGAAGCAACTCCATGAAAATCCATCACAAAGAGAAAACAGACACCTCTCACACACTTCTGTTGCGCTGTTCTATGTACAGAATATGTGGCTTTTTATTTTGAACGAAAACAATATCAATGCCAGAGTGATGGCTCAATTGGATAAACCTCTGCTTGTAAGGGCAACCATCTCATAGCAGCGCTGGCTTGTGTCCTGGCTGCTCCTCTTCCCAGCCAGCTCCCTGCTTGTGGCCTGGGAAAACAGTAGAGAATGGCTCAAGAAAAGGTATGGGACCCTGAACTCATATAGAAGACCTGGAAGAAGCTCCTGGCTCCTGGCTTTGAATCGGCTCAGCCCCCTCCACTGCAGCCATTTGGGGAGTAAAGTAGCAAACGGAGGATAATTCTCTCCATTTTTCCTCTCTGTAACTCTGCCTTTCCAATAAAAATAAATAAATCATAAAATATGGAAAATTCCAACTAGTTGCTGAATGAATAAGTTAATATTCCTTTAAAGACTAGAACCCAAAGGCAGTATCACAGTACTGTTACTTACTTTTGCATATTTTAATAAAACTTGAAAACATACAAGGGTACTTCAAAAAGTTCATGGAAATTCAAAAAACGTTAAGCTTATTTTTTGGCAAATAATTTTGAAATCCATAATGTTTGCTACTAATAGCGCATTTTGTAAGTATCCTTGTACAAATATAGAGATCATTTGAGAAGGTGAACAAAGCCAAAGCTATGGCACACTTCGTTATCACAGCTTTCCATGCGTCTGTAACAAACATGTCTAACAAAACAGAGAGTGACCTAAGACTCAAACGTTGAGAGCAACCATCTCATGATTCACTTCTGGTCTTCTGTCTCGATTCCTGCTTAAGCTGAGTAGTTCATTTGAGGTGAATTACCCAACATGGAAACTGAAGACACAGTGATAAAACACTAAGACAGGATCATGTGTGACATGATATAATTTGCTCACAGATGTAAAAGGTAAACTTTTAACCTACTTGGCTGAGATGTCCACTGACGTGTTCTGGCTACAGCTGCTAATGAAAACATTCTGCTAAGGCAGACATTAGGAGGCAGCGGTGACGCTGCTCTTGTTGGACACCTGTTCCCACAGAGGTCTCAACTAAGTACTCAACTCCCAACTTCAGTTGTCTCTGCGCTTCTCTCTGCGTCTCTCTCTCTCTCTCTCCTTCTTACCTTCGTTCTCTCAAATAAAAAATTTTTTGAAATACATATAATTATGGTTTATCTGCTGAAGATTGAATCTGAGAGTGTAGTAACGAAATCATCTATTTTTAAAGACTTATTTATTTTTATTGGAAAGTAAGATATACAGAGAGGAGGAGAGACAGAGAGGAAGATCTTCCATCCGATGATTCACTCTTGGAGCGGCCGCAATGGCTGGAGCTGAGCCAATCCGAAGCCAGGAGCCTCTTCCAGGTCTCCCATGCAGGGTCCCAAGGCTTTGGGCCATCCTCAGCTGCTCTCCCAGGCTGCAAGCAGGGAGCTGGATGGAAAGCGGGGCTGTAGGGATTAGAACCAGCACCCGTATGGGATCCCGGCACGTTCAAGACGATGACTTTAGCCATTAGGCTACCACACCAGGCCCCCCAAATAATCTATTTTTACTTCAAATAAAAGCATTCATGTTTACAACTAAATGTTTTTTAAAAGAATCAAGCAACATCATTCTATTATGGAATCCAGTATATTCATTGCCCATCTGTTTCTTCTAATTGTTCCCATAAGCATCAGAGTTAGTGTTATGAAAAAAAAAAATACATTTTCTTATATACTTAAATGCTGGTGACACACTAGCACTTTTTAAATTTTAATTTTTAATTTTTGATGATGTTAATATAGTTGATGAGAGTGGGATGGAGCAAGGGTTAGGGAAAAGTGGGTGTGATCATTGTTTCCAAAGTTTTTTTTTTTTTCTCCTTCTTGTTTCAGGGGGCACACTAGAACTTTTAAACGTGCTTTATCGTACATGCTCCTGCCTCACGCATCAATTAATTCCACATAGTCTAAAAAAAAGAGGGATTTGCATATGGTAGTATGGACCACTTGTGTGGTATAAATATACATGTATGCATATACATATATATATATAAGTGTGTATGTATATATAGCTAAATAAACATTGTAGACACATAAATTATCTGCATAACACTAAATCCTGATTATACAAGAGCTAAAGAAAAGACAGTGCTTTCTGGCTGAGCTTAGAAAATGTAATTTCTGTAATGAATCATCTTTTCGCATTACGGCCTTGAGAGTAAGGCCTAGACGGAGAAAACTTACATATACACATAGAAAGAGAGAGCAGGAGAACCTGCAAGTAAGAGCATCATCCAAAACGAAATGAGTCCAAACCAGCGAGTGCTAAACAGTCAGACACCGTAGCAAAGGCTCCGAGGGACTTTTAGTTAGCCACGATGAGCTTAACATTGATCAGAGTAAGAACACAGCTTCCACCGGTTTTGTTTTACTTCTCCTTACAGTTGGTGGCTAGATGTGTTTTCTTTGACATGCTCAGCCCTACCTGGCTATGCTAATGTTCATCCTTACCCTGAGAAGCTGCTGTGACACAAACAGTGGGTCCATCCTCAGCTCACCACTCTGACGAGATTAAGCGATGCTTTTTCTGGTGCTGCTACCCCCTGCGTGTGGACATCTTAGTACATCAAGGTAAGAAAGCGCAGGATTCAGAACGGAAGGAAAAAATACCTGAAATATGTAATGGAAAACAGAAACTGGCTTCCTAATGTAATAACTCCTCATCATAAAAGAAAAGAAAACACGTGAGAAGACTGTGGAAGACCATGGCAGGATATTCTTTTTCTGTTTTTTTTTCACTCCCCCCTACGGGTAACAGCAAAAAGAGCCTTGGCTGAGAACCCTCCAAAACTCATGAGAATTTTTGCTTGAGTCTTTTCTATCCTTTCATCTTTCTACGCAGAATAGCACTGTGATTGTCAGTTCTGCGTTCACAGCAATTTATCTTTCAGCTTCACCTGTTTCAGGTGATAAATACACCGTTCCCACGTAACTGGGGTGTTGCTGCAGTTAATTGCAAGCGTTAGGGATTATTTCATCAGGAACATCATTTTCACCACACAGCTCTTCACGTTCTATTTAAGTGCTTCTTACTAAACAAAAACTTCAGAAAGAATGTTTTCTGAGAAAAATAATGAAAACTTGGGAGATACAATAGACATTATCTCTCTCCACAAACGCCTAGAAATAAGACCGCGCTTCTCTCCCAAACCGAAGGGAACATCTAGAAAACGAGAAGTCATGACTTCTTCTCAAATGTAACTTACAACCCAAACTACACATTTTGTATCGAGTTTCTTCAATTTCACTTATAATGCTATGAATTAATTGTACCATAAACTTACCAATCCTGTCCTATTTTCTACCCGTATGACTGGCAATAAACTACAGCTATTTGCTGAGATTGATATGTTTTTCCTAAACTTGGATGTTATTCTCCTTGTATCATTTTGTTATAAATAATAAAAAAGCAAAGTGCTTCCTAGCTTGTTATCACAATAGCTCACCATACTCTAACAAAAAAAAAAAATACTCTTCAAATTTTACTTTTATTTTTGGACTAAGTTAAAATACTTCTGAAATATGTATGCATTGACTTTGAGATAAGATGTAATTGTAATATTAAATTTTATTGAAATTTCTCAGGTCCTGATTTGTGTACAGGCTTCTGCCCTGAGTTCCCATGAAGCAGTAAAACGTTTAAAATACTGTCTGTGCAAATGCAAAATTTATGAATTCACACATCTCTGGTTGATTTATGTGAAATAATAATGCACTATTTAATGCTTAAACATGGCTAGGAGCGATGGTAGGCTATCAAGACGTACAATGGAATAATAGATTTATAAGACGGATAACCTTCTTGCCTAGAGAAGCTTGTTTAAAGGTGTTGTACAGATATATTAAACTATATGTAATTTTATACTAACTTAATGCTGTAGGGCTCTACTGCAAGCAATAAAAGATTACAACCATGGCATTTGCAATAATAAAATGATCTGGCTATTCAACATGAGGTATCTAAGGACCAAAAGAGATAAGAAACTTGTTTAAAACTTTTGCCCTCTTTCATTCGTTGCGCTTCACCAAATATATATGTATTTTTCCTCTTATGGGACCAACATAAATCCCTGGCCTACTGGTGAGCGTTCATCAAATATCTGAGGCGACAGCTTTTTTCGTGAGGACAATGATTGGGTACGTCCAGGCCACCTCCAGACACATTTGTCAAACACTGGATCTGCTCAGCAAAGCAACTCAAACCTTATTAGGATGTGATGATAGAATTAGAATGGACAATTTGCTGATCAGCTCTGTCTTACAGTTTTGTGTTTTTTTTAATTAGGGAAGGGAACTTTTTCTCCAAGTGATTTGTTTAATTTTATTTGAAAGGTAGAGAGCTAGGAAAACAGAAGGACAGAAAAAGGTATTGGCAGGCCCCCAGAGCTCCGGTCTGGGTGTTCACTCCCGGATGCTGGCAGGGGCAGGACTGAGCAAGCACGCAGCCAGGACGTCAGGACGGATACCTTCCATGGACGTTAGGGATGAACACCTGGGGCTTTCAGCGCCTGCCTCCCACAGTGTGCATTAACAGCTGAAGTTGAAACCAGAAGTGAAGACCTGGATTCAGGTACTCCCCAGCATCCCAAGGTGTGCGTTAACAGCTGAAGTTGAAACCAGAAGTAAAGTCACCACCTGGATTCAGGTACTCCCCAGCATCCCAGGCAACATCTTAATTGCCAGGCCAAACGCACGAAGTCTATTCTGGGAGGTTTTTGACCATTGTGATGTTAAACACAGACATGCATCACCCCAATTTTTATGCTCATACAAATTAAAAGATACAGAATTTTTTAATGTTTAAATTAATTGTTTCACCATAGAACACATTGAATTGTGTAATGATTTGCTTTCACAGCTAAATCTTTGTCCAAATAGGGTGATGAACTAAAGAAAAATCCTTCTAAAGTACAGATATAAACAAGATATATATATATTTAGAATATTTTCATTTGCAGAAATTTCAACTAATTTTAACAAATATATCCACCTGTCCACATGCTGGTAAGCAGCAATTCACAAAACTTTTTAATAATCAATGAGTTATGTTAAAACAAAATAATCTCATTTTGTCCAAAGCAGAATTTTAATATAATCTCCGTTCAAAGAGCGCAATCTTCTAAATCAAACATTTAATGTAATTTACTTGTAAGAGTTACAAACCTAAAGAAAATAACCCAAATTATTTTAAAAAGATGAGTGACTCAACTTAGGAAACAAAGATTAATGTTAAATTTTCAAATTATTTTGTAAAAGACACATCGAAGCCAAATTGAATTTTTTAATAGTTTCAAAATGTGCCTGAAAGTTATTTCTTCACATAGCCCATATGGCCATAGTCTCTATATAAGAAAAGGTTTTCAAAGTTTAATTTTGGAAATAATTTTGTGAACTTCAAGTTAGCTGTATTCATCAGCAAGCAGCCTCTTTACATATCAACCATCAGACATGTTTGACTCCTTTCTGTGCATATAATTTCTAAAGCACCAAAACTTCAACAGTCATTGTTAATGACATTTCAGCAGCTTTTATTTCTAATTTATGTACACAGTAGAAGCTACAAAATTAAGAAATATTTCACTGCTGAAATATTGTCTTCTGCGAGACACCTGCCGCTGGGTGAGTTTCGACATATTCAGCGTTGCCCTCAGGAGATTTGCAGTCTCTGAACATCCGGGAATCTGGTAGCCAGCTGAAATTTGTCAAGGTACGTGACTAGCCTGAGTTTTGAAAAGGCAGCATGTGACTTGTGGCCACTGCAGTCAGGTTTTCTGCAAGTAGCATCTGCCTAGCTTCCTAAGGTATAAAGAGCCGACACACTGGGTAAGCAGATGACTGCAGTTCTCTTGATATAAAGTAGATGTGCACTGTTCAAATTTGATTCCTAATAGGATCCAAAAACAGCTTTATCCAGGAAAAAAAAACATGGGTACAAATACAGAATGTATGCCCATAATTGGACAGCACGTCATTGGGTGAAGAGCTGGCTGTTTTTGGTTGGGAGTTTCGGCAGCTCCCTTGCCATCGCTGCTCAGACAGCACTGATGTACACAGCACGGCCTCCCACTGGATCCTCCTGACACTGATGCACACAGCACGGCCTCCCACTGGATCCTCCTGACACTGATGCACACAGCACGGCCTCCCACTGGATCCTCCTGACACTGATGCACACAGCACGGCCTCCCACTGGATCCTCCTGACACTGATGCACACAGCACGGCCTCCCACTGGATCCTCCTGACACTGATGCACACAGCACGGCCTCCCACTGGATCCTCCTGACACTGATGCACACAGCACGGCCTCCCACTGGATCCTCCTGACACTGTTGCACACAGCACGGCCTCCCACTGGATCCTCCTGACACTGATGCACACAGCACGGCCTCCCACTGGATCCTCCTGACACTGATGCACACAGCACGGCCTCCCACTGGATCCTCCTGACACTGATGCACACAGCACGGCCTCCCACTGGATCCTCCTGACACTGATGCACACAGCACGGCCTCCCACTGGATCCTCCTGACACTGATGCACACAGCACGGCCTCCCACTGGATCCTCCTGACACTGATGCACACAGCACGGCCTCCCACTGGATCCTCCTGACACTGATGCACACAGCACGGCCTCCCACTGGATCCTCCTGACACTGTTGCACACAGCACGGCCTCCCACTGGATCCTCCTGACACTGATGCACACAGCACGGCCTCCCACTGGATCCTCCTGACACTGATGCACACAGCACGGCCTCCCACTGGATCCTCCTGACACTGTTGCACACAGCACGGCCTCCCACTGGATCCTCCTGACACTGATGCACACAGCACGGCCTCCCACTGGATCCTCCTGACACTGATGCACACAGCACGGCCTCCCACTGGATCCTCCTGACACTGTTGCACACAGCACGGCCTCCCACTGGATCCTCCTGACACTGATGCACACAGCACGGCCTCCCACTGGATCCTCCTGACACTGTTGCACACAGCACGGCCTCCCACTGGATCCTCCTGACACTGATGCACACAGCACGGCCTCCCACTGGATCCTCCTGACACTGATGCACACAGCACGGCCTCCCACTGGATCCTCCTGACACTGATGCACACAGCACGGCCTCCCACTGGATCCTCCTGACACTGTTGCACACAGCACGGCCTCCCACTGGATCCTCCTGACACTGTTGCACACAGCACGGCCTCCCACTGGATCCTCCTGACACTGATGCACACAGCACGGCCTCCCACTGGATCCTCCTGACACTGTTGCACACAGCACGGCCTCCCACTGGATCCTCCTGACACTGATGCACACAGCACGGCCTCCCACTGGATCCTCCTGACACTGATGCACACAGCACGGCCTCCCACTGGATCCTCCTGACACTGATGCACACAGCACGGCCTCCCACTGGATCCTCCTGACACTGTTGCACACAGCACGGCCTCCCACTGGATCCTCCTGACACTGTTGCACACAGCACGGCCTCCCACTGGATCCTCCTGACACTGATGTACACAGCACGGCCTCCCACTGGATCCTCCTGACACTGTTGCTGTCCTCTCGCATTGCTTTACTTTCTGTCACGGCCCTTCTGAAATATCTGAAAACCCCCAATTTTGCTCATTTTTCTGTACCCATGCATTATTATAATGTGGTTTCTGATCTTGCAGGAATTATTCCCAATGTGTTCACTGCTGTACCCTCTGACCCTGGACCACCCACAGCTCCTGGCACCTGCGAGTGGGTATTCACTGAGTTACCTGCTTCACCAACTCAGCTTTGGACATGCTCTGGCTTACCGAATCCTCCGGATGTCAGTCTCCCTTTATTTTCTAATAGGAAGGGTCTAGATGACGTAGCGGATCTTTCACTGTAAGATGTTTGATTTGATTAAAATACTTGCATTTGACCCCTAGACTTTTCTCTCTAAAGAATGGCATGTTCTCATGCACTCATTTAAACAACTGATTTCCCTAACATCACTGGGCTGAAACTCCAACAAATGTCACGTCTTTACATTTTAGTAATTCTCATTTCAATTTAATTAAACAACAACAACAAAAATTCAGTGATGGTGCCTTCTGTAAACATACTGTGCCACAAGTTAAAATCCTTCTTGGTCCTGCTTTGCATCAATGAAATTAGACCCTCAAAACATTTCTTTTTGTAAGATTTATTTATTTTTATTGAAAGGCACATTTACAGAAAGAAAGAGACAGAGAGAAAGATCTTCCATCCATCTACCCCCAGTGGCCGCAACGACTGGAGCTGAGCCTATCTGAAACCAGGAGCTACGAGATCCTTCCAGGTCTCCCACGTGGGCGCAGAGTCCCAAGGCTTTGGGCCATCCTCGACTGCTTTCCCAGGCCACAAGCAGGGAGCTGGATGGGAAGTGGAGCAGCTGGGACAGGAACTGACAAGGATTAGCGAAGGAACCATCAACAGGGCCCCAACTTAGAAACATTTCTCTTTCATATGTTGGCACCCCTCAGCATTGTTGGGTTGATAGAGGATTGCCACAAGAGAAAAGAATATCTCTTATTCTTCTCAATGGATTCCTCTCCCTATTTCTCCTGAATTGTACCACCAGAAAGTGGTACAACAATGCTTCTCATTACTCGGTACATTTGAAGATTATTTTTCTTTAGACTTATTTGTTTATTTACTTATTTTGCAGGCACAGTAACATAGACAGACATAAACAAACACAGAAAGAAATCTTGTATCTTCTGGTTCACTCTACCAAATAACTACAATGACCTGGGCTGGGCCAGGTCAAAGTCAGGAGCCTGGAGCTCCCTCTGAGTTTCCCTGCATGATGACCACAGCCCCAAGTGCTTGGGCCATCCATAACTGCTTTTCCAGGCACCTTGGCAGAAAGTTGGGTTGAAAGCAGAACAGCCGGGACTTAACCCCAGGGGCTCCACAAGGATTTTCTTGCAAATATTTTCAACTCCTCCTGCAGCACTATTCCAGCAGGTACAACTGGTACCCTAACCAGCATCCATCTTGAACACTCAGTAAGTAATCACTAGTTACAAATCAGTCATTATATGTTTTGTGTCTCCAGGTTGGATCCCATGTGATATAAGTAATTCTTTGAAAATGATTTAGGGTCATGAGCTTGGCATAGGGGTTAAGACACTGCTTGGGACACCTGTATCCCACACCAGGGTGCCGGGTTCAACTCTCAGCTTCCCTCCTGATTCCAGGCCCCACGAACTTGCACCCTGCAAGTCAGCAGGTAGTGGCTCAAGACCCACATCAGAAACTCAGATGGAGTTCTCCAGCTCCCAGTTACTGGTCTGCCCGAAGCCCAGTCACTCTTGCCTTTTTTGCAGGCATTTGGAGAATTGCTCAGTAAATGAAAGACACTTCTATTTCTATGTCTATCTCTCTTTCCTTCAAATGCATAATAATTAAAAAATTAACAAAATTACTTAAGAAAATCAAGCAACATTTATGCTGTTACTTTAAATTATGCTACCACCTCTGTGTCTGTGAAGTTTTAGAAGTTCCTGTATTTAAATTTTATTTCTTAAAATTGTAATATTATTTCAACCTGAAACAGCCTGTATCACACGCAATAAGATGTTGTGATGTAATCAATGAATCAATAATCAATGTGAGTCAGACTGCTTATGATCTACATCAAAGAACTGTAAAACCTAATATACTTTTAATACTCTATGTTATTCCGTAATGGGGAGGGAGAGCAGAGAAATCTTACATCACCCTAGAATGTGTGAGGAAGACGGGGAGTATAAACTATCAGGATCATAACTGGTAACTCATAGACAACAGACTCAAATCAGCATTAGACAATAGTAAAACTACAAAGGCATATGGGGGGAATCAAGAGCAATCCTAACAACCTCTTAACAGGAGGTCATATGCACAGGGCAGGGGGGGACCCCAGAGTGGAGCAGGGGGACAGAAGGAGGCTTGTATCCCAACCCTGAAGACTCCCAGATCCTCACCAAGGACTATCAGTACGAGCACCAAGGACTACATTCCAACTGCCAAGGAGATCACGGGGAATTGGAGGGCCTTCGGAGGCTGAGAACTCTGAGGTCACCCACCCCCATTTGGATCTACCACATGGGATGGAAGAAGCCCAAGTCCTGCCTTGCAGGATCCAAGGTCATTGGAACGACAACCAGGAGCACTGAGCGGTCCGCAGAAACAGAAGAACAGTAAACTTCCTTCGGGACTAGGGAGAGGAGCTTTCTCTGGTCCTTGCCTGCTTCCAACTTTGGATCTCCACCCTCTCTTGCAATGACCATCAGGATCGCTCCAGAAACTTCTCAAAACAAACAAAAAAAATCTAGAATGGATAGAGAACAACAAGGAAAGCTTAGAAACAGACAGGAAACGGTCAGCAGGGATGCACTTATAACTCACTGGGTGGGACACAAAGATTAGTTACTCCTCACTGGGGTATTGAAGATTTCTCTGCACACCCCTCCTAAAAATGTTCACCTAAACTGCTGACATATGTCTTGTTAGAGTTATAGGGTTAGACTACCCGAAAAACAGCCAGATTCAGCAAAATCATGCTTCAACGCTATAAACTGGTAAATACTAAAATTACAATAGGCACAAGACAGCTGAATAGTAATCTGTAGCCATTTTAAGGTGTACAGAACCCGGTTGCATATAAACTAAAAATTGAAATGTCAATGAAGAAGTCACAGGATGTGGTTCAGAACTTGCATTTTTTTTTAACATATTGGTTACTCAATACCAAGTCAAGTAATTCCATAACATTATAAATTGTTACTGATGTAATGTTGGGGCTTTTAATTGATCGGGATGATACTCTGCCGGCTCTACCTTCAGACCAGAGATGGTCTCCCCAACAAGCCGTTGAACTTATCTGGACAATAAGATGCTGGAATTTATGCTTGGTAAATGCTTGCAATGAAAGAATCTCAACTGAATTTGAACTGTGGTAATGCAACAAGGTGGAGGAATCCACCATGGGGGGAAGGTTTGGGGAGGGGTGGAGGGAATCCCAGTACCTATAAAACTGTGTCACATAATGCAATGTAATCAATTAAAAAAAAAACAGAGAGAGAGAGAGAGAGAGCTTGAAATCCTAAAGTATATATTCTTACTTTCTAGTTTCATCCTTATGACAGAACAAAAATGTACACCCTCGTGGAAATTGTCCTACACTCCTCACACACAATTGCTCCCATGTTTCAGTAAGCATAGCCATACCTACCAAATGACGGTAGCTTCGATAGGATTAAGCAGCAAATGGGAGAGGATTCCAGTTGCAATACTATATTCCATAAACCTCAAGGTTTAATGCAAAACATACAAATAACTTTCAAAAGATTACTTTTCCACTTAAAATTTTTTTAAGTTTCAAAACACACATACAAAAAAATCAATAACAGCAGAAAGCAGAATGACTATTTCAGTGCAAAATTTTTGAAATGCATGAATCATATTTTCATAATACATAGTTCAGCTGTTTTTGAAAATGGCTCACATGCACAAGTTTCAGAATTATTTGCACCAAAATAAATTTATTTCTCTCGCATATTGGACAGGAGAATGGCGCAGGAAAATTGCACAAAAGATCAAACTGAAGCCCAACAACCCTAGACAGTTTTTTCACTGCCAGGTGGGCATTCTATACCTCCCCCTACAACCTTCCTGCTAATCCACCCACCTGGTTTCATGCCCTCATTTTGCAAGATCTACACATATTCCCTTTAAACGACGTATAAGATAATTTCAGTCCTCCCTCAGTGACATGGCTGAGCTCTGGGCTGAGCCCCAATGCATGGAAAACCATGATGCTTTTCAGCAAAGCCACCACACTGATATTTCAACAGAGACTGCTGGCCAAGTGCGGAAGTCTAGTCTCCCTGACTTAGAGCAGAACCCACTTTTAAAATAGAATTGTCGCACAGCCTTCCTTAAAGCTAGATGTGGCCAGAGACCACTTGGCCTATAAGGCAAAAATAAAAATTGTGTGTGGGTTCCAAAAATTATCACTGTGGGATGAAGGCATGGCCTTTGCTGGCGCCTGCCACTTTCTTGCTGGCTCCGTGGAGGCACCCTGGATCCTGAAGGAAGCTGTGTGCTCAAAACCCTGAAGCTGCTATTGCATCCTTGGCCTGGCTCCCTCAGCAGAAGCATGGTTCTGCTTTAGGCACTAGCAGGCAGCAGCATCCACTCCACTCTGCTTCAGGAGTTGCAGTCATTTGGAGATAACTGTCAGAGAAAGATCTATATTTCATATTTAACAATAAACCAAAAACAATTGAGAACATTGGTTTTTTTCTATTTCAGGAAACTTTCGGAATGTTGAGTGTCAAAGATCTGTTATAGAGTGAAACACTGTTAGCCTGATTAATTTTTGCTATTATATAATAATCCTTTGCAGAAATGCACACTTTTTAACCCACCATATTTCCTAATTCCACACACTGTGGCTTAGTTTTGCAGGAAAGAGGCAAACGTGCCATGCCAACAGTGAAAGTTTAGTGGGTCTTGCAGAGTTCAGATAAAGTCAACACAGTCATTCAAAAAGTCAGAGGTAGAAGTTGGACAGAGGGTCCAGTGCAGTGGCCTAGCTGGTAAAGTCCTCGCCTTGCATGCACCGGGATCCCATATGGGCACTCATTTTAATCCCAGCCACCCTGCTTCCCGTCTAGCTCCCTGCTTATGAACTGGGAAAGCAGTGAAGGATGGCCCAAAGCCTTAGGACCCTGCACCCACATGGGAGACCAGGAAGAGGCTCTAGGCTCCTGGGTTGAGATTGGTATAGCTCCTGGGTTGAGGCCACTTAGTGAATCAGTGTACAGAAGATCTTCCTCCTTCCTCTCCTCCTCTCTGTATCCCTGTCTTTCCAGTAAAAATAAAATAAATCTTTTAAAAAAGAATTTTCTATATTCAAACAAGCCTATCAGAATATTTCATTGAGGTTTTGGAAGTATTTGTGGGAAAATAGTCATCTGGGAAACCAACAGGAAAATAATAACAACAGTCATGAAGCTACAATGGCTTTGTCTTGGTAGGAAATGAAGAGAACGTGGGAAATCCTCCTGTCATTCATGGTGAAGTTCTCGTCTGGAGCGTTTAAGTGGAAGGCGGCACAGAGTGGTCGGTGGTGGGAATGGTGGCCCTTCACTCCCCATCACCTGCCACTGGACAAGCACAGTGGCCGATGCTCTTCCCAGTTAAACTGTGTAGCACAAGGCTCTTGGCCCACGCTTGCCTTAGTGAGCAATCCCTAGTGGTTATGTATTCATCTTTACCAAAAATGGGGAAAGGGTGGGAGTTAAAATAAGGACAGGCCTGAAGTATAATTATGCTACGAACACAGAAAGAGCATTTTGCCAAAAGATGGCTCCTAAATTAAAGCCTCACCTTTAATTTTACCATAATTTTAGTAGTTTAAAGACTTAATGATTCATTAAAGATTTTAGTCAGTGATGCTGTTAATTAAAGCCAATTTTTGGACGCCTTCATATAATAAAACAGAAGCTTTAGATGCTATGACCACACAAAAGCTTTAGCAATTTATTATCTCTGTATTTTTCTAAGACAAGTATAAAATTCTATTAGATAAATCGAAATGGCTGTCATAAAAATAATGATAGCAGTAATGTATTGAGAAACTGCATGGGGAGTTTAACTAAGGACGTAAGTGTTGCTTATAAAGCCCAGCTTTGTCTTCACTATCTTCCATTTGCCTAACACATAAAATATTTTCAACGGAATTAAAACTTGAAGCTGCTCATAAATCAGAAAAAATATTGAAAAACATTACATTAAATTAATGTACTTTGCTCACGAATTATGAATATTATGAAAATTAAACATACTGAGAAGTAGATGGTTGTTTTCTTATTATTAAATATTACATCAATATACCAAATAACAGCATTGTATTTGGTGATAGGCATCATTTTAAAATATAATAATCAGGGGCCTGGCGTGGCAGCTTAATGGCTAAAGTCTTCGCCTTGCACGCACCAGGATCCTATATGGGCGCCCATTCTAATTCCGGCAGCTCCACCTCCCATCCAGCTCCCTGCTTGTGGCCTGGGAAAGCAGTAATGGACGGCTCAAAGCCTTGGGACCCTGCATCCACATGGGAGACCTGGAGGAGGTTCCTGGCTCCTGACTCTGGATCGGCTCAGCTCCGGACATTCTGGCCACTTCGGGAGCGAATGAGAAGATGGAAGATCTTCCTCTCTTTCTCTCCTCCTCTCTGTATATCTGACTTTGCAATAAAAATAAAATAAATCTTTAAATGTATTATTTATATATATATATATATATGTATATATATATATATATATATATAGTAATCAGAGCAGGCTCCATGAATCATTTTAAAGAATTCTTCTTCCTGCCAGCACTGAGTGACTAAGCAAAAGGCTTTTGGGTAGGAAAAGGAAATGTTTATGTCAATCAAATGGATGAAATCAGCAGGGTATGTGATATGACTGCAGATAGGTACAGTGGTCTTTCAGGATTGGGTAAATCTCTTTTTTATTGTTTTAAACCATTTATGTAAAAGGGAGAAAGGGAGAGACAAAGAACTTTTCCCTGCAGGTTGTCTCCTGGGACGACTACAACAGCCAGAGCTGGGCAAGGTTGAATCCTGCAGCCTGGTGCTCCAACCACCTCTCCTACATGGGTGTCAGGGGCCTAGGCACCAAAGCCAGCACCTGCTGCTTTCCCACAGGCATGGGCAGGGAGGTGAAAGTGGAGCAGCCAGTTCTCAAAGGAGTATCCATGTGGGATGCCCACATCATAGAGAAACGCTTAGCACACTGTGCCACAACACTGGTTCTCCATTCTGTAAAAGTTTTAAAAAATAAAGAAGTCATGTGTAAGATGAGGTTTCATTGTTAAACCCTACCTATATTTTACCAGTCATACGTAAGTAAGAAGAAATACATACTGAAAACAACATGCATTCAAACATGAGTTTGAAACTTCAAAATAACTTTTTATATAAGCCTTTTAAATTCATTCTTAGGCACCAGAGTCATGGGGTAGTAAAACTAAGCCTCTGCTTGTGGAGTCACCAGCCCATACAGGCACTGATTCGAGGCCTGGCTGCTCAACTTCTAACCCAGCTCCCTTCTGATGCACTGGTCCCACTGCTTGGGCCGAAAGAAGACCCAGAAGAAGCTCCTGGCTCCTGGCTTAGATTGGCCCGTTCTGGCCACTGCAGTCATCTGGGAGTGAACCGGCAGATGGAAGACCTCTTGTTGCCCCACTCCTTGCTCTGTAATTCTGCCTTTCAATCAAAAAATAAATGAATCAAAAAATAAATAATTTGGGGCCCAGCATGGTAACCTAGTGGCGAAACTCCTTTCCTTGCACATACCAGGATCCCATACGAGTGCAGGTTCTAATCCCAGGTGCTCCACTTCCCAACCAGCTCCCTGCTTGTGGCCTGGGAAAGCAGTGGAGGATGGCCCAAAGCCTTGGGACCCTGCACCCAAGTTGGAGACCCAGAAGAAGCTCCTGGATCCTAGGTTCGGATCAGCTCAGCTATGGCCATTGCATTAACATGGGTAGTAGTAAATCAGTGAATGGAAGACCTTTCCCTCTGTATCTCCTTCTCTCTGTACCTCCTTCTCTCTGTATATCTGCCTTCTCAATAAAAATAAAACAAATACAAAAAAAAAACTAAAAAAAAAAAAACTAGCCACTAGGCCACCGCACCGGCCCCTAAGGTTTTTTTAAAGACAGGCGAACTTAATGTGTTCCTTGAGCAGTGTTACAAATTGAAGGCTAGAGGGCTGAGAAATGTGATGAAGTGTCTGGTCTGGTGGTCTTCTATCAAGCAGGTGATGCAGTCATTTGGCAGGTGAGTGGAGGCACAAATGAGAGCATGTGTGTCCCCTGTCATAAGGCCACGCTGCTGGTTCAGGCTCAGCCCCCACTCCGGGTTCCTGTTCACCCACACCTGGCAGGCAGCAACTCAAGAACCCGGAGCTGGGAGTAAACTCATTTCTGATTCAGTGAACTGCAACAACGTGGCATCCTACATGTTCTACTCAAGACGGGTCCAGGTAGCCCTCAGACTTGATGGCCAGCAGATCAAGAACTCTAGTAGTAGCGCATCAGGTGCCATTTCTTCCAGTGTGGCAAAGAAGTTAAGACTGCAGGGAACAACAGTGAGCTGCGCATGCGCTGAGCTCCACAAGACTCACTGAGCTCCATGCACTGCACTGGTCCCAAGGAAATTAGTACCGACTATGGCACTGTACAGGTCCAAGTAAGTCCATGTGACCCTCAGACCTAACACCCAACAGGTTCCACGAAGATCAGCACCAACAACAACCTAGCCATATAGGACGCCTGGTGTCTCCCTAATCCTGGGAACTGCTCCAACAGGAAGTGGGAGAAAGATTGTACAGACAAAGGTGCAGCCTCGGGCCCGGCGGCGTGGTCTAGCGGCTAACGTCCTCACCTTGAAAGCCCCGGGATCCCATATGGGCGCCGGTTCTAATCCCGGCGGCTCCACTTCCCATCCAGCTCCCTGCTTGTGGCCTGGGAAAGCAGTCGAGGACGGCCCAAAGCTTTGGGACCCTGCAGCTGCGTGGGAGACCTGGAAGAGGTTCCAGGTTCCCGGCTTCGGATCAGCGAGTACAGGCCGTTGCGCTCACTTGGGGAGTGAATCATCGGACGGAAGATCTTCCTCTCTGTCTCTCCTCCTCTCTGTATATCTGACTTTGCAACAAAAATAAATAAATCTTAAAAAAAAAAAAAAAAAAGCTGTGTATCAACTGCAATAAGTAGAATTGAATTGTAGACCTGACAGAGCAAAGGAATAGCACCCAACAAAACCAAAGGCAAATATGAAGAACATCCCAGTAAAATAACAATAGAAGACTAAATCAATGAACAACCCATTGCTAAAAATGACAGAACCAAATTACCATTTATTTGTGTTAGCCCTGAATGTAAATGGTTTAAACTCATCAGTCAAATATAGATTAGTAGACTGGATTAAGAACGAAACCCATCTATTTGTTGCCTACAGGAGACACATCTCACCAACAAAGATCAGCGGAAACTGCCTCTGATGGATTTTGATCTTTTTGCTAGTTTCATCTCTTCAAAACACTTTCTTCTGATTAAATTCTTCAGTGGCTCATAGGTCATACAGTAGCATCATTTTCTTTTTTCTTTTTTTGACAATCTTTACATAGTTAATTACAGTTTTAAAAAAAAAGGTTTAGGGGGCATAGGGAAGTGGGTAATACTATTATGTCCATATTGTTTCCATCATGTATCTGAGGTAAAGGGGGATATTGAGGGAGAAGCCCCACCCAGTTTCCTGCCCACCCCAAGTCCCGGATGTGGGGCATGCTCTGAGATATTTGATCAAGTGGTTTTAATAGTTCTCCAGTTATGAATCGCTGCCAGTTTCGCTCGATGAGGTCGTCCACTGATTGATATGGTCCATCGTAAAGTCTCCGTTTGCCCCATATTTCGCTGCCAACATATAGCTGAGGTGAATGATTGACCTGTTCTGTCTTCTGTCCTTTCTTGGTTAGAATTCTGAGTCCAGCAGTTCGATTCGGGAGATCTCCAAAGAAACTTTGAGGTATTCCCAGACCAGATTCTTGTATGTTCCAGCAAGCACAGGGCCCGGCACAGTCCATCACCCCGATCAGATGGTGGTTTCAATTGCTGGATTGGTTCTGTTTTCAGTCCCGAGTTGCACTGGAACCAATGGGTGTTGCAGTCCAGTCTGGTTCTGCCCAGCACATACTCGGCCCTTACATCAACCAGTGGGAGCTGCAGCCCAGTCGGGGCGACCCACAATAACCCCCACCAGGCCCGTCCCCTACCCTGGTTTGCCAGTACGTGTAGCAGACTAGTCCAGTCTGTCCCCTATCCCATTTGGCTCTTGTACTTGTCAATGGGTATTAAAGCTTAGTTCCATCTAACCAACTCAACCATCCAGCCCTCATGGATGTTGTTGAGTGCCTCTCTGTCTAGCCATCCCAGCCCCCGTCCTAGTTTTCATGCCCTCCCATGGGAGTAGTGACCCAAGAAGGGGGAACCCACTTTTCCCTCCCAGGTCTCTCTGTCCCGGTTTATGCACTCTTTAGGTGGTTCTGTGATTTGACTTGACAGAATTAGTCCCCAGTGCCAGCTAACATCATTTTCTTCAAAAAGGTTCTTGATTTTCTTTTTCATTTCTTCAGCAACACATTAGTCATTCAGTAGCATGTTTTTTAACTTCATGGTGTTGTTAATTTCTTTTTTTTTTCTTCCTGTTGTTGATTTTGGTTTGTGGCTTTTCATTTAATGGGATGTACAGTAACTATGTAATGTAGACTGTCATATCTAGCAGCATGTTATTTAACTTCATGGCATTGTAAATTTCTATTTTTCTTCCTGTTGTTGATTTTGTACTGTGTTTTTCATTTAAGGGGATGTATGGTAACTGTGTAATGAAGACTATCATATCCAGATATGAGGATACAATGTAGTATGCATCTCTACTTCCAGACTAAAGATGGACTCCCAATGAAACTGTTTACTACATCTTGACAATAGGATGCTGGATTCTCTGCCATTGTCCCCTATTGACAATAGGATGCTGGACTCTCCACCATTTTCCATGCCCACAATGATGGACATATGATTGTGCATGAAGAACTATACTATACTAATGATATAGGGGAACTCACTGAGGGAGGAGGGAATTGGGGAGGGGATAAGGGTAACCCCAGGGCCTATGGAACTATATCATAAAATGATAATAATAAAAAGAAGCAAAATTTTAAAAAAAGACAACAAGAAAATACAGATCTGGGTAGAACATCACCTTTTGAACTGTCTACAATATCAGGTGAAAACAGTTGTGGCATTCAGAATATTGACTAAGAAGTGCCCTTGGGGGGCCAGGCGCGGTGGCTTAGGGACTAAAGTCCTAGCCTTAAATGCGCTGGAATCCCATATGAGTGCAGGTTCTAATCCCGGTAGCTCCACTTCCCATCCAGCTCCCTGCTTGTGGCCTGGGAAAGCAGTTGAGGACGGCCCAAAGCATTGTAGCCCTGCACCCATGTGGGAGACCTGGAAGAGGTTCCTGGTTCCTGGCTTTGGATCAGCACAGCACCGGCCATTGTGGTCACTTGAAGAGTGAATCATCAAATGAAAGGTTGTCCTCTCTATCTTTCCTTCTCTCTCTCTCTCTCTCTCTCTCTCTCCAGCTTTGCAAAATAAATAAATAAATCTGTAAAAAATGCCCTTGGGAAACATACAGGAAACAGGGAACAAGATAACAGGATTCGGGTGGAGCAGCCCTGATAACTTCAACTACAGCCCAAGTGAGGCTGGGAGGCCCTCCAAGGGCACAGTTGGCCACTCAGCACCACGCCAGGCTGGACCTCGGTGCCCATTTCTCTGGGCTTGGCATTGACCACTCAGTGTGTGGGCTCCCTTGGAGGTCACCACTCACCCAGGAATCCTCTGAAATCGCAATGACCGCCTGATAACGGAGCAGGTGCCAGCTCCCGGGGCCTGATAACGGAGCAGGTGCCAGCTCCCGGGGCCTGATAACGGAGCAGGTGCCAGCTCCCGGGGCCTGATAACGGAGCAGGTGCCAGCTCCCAGGGGAAAAGCCTTTTTTAGAAGCACTTATCTCAGCCACATGACCATGTATGTGCCCTGAACTAGGCTGGCTTTCCAGACACCTCTAAGACATGCAGACATCGAAGAGCAACTCAACAGACCACTTGTGTTTCAGTTTGTTTTTGTTTTTAAGATTTCTTTATTTTTATGGGGGTGGGGGCAGGTCAGATTTATGGGCACAGAAAGAGACAGAAAGATCTACTACCCATGGATTCCCTCTCCGAATGGCTGTCACGGCTGCACATGAGCCGATCGAAAGCCAGGAGCCTGGAGCTTCATCTGGGTCTCTGACATGGGCGCAGGGCCCCAAGGCTTGTTGGTAATGAAACGAAACTCTATCCCTGAAACACCACTTCCTGATCGCAGGTGATGATCACTTTATTGAATCCCCCAGCTCCACTTCTAGCTTCTAGCAGAACTATTCATGTGCTACGATAATGTAATTTATTCACTTTCATTAAAAGCAGAATTCATAAACTAACCAAGGAAATGGAGGAAGAGTGGGGAAGAATAAAAGAAAAAGAGAAAGTCCGGGAGGAGGAGGTATACAAGGGAGTCAGATTTCTTTCTGTTTTTTTTTTTAGACAGAAAAGTTTATTTGCGCAGGGACCAGGTGAGCAGGGAAGGCAGAGGGAAGGGAAAAGGCACCTCCCGAGAGAAAGCCGGGAGGTGGGGCGCCTCTCGACAGGGGAGGGAGAGAGAGAGGTACCAAAGGTTGGAGGAAGAACCTTGGGATTTGAAGCGTACCCTTACCACTGCGTGTTGAGTAAGAACCTATAGGTAAAAGGTTCCCCATTTGTGTTCTCTCGACCAGTAAGGAAATGGGTGGCAGCGGAGTCCCAGGGAAGGGTTCTAGTTCACTGGGAGACGGCCATGGGCAAGGCAAGGGCCCCGTGGCCCGGGCGTGGGCACTGGGAACACAGGACAGCGCGGGATTGGTGGACAGGGCCATCGGGTCCGGTGCCATGAGGTTACAGCCGGTGGGAAACAGGGTTACCAGGTTACAGCGGATTGGCGAATAACAAAATTTGAAGCTAACATGCCAAAAGTGCACCGCGGGAAGAAAACGGAGACCTAGGGGAGGGAGATATTGAACATGGCACCCCGTCTAAGATGGCAGGGCAGATGTTCGACTCGGGAACAAAGGCACGTCACAAACATCACACCGCCAGGGCCAGGGTGGAGCCATGTTTTGGCCCTTCACCAGAGCATATCTCTTCCCTTTATGGCTGTAGTCTCAGAAATAAACCACTTGAGTCGGGTAGAGCCAAGATTTGTGATGGAGACGGTTTGTATTTTAAAATTCGAGTATTTTTAACTCAGTGTGGTTCTGAAAGAAACTATTGCCTTAGTCAATAATATCAGTTAGATTTCTGACTATTATGGTATCGAGAGAAGAAAAGCTTCAAGTTTGATCATCCAATAACGCCCTCCGTTTGTGGAAGCAGAAGCCTTGTCAGGGGGATTCTGAGAGAACACGCAGACCACAAGCACTCTACTAGGACTTTGGTCTTCCTAAATTACAAAATGCTACAGAACCTTAGAAATACAAGGAAAAAAGCACCTTACACTCTGTCGCACATTCTTTTTCAATGCTCTTCAGGTTTTAGATAAGGGGGAAATGGGAACCTGCGCAGCAGGCATGTGCGGGGTGGGGAGGGAAGCAGGGCGGCCGAGCGCTCACTGCTCCGCACACGCCCGGCAGTCAGGAAAGGGACTCCAAGCAGGAGGCTCAGACACAACACCACACACCACTGACACATTGCACACACACCACAGACACACCACACACACATACCACACCACACACAACCCACACACATACCACACACACCACACATACCACAGACATGCTATACACACCACACACCACACACTCCAGTGCCACATCACACACCCCACACCCTACATACCACACAAACACACCATGTTGGATTATTACTTCTGATCCTTCCTGTAATGCTCCAAGGATTAGGATCATCCCACACACTAAGCAAACAAGGAATGTCTGATATTCTTCCAACCTAAAATCTGTTGGCCTAGTGTCCATGCTTAGCTATTTTCAGTAAAAGTCTTAAGTCACACCACCCACGGAAGCCTGGCTACTTCCTGACCATTCTGGCTGTGGAGCTACCCAATTAACAGATTTTTTTTCATCAGGTTGCACTTTACATTCAAATTTCTCACTGATTACTACAAAGCTTTGCATTCTTTGGAATATGGACCTGTTTTATCATTTCTGAACCATTTTCTAGGTTCCAAAATTTATCTCCAAACATTGCTCACTTCAAAACTGAAATACCTTTATTATTCAAGATACTCTTTCACATAAATTTACCAAAAATTATATGTCCTTTTTGAAATCCCCTATGTCAGCTGGGTAAACAGAAGAGGCTAATGTCTACTGTGGGTGTCTGATTTTGTTGTTTCACGCGCTGTTGCATTCTGTGTTTGCTCTGTCTCTATTCTTGACACCTGCTCATCCATCCACCAGTAGCATCCAACATTGTTTTGTATCCCAAGAAAGTGAGGGTAGCAAGCTGCTGTTATAAATTGGGCATTCTCACAATTTGGAAATGATGAATTGTTCAGATTATTGTGAGTACAAGTTGATTATTTAATAGTCACTCAAATGAATATTACTGTTAGTTTTTCTTCCGATTTCTGAATATTTTCTAATAAATTGTTAAGTCAAATATTAAAATATTACAATAAAATGTACATAAAAGATTTTATAGCAACCAAACATGAATGTTATTTCTATATATTAGATAATAATACAAATCTTCCTCAAAGACAAGAGTGTGATTTTCTTTCCTACTTTCTCAAAAGCAAAACTCTGCCATTGTCTATTTTTCTATACTTCAGTTTCTCTCTTGTAAAGAAATTCCTGATTTGATCTTTTTCATCTTCTTGGTATTTTTCTTTCCACATCTGGAAGGACAGGAAATGGCTGGCTGATATCTCCAACACGACAAGTAAAAGGAACAAGAATTTCTCACATTCTACTGCAGAATCGCTGCAGGTGCCCAAACAGCACCGCCTGTCCCCAGAAAAGTAGAAGGCAGGATTGGAAACGTACCCAATGTAAAGGAAAAAAAAATGAGTAAAAATAAATTGAAGGTGACTGATAAGCTAATTACCCTGATTCTATCGTAAGACAATGTGTACACAAATTAAAACATTATGTCGTATTCCATCAACACGCACACGCATTGTATGTCAGCCAAAAATAACAATAATTTCAAAAAGAAACCTCTAGCTTCTATTGACAGCTAAGTTGACCAAAACTGAGCTCAGGAGTCATCTTCTGCAGGGAGCTTTCCAGTGCCTGCAGGAGGATCTGTCTGCCGTTGGTGCCCGCGAGCTGCACCGGTTTTCCGTGGTCAGTCTAACCCCTCCAAACACAGCATCAGACCTACCTCATAATAAGCGTTCACTAAATGTATGCTGAGGGACTATTCACTAATTATTCTAGCTGATACATTAGGCCACAATAATAGCTAAATGTTCATTTCTAGGCAACCAATGTGATGCTAAGCATTTATTAATAACACCGCCCCTGGAGTGTGTTAGAAAAAAATAAGTTTTTGATCCATAGTTTAAACCAAACGGATCAGAAATGTTGAGGTGGGGTCTCCACCACCCGTGTTTCTAAGTTTTTAGTTGAGAGACAGAGAGACAGTCAGAGAGCCCCCTCCCCCGGGGAAGCAGGGCAAAGCTGCTCATTCAGGTGTGTAGTAGAGATTCAAGCACAGTAGCTGGCACCTGCTGCTTCTTCCGGTGCTCCTTAGCAGGAGCTGGGCTCGGGAGCAGGGCTGGGACCCTCGGATGCAGACGCAGGTGGCCCAAGCAGCATCACTCTGCCGAACACCTGCCCCTGCGGTCCGTGCCCTCCAGGAGAGTCTGATTTAGAAACATCCCTGCAATTAGAAGCACACAGCAGTGGCATATAAAGCTATAAAAATCAGTGCATGTAAAATAAGAACGGGTCTTCTAAAAGAAGTAAAAAGACCCCTGGTATGTCTCCTAGCCCTAGTCTGCCATCCCTTCCAGTACAGCAAAGATGGTTTTTAAAAAATAGTTTTATTCAATTTTCTCTGTTCTTTGCTGTAGTTTTGCCATGCTGCCTAAAGCTGTTGGAAACAAACATGGAACACCACTGTACAATAAGAACTTTTTTGCTCAATTAGTGTCTCCAAAATCCACTCTTCGCCTATTATCCACTGAGGTGTTGCTATTCCTGTACAGTGTCATGACACAGTTACCTACTTGGTATGTTGTACAAGTTCTAAATTGACTAACACTGCGCATCAGCAAAACAGCAACTAATGCTCCTTCCCCATGTGGTACTGTCGAATATAATGCTGAAAACTTACCAACTAATTACAAGTTGATATTGTGTTAATTTCTTCCTAACAGTGTGAGAGCTATTGACAAACAAATTGTCAGCTTTAAGCCACTTACTATGAACACACTTCTTTGTCTTCATAGTTGAGGAAGTATAATTCCATGAGGCATCACTCTATGCCAAAACATCCACAAAACTTTTTTGGTTTAAAGCAAAAACAGGGGCTGGCAATGAAGGTGGAGGGTCAGGGTTATGTTCTGCCTCCCCTGCTTGCGAGCTAGCTTCCAGCCGATGAAAACCCTGGAGCAGCAAGAAGATGGCTCCGGCAGCTGGATTCCCGAGACCCCGATGGAAACCCTGGATCGAGTTCCGAGCTCAGATTCAGCTCTGGTTGTCGCAGCCTCTTATTTTCCCTCTCTGCTTTTGTAGTAAAAAAGCGAAATTTATAACAGTTTTTAAAATAAAAATTTTAAAAATAAATCAAAAAAATTTAAAACTCAAATAATCGTTTATTTTGCCCACCAAACAGCAATTTTAGCATAACTCACCAAGAACAATCATCGCTGCCCTGCTCGCGCACCCTAGTGGGTCTAAGCCTGGGGATGAACCTTCCAGGGTGAGATGCTCCCGCCAGGGCCTTAGACCGGCGGCGGCTCCTTAGTCGGGCCTGGGGGTTCTTACTCATGTTTCACAGCACCGCAGCTGGAGTTCCTACATGTGGTGGCAGGTGGAGTTGAAGAGCGAGTGTTCCACAGCACGGAAGTCCAGCGTGGCTACCCACGGAGGCAGTCCACGCAGCAAGGGGAGAGGAACCTCATCTCCTGCCGGGAGGAACCTCAAAGAGTAATTGGGCACCTCCAGTCCGCTTCAGGCTGCTCGTTTACGTAGAGTGTGGGTATTGAACTCATGCCTGGGGCCTTTGTTGACTGGTTTGGTTGCTTGTTTTGGCCTCTTAATAGAGTTCTTTTTTGGAGGATGAAGGAAAAACAGAATATATTCAAGAATAAAACTATGGAAAAGATTTTGATTCTTGCATCGTGTCAGCAGACCTGGGCTGCAACCAAACTTTTAGAAACACAAAAAAAAGTGTGTAAAGATTTTACCAACCCCAAAATATTTGGATTTCTATGTTTTTCTCTAACAGGGACTTTGGTTTTGTTTAATTTTTTTTTTAATTGAATTACCCAAACTTTCCTCAGTGAGCTCAAATTAATAGAAATATTTTGGATGAACTTTGTGTGTTATCAGATATGCGAGTGTGGAGAGAGACTGGGACCATACGGGGGTCACTTATAGGGGTGACTGCACCCTAACGTAGCAGGAGTATTTGAGGTAAAAATAGACTACCATGTGTGGTCATGCGTTTAGAACTAACGATCTAGAAGAGTTAATAACTAACTTTCTCACAACAGCAGCAAGGTTCGTACCCTAGTAAGAACGGATCTCTGGGCTGTTTTGTTATTGATCTTATAGAAACATTGGTAGTCATTGAGTCAAAGCAGAGATGGGCTATTGTGAACAAATACGCATTAGATTTCAAAAAACACAGAAGGTAAGAGTAACTAAGAAGTAAAAGAAGGAAAATACTTGGCTCGTACGTCTGTAACCTTACGAAGTGATATTTGAAGGCGATGCCTTATTTTAACCTTTACATGGTTGAGTAGTAGTAGTTAACGTGATATACAGAAGTTGGCTGGATTCCGTACACGGAGTTTCAGATGCGGTGAACTGTCTCCCCCTGCTGGCCAAAGGTGGAGGGACGGCTGATTTTTCTGATACAATCTGAGCAGGAGTGTCCGATTGAAACATTAAAAAGGTGCTAAACTTTCCCTTGGCAAAATAAAATGCAAAATTATGTATAAAGCATAGGTTAATATATGGAGGAATTATTTTATATCAGAGTGTATTAAGCTTCTTGGACTTTTTGTAATATGTAAATGATGTGAATCTGTATTTGCCAAACCACCCCGTTAGATTAAGGCATGGAGGTTTCCACCACGCTGAGGTCACAGCGGGTTAATCTATTTTGCTTGTCAACGAAAATTATTCATAGACAGCGGAATAATCATGGCTGTTTCTTTAAGAGCAGAGTGAGAAATTACAAAGATAAACTCCAGAGATTTCTACTACAGGTTCAAGGGTGAAATGCAATTTCTCTTTGTGATCTTGTTCAGCATTACAAGTGTTACGAAGGACAAACACAAGATTAAATCATCAGATTGGACTCAAACAGAATTCCCTTGATTGAGAGCATTTAACTAATTTTAATTTTAATATCCTTATAGGTACACACACACACACTATACAGAAACTTTCAAGACAAGCATTTTTACAAAAAATATTTCAGAAAACATTTGAGGCTCAAAGGATGCAAGTGTAAGTGTGTGTGCATAAAAGCCATCTTTGTAGACAAGTAACATTCCATAGTTCACAAAGGAATGGTGTCTGGAATCATAAACGCTGCTGAGACGAAGGCTTCTGGAGAGATGAGCTTTGAAATAATGAGACATAAAAAGCGGCCAAACCTACTGATTTTGAGAATACCTGAATGCAAAGGACAGTGAAAATCGAATTCTGTCTGCTTCATGTTTACTTATAAAAACTGGTTAAAGAATGAAGGAGCTAATGACTGATTCAAAATCAGCAGAACAAACGTGTGCATGGTATTCAAGGGATAATAATTAGGAATAAAAGACACGCAAGCCCACGTAACATCCTATGTGTTGATTTAAAGCGTTCTTCACGACAGGGAATTTCTCAGTTTCTCTAAGAACCCCAAGATAATTAGTGTCTAAATAAGCTTCCAGGATATCAAAAGGGGATTTTGTGCAATTAAGGAAAACCATCCTGAACAAAATGTTGTGACCGTGTAATTCCACAGAAGTGAACGGCATTCACGGGGTTCTCAGCGCACAGCTTGCACGACCGTATGCAGGCGCCCCGAGTCCTACTGCAAGCGCCACTGTGCAGAATTTGCAAAGGACCAGTTGGAAACGTGTATACAGATCTCAAATGTTTACGAAGTCGGTTAAAGTAGCAGGGAAATTCGTCTGACAACAGCTGTGTCTGTTCTGCCTCAAGAGGAGAAGTTAAGTATGCTTACTCCTAAACAACTATGCAGAAGACAAACTACAGTGCGGGGTCCACAGGAGGTGGACGGTGGGGGGTCGTACACAGCACGCTGGAGTCTGACCCAAGGCTGAGATATCTAAAGACTGGGAACCAATGACTGGTCACCTACGCGCAGGTGGACAAGGGAAACCATGTACCGCCCTGAATGGCCTGATGACCCAGGATGTGCTCAGGCAGAGTGTGAGAGCTTCCGCAAGCAGCGGACGAGCAGCAGCATCCTGGATCGTACCTAACACAGTGCAGAGTTGTTTAGTTTCCCCCTAAGACGTCCAAAGAAAATGTGGCTAGTCTTGGAGGTCAGCAGAAGGTGACTCTGTGCAGGATGGTGACCTTGCGGGAAATGGAGAAGCCAGGTGGAAGGACCTATAGGTTGGAGGTTTCTGTGGTGCAGTGAATGGAGGCTCCATGAAAAAACGCCAAGACTGGCACTGTGCTGCAGCGGGGGAAGCCACCATCCGCTGTGGGAGCGTCTCATCCAGAGGACTAGCTCAAGCCCCGACTGCTCTGCTGAGAAGACCGGAACAGCACCAGCAGATGACCAACACCCTGGACTCCCTGACACCCACATCAGGAGATCCAGGTGGAAGTCAGAGCCTGGGTAGGTCTGACCTTAGTTCCAACCAACCACTGTAGTCACTGAGAAAGTAAACCAGAGGATCTCTCTCTGTTTCTGTCATTCTAACTTGCAAACACATAAATAAATGAAATATTTTTTAAAAAGACATGGTCAGGAGCAGGCACTTAGTGCAGTGGTTAGAATGCTCCCTACACCATAGCAGAGGGTCTTGCTGCCATTCTCACCGCTGTGTCTGACTCCTGCCCTGGGGGGCTAGCATGACGGCCCGGCGGCTGCATTCCTGCTCCTCCCGCGGGACGCCAGCAGTTCCTGAGCCTGACCCCCGGCAGAGCTGTTGGAGACACTCGGACAGAGCACTTATTCTCTGTCCCTCTCTCTCATTCTCCAAAAAAATACATCATTTTAAGCAGATGGCTTAAACCCCTGCAGTCTGTGCCTCCAACACGCTAAAAGAAGGGAAGCAGGAACTTTAATGGAACTATTATTAACTGAACACATTCATTGTTTTATTTATGATACAGTTCCATAGGCTCAGGGATTTCCTCTAACCCCTCCCCAACTTCCCTCCCTTTACAGATTCTCCCTATATTACACTAGTATAGTCCTTCGCAATCAGTCAGAAGTCCACTGTTCTGTTATTAAATATGTCATGACAATATACGTATGGACAATGGCAGACAACCCAGCATCCTATTGTCAAGATATGGGGTTTTTTTTAAAGATTTATTTATTTTTATTACAAAGTGAGATATACAGAGAGGAGGAGAGACAGAGAGGAAGATCTTCCGTCCGATGATTCACTCCCCAAGTGAGCCGCAATGGGCCAATACGCGCCGATCTGAAGCCGGGAACCAGGAACCTCTTCCGGGTCTCCCATGCGGGTGCAGGGTCCCAAAGCTTTGAGCCGTCCTCGACTGCTTTCCCAGGCTGCAAGCAGGGAGCTGGATGGGAAGTGGAGCTGCTGGGATTAGAACCGGCGACCATATGGGATCCCAGCGCGTGCAAGGCGAGGACTTTAGCCGCCAGGCCACGCCGCCGGGCCCTGTCAAGACATGTTTTCACAGTTTCGTTGCGAGTCCATGTTTGGTTTGGAAGTAGAGATGCACACTGCATTGTATGTTCCAATCTACATGACAGTCCTTTTACACAGTTTCTCTCGATAACTGAATTTACACGTTTATATATATACATTGATCTTGCATTTTGCATGAAGGTTGCCTTGAATCAGGAGAACATACAATATTTGTTCTTTTGGGATTGGCTTATTTCACAGAGCATAATAGTGGTCTCTAGTTGGGACTATTTTGTTGGAAATGGCAGATTTTCACTTTTAATGATTGAGTAATATTCCAGAGTAGACATACAACAATTTCTTTATTCATTCCTGTTTCGACAGGCATCTGGGTTGTTTCCATGTCTTTGTTCTTGTAGATTGTGCTGCTGAAAACAGACATCACTTTCTTATATGCAGATTTCATTTCCTTTAGATATATTCCCAGAAGTAGGGCAGCTGGGTCATAAGGTAGATCTATTTTCAGTTCTCTTAGCACTCTCTACTGACGTCCATAGTTGCTGTACTACCCTACACTCCCCTTACCACCACCAAAATATATGTACCAAACAGCTGCAATTGTGTTGTACCGAAGGAATACAACTTTTAACCCAACTGTCCAGCAGCACAATCATCACGCAGGTTTTTCCGAGAGAGGATGACTCAGGCACTGGCGGGGTGGCGGAACATGCCCCAAATCTGGCCATTCCACATGAGTGCTGGCAGCTCCACTTCCGATCTGATGAGCCTGGGAAAGCAGCATGAAACGGCTCAAGTACTTGGGCCCTATCACTCACACGGAACACTGTGATGGGCTTCCAGGCTCCAGGCTTCAGTCTGGCCCTGCCAAAAGATGCAAGATTTCTCTCTCTTTCAATTTTTTGGTCTCTCTGTCTCTGTCAGTCTGCCTTTCAAATAAATAAATCTATAATGAAAAAAGGCAGATTCTTGCACACCCAGTAAACTGTGATCATTATTGCAACCCAATACCTAAGTGGTGAGTGTGTACCTTGACGTGGGAGACCTGGAGGAAGCTCCTGGCTCCCGGTTCATATCAGCTTGGCTCTGGCTGTTGTGGCCACTTGGGGAGTTAACCAGAAGATGAAAGATCTTTCTCTCTGTATCTCATTCTCTCTGTAAATCCAACTTTCCAATAAGAAAAAAATAAGTAAATCTTTAAAAATTATTCTATACCAAAATAAACTTACCTTTTCATTCCATGTTCCACAAACTTTTTGAAGTCCCCTCATATGTGTCATCTGGGAAATCAAACATTGCCTTTTAATGCCGTTACTCTTATACCTTCTAAATTATAACGTCTGAATTCTGTTCTCGTACAATCCCCACTCTTTCCAGTAACTGTGGACTTGGACCTCCATCTAGTAACTTTATAAGTCTCTCACTTGAATGGTAATTATCTGAAATACTGTTTTTCCTCCAACTTTCTGCCTCACCACCTTCTGCTGTTCCCAGAAGCAAACTGGCCCAGGACCAGGAGGTAGCAGGGCCAATTGCTACATCCACTGCATCTACCCTTACTCTTTCCAAACACTTTTGTTTGCTGCTAGGTTACATGCACATCTATTAAATATTGCCTATCATATACAATCCTTATAGTCTGCTACAGGTTACCTGACCTCATGGGCTTAAAAAAGTAGATAAAATCTCAAATATGGCTACATAGGTTTTCCTTATACTTTTTTCTTTCTAACTTTAGCCATTTTGATTTTGTTTACAACATACACACACAGAGAAAGAGAGAAGAAACAAAATGGCAGATTGAGAAAATATATTCTGTCTGCTCATTCGCTACCTGTTTACAATAGCCAGGCTGGGCCTGCTTGAGTCAGATCCATGGGAGGGAGGGTCCCAGTCTCTTGAGCTGTCAGCTGCTGTTTCCCAGGGTGAACAGGGTCAGGGGGCTGGGATCAGGAGCAGGAGAGGAGCAGGGACCTGCCACAAAGCTGCATCACAACTGCAGTGCCTCCTGGCCCAGTCCTCAATGACATTCAAGAACAATGTCACCTGCCAAGGAGACCACGGGAAAATGGAGTGCCTTCGGAGGCCAAGAACTCTGAGGTCACCCACCCCCATTTGGATCTATCACATGGGATGGAAGAAGCCCAAGTCCTGCCTTGCAGGATCCAAGGTCATCGGAACGACAACCAGAAGCACTGAGCGGTCCGCAGAAACAGAAGAAACAGAAGAACAGTCCTTCAGGACTAGGGAGAGGAGCTTTCTCTGGTCCTTGCCTGCTTCCAACTTTGGATCTCCACCCTCTCTCGCAGTGACCATCAGGATCGCTCCAGAAACCCCTCAAAACAAGCAAACAAACAAACAAACAAACTAGAATAGATAGACAGAGAATAACAAGGAAAGCTTAGAAACAGACAGGAAACGGTCAGCGGGGATGCACTTATAACTCACTGGGTGGGACACAAAGATTAGTTACTCCTCACTAGAGTATTCAAGATTTCTCTGCACACCCCTCCTATAACTGTTCACCTAAACTGTTGACATATGTCTTGTTATAGAGTTAGGCTACCCCAAAAAAAACAGCCAGGTTCAGAGAAACCATGCTTCAATGCTATAAACTGCTAAATACTAAAACTAAAATAGACATGAGACAGCTGAATGGCAATCTATAGCCTTTTTAAGGTATATAGAACACGGTTGAATATAAACCCAAATGAAAATGTCTATGAACCTGCATTTTCCTATTAACATATTGGTTAATCAGTACCATGTCAATTAATGCCATAATGTTGTAATTGGTTGTAAATATTATGTTGGGGCTTTTAATTGATCGGGATGATATTCTGCTGGCTCTACCTTCAGACCAGAGATGATCTCACCAAGAAACCGTTGAACTTACCAGAACAATAAGATGCTGGACTATATGCTTGGTAAATACCTCCAATGAAACAATCTCAACTGAATTTGAACTATGGAAATGCAATAAGGTGGAGCAATCCACTGTGGGGAGAGGGTTTGGGGAGGGGTGTGGGGAATTCCAGTGCATATAAAAATGTGCCACATAATGCAATGTAATTAATTAAAAAAAAGGAAATGAAAAAAAAAAAGAACAATGTCACTGCTTCTATGTACCTTTTAGGTACATGTGTGATTTTTGTAATCCTAGTTTAGCTGGCTTCAGTGTGCACTGCCTGAGTTTTCACAGCACGATTTTGTCACGATTTTATCACTCTTGGTTGCAACAATGAATTGGTAAAGCTCAAAACCATGGACTGTGTAAAAAACTGTTGATAGCCTTCCCACTGTAAGACTACTGCTTTTAATATTGAGGCAGAGAAATCTGAGTAGGATTGTCTGAGTTTGATGTTTTAAATGCTCATTTTCATTGAATGTTAATCTACACACCGTATAACTCATCCTTTCAAGTACAGAAGTGAGTGGTGTCTACTAGACTCAACACCACCCAATTCCAAGACTCTCATTATGCTGAAAAGAAACCCCACATCCTTTCGCAATGCATCCGTACACTTACATCTCACAGAAGTCACACTAGCACTTCTGTCTCACTGGACTTGCTTAGAGAAGCCATACATTCAAGTGGGATTGCATGATACGGGGCCTTTGTGTCTAGTTTATTGAGTTAAGAATAATGCTGTGAAGGTCCCTTCATATCACAGCACATATCAGCATCTTATTCCTTGGTAGGGTCAAATCGTGATCCTCAACTCGCCTTCATTGTGTTTATCTGTTCATCGCTTGACGGAAATGCATTGCACATTTTAGCTCTTGGGAATAATGTTGTTTTGAACACTGATTCACGTCCAAGTTTTCTTTCAAACACATGCTTTCAGTTCTCTTG
The DNA here is from genome assembly GCF_030435755.1 of Ochotona princeps. Lineage (NCBI taxonomy): Eukaryota > Metazoa > Chordata > Mammalia > Lagomorpha > Ochotonidae > Ochotona > Ochotona princeps. Next base: position 160,666,838 of record NC_080832.1, read on the forward strand.
GGTATCTACAAGGGTAGAACCGTTGGGTTATATGGTCACTTCTCTGTTTATGTTTTAAGGAACTGTCGGGAACGGTTTAAGGAACAGTTTTAGCCAAATGGCAGCACTGGTTTACATTAACATCAACAATTTAGAATTCCAACAGCTTCACTTCTTTGCCAATACTTGTCAATTTCTATGTTTTTTATTTAACATTATTATAACCATGCCAGTGGGTGGGAAGTGGTGTCCCACGGTGGTTTTGCCTTTCTGAAAAGTAACACTGTATTTTTTACGTATTGACTGACTGCTCATATTCCTTAGCAAAATGCCCACTCAAAATCTTTGTCATTTGTTCAGCTGGGTTGTCTTTTTATTGTTTTTATAAGAGTTAGAGCCTTGTCAGACATGCGATTTGCAAATGTCTTTGAAAAGATGACTCCTCTTCATGAAAATGGTCTTGCCACCCATTTTCAATTCTATTCCACTGAATTCTTTGCACGTATTGTGGTACCGCAGTCTTGGATAAATTTGCTTTCTAATCAGCTTTGAAATCAGGTCCCCGGGACTGCTCTTCTTTTCCAACATTGTTTGGATCATAGGGGCTGCTCTGGAGGCCATGACAAGCACACAAAGAATCCGATGTCACACGGTGGTTGAGTCACAGGTCAAGACCTGGATTCAAAGCTAACTAGTTGCTTAAATACCATGAAACATTCCTAGGCTTTCACTTTCATAATGTGTAAATGAAAATTAGTAGCAGTACATACAGCATAGCCATGTTTTAATAAGAAAGCTACGTTTTCACAACATGTAAAGGTAAGTCTAGTGTATAACATTCAATTTTATTTCCATCTATATAAATAGGCAGTCTAAAATTTTTACCTTGTCTATCAACAACTCCCTTATAAAAATGGCAAATTATTTTAATTTACATATGCCTTATTGTTAAGCCAAATAAGTTGCCCTCCATTACATTTCTCATTTTCATTGTTTTCTCTACCACACATGTTCAATTCTGCTTCATTGTTTAAATTTATTAGTGACAGATGGAGGGGAATTTTTCACCTGCTAGTTTATTTCGCACATGCCTATAGCAGCCATGATTAGGCCAGGCGGAGTGCAGGAGCTGGGGACGTAGCCATGTCATCCACACGGGTGGAGACCCAGCTACCTTGTCCATCACCACCTACTTCGTGGCATATGAGAAGCAGAGGCAGGACCCAATCCCAGACATTCTGAGAGGGGATGCAGAGATAAGCACAGTATCCACATTTTATAATGACTAATTCAGAATAACTATCGTATTCATTACCTTAAATATTTGTCATTTCTTTCTGGTAAGAACATTTTTAAATAAAAATAGTGTCTCCTAGTTTTTAAGAGAACACCAGCCCTTATTCCTCCTATGTGACTGTAACACTGCACCTGTTGCCCCTTCTCCTTCTTACATACCCTCTCAAGTTTCTGGTCATCACTATCTATTCTCAATTTCTATAATATCAACTGCTTTAGGTTTCACATATGAGAAATACCATCCTGGATAAGGAAAACTATGAAATGTATTTATACGATGAATATGATTCAGTCATTTTTTTAAGATTTTCTGTTTTTATTGGAAAGGCAGATTTACAGAGAGAAGAGACAGAGAGAATGATCTTCCATTTGCTGGTTCACTCTCCAAATGGCCATAACACCTGGAGTTGAGCCAATACAAAGCCAGGAGCCAAGAGCTTCTTCTGGGTCTCCCACGTGCATGCAAGGGCCTGAGGATTCGGGCCATCCTGCAATGCCTTTACAGGCCACATGCAGAGAGCTGTGCAAGAAGTGGAGCAGCCAGGACACAAACCAGGGGGATGCTGGTGTTTGCAGGGGGAAGATCAGCCAGTTGGGCCAAGGCACCAGCCCCAACTCAGTCACTTAAAAAGATTGAAATCCTGTCATCTCTAATAACATATATGGATTTGGAAGGTACTGTTAAGTAAAACAAACCAATTACCAAAAGACAAATATTACTACCTTATCTATTACTTTGAATCTATTTTGATGTGTCTTTCGATTCCATGTGTAATTGCATGTTATGTCCACAAAATTCATGTATGGAAAACAATTCCCACTATAATAGATGAGTTATGAACTTGTCCAGCACTGTAACTGGTGGTAGATTTGAGGCAAGAATCTAAATCTTCACATCGAGATAACAGCTTTCCCACCTAGACATTTCAAGTGTTAAAATATTTTCAAATATTATATTTGGTATGATTAAACTGCTTAGGGCATTTTAGGCTACTATATTAGTGAATATGTACAGAAATATTGCAGAAAGCAGTAAAGTATAAGGAAAACATAAAACATGAAGCTTATCTGAATTTTAATAGCTTTAGGTAACATGTGAACCATATTATAGTACTAAAATAAACAGAAATGGAGAGTAATTCAAAGAGTGAAGCCACGACATGGAAACAGATACTTGAAATCCTTCTGTGTGTGATAATTAGAGTCCAGAGTGTATACACCACACAGGCCCAACAGCTAAAACACCAGGATACACATGAACCATTCTCTCCTGTTAAAGGGATGTTGGGTTGACTCTGTCTTGGCAATGGCAGAGCATATCACACAATAAATACCATTTTTACCCCATGATGGCAGAAATGTAAACGTGTGACAGGTCATGAGGAGAGAAAGAGTCCTGCTATTATTTTATTTTTTTAATGAAAAACATCTCCAAGATTGTTTGCGGTAGTAATTTTGTGATTATCATTCTGGGTAATATGGAACCTTCCACACACAGCCTGCTCTGAGCCTTAGGCTGAAATAATGGAGAGAATAGCAAAATGTCTAGATTTTTACTTGCTGTACACTTTCGATTATGCCAGGAAACAAAAGGCTGATGCCCACTGTCAAATTTTGAGAAAATATTTACAAGTGGAATTGTGTAACCATGTTATCAACCAGTAGAAATTGCCTACTAAGACAGGTGAGTCGAGAAGCTAAGCTGGCTGGTGAGTCATTCTAAGGCTGTGATAACCTATCTGCAACTTCAGGATGGACAGCAGCTGTGACACCAGTGGGACGGCTCTGAGGAAGGACTGTAGATAAGTACATGGAAAATAGAATTAAAAGAGTTTATTTTGGTACAAAAAAAAAAAAACCTGAAAGTCCAGTGAAATAATGAAATAATAAATGAAATAATAAAGGAAATTTCCCTAATTTGGAAAAAGAATTGGGAAACATCATATAGGTGATGGCTGCCAAGGGGACTGGAGGGGAGGGGCTGAGTCCACTCCAGACACAACAGGCTTCCGCCCAGAATAGGGACGGGCCACAGGAGCCAGTTATATCACCAGCCTGGTGGGATTCCAGCCGGTCAATGACACACCTAAACAGACAATCCTTACCTAACTAGAGCCCGGACAGCCCCTTTGCCAGCCCCCTTGCCAGCCCCCAAGTCCAGAGAAGTACGAAACTCCCGGACACGTCTCTCGACCTGCCCTTTTCACTTCCCCCTCCTTCCCTCCATGCTGTGCAAGGGGGCCCAGAAATGGATTTTTCCAATAAAAATTTCTGTTACAACTTTGGTCAACTTACTGATGTTATTTCTCTAGCAGGCAGCTGGCCATTATCATGTAATGTTTGGCACGTTGGCCAGGAAGGGGTGTAATGCCTCCCTGAGCTGGTTGATCCCCCTACCCTGCTTCCTCTTCCCACCTCCGAGCAGCCAGACCCAAGGCCTTTGCCAGCTGCAAAATGACATGTGAAGTAAGCCCCTCTGCCCTGTTCCTCCTGTCCTGAAAAGTCCTCCCCAACCTCTGCCAGACTGTCCAAACCATGCCCACGTCGGTCTTCTGACTACTGAGCCCTAAGCAAGACAGGAGATGCCCTATCTGCTGACACTCATCATCCTCTCATCCAGGGTCTCAATGGGACAACAGATGTCCCCCCACTGACCTGCCCTCCTTAACGGGGAACTAATTTCCCTTGTAGTCCGAATCTCGAGGCGGTGATGCCTTCCTTGTGTTCAGATTAGGGGCAAGATACGTTATTGGGACAGAATGAGTAACAAAATGTCCTGAGCCCATGACCCCCATACCTCCTTACGGTGTTTATTAGCCAATTTTAAAACTCTGGGTCTGGGCTGGAAATTACAACAAAAATCCCTGGTCCATCTTTCAACCCTGGCCTGGCCACAGTATGTGTTGGACAATAGTGCCAAATGGCTGGCGGAAGTCACGTTTGACTTTCAGATCCTCACAGAATTGGGCAATTTCTGTCTTCCCGAGTGACAGGGAATCTCCGTAGGCCTGCTAGCACAACCTCTGGGCCCAGCTCATCAGCTGGTGGCCTATTTCTCTAAACAACTGGATCTCACAGCCAAGAGTTGTGCTCACGGGCTCTACTGACAGTGGCCCTAATAACAGAAGCCTTAAAATTTTTCCCTCCAATCACCCATTACTGTGTTCTCCTCTTACCACCTCAAGGATCTTCTAGGAATGAAGACTTTCCTTCTACTTAGTCCCTCCCATATCCAGGAGCTACACCTACTGCCTGTTAAAAACCCAGACATCATTGTGTTGCAGTCTCTGTCACTCAATCCTGCCTCTCTCTTTTCCTGCGCAAACGGCTTCCCCGACCTCACACTCCTGTCCTCAAGTGACTGATTTGTATTTACTGCCTAGGAATAGTCTCTCCCCTCACCTGACCTCACGCTCTTCGCAGCTGGCAGCTCAGTGTTGGGAGCTGATAGTTGTCACCACGCATGATGACCAAGGACTCCATCCTCAAAGCACAGTGCCTCCAGCAGGAACAACCTCCCAAAGGCAGAACTCTATGAGCTCATCCGGGCACTGACACTGACCCAGGGAAAGTGGGCCGACATATATACTGACTCCAAATATGTCCTTCTCATAGTGCACTCACACTCAACCATCTGGCAAGAAGAGGATTTCTCACCACCAAGGGCACCCCCATAACCAATGCCTCACTAATCAATAAACTTCTCCAAGCTTGCTCTCCAGCTGCACAGGTGGCCATCGTACATTGCTGGGGACATCAGTCTTCTGAGGATCTAATAGCACGTGGCAACATTAAGGCTGATCACATTGCTAGAAGCCTTACCATTCAGACACCAACAGGCCCATACTGTTTCTATCCACCTCTCTCAAGCCCTCTTACTCTCAACAGTAGCAATAAAACCCCTTCACCTCGGCAGAACGGAACATCCAGAAGATTGGATCTTTGTCGGTGTCAAAATAGCTCTATCCTCACAGGCTGCCGTATCCCTCCTTACTGAGATCCATAATTCTTTGCATATAGGGCCAGATTCACTACACAGATTCCTAACCCCTCTATTTTCCTGCCCTAATATGTGTGACATGTGTGAATTTCTTAGACAAATTCATTTTTCATGCCAGCTTGCTCTGCGGTCTCCTCTCAGGGGGCCCTTAAATCAAAAATACCCACTCACCAACTCAGAGGACACCAACTGGACAAAGACTGGCAAATAGATTTCACTCATATGCCCATATACAAAAAATTCCATTATCTACTTACCCTGGTTGACATCTTTTCAGGTTGGGTGGAGGCATTCCCTATGGCTAAAAATAAAACAACAACAACAACAAAACAAAACAAAACAAAAAACATCGGTAGTGGTGGAGATCCTACTTAAATACATTGCTCCCAGGTTTGGTTTGCCTCTATGCATACAGTCTGACAATGGGCCAGCTTTCATTTCACAGGTCACCCAACAGGTGTCGGAGGCCTTACACATCACCTGGGAACTCCATATCCCATACCATCTCCAGTCATCGGGAAGTTGGAGAAAGCCAATGGGATTATCAAGGACCACCTCACAAAATTAGCCTTGGTGCTCAGGTCTTCATGGGTGGACCTACTCCCCTAGGCCCCGATGTGCATCAGGGCCACCACTCACAAACCTCTTGGATTGAGCCCAATTGAACTAATGTATGGTCGACCTTTCCTGGTTACCCACCAGTTTCCTATGAAACCTCCCCCCTTGACTAACTACTTGCCATCATACTCTTGTCCATAAGCTCCTCTAAGAACATGCCGACCAGTACCTTCCACGCCCCAACCTGAAGTTGTTGGGGGATCTGAACATCCTTCCTCTCCAATGTGGAGACTCAGTTCTACTCAAGACCTTCCATCCGGAGTCACTTCGTCCTTGGTGGACCAGACCTCACACAGTGATCTTCACCACACCCACTGCAGCCAAACTTCTTGGACACACTTCCTGGTACCATCTCTCCCACCTCAAATCTTTCCAAGCCTCTACCTCATCTCAGTGGAACGTTCAACAAACGGGGCCTACAACACTAACCTTTAAACTCCAGGATGTCTACCCCGACTCTGATCCTACTAATAACTCACCTCTACCTCCCATTAACTAAACAGACCTTTACATATAGGCTTGTCATCCAACAGACCTGCCAAGGAAGCTCTTATACTACAACACTCACAACTCAGGACTGTCCAATACCCTGCAAAGGATCTCAACTTCTTTGCTACAGGGCACCCGATATTGGTACTTGTGGGTGGCTGATCAGAGAGTTCTACAATATCTGCTTTGCTTATCAGAAAACTGACCCCACATGCAGGGACCAATGGTTTGATCATAATGGCAGCCCATGGATGTCATGTGTCATACAGTACAACACAAACCTCCATCCAAACACACAAGCCCTCTCTGTCTCCCATGATAAATTCTGGGCAAAAGATAAACCATTCCTATCATTTTGGAGAACAGGAACACTCGGGCATGTTTAACTTCTCTTTTGTCATTCAAGACCCAGAACACCATCTCTGGGCTCAGGGACAGAGGGACTCTGTCAAGGAATGGGAGCTAAATACCCTGGCCAGACCATTACAATTTCCAGGTCTCTCATAGCCCCACCAACACCCGTTAAAAAAATCTCTCTCAAACTATCCAAAGTCAGGAAAAAAACACTGATGTGACAGACCAGACTGAAGCACAGATGTCCTGCTTTTTCCTGGTTAAATCTCCTCAGGCAAGGCCTGTTGTTACTCAATCAGACTGAACAATATGGTGAGATCTGCGGCTGTTCCTGTGTGCATCCCTTTCACTTCCTCCACTGACAGCAGTTCCTTTCAACAAACCATTCCCATACAAATTGCCCTAGCTGCCCTGAATACACTACCCTGCATACCTTCTGCCTACCCCGCGTACCCTTACAACAAATTCCAAGACAAAAAACTATACTTGCTATGTTCCCTTTCCCAGCTGCTCCACCATCTCACTGGACTGCCTATTAGTATGCTCTAACTCCCCTGGGGCACCCTAAAGGCAGATACTTTTGGTGCAATGGGATTTTATGCAAAAACTTTGACACCACCTGGGACTCAGTCTGTATACCAGCTCTACTAGCCCCCCAACTTTCCCTCCTTTCTTGGTCAGATGCCAAATTGAGGGTGTTCAACCCCTAGGGATTACAGAGGACAAAACAGGAAGTCTTCATTCACCCCTACACTCCAGTGCCCACAGAGCTCTCTCCAGATCTCAATTAGGGACTACACCTCTCTCCAGTGGGAAATAGCCAGAATGACTTTGTCTTCCCTTTTCCTATTACCAAGAGTCCAGAATGATGGCTGCCAAGGGCACTGGGCTTCAGCCCAAGGCAGGGAAGAGCCACAGAAGCCAGTTACATCACTGGCCTGCCCTTTTCACTTCCTCCTCCTTTGCTCCACGTTGTGCAAGGAGGCCCAAGAATGGATTTTCTACCATTAAAGCTTCTGTTACAACTTTGGACAACTTGCTGATGTTATTTGTCTGGCTGGTGGGTGGCGGTCATCATCTAACAATAAGAAGGACACATAACTCCCAACAGGGTTGCCCAAAAGTGATCTCCACAGCACATGATAATCAAAATCTCTTCAGTAGAGCACAGGAAAAGTATCCTTAAATACGCATATGAAAAATCAGGTAACAAACAGAGGAATCCCAATCAGGCTCACTGCTGACCTCTCAGAGGAAGCTATACAGGCCAGAGGAGAATGGAGTGACATGTTTTAGACTCTAAAGGAAAAATTTGTCAGCCCAGAATCATTTATTCAGCAAATCTTTCCTCTGTCTTTTAAAATGAAATAAAATTCTTCCATAGTAAAGAAAAGCTCAAAGAATTCACCTCTTCCAAACCTGCCAGACAAATGATACATCAAAAAATAATACTAAACCAAATAAGGAACAAACCATTGCTAAAATGACAGGACCAAATTACTACCCTGAATGTAAATGGCTTAAACTCATCAAGCATCACAGATTAGCAGACAGGATCAAAAAACAAAGAACCATTTGTTGCCTACAGCAGACATATATCACCAACAAAGAATTGCAGAAACCGAAAGTGAAAAGTTGGAAAAATATATTCCAGGCAGATGGAAAAGAATAATGGGCTAGTGCAGCCATTCTTATATCTGATAACATAGATACTGATGTGAAAAATATTAGAAGGGATGAAGAAGGACACTACATAATGATCAAAGCATCGATTCAGCAAAAGAAAAAAAATCACCTTACTAGTTTCTTAAGATGTTTTCTTTTTCATCTCTAATTTCACTTGTCTCTCTTGTTTTTCATTATTAATTGGACTAAAAGTTTGTTTTGCTCATCTTCTTAAAGATGGCTTTTTCTTGTTGCATTTTGCAGTTTATTTGTTTCAAATCCATTTATTTTTGCTGTAATTTTTATATTTTATTGCATCCTGTTCATGTTTTAAATAAGTCCTTGAGATACATTATTACATCATTTATTTGAGATATTTTTATTTTTTTGGAAGAACCTGTTTTTATAAATGTCTCTTTCAACAACATTTTTGCTACATCTCATGGGTTTTGATATTTTTGCTTTTAATTCCTTTAAAAAAGCATTTCTCTTATTACTATCTTCAGTGACACATAGGTCATACAGTAGCATCATTTTTTCAAGAAAATTTTTCATTTTCATTTCTTCAGCAACCCATTTATAACATATTATTTAATTTCATGTTGTTGTAAATGGTTTTTTTTTTGCCTGTTGTTGATTTTGTTTTGTGGATTTTTGTTCAAGAGGATGCAAGACTATCATATCCAGATGTATAGATACAATGCCATATGCATCTCTACTTTCAAATCAAAGATGGACTACCAATGAAACTGTTCAATTTATCTTGACAATAGGACACTTTACTCTGCCATTTTCCATACCTACAATGTAAACATACACTACAACAGCAGGATGATGGACTTCTGACTGTTTATGAAGTACTGTAATATCATAATAACATAGGGGAAATCATTGAAGGGGAGAGCATTTGCGGAAAGGGGAGAGAAAAATCCCAGAGCCTATGGAATGATATCACAGAGTAATAAAATAAGTAATTAACTAAAAAGAGAAAGAGAGAGGAGGAGAGAGAGAGAGAACACTGGGGCTGGCATGATGGCTCAATTGACTAATCCTTTGCCTGTATGTGCTGGCATTCCCTACAGATGTCGGTTTGTGTTGTGGCTGTTCCACTTTCTATTCAGGTCCCTGCTTAGAGCCTGGGAAAGCAGTAGAGGATGGTCCAAATCCTTGGGACCCTGCACCCATGTGAGAAACCTAGAAGAAGCTCCTAGCTCCTGTCCTTGCATCGACTCAGTTCCAGACATTGCAGCCATTTGGGGAGCAAACTAACAGATGGAAACCTCTCTTTCTGTTTCTCCTTCTCTCTGTAGATCTGCCATTCCAATAAAAATAATCCAGGGAAATAGATGGCAAGTGCAGCAGCCAGGACATGAACCAGCACCCTGGCACTTGAAGGGGGGAGGATTAGCTAGTTGAGAAACTATGCTGGTCGCTGGGATACCAGTTCTATTCTGATTCCAGCTTCTTGCTAATGAGCTCCCTCAGGATATATGACTGTAGTAGTTGTGTTCCCACCACTCACATGGGAAATCCATGTTAGCTTCTAAATTCCTGGCTTTGCCCTGGCTCAGCCCTGCATGGCTAGGGCATTTGGAAAAGTGAATCAGAAGGTGGAAGATCTCTGTGTCTGCCTCTACCTCTGTCTCCCTGCCTGACCTTCAAAAAACAAAACTGTTTAAAGAAATTAAAAATAGATTTAAAAAGTAATCACAACCTGAGAGATAAAAACATAACTTAAAAACTAAGAGATTCATTTCACCAGGATGATGTAACAAATATAGAAGTGCGTGAATCCTATTCATATAGCTTTCAAACAAATGAAGTTACAATTGTGAAACCCATAGTCATTGTGGTGACAAACTTTAATATTATTGTCTATAAAATATCAGGTTTATAGACCATAAGATATAGGTACAGAAAAGATGACCTGCACAGCTAATATGTGTAAGCAAATTGTTGAAAGACATTTGTAATCATGCCTTAGAACTGTATAAAACATATTATCACAGGTCATACACTGAGTAGTCCTTGCATCCCCATCAACCATGTGATGGTCAGAAACATAGCCCTTACAAGTTTTAAAGCACTTAATCACACAGAATAATTTTCTGATGAAATGAAATTACTTTTCAATGTGTGGTATCAAAAGATAACACATGTTGGTAAATTTAAGCTGCTCTTCTAATTAATTAATGATCGGAACAGAGATCATGATGAAACTGGAAAACATGTAGCACTTAATGATAACATACATATTATAAAATGCACTTATTACAAAATGAAAAAAGTATCAGATTACTAGGGCAATCATTATTGATATGTTACAGCATTAAATATGATGTGAAAAAAGACCTTACAATAAGTGAAAAGAATATAGAAAGTAGATTATTGATTGTAGAGAAAACCCATACACCAGGGCAGAACAGAGATATACAAAGTTGATTAAGAGAATCAACATGGCAAAATAGGGTAAAGACACATTTAAACAGATGGAGAATCATTAGCCAGCGTAATGCAGACGAGGCACATTCCAGGAGATAGGAGGGAACAAGCCAATGGCAGGAGGGCACCTGGAGACTGACAGATTCGAAAAACAGCAAAGACAATGGTGTTGTGTTGAAGTGATAAGAAGAAGTGGCAGTCAGCGAGCAGCAATCTGAGCTCCATTGGTGGCAGCCTGGTGGGAAGGGGAGTTTACTGGTGAGCTCAGCAGGTGAACTCAGGCGAAGAATCGCCTGTCCGGCTGATTTGTTTGATTTAACCAGGAGCAGAGAGCAACAGCAGATACCAAATACGTGGTGCAGGAACAGGATGGATATCATAGTCCAGACCTCCACCAGAGCCACAACAGGCACCATTTTGTGTAGGAAGGCAAAGGCTATGGCTTTAGGACTGAGCATACACTAAGCTGGGAGTGAACTCATTTCTGGCTCAGTGAATTGCACTAATGTGGCATCCTACAGGTTCCATCCAAAATAGGTCCAGGTAGCCCCCAGACCTAATGGCCAGCAGATCTAGAACTCCACGAGTGGACATCAAGTGCCATTTTGTACAGTATGGCAAATAAGGGAGGGACAAGGGTGAGCTGCTCATGCACTGAGCTGAGATTGAAGGGCCAGCAGGTTCCAGCAAGATCAGCACCAAAAACAACCTAATTATTTAAGACATGGTGTGTCCCTAATCCTGGGAACCGCTCAAACCAGAAGTGGAAGAAATATTGTCCAATGATGTAACAACAGCATGAAATCACAGGTGGTAGAGTGCCAAGCCAGGAACTGGGGCTAAGCTTCAATGGTGGAAGCTGAACACAAGAGCCCAGACGTGAAACTCACTGGAGAGAGTGGCACAAGCGATTACAAACAACTGGGTGCCAACTATAATCAATAATATCTAACTGCAGACTTGTGGGTGACAAAGCTTAGAAACCTTCCCTAAGGAGAAGAATCTGTTAACCAGAAGTACAGTGACCAAGAGCAAAAGCAGAGACAGAGGCACAATAAATATTATTGAAGACTCTCCTGCAAAGGAGCAAAAGCCTTGGACAATCTCAGAGTTAATTGAGGAATACATTGAGAAAATTGGGGATACAGAATTCAAAACACTTGTTATAAAGCTTCTTAACAACAGGAAGCACATGCAGAAATTTAAGCAATATGTCACATAGCAAATAGCAACACTGAAACAAATCAAGCAAAATTATTATAAATGAAGGACACAGTAGAGAGAATTTAAAATGCAGTGGAAAGTCTCAATAACAGAATGAAGGAGGCAGAAGAAAGAATCTCAGAATTGAGAGATATTTCTTGTCACCATGGAGAAACAATCAAAAAGCTGGAAGCAGAGTCAAGCTGGAAAATATATTCAAGAATTGAAAGACACTATTCAAAGGCCAAATATAAAACTTACAGGAGCTCCAGAAGGTGCAGAAAGAGAAGCTGGGTTTAAAACTGTATTCATGAAATAATAAGTGAAAACTTCCCTGATCTGGAGGAAGATTTGGGAAAGACAACGCAGGCGGGGCACAGAACTCTCAACAGGGTTGACCAAAAGTGATCTTCACACGACACTTGATAATCAAGCTCTCTTCAATCAAACTTAGGGAAAGGTTCCTTAAATGTGTACTTGAAAAAACTATCAATTGACATATAGAGGAAAGCCAATTAAACTCACAGGAGACCTCTCACAGGAAACTCTACAGGCCAGAAGAAAATGGAGTGACATATTCCACAATCTAAAAGAATAAAAAAATGTCAGGCCCAGAATAATGTACCCAGCAAATCTTTCCTTTGTCTTTGAAAAAAAATTCTTTCACAGCAAAGAAAAGTTGAAAGAATATACTTCTTCTATACCTGCCCTACAAATGGTACTTAAAGAAGTTCTCTTGACAGAGAAAAGGAATAGCACTCACCAAAACCAAAGGCAAATGTGAAGAACATCCCAGTAAAATAACAACAAAAGACTAAATCAAACAATGAACAACCCATTGCTAAAATGACAGGACCAAGTTGCCACCTATTCATATTAAGCCTGAATGTAAAAGGCTTAAATACATCAATCAAACATCATGAATTAGTAAACTGGATTAAAAACACAAAACCAATCTATCTGTTGCCTACAGGAGACACATCTTACCCACAAAGATCAGCGGAAACTATATCTCATGGATTTTGATGCTTTTGTTTTTGGCTTCATTTCTTCAAAAACAGGTTTTTTTTCCTGTTAAATTCTTCACAGACTCATAGGTCATACTGTAGCATCATTTTCATCAAGAAAGTTCTTGATTTTCATTTTAGTTCTTTAGAGACACATTAGTCATATAGTATCATGTTATTTAACCTCGTGGCTTTACAAATTTCTATTTTTCTTCCTGCTGTTGATTTTGTTTTGTGGCTTTTCAATTAAGGGGATGTACAGTAACTGTGCAGTGAAGACTATCTTATTCTCATGTGTAGATACAAACGCACTATGCATTTCTACTTCCAGAGCAAAGATGAACTCCCAATGAAACTGTAAAATTTATCTTGACAATAGGATGCTGGACTCTCTGCCATTTTCTATGCCCACAATGATAGACACATGAGTGTTTATGAAGAACCGTACTACGTGTTAACATAGGGGAAATCAGTATGTGCGGGGAGGAGATATGGGGAGAGGGTAAGGGAAATCACAGAGCCTATGGAACTGTATCATAAAATAATAATGATAATAATAATAATAATAATTTAAAATGAGGGAAAATGTAATTTGAAGAATTTTATGTGAATAAATGTGAAAAATACATTAAATGGGCAAATATATTAAAAATACAGCTTGCCAAAATTAATGCAAAAAGAACCTATTACCATGAGGTCTTTAACTGCAAATTCAAACCCTGACGTTTACACGTGGGCCTGACCATAACCTTCTGCCAGTCAGGACAAAGGCAACTCCAACTTCATAAAAAATGAGAAAGCAAAGAGAAGTTTCCTCCAACTCACCTTGTAAGTCTATCACTACCTTGGTAACAACCACTATATACATATATTCTTGGAAACATGAAAGTATTCGGCAATCTCCTTCATAAATATTCATGTCAAATTTGTAAATCCTGGTGGCCCCGCTTCCCATCCAGCTCCCTGCTTGTGGCCTGGGAAAGCAGTCAAGGACGGCCCAAAGCCTTGGGACCCTGTACCCACGTGGAGACCCGGAAGAGGCTCTAGGCTCCTGGTTTTGGATTGGCTCAGCTCCAGCGATTGTGGCCACTTGGGGAGTAAATCATGGGATGGAGATCTTCCTCTCTGTCTCTCCTCCCATCTGTAATCCAATAAAAATAAATCATTCTTTTTTTAAAAAAAATAAAAAAAAATTGTAAACTATTACTTACTACAATCCCATAACCGGACATGACTTCATTGATTTCCTATGAGAACAATACCAAAGTCCTACAAGTGATGTAGCTCAGGACAACAGAAACGTGATCTCTGATTGTACAGTAGTTCGAGGTGACAGGTGCTGAAAGGGCCTCGTTCCCTCAGAGATCCCTAAAGCAGCATCATACCTTCCAGCTTTGCATCAGGGGCTTATTAGTTCATAGTAATAGAGAATCTGCCTCCATTATCAATCCCTAGACCTGCAGCACATGTCACCAGGTTCTGAGATAAAAGAATATTTTGATAAATACAACTGAAAAATAAATTATATTGAAAATTTACAAGAAGCTACTATGAAATACGAAGGTAAACTACCCAATTTAAAATCACTTGTCCAGACACTTCACAGAGAAGCAGAAATAGCATGAATCATACATGCCAAAAAAGTGTTCAACCTCCACACTAATTGTATCTTTCACAGAAACCAAATTTAGCCATATTCAATATTGTTGTTGACCATATATTAGGGGGAAAAAATTTTACAGTTCTGACAACACAACTTTGGCACTCTAGCTGAGCAACAGATTCTCCCAGGTTCTCGGATGGTTACAAAAATTGGTCCAAACATTTGGGAAAATAGTTTGAAACCGGCCAAGAAATTTAAACCGTTGCCCACACATAGTGCAGCAATTCCACAATTGTGTCTACTTGGGAGAAACTTCATGTACATATAGCCATATCAGAATATGTACATCGACTTGATCTGAGCAGCATTACTCAGAATCAGAAAAGCAGAAATGAGAATAATAGCTATGATTGGTTCAGTAAAGAAACAATGTGTACTACTCCTAAAATGAATAGCACAGTATCAACATAGGAGAATCTCAAAAACATAACACTGAACAAAATAGAGAAAATGCATACAAAACGTTTTTATTATTTGACTGTCACAAACAGGTAAATGTAAGTCATATCTTACACCTATAAGGGAAACTGAACACAAAACTATGATCTTATTCCTCCTGGGAGGGAGCTTGGTGTTGAAAGGAAAAGAAAGTCAAGCAGGTCACAACCAGAAGAATACGAAGGAAAGATGTTTACAGTTTGAGCTAAGCAACGTTTTGATGGGAGCCTTTTTTACTATCATTCTTTACAACATATGTACATGTCATCTATTTCATGCATATTATAAATTTCACAATTAGAAAATTAAAGTTTCAAGAACAGAAAGCATTTTTTGAATCATAGTAGTGAGAACATACAGTCATCCCACAGTTTCTGCAGGGAACTAATTCTAGGTCCCTCCGTATCCCTACCTATGTCAAACCCCATAGACATTCCAGGCCCTGAAATAAAATGGCATAGAATTTGCACGTAGGGGGGAAAAAGCCTGTACACTTTCAGGACAGATGCTATTTTTTTCTCCATATGATTTTCTTAAAGATTTATTTCTTTTTGTTGAAAAGATAGATTTACATAGAGAGGGAGATAGAAAGAGCTGATTCACTCTCCAAGTGGCTGCAAAAGCTGGAACTGAGTTGATCCAAAGTCAACAGCCAGGAGCTTCTTCGGGATCTCCCACACAGGTGCAGGGTCCCAAAGTTTCAGGTCATCCTCCGCTGCTTTTCCAGGCTGCAAGCAGGGAGCTTGACAGGAAGTGGAGTAGGCTGGACATGAACCAATGCCCATGTGGCATTCTGATGCATGGAAGGCAAGAATTTAACCACTGAACCATCGCACCATCATATAGCTTTGATTGGCAGTTGGCTGGATCCGTTCAGGAAGAACCCTTGGATACTGAAAGTGAGTTGCACACTTAGGAAAATACAAGTACAGCAATTACAAAGTACTATGCAAACTCATGGAAGAAATTCCTGAAGACAAACAAATCCACACATTTCTTTGTAATATGTTTAAATATATCTAAAGTCAATCCTCAAAAATAATAATCTGCAAAATAGCTAGTATTACAGCAGAATAAAGTTCAGGGTTGCTTAAATCTGTAACATTTTAATATACATTGATTTGCACTTTCACCAAAATAAACTGTCGCAAAAGAAATATGTTACTTGGTGCCATTCTTACTAAGATACTGAACAAATTATATTTTATTTTGAAATCCACATCATAAACACTGTATAGGCATAACCATCTTCTATTTTTTTCATGTTGAAAATGTAACATAAATTTACTATATCCAAAAATGTATGGCAAAAAACCTTAAACTTGTTTATCTTCTTTGAAATTATATAGCCAAGTAGTTTAAATGTCAGAGGAATGATGATAAGATGCTACCCTCTAAAAATGGTATGTTTTCTATTTCAAGACCAAGAAGAGAATCTAAACATCTCTGTTCATTTTAGTTTTTCATTTTCATCCTGGAAATGATCTCCTGTAGTATATCAGACCTAGTTCTTCCAAGCTATTGCATTTCACCATCTGGTTAACCTCGCCAGCAAGGGGCTGAGAAACAAACCCCACACATTAGAATTCCATCCACCCTGCTGTTATCCTCCTCATCAAGAGCTGACAAGACTGAGATCAATCATTGTGGAGACCATGGATGGGCTACACGCACTGTGCAGGACTGAAGTCAGCTGGGGACACTGAGCCACTCACAACCCTAACCCACAGCGCTGGTGACCGTGCAACGTGAGCTGCTCAGAAAATGCTGGTTACTTGATCCATCTTTTACCCAACACAGCTAAGTTCACTGCAAACAAACCCACACACAGATACATTTAGGCTTCTAGCATTTTCTCAAAAACAGGTATCCTACATCCACACATTCCCTACTCTTCTCCAATACATGAGTCAAATCGGGTTTGACCTGGAAATGACTCTGAACCTAGTGGAAACTCATGAAAATCATAGAACTGAATTCAGATTTTAGGTCAAGAGCCCAGAGTATTATCCAAAGTATGGATTCAACTCAGTCTGAAGGATCTACAAAGTGGTTTCCAGAGAGTTCACCAATGCTGCATGGAAGACAATACTCAGTACCTATACCCTTTTTCTCATCTTTGTCTTATTTAAGGGCAGGCAGGAATGGGGCAGAGAGATGTGACACAGGAAAATGATTCGTGATCTAGAATATTTTTGGGGTAGGAGTAGGCATTTGGAGCGATGGTTAATATGAATCTCAGATGCTTGCAGGCCAGCCTATCCCTGGCTGCTGTGGGCACTTAAAAGTGAACCAGCAGATTAGTTCTCTCTCCCTGCACGTGTGCGCTGAGTGTGTGTGTGTGTGTGTGTGTGTGTGTGCCTTTCAGATAAAATGAAACTAAAAATTTAAAAAATGTTTAAATAAACTGGGATAATTCTCCCCAAAAGTGTGATATGATTTTGGTAATGAATACATATCCATGTTTCCTGGAGAACATGGTGGCTGCAGAAAAGCTGACATTTTGGGTAAATTCAGAAGCTACCTTCTGATTTCTCTCCTTGCAGCAAATCATTTTGGTGTCTCACCCACAGAGTACTCCATGCCACTCCTGTTCAGTTTTTCCTTTCATTCCCAAAGAATGCCAAGAACTTCCAAAGTGCATTACCATGCAAATGTCTTGGGTGCCTTTTTACTCTACATTTATATTGCAGGGCAATCAATAAATTATTATTTCAATATTTATTGGAATCTCAGAATAAGAAAGAAGATAGATTACACAAATTCATCTTCTGTGATTAATGGGTGTTGCAGCAGAAGGCTTACACTGATGGAGTGGGTCAGTATGCAGACTATATTACTGAATATTTCAGCCCCGGCCGTAAATATAGTATCTGTTTCTCTTAGGGACTGTCACACTGAGTGCAGTATAAAAGGCAATAAATTTCAACAGATTAATTAACTCTTTGGTTACTGGGGCTGCGTGTCACCTATCCTGGCACCTAATAAAAATTCCTTTAATGCCAAGACATAAAGAAGGGCCTCTTTGGAAATGAGTTATTAACAGCATTTCGTGAATAGATGGAGAAATTGTAGCCAAGCCATTTAAGTGTCATAAAGTGCAGCAAAGGCTGCTGGAGGCCTCAGAGGGACGCCAGGCAATACCATAACAATCAAATCTGAGATGGAAGAGGGATTGAGCTGTCCACTCAGAATTTTTATATTGTCAAAGAGCGGCGGGGAAATAATGTGATCAAGAAGTGAATTAACCTTGTGTGTGAAAGAAAGGGGATGATCTGATGGAAAAGGCAGTAAAGTAAAAATCACTCCATAATGCCTACACTGCAGCAGGCCATGAGGGGCCCCTGATGTCTGCAGGCTGTTAGGGAACAGGCCCAGACCTCTAAGTGCCACACACCCATTACCTGTATTAGCCTATAATTGGAATACATTTATTCATGATTTTCGAGTTCTTCGGGGTCTCTGTACAGTATACCCACAGAGCATTAATTCCTATAAAGGGTCCATCTTTGCGGACCCCTGCAAGCAGCTAGACAGTCCTGGCTGGGAATTTACCATGCACTGAGAGAGGAAGCAGGGGCAGTGCATGTGGTACAAGATTTGTCTACATCTTCCATTGCACACGACACAGCTTTATACAGCACTCTGGCTGCTCCACCAAATATGCCAGGGATGCTCTCTGATGGCTATCTAGCAACCACTTCCTTTATATATTCTCACATGCAAGAGAAATTTCCAGCAGGAGGGCACTAATAAACAGGAAATTGTAACCCTTGATTATGACTAACATTCAGATAACTACCTTTTAAAAAATCATTTTATGTTCTCTCCTTGGGTTGCACCCCAATATTTGACAAATTTTTATGAAGTTCTACGCATGACCTACTAAAGGACATATAGAGATGACAATAAAGTTTAAATCAGTTCTTTTTCAAACACAACCTCTTTAACCTTACTTAACCAAACCCAGAAAATATCAGCAAGTACGTTCCAGAACACAAAGCATTGATCACAGCCGAGGCATTGGTCTGAATGCTTTGCATAAGGGTACTTAGGTTGTTGGGCTGACAACCCTACAAAACAGGTACCTTATTACTATTCTTATTTAAGTGATTATAGAGCTGAGACATTCAGAGGTCAAATCAGTCCCCTAAGGTCACATAGCTGCCTTGAAACGCGAAAGGCCTGTTTTCTAGGAGTCTGGGTTCCCAGCCACTTTGCAAAATGACCTCAGTAAAAACTGGTTAACAGAACTATCAAACAAATGCTCGACACACAAACATCCTGTTTGTACTCTGACAGTCTTAAAACTGTGTTTGTGTGTTGCTCCCAGGAACTTCTTAGACTGTTCCTTATTTTTCTTTGCCAGTCGTTCTTTTCCTACAGGAAGTCCCAGTAGCAGAGATGGACGCCACTCCTTTGCATTCAAACTCCTCCTCCTTGATCCTAGGCCCCTGACCCTGTCCAGCTGCCCTCACTCCTTCACAATAAATGCCTCAGAAGGGTTCTGTTCTCTCCCTGTTGGCACTCCGATTCACTGATGAGCTGCCCAAGCTACAAATCTGCCCCTTTCTGCATCACTCCATGGAAACGGCTGTGCTAAACCCAAAGGTCACATTTATGTCTTCATTTTGCTCAACCTTTAGCAACAGGACACATTTAACCACCCTCTGCTCTGTGGAAACCATTCCTTAGGTGGCACCTCTGGCCCCATGACTGCCCTGCCTCTGGCGTTACCTGGCTCCTCATCCTGTCCCTGGCATGCAGGTGTTGAAGTCTTCAGCGTAAGGAGCCTCTGACCCTCTTCGGTCATTTCCCACCCACTCCCCTACAAAGTCCTTTCCCACATGGATCCCAAACCAGCCTTTTTCTAAAAAAAAAAAAAAAATTATGTTTACATTTGTATCTATTTTCATTTCCAACATGAATATCCAACTGCTCCCTGACATTCCAACCTTGATGTCTTTGAGAACTGTCAGAGGTAACAGATCCAGAGTGGGACTCTTGATCTGTGTATGCCATTTTCCACACAAGAAGATACCGAAATCTTGCCTCCAGCTACCTTCGCTGCAATTGTTCCAGATGGAAATCCAGGTGATTTGTGGTTCTTGCCCACCGTTTCTTCTCATGTTCCACCTGTAACTCATCGGCATGCCCTGATTCTGTCTCCAAATTTATCTGCCTCCAATTTAGCTGCCATGTGTTGTTGGTGGAAGGCCAGATGTTTCAACCAGTTCTGGACCCCCGGAATCAGGGGGAGACTTTCCTTTTCTATAAAAATACACACAAAAGGAAATGCCTCTTTTTTCCAATGGATGAATGAAGCTGTTCCTAACAAGGCAAAGATGACAGAGCAGAAAGACAGTAGGCACCTGGGTATAGGACCAGACCACAGATGTAATCAGCTCTCGAGGTGTTCTATGTCTGCACTTCTTAATGTGTTACACAGTAAGTTCCACTGAGGAGGGCCAGATAATCTTTTATTAGGTCTCATGTGGCAAACAAAAGCAATTTAACTGGCATGCCCCTTCCTAGAGTATCATCCGCATATCAAATCGCCTCAAAATTTCATGGTATTAAAAAACACAATAAACTTAGTCACATCTGTTGTTTTTGTAGATCAGGGATTCAGAGATGGCTTAACCGGATTTTTCTCCTTTGGGTTCTTTCAAGGAGGTTGTAGACATTATGAGATTACAGACAGTTGAAGGATAATTGGGGTAGGTGGCTCCATTTACAAAATAGTTGATACATGTGGATTATGTGCACTTACTAACATGATGTGTGCTGTGAGTGGAGGGCTTCAGTTCTAGGCCATGGGATTCTCCAACGGGTTGTTGAGAGTCCTCCAACATGACAGCTGATGGTGTCCAGAAGGAACAAGCCAAGGGTCAACCAGCCAAGTAAAGCTGCTATTTTAAACAACTCCAGAAACAGAGAGCCACACCGGACGCATTAGCAGGGAATCCAGCCCAGAGCTGAGGAAAAGAAACTGGGCTAAATCTTGGGGAAGAATTCACAGATAGTTTAATACATTTATTTTTGGTTTTTTGTAGACTTCTGGCTTATTTTTTATTTTTTATTAATTTTATGCATTTCATACAATTCTTTTTTGTTTTGAAGATCTATTTTTTTTTTTTTTAATTCGAAAGGCAGACTTACAGAGAGAAGGAAAGACAAAGACTTTTGTCTGCTGGTTAACTCCCCAACTTGAGCTGAGCTGATCCTAAGCCAGGAGTCAGGAGCTTCCTCCAGTTCTCTCACATGGCCACAAGGTACCAAAATTTTGGGCCATCTGCTACTGTTTCTCCAGGTCACAGGCAGCTTGTTTGCTGGTTGGGAAGTAAAGTTGATGGGACATAAACCAGTGCCCGTGTGGGATCCAGGGCATACAAGGCAAGGATTTAGCCACTGAGCCATTGCACCAGGCCCCACAGAAACAATTCAAAGAAGTAATCACACTTTGTCAACCCTCCCTTTTTCCTTTCTTTTGTTTTCTTCCTTTAAGTTTTACAATAGTGTACAATCAATTTACTTTATAATCACAGGATGAACAATGTTCAACAAGTAAAAAGTAGAGACCACTGTTGCACAAGAATGTAGTCAAAGGTTATCAACAATAAGCAGATCATAAATAGTCAGCTTTATTCATAAACTATTTCGTATTGATATCAACTCCCATGTATCAGCAGCAGCATATGATACTTGTACCTTGGGAGATCGGCTTATTTTGCCAAGCACAATGGTTTCCATTTTCACCCACTTTATTACAAAAGACAGCAGTTTATTCTTTTTTTTTAACAACTGAGTAGTGTCTCATTATGCATCTATACCACATTTTCTTTGTCTAGTCATCAGTTGGTAGATATATGGGTTCACTTCCTATCTTAGCTATTATGACTTGAAACTCTAGGGTACAAATGACTTTTTCATATGCTAATTTCTTTTCTTTTTGGGAAACTCCTACAAGTGGGAGGGATGGGTAATATGGTAAATCTATTTTCAGATTTCTAAGTAATCTACATACCATCTTCCATAAAGACTGTACTAGTCTACATTCCTATTATCAGTGGGTTAGGGTAGCATTTTCCCCACTTACTCACCAGAATTTGCTGGTTTTTTGTTTTTGTTTTTTTTTGGTTTTTTGTGTTTTTTTTGCTTTTTGGATGATAGCCATTCTAACTGGGTGGGGCAAGGTGAAAACTCACTGTCATTTTCATTTGCATTTCCTTGATGGCCGGTGATCCTGGGTATTTTTTCATGCATCTGTTGGCATTTTTACTTCACCGTTGAATGTCTATTTATGTCCTTTGTCCATTCCTTTCTTTTTTTTTTTCCTTCAGGGGAGTTTAATTCCCAGCTGGAAAGGAGAAGCAGAGCTTCTGTGGCAGACACAATGTGGGGAACGGAGGGAGAGTGGCACCTCCCAGCTCTGGGCACTTCTTTTGTTGCTGCTCAGCTCGTTGAGCTCCTTATATATTCTGGATTGTAATCCTTTATCAGATACATAATTTGTAAATATTTTCTCCCATTCTGTCAGTTGCCTCTTTGTTGGGTGTTTTCTTTGCTGTGTAGAAGCTTCCGAGCTGGATGTAATCCCATTTGTCCATTTTTGCTTTTATTTCCTGTGCTTCTGGGGTCTTATCCAAGAAGTGTTTGCCTACGCCAATGCTTTGCAGTTTCCCCAATGATTTTCCCTAGTAATGTGATGGCATCACGTCATAGATTTAGATCCGTAATCCACAGGGAGTTGATTTTCTTCTATGAGGTAGGGGTCTTATTTTATACATATGCATGCAGGGATTCAGTTTTTCCCATCACCCTTTTTTTTAAAAGACTTGTCCTTTAGGGTTTGATTTTGGTCTGTTTGTCAAAGATAAATCAGAAACAGATGCATCTATTAATTTCTGGAGTTTCTATTCTGCTCCAAGTGTCTACAGGTCTACTTTTGGGGCCAGTACTAGGCCGGTTTGGCTATAAGAGTGTAGCACTTAGTAGAAACTCAAAATATCATTACTGAATAAAGAAATGAGTTGACGAACATATGCATCCACAAAATGTTTTTAAAGATCTGCAAAAGAAATTTTCCAAAACCACTCAGAAGAAAATGTCTAAGATGATGAGATGCTTAAGAAGTTTAATCAGGAAAGTGACATTATTGTTATCTTTTAAGTATTTAAAGTGCTATCATTGGGGAAAAGATTAAGTGTATTCTTCATAATTCATGGAGAATTGGAATGGATAGATTCTACAATAATGCAACAGAGTTTAGTTGAACAAAAGACTTTTCTAATGATTAGAGTTATCTTTAAAAGTGAAACCAATTAACTTAAGCAAGTACTCTCCCTGTCACTCAAGATGTCCAAACACCTGCTGTACCATCATTTCCTCAAAGTATGAAAGGTTTTTTGTCATGTGACATAATAAAAAGAAAAATGTTGATAAGAAAATTTCACTGTATATGTTCATGTCTTTGGAGAGTTTAAATGTACAGAAAATGTAAATATTTTAAATATGCTACTTTATCATAAAATCATTTCAAAAACATAAATGCCATCCTATACAGATGTAATACAGGTTTACACGTATATTAATTGAATGTTCCCCTCTGTGAGATGTATTTGCTGACCCCTCTGGTTTCTGCAAATAATGAACAACACAAGGGATTGTCAAAATGGTCAAGAAAAGGTATAATATCCAAAACTAGGAATAGATTTCAAAACAACGTCTGCCCCAAAGTAAACTTACCCTTAACTATATTTTCCAGAAGTTTCTGGAACTACCTAAGCTAACTACCTAAGCTGTTAGCATTGCCTAACAGAAAATCATCTTTAAAAATACAGGTGTATTTAAATCAGTGTACAAAGAATGATACATTTATACTCTGAGCTACTATGCAACAAAATGAAATGAGCTACCAAGCTCCAAAAAGACACGGAAGAAACTTACATGCAAGTTGGCAAGCAAAAAAAAAAAAAAATACCAACTTGGGAAGGCAGCACATTATATGGTTCCAACCAAACGACTTTGTAGAGAAGGAAAAAAACAATGGAGGCACGTGGGAAGGATCCATGGATTGAATCCTGAATCCAAGGATTCAGGCAGAGATATTTACGAACATGTACAGTGCAGGAGGTTTTAAGGGCAGTGAAACCCACGCCGTGTGATGGCATCCACATTTGACAAAGAAAGAGGCAATAATGAAATGTAAAAAGATTTCAAATTTGCACCATATAGAATTCAGAGGAAAATTTGAGAAAAGGGGTACAACACAAACTAGCAAAGCAAAATGAGCGAAGGCTCAAAAGGAGAAACACAAAAACTGGGCAGATTCCTACCAATAATAATGAACGTCATAAATATTCATATACGGCAGTGAAGACATTGGTCCTGACGGAGTTTATGATTAATTGATGAATTCAACCAATGCTTATTTGAGCCAGACAATGAGGTAGGGTAATAGTTTCCAGACGCTTGCTAATGTCAATTCAACCCTTAGGAAGCTTGTCATAAGCTTGTATGATTTCATTTAAAAAAAAAAAAAAAGCATAGACCCAGAAAACTAGTCATGCCTGGAAAAGTTTTGTTGACCAAAAATCCACAGCCTAGGTTCTAAGACTGATACAGACAGCCCTGTGTTTTTGCAGGGAAAATGGCTCCCCGTCAGCCTGTTCCATTCAGCACAGAAATTGTGCTGCTCGGGGCTGTAATGCTTGGTTACCACTTACTTCTGGTCTGGTTATCTGTCACCATTTATCTCGGCCTCTAAGGTGAGCTGCTATTGGCACTGCAGCCTCTCTGCATGGCTCATTTGATAGGGATCTGTAGGATCAGGAGGGAAGGGTGTCAGCCATTGACAAACCTGGAGTCTGCCAAGGCCTTATAAGATCTGAAAGAGAAAATCTTAGGGATGGGAATCTAGTATCCCTTGGACAAATAATACACTCCCCCAACACACACAATGGTCATCTTAGCCTTTGCTGGGGATCTCATAAGAGAGTCCATTTCACCTGGAAAGTCACTACACTTAAGGTTAGGGGAATGGGAGTTATGTGCTAGATAACACAGTGTAGTTCCAGCATTGCCTTCCAAAGCTGAGGAGTCTAATTCCTTTTATATAATAGATACTTAATTACCTGAAGACATAACTCCGGCTCATTTCTTTCAATGATTCTCCCTTATTTCATGGTTTCCAGATCCTAGAATAACACAGTCATTCTAGGCTGCATTAAAAATGTGTGTCTGAATGTCTAAACTGAAACTTATACAATGCCTACAAACCTTTTCCATTTGCTTGCCCACCCCCTCCACAATCAAGTAGAAAGGAACAGTTGGTCACACTAAACATGTCATGATTAAGTATGTGTTGACTAAACAGACTAAAATATACATCCTATGAATGCATGTGAATAAAACAGAATGTGAAAATAATAGCAATGAATGAAATACAAATATACATGAACAACCCAAAAGAGAAGTCATAATTTTTATACATTCTGAGCTTGCTTTAGGTGAATCTAACTTTTTTCAGGTAGAAAACTTGAGAAATATCTACCATTTTAGGTTTTTACATAGGAAAGGTAAATGTGTTTATATTTCTTATGCATAAAATGTTTCTGGATATAAGTTAAGAAATTGGAGCAACATTAAATGAATAAGGTCAGGGGTCTGTGTTATACTTTTCATTACCCATAATTTTGCAAGTTTTGAACTTTATGTGGATAGATTTCATAATCCTAAACAATGTTTCAATGTAGAGAACGTAACACAATAGAAGTCACTCAACAAAGAATCCCATAATTTACAAAATAAAATACGTCTGGGATATTTTCTCTGACCCATAGCACAACACATAGTCTACTGCAAGCAAAAATGAAATCATCCAAGAATTGAATTTAGTCTCCAAATTGCTGCATGTTTTCCAAAGTTCATATCCAGACTAAGATACATCCTTATTTATCCACAGATGAGGGAAGGCAAAGCAATCCTCCTGCTCATGTCTTCAAGTCACTTTAAATTTTCACACCTTTAGATATTTCCTTCAAAATTAGATCATGCATTATAAGTCCTGGCTGAGGTTTCAAGAGAATTTAAACCTTGCCATCAGTGCTAATTTTAGCTATGTCAGTAACTAACATGTCCAATAGTCTGATGGGATGAATGATCAGATTTATGAAGATACATGTAAAAGCTGAATTATAAAAAGTTAACAGTTGTCAGAGCCAGCATTCTGACATAGCGGATAAAGCCGCTGCGTGTGACTCTGGCATCCCACATGGACACTAGTTGGAGTCCCAGGTACTCCTCTGCTGATCCAGCTCCCTGCTAACAGCCTGGAAAGAGCAGGGAAACATGACCAAGTGCTGGGCATAGAGCAATATGTGGAAGTTAACAGATACCTATAGCTAGTGATAAGCATTGGTTCAAACTCACAGAACTAATTCAGTCTATATGCCACTTTGAAAATGTATTAACTTACCACCTGTCACACTGTGCTGCTACAAACCATTATCCCAGTAGTAACCCCTGACTGGAAATGAAGGACAAATCTTATAATATCAACTTCTCTTTGATTAAAGAGAACATGTTTAGAGGGATTGCTTGAATTAATGCCGCTAATTCAGTATGAAACTGAGTTGGTTACCTCAGCTATCCACATTTACTCTCTTCTTCAACTGTACACAAAATAACTAAAATTTCTGATGCTGGCTTTCAATAATGTTGGAAGTAAAGTATTGCAGTGCACCCAAAATAAATTGCCCAAAACACATAACTCTCTGTCTTTCACATAACTGAAAAATAAGAGTGACACTCCATTAACTTGAAAGGGAGAGAACCACTGTATTTAGGTCTCAGAGTCAGCAGCAATAGGAATGGAATCATATCATGAGAACACGCAGCTTTGGACCCGAGTCTCTCTCTTACCAAGGATGGTCTTTAAGACAGGCTGAGAATTATTATTTAAATTCAAGTGGAGCATTTGTGCCTAGACGCATGTGTTCTTCACATGGGTTACATTCAGCAGCATACCCTTAAAAATACTGCTTATGGCTTAGTGGCTAAACCCTCCCCTTACAAGTGCCGAGATCCCATATGGGCGTTGGTTCATGTCCCAGCTGCTTCACTTCCCATCTGGGGCTGGGAAAGCAGTAGAGGATGACCCAAAGCCTTGAGACTTGAGAGAAGCTCCTGGCTTCGAATCAGCTCAGTTTTGGCCATTGCAGCCACTTGGAAAGTGAATCAGCGGACAGAAGATCTTTGTCTCTCCTTCTCTCTGTAAATCAGCCTTTTCAATGAAAATAAATTAATTTTTATTTTAAAAATAGTGCTTGTGCCTAATGTTTAAGTGCATTGTACTGTCAGTTTTACTCATGCTCTGTCCCTCTGCTACATACATGACCACACATGCAACTGAACTCTTGCTGTCTCACAAACCTAGGAAGCAAACTGGTGTCATTCCATTATTTTTTTTAACAACTTAAGACTACTAAAATAAAAGGCAGAGTGGGAAGGAATAAAGAATTATATAATCTTCTCCATCATGGCATGATAAAGCAGATTCAGCCAAAATGCTGCTATTTTTCCATGGGTTATGTTGGTCCCAGCTGCTTTTTTTAACCCTGATTAATCCAATTGAATATTGTTAAAAGGACTCTGCACTAGAATGTCTCTCTATATATTAGCCCGATTGTAGACAATCCTAAATGCCCACAGGCGTGAAAGCACATTGTTCTGTCTCTGAAAGAAATTACACTGTTGTTAAGACCTGTTTCACGTCAAAATAATCACACATTGTGGGATTATTAGAATAGTGTTGAACTTGAATGCATACAAAAACACACATACACACAGAAAGAATCTCGTTTGGTGAAAGTCTATGGTGCTGAAATCAAACTAAAGGCAGCTGACCCACAGTCATCCATTATTTAGCTGTAATGAAAATTGATTCGAAGAACTTCAGAGGTTGGGAAGGAAGATGTTAAAAGGATTATTGGGAAAAGAGACTTTAGCTAGTTGCTTTAAATTCAATAGTCATGTTAACAATTTATGGACTTGATTACACCCTCAAAATGAACAATAAGCTAGTGACAACTCCAGTAGTAAGCCACTATATTTTTATGATATGGGGTAATCAGATAGATACAACCATAGACACAACATGTGTGATTCAAAGAAGAAACAATTCACAATAAACAGATGAATACAAGTTTTGTGTAAGAAAAGATTTCATTTTTAAGACCAACTGAGATAACTGAGGGAAATCCTTCCTCTCATTAAATCTCAATGTTTTGCTTTCTCATTCCTCTGTAGCTGAAAAGGATAAGAAGTTAGGATGGAATAAAATATTTTCAAAATTATTCATCTGACAAGGGGTTAATATCTAGAATGCGCACACACACACACACACACACACACACACGACACTCCAGCTGACACCAGCAAGAAAACAGGACTAGGGCCCGGCGGCGTGGCCTAGCGGCTTAAGTCCTTGCCTTGAAAGCCCCGGGATCCCATATGGGCACCGGTTCTAATCCCGGCAGCTCCACTTCCCATCCGGCTCCCTGCTTGTGGCCTGGGAAAGCAGTCGAGGATGGCCCAATGCATTGGGACCCTGCACCCATGTGGGAGACCTGGAAGAGGTTCCAGGTTCCCGGCTTCGGATCGGTGCAGCACCGGCCGTTGCGGCTCACTTGGGGAGTAAATCATTGGATGGAAGATCTTCCTCTCTGTCTCTCCTCCTCTCTGTATATCTGACTTTGTAATAAAATAAATAAATCTTTAAAAAAAAAAAGAAAAAGAAAACAGGACTAGTCCAACACACACACACACACACACACACAAAAAAAAAAAACCTGGATTCTGCTAACCTTGAATGAGGCTGAAGAAAGACCCCCAACATTAAATGACACTTCTAGTTACCATTTTGATTTCCGCCTAAGGAACACTTGTGTTGAGAGCCAAGGCAATCCCAACTGTGAGTTAATCAGTCAGGTTAGGTTCTGTTGCTTAGTGTACAGTAATTTGTTTCATGGCAATAGAGAATAAACACACATGGGAAAAGTAATGACAGAAGTACAGTATTAGATACATTCCCATGTGCACCTGGCCTCAATTTGTAAGATGAGGCAAAGTGAGAGTAGCAATAGGTGTCCAGATAAGCACAAGACTAGAGGACTGAAAAGAAAAAGACAGAAAAGAAAGAAAGGCAGAAAGAAAGAAAGAAAGGCAGAAAGAAAGAAAGAAAGGCAGAAAGAAAGAAAGAAAGAAAGAAAGAAAGAAAGAAAGAAAGAAAGAAAGAAAGAAAGAAAGAAAGAAAGAAAGAAAGAAAAGGAAGGAAGACAGGTGGTCCCTGACGACCAGGAAGGCACTTACTAGGCACTACCTACTAAGCCACAATGTCCTTCTGTGGAGCACACACAATTATGGAACATTGATATGAGACAAGACTGCTTTGTGATCACAATGGTCAGTATAAAAACAAGACTTCGCAGTAATGATCTCCGAATTCAGATGAAGCATGAACACTATCAAGACATCGCAAGTGGCCAGACACCTCCCCATCCTGGCTGACAGTGAAAGGTGCTTCTTATCCAATTGCAGCTTCAGCTTCTCTGTTCCTCTCGCCACTAGAGCTACAACTGTACAGCTGCCACATGCAGGATTCTCTGTGGTTTCTGACAACAGACAATCTCTAAGCAAATCCTCACCCTCTAGTCTCCTCTTCCAAGTCACCTGACACCAGCTCAGATCCTTAGTCCTTCCCAACACTCTCACTGAGGCGCCCCAAAAGTTCCCTCTCTTGAAATGAGCCAGTCAACAGTGTCTCAACCACAGGCAAGTTCCTGATGCAAACCGTTGGAGGGCGCTAGCATTATCCCACCAGTGCCTCAGTACTGCTTCTTCACTTTGCTGTAGGACACAGTAGAGGCTGAGTGAACCATGGAAGAAGTCAGAGCTGGAGGGAAAGTCCTCCTGCAGGCGTGAATTACAGCATAAATGCCCATTTCCTTCCCCCTAAAGGAAAGAAATGAAAAGTGTGTTTTGTGCTACTCTCAGCACTCCCTCAGGGAAGGGAACCTGAGTAGCCCACAATGGTTGCCTGTTTGAGAACAAAATCCTTTTGTTAGTTTCCTTGCTTTTTCTAACTGACTTTCCCAACTTCCTGATCAATGTTTCTCCAAACCACCTCTCAAATGGCCAACTTTCATGGAAGTCCTTGTCTTAGGGACTGCTTCTGGTAAACACAGACTAACAGAGTAAGACTGGAATTCACAAGCGAGATTGCGCACAAATGTCTAATTACCAGGTGGAATAACCGTACTCCAAGAGGTTTTTACCTAATGCATGAAAGCTGTGAACGCACCTACCTCACAGTATAGAGAACGTGAGATTTCACATGGAACTAAGCTTGTAAACCAACTAACTTGGAGCAAGGGAGATGATGCTAGATTATCTTGGGGATGGGGAGGGTAGTCCAATGTCTTCACAAGGACTTTTAAACTGTGTAAGAGGCAGTGAAAGTACAGAGAGATGCCAGAGGTGGAAGACTTCAGTGGTTTTACTGGCTTTGAATACTTGAAAAGCCTCTGGAAACAGGAAGACAAACAGACAAATCCTCCCCGAAGAGGACCTGCAGCAAAGAATTCAGCCCAGTTGAAAACTATTTTTTATTCTTTTCCATCATGCAGTTGTATAGGTAAAAGGATTCCTCTTCTCTTTCTCTCTCCCCTTCTTTCCCTCCCACCATTTCCTCCATATTATTACAGTAGTATAGATCTTTAGTCAGTTACAAGTTTAACATTCTGTCAGTTAAGCACATCATTTCACTGCAAGTATAGACAAAAGAAGAAAAATCTAGGATCATGCTGTCAAGGTATAGTTTCATTGGGATTCCTCTTTTTATGAAAGAGATACACACTGCAACATGTCTTCACTTCCTGGTATGCTAGTCTCCATTATGCAGCTCACATATGGCAATATGTGCATAAACATGTTTATGTATATCTCTACTTGTTTTGTATTTTGCATGAAGGTTGCCTTATACCACAGAGAACATATGAACCTGTCCTTTTGGGATTGGTTTATTTCACTAAGCATAATGGTTCCCAGCTGGGACAATTTTGTTACAAATGTAGACTTTCGTGCTTTGTAATGACTATGTAGTGTTCCATGAAGGAGATGTACCATAGTTTCTTTTAGCCATTCCTCTTTCAATGGACATCTGGGTAACTTATTACAGTAGCTACAACTTTCTATATAACTATCCACACCAAAAAATGGATCAAAAGGTCCTAATATAAACAGAAAGAAACTGATATGACAAACCATGAGAATTTCACTGACAGAAATAGAGAAGTACAAGCAGAAGAGAAAACAAAATACGAAAATAGGAGACAAGAAGTTAAGAAAAAACTGAGTTCAGGTTTAAGATGATCACAGAGTTATATAACCAAATCGAGAGGAGAGCAAACAACTTGAAAAAAATAAATAAAGAATTAAGAGATATGTTTATTTTGGTGCAAACACTCGAATCTCTGCACAATTTTCAACGTTAAGAACCTTCTACTAACTTTTTAAAGATACATGAGACAATTTGTAATCTCGAAGTTAATTTTTTCTGGAAGATAAATGTAATCAAATGGCACGAAAGCATACAACATGACAGGAAGCATTCTGAGGACCAAAGGGGAATGTGACACATGAGGTGGAAGAAGCAAGAAGTATAGCAGCACAAGTCAAAGACGAAAACCCGTCTTAACATGATGCTGGTTACATCAGGAGCACAAGGGTAGGCAGGTCTGATTAAAAACTTGTTATCTTGAGCAACTAAAAGTCATAAACTCTGCAAGAATTAAATTAACATCCTTATAAAGTCACTCAAAATAGAGGCACCCAGTGATCCAGCAGTTCCACTGCTGGGTTTAATATTCAACAGATATTAGATGTTAAAGATATCTGCACTCCCATACACACAGCTGCTCTATTCATGACAGTTAAGAGAGCAGATCAAACTACATCCCGTCAACTAATGAACAGATAAGGGAAAGGCGACATAAACACAAAATAGAATATTTTCCAGCCATGAAAGGGGTGAATACTGCCATTTTTGAAATTTTTACAATAGGAATGAAACTAGAGGACATTGTGTTAGGTGCAGTAAGCTAGGCACAGATCATTACGAGCTGTCACAGCATATTTCATAAATGTGTACAATTACATGCCAATAAAAAAACAACAAAAAAGAATTGTACCAAAGTAGGAGATAACTGGAGCACAGATACTTATCTTGCAATCAGCAGGTTGTAGCAGCTGCCCAAACACTTGGTCCTTTCTTCCTGTGAGCATTCACCATTTGCCCCACCCACCCACCCACCCACCCGACCACGAAATTTAGCTTTTGTTAAATTCATCGTAAATAAAACACCCAGACACAGGCCATTAATGAACATGATCTAATGAGCTTTATGAAAAGACGGAGTGGCAGAATGACAAGTCACAACCCCATAAAACAATGGAAAGAGCTTACATAAAGATCCTTATTCTTCCCTCAGGCACCCTCCCTTCCCAGCCATGGAACATGGTGATGAGTCTTCCCCAGCATGCTCTTCCTTCCTAAATACCGCGTCAGTGTTAACCAAAGTAGTCTAGGAATGCAGCATCTAATAAGGTAATCAGCTATCACAGCTACCACTGAG
The DNA here is from genome assembly GCF_030435755.1 of Ochotona princeps. NCBI lineage: Eukaryota > Metazoa > Chordata > Mammalia > Lagomorpha > Ochotonidae > Ochotona > Ochotona princeps. The sequence continues at coordinate 160,699,688 of NC_080832.1, forward strand.
CAGTTGAAATCTGAGTAGTCCAAAACAAAACATGAAGAAGTGCACTAGATTTCCAAGACTTTATATAAAAAAATCATGTAATATCACTCCTCAGTAATAATCTGTATTGGTCACATGTTGAAATACGGTTTGGGTTTTCCGAGTAAAATAAAATGCATTATTAAAAATAATTTCACTTGTTTTGCTTTACCTTTTTAATGTAGCTAACCAGAAATTGAAAATAACCTATGTGGCATGCATTGTAATTCTGATTAACAGCACTGCTCCAAGAAGCGTAAACAACTTCTTGTTCAAAGAACCAACCCTCCACAGATGACAGTTTAGGTACTAAGTGAACAAAATACTTTCTTCACCACATTAAATGACATGCGTTGCCTCTTTCAGAAGAATCTTGAGACAAACAAATGATTAGTGATGGAGCTGTGTCCAAGAGGTCCATGTCCATGAACTTCCATGTATTCAGCAGGTAGAAAAGCCCGTAGCTCTGCCAGTCAGCCAACACACAGGAGGATCCAATCTGTGACCAGAGCTTCAATGATGGACCCGCTGACACTCACATATCCTGTCATTAATTCCCTTATCATTAACACAAATCATGTGGCCATTACTTACGAAGAACTAGCTGGCTCTAACATGAGGCTAAGAGCTTTATGAGAGCTACGATCCCTCAATGTCTTATTCACCAACACGTCCACAATGTGTGGTAGCTTGCACAGTCACATGCATTAAATGCTTGATGGAAATACAGTTTACCAGCTATTCTGCTCAGTGAATGTGGAACCATACATCTGCCAAGGAATAGCCTAGCTTTAAAATGCTATTAAGCTATCCTTTATGGCAGCAATACAAGACAGGAGCTGATGCCAGAAATATTTATACACATATATGCCAACATCTACTGAATAACACGGAACAAGTGTTTGTCAGATGACAGTCACTGCACTTTCTCAGCATTTTTGGCCTCTGTTCATCTAATTAACACAGCACCTGATTAGGCAGAAACTATTTTTGTCATCCTTTCACAGAGGGGAAGCCTGAGATTTCAGTGGATTTCAGCAATTTTTCACAAAGACATGGAACACACAAGTGGTGGCAACAGGAATTTAATTTTCATCTTAGAATCTAGGTACTAATGAAGCAAGATGAGTCTTCCTAGATGCAATACACAAAGTGACACATTTAACATCACTTCTTTCCCCTTAAACACTCCCTCCCTTGGCTCCCAGGCTCATCCTTCTCAAGAGCTGCTTCATCTGTACCCTTGACTGGCTTCTTCACATCTTACCTCCTTCTTCCACTGGAGACAGCCGTTGGGCCCTCACAGCCCTCTCCAGTGCCTCACTGTATGTACTCTTCCAGCATGAAAACTTATTGCTTTAAACACCATGTTCACACATGACTCTGGAATCCACAAGTCCAGCTGCTATCTCTTCCCTGAATTCCAGACTGATAAATTCCATCACCTTTTTTCCTGACAGCATGAACTGAATGTTTAAAAGGTATTTTGATTCAACATGAGCAAAACTAACAATCACAAACCACCTCCCTCCGCTGCCTGTCCCATCTCAGCTACTGGCACTTCCATGCTTTCGATGTCTCAGGTCAGAATTGCTAAGTCTTCTTTACTTTCATCTTCGGATCGCATAGCAAATTTACCAGTTACTTTCCTACCTCCGCTTTTCTAAGTGTACTATACTCTGGCCAGTTGCTCACCACCTCTACTCTCACATTCTGATCCACCCATCATTTCTTGTAGGATGTTTCAGTGGCTTATTTTTACCATTGCTCCTTTAAGGCAACCCGAATATTCGCCCAGAATATGAATCTGATCATGTGATTCTTCCGTTAAGAATTCCCCAGTGAGGCTCAGTGTGATGGCTCAATGGCTAAACCCTCAACTTGCAAGCACAGGATCCCACATGGACACCAGTTCATGTCTGGGCTGCTCCACTTCCCATTCAGCTTCCTGCTGTGGCCTGGGAAAGCAGCATAGGATAGCCCAAAGCCTTGGGACCCTGCACCCACATGGAGACCCAAAAGAAGTTCCTGACTCCTAGCTTTGGATCCATTACAGCTATTTGGGAAAAAAAGGTCCGGCCATTACAGCCATTTGGGGAGTGAATCAGCAGATGCAAGATCTGTCTCCCTTTTCTCTGTAAATTGATCTTTCCAATAAAAATAAATACATAAATCTTTCTTTAAAAAAGAATCCTACAATGACTTTTCATTTCACCCGAATTTCTTCAACAACTTGTGAGGTCCTACAGGTCAACACATGGTTTCCGTTTCTTCTCTGACCTCATCTCCTGTTGTGATCCTATTGCCAGCCAGGATGACATCCCTACCAGGATGGCCCCCTGCAGCTGATTCTCACGTAACAGAGCTTTCAATAAACCACAACCCTGACAGGGAAACATCTTCTGCCCTGAAGAAGCAGTGAGGTTAGCATATTTACCCCCACTGTTTGCCTCTCCTTGCATGTAGATAAGATCTGAAGTACAAAGGGCTATGGGAATGTCAAGTACTTACTGACTTAACAATCTGGTCTGTTAGCTATTAACTGGTGTTCTTCTATTTTCAGCATGACTGGTAACCACACCTGATCTGTGGTGCTTCAATATCACTGGAGTATGCCCTCGCCCTGCGAGAAATCTGTAAAACCTACAACCAAACCGCTACTGACTGGTCGTTTCTGGATTCCAACCCTCAGTTGGAGTTACTGAATAAACGTCAGTTTTGACTCTTGGGCCGGACTGAGTCTTTCCAGCTAACTACCCCCGCTTTAACAGCATCAACCCTCCAGATCCAGGTTTGCTTGCAGGGCTCTTTCCCGGCTAGCTGGGAAACACGGCCTCCAGCAAGGCACAAGTTTATTGCAGCTCCTTCGTCAACCACCCTGACACATACACACATGCTCACACGCACGTGCACACTTCACTGCCCATGGAAATCTAGGGTAGCTGACATTCTCATGCAGGAATCCACCACTGGGATGTGCATCTATGATGAAACATTGCGCCATCCTGTCCTCCAGGGAACAATGTGGCAACACATGCCTGAGATCTAGCAGAATGTCTTAGCCAAGCCTGTGACTGAGCATGTTAAACCCACCTTAGTTGGCTTTTTGCCCCCACCTTCCCCGTCTCGCTTTTCCTTTTCCATTCCTGTAATGTCCTCAGATCAACTCCATAATACTCTTCTGGGTTCACAGTGTTGTCTTAGGCTCTGCTTTCCAAGGAACGCAAGTGAGACACTTCTATCCATTTGCCCCTCCAAGTTTCTTGTGTTCACCTAGGATTTATAATAAGTTGGCACCACTAAATCAATGCCTGATAATCCAATGAGAAGAAAGACAATAGATTGAACTACAGAAACTGATTTGCAGCGATACAGAGCACCAAGACTGTAGAAATTGATGGGAGAGGACACAGTCATGGAAAGCCTCAGTAGACAGCTTGAGCTCCCAAGCCAGTAGATATGGATTGGGCTTTTTGAATCTTCCTTAGCAAGACAGCCAACACACAGCACATTCCTTGCACCTCGGACGGACAGCAGAGCGACACTCCAGGCTTGAGGAGTGGGAAGGTGAGCTTACTGATTTGCCTTGAAGATTAGTGCCAGGCCTTGCTCTGTGAGACTCAGCACCAAGAAAATCTCTATGCTCAGACCAATGCTCACAGCCATAGCCTATAGATGTGCCCCAGCATTGGGCAGAAACACATGCCCTGGCAGAACAAACTCATTCTGTCCTGTAAGCATCACTCAGGGTTGATATGTAGCTCTGGGACCACACAGAGCCATGCCTCAATTTGGTGCCAGCCCGTATGGGCCGAGAGACTGCATATACCCACCTTGTCCTAACCTCAGGTAGTTGATAACAGGAGTTAAGTCCTTGACTGACTGATGGGCAGTTTGTGCTGGACTCTGGATCCCAGCTATCTGTACCCTGGCAACAGCTCTGCCACCCTGCACACCCAAGTGACTGCAGCAACAGTGGACTGAGAGCTGCTGTGACTATGTTCCACACACTGAGATTCATGACTGCCTGCCTGGGTTTGACTGGATCTGACGGGAGGACCCAATCCCTCCCCATCACTGTCATTCAGGGCTGGGAACCAACACATTTGGCTATTGTAGTGTATTTTCCTACTGGAAACAAAGCCAAAGTAGACTATGGCATTCATACCTGATGATATAATCATAGGAGGAAAAAAACTTTTTTATCATAAAAGTGACTCATTAAAAGCCACAGGAAATGATCCAAGAGGGAGAAGACAACTGTCAACTATAACATCAGGGTGTCTTCACAACTCAAGTTTGGTAAGTTATATATATCTAGAAACTTGGCCACTTCTTGATTCATGGTAGTTCACCAACATACACCATGATAGTTAAAATTTCCTCAGAGGTAAAAATAAATAAATAAATTTAAAAACCGAATGGGGAAATGACAGAGGCCATAACCCTTACATTTTTAACGTCTCCACTGATGATGCAACCATTCAAGCCCCACCACACCTCTGCCCCAGGTGAAATCAGCTTCTATCTTGGACTTGGAAGGAGAGATGACTTCAAGAGTTTCCACTTGGCCTACCCCACCATAACTCTTACCAAGTATCAGAAAGGGCTCTGTTGGTTGTTAACACAATATCCATCATGCCTGTGTGGAATCCACAGATCCATTGGACACATCATGAGACAATCCATGGTCAGAAATTCTTGTATCATATAACATTTTGGTACCAGTGTCAACTGAATCCCCATGTCAAAGAGCCGTTGAAGATCCGATAATTCACTTTCCAAAGTATGTGTCTGGTATGTGTGCTGTAGTGTGTGTGTGTGTGGTCTGTGTGGTGTGTCTGATATGTTTATGTGTTATGTGTATTTGTGTGGTAAGTTGTGTGGTGTTTGTGCTTGTGTGTCTGGTGTGTGTGTGTGGTATGTATGGTCTATGTGTTGTATGTATGGTATGTGTGTTTGTGTAGTATGTTTGTGTGAAATGTGGGGGAGTATTGTGCGGTGCATGTGTTTGTGTGTTGCATTGTGTGGTGTGTATATGGTATGTGGGGTGGAACATATGTGTGGCATATACATGGTATATATGTTTGAGTGTGGTATATGTGTGTGTGGTATGTGTGGTCTGTGTATGTGTGTGTCTATGGTGTGTGTGGTATATGTGTGTGGAATGTGTGTGGTGTGTGTGGTTTGTGGAATGTGTATGTATGTATGGTATATGATATATATAATGTGTGTGTTACACGTGTTTGTGTGAGGTGTGACACAAAATGTAATTGGAGAACTCATTAAAGATACACGGAGAAGCATCATCATAGGGTTCTGTGTGTGATGTGTAGGATGTATGTGTGCGTGGTGTAAGTGTATATGTGGTGTGTGTGTGTGGCATGTATTATGTGTTGTATATGTGTGTGGTGTGTGTTCTGTGTGTGATATTTGTGTATGTGGCATGTGTAGGTATGTGTGGCATGTTGTTGAGTGTGTGGGGCGTATGTGTGTTTGGCATGCGTAATGTATATAGTGCAACATCGTGTGTTTTTTGTGGTATATGGTATGTGATATGTATGTGTGGTGCATGTGTGTTCTGTGTGCAGGGGGATGTGTGGTGTGTGTGCTACGTATATGTGATATAGTGTGGTGTGTGTGGTATGTGTATATGTGGCATAGTGTGGTATACGTGGTACACATGTGCGTGTCTGTCCTTGGGCTAGCACTTTAGGTCCCGTAGAAAAGGTAACGAGGAGAACTCATCTTAAAGATAAGTGCAGAAGCATTCTTCAAGGGATCTGAGCCCACCCAATCGATGGGCCAGGTTTGAGGTTAAGTCCATCATAGGGGCTGATGTCAGTTTTTACCCCTCTAGCTCTTCTGTTTGTGTTTCTGGCTATTCAAGGTAAATAATACGCCTAGGCATCTGTCTTACCTTTGGGGGCATTTGCATATGAGCATGTAGGTCAAGGCAACCTGCTTGCCACTCTGGATTTCTTGCTATGTGCTAGCTATCAAAACTGTAATAGCTTCCCTTTGTACACTAACAGCTTCCATTGGTCTCCCGCTTCCTAAAATCCTATGACCCTTGTCATTCCCACGGAAGCCTGGGAGCCTCGTTCCACAGCAACATCTCTTCATGTTTTACCCGCATCCTCAGTCCACCACAGGTGAAAAGCTTACAAGATAACTGTTTAGTCAGAGGGCCAGAAGCAGGAACACTGCCCCTACCTGTTGGTGCTGCTTGATTCAAAGCTTCCTGATGTGTTAATCCACCAATAGTTGAAAGCAGCGTGTGTCCTGCACTGTGGGAGCTACTGCTGGCATTCGTGAAGCCAAAAGAACCTTCAGATAAAAAAGAAAGTAACAAGTCCTTGTAAACTTGAGAAAAGAGCAAGTGTCCAGGAGACACGCGTGAGAGCTCATAGGAAGGTGTTCTTGTAAGCCAGCAATCAGAGGTGATGGCACAGTGGCCGTGGGAGCCGCTCGCTTCAGATCCAGCTGTTATTGTGACTTGGAGGACAGCAGAAGATTGCCCAGCCACACACATGGGAGACCCATATGGAGTTACAGGCCCCAGACTTCAGCCTGGCCCAGTGCAGGCGATAGTAGCCACATGTGGAATCAGCGGATGGAAAATCCTGTCTGTCTCCCCTTCTCTGTCACTCAGCCTTCCAGATGACTAAAACATTTAAAACAATAATAAAACGAAGACAGATGATGCTCAGAATGTGTCAAGACACCAAAGGCTTCAGACACAACAGAACTAGTCGTTTCTTAGAAAATGAGAACCCACCTCTAGCTACAAGTCTTTCATTTTGTTCCCATAAGGTTATTCCACAAGTAAATGGGCAGGGAACAGGAGTTGCTTATTAAACGCCCAACTCTAAGAAAAAAACCCACATTGTCTTCACAATTCTACCATGGACTTGTGCAAATATTTTGCAGGTAGGGTAATCAGGCGAGTAAGGATCAGGTGACTTCTGAGCTGTGACAGCAAAGAGGAACCCAAGCTGCAGACATGAGGGAGGGTGGCATTCCACGAAGGAACAGGCCATGCAAAGCACTGGGTCCTGGCGTTCCTGGACAAGGGCAGGGAGTCCTTCCCGAGAGCAGGCTGCAGGGGACCCGCCAGGAACAGGCTCAGTCCTTCAGTCTTCATCGTAGAAGGTTCTGAACTTAAATCTGAACGGTAAATCTTTGTATCGCTGATTGGAGCTATGTCAAACTCTGTCACAGGTTCTAAAAGGGTAACTCCGGCAGCTCAGAACATTTGGATTCTGCAGGCCCCTGCAGGCATGTGTAGTTACCACATTGAGATACTTTTTGTGCCCTAAGTTCTCTTAGACATCATTTACTACCTTGGGTGGGTCCTAGAGCTCCCTAAGGGCCAGGAGTTCAGGCCTATGATTCATGAACTATGTAAATGACATATATGTATATATATATGCCTACTTATTAACAGGTGCTTAATAACTACTGCATAGATATGCAAAGTAATAGGCATTCAACCTATCTAATGCGATGGCAGTACCACGCTGCTGTTTGGGAAGTCTAATTTCTCTAAGCCTGAATAATAACATTTATAACAATGGCAACACTGGTCTAAAAGGGTGAGTGAGCAGTAAGTGGACACGCCCACCCAGACTCCTTTTCTAATCACCATTTCAGGAGATGCATGTTATTTCTACACAGACCGCGACACTAACTCTGTCCTCTTTGCATACCTGTGCAACTGTGAACCGTGCACACAGCGGCACAGTTAGTCCGCTATCCTACGTCCTCCCTTCCTACACACAACTCGTCATTCTTCTTAAAATAATCTCTTCTGGTGTTCACCTACTTATCTCGGGGACGGCAGATGCAGCTCCCCCCATCCATGGTAAACGCTTCACAGTCTCAACGAGTCCTCAAGCTTTGGACTTCTGTGGGGTGCTGTCAGTAGGCAACGCTGGCCACGGGGCTGGGGCTGCACGCCTCATCACAGCCCGCATCACAGCGCCAGGAGGCAGGTGCTCCCGGAGGCCCACCTTTCACGGCAGAGCCGGGCTCGGGGCTGTCCACGTGGCCGCCTCCCCAAACGTCAGCCTCCATTCCCTCGTGAGGACCTAAGGACCGGGGTACGAGGCCACTGCACCGCGGCGAGCTGCACAGCCAGCTTCTCCTCAGGGCAACCCGGGCCGCGCCAGTCACAACGCCAATCCTTCGGACCCGACGGAGCATGCGCGAGAGAGCGCCCTGCACCGTAAGGGGGAGCGGCCAGGCGCTTGCGCAAGCGCGCCGCGACACATAGGCGGAAGTGGCGCGGGGGCGCAGGGGATGCTGGCTGCGGTCGGGAACACTCTAGCTCCGGTGAAAAGTGCTGGAGGAGGAGACGAAGAGGAGGAGGAGGTGACGGCGACCGGCCTGGGGAGGGGGAAACGCTCCGTTTGTCTAAGACGCCACCCGGGCTGAGGTCACCCTTCCAGGTGTCCTACCGATGGGAGTGGGGGTTGAGGCGGGGAACGGCGTACCCCTTGTTTGGGACCCAGACCCTTCCGCCCTCAGACCTTTTCCCGTGGAGACTAAGGAGTGAAGGAACAGATGAGGGCAGAGTGCAAGCAGTAGGCGGCTGACTGAGAGACCAGAAGACTGGCACGGTTTCCAAGGAGGAAGGAGTATTTGCTGCCCGAGCCGGGCCCCCGTGTGGGGGACCCATGGCCGTCTGCAGGGTCTGTGGGGTACAGCTCTAGGTGTGGGGACCCATGGGCCGTCTGCAGGGTCTGTGGGGTACAGCTCTAGGTGTGGGGACCCATGGGGCCATCTCCAGGGTCTGTGGGGTACAGCTGTAGGTGTGGGGACCCATGGGACCATATCTATGGTCTGTGGAGTACAGCTCTCTGTGTGAGGAACCATGGTCCGTCTCCAGGGTCTGTGGGATACAGCTGTAGGTGTGGGGACCCATGGGTCGTCTCCAGGGTCTGTGGGATACAGCTGTAGGTGTGGGGACCCATGGGTCGTCTCCAGGGTCTGGGGATACAGCTGTAGGTGTGGGGACCATGGGGCGTCTCCAGGGTCTGTGGGGCAGCTCTAAGTACCCATGGCACACGTTTGCACTGAAAGACTGCGTGGTTCAGCTCTTCATGATGGCCTTTGCCTCTGAGCACGACACGATTTGTTCTTTCCGGGTTATTAAGTTAGCGTCCCTCGAGTCCGGCACCTTCTTACTGTCTTTGCCTTGGAATTCACCCCACCAGGTTTTTGTCCTTCCAACTGAATGTTGGAAGTACAAAGTGGGATGATTCAGTATGCTAATAATGTTTTGCATTCTCTTTCATGGTAGGGTATCAGACATCTAGAATTGTTTTCTCATTAAACATCTTTGTAAGTGAATTAAGATAGACTGAATCTCAAGCGCCGCAGCCAGTGTTTGAAATGATTTAGTGCTGTTTGTCCTTAGATGCTTCACATAGACATTAGATCCTAATTACTGCTTTCGAAAGTGACTTTCAGAAGTGAGCAAACAGTGTCTCAAGCTCTGCAGTGAAATCTGTGTAAAGCAAGAAGGCGGTATGATTTTTCTGTTTTATAATCTTACCCTACAGGCTAAACTGGTGTCCAGGCTGCCGTTAATTGAAATGTAATGCCAGCATTGTTTGAGTTGTAATATTGCCTGTGACACAATGTGGACAGAGTGGAATTTTTTCGAGTGTCCAACCTGTACAGATTAGTTCTCATCTCGTGACCTTTTGTGGTGCTGTCTCTGCTCAGGTTGATACACTAGAGAGGAGATGGTTTGTGCCACAGGAGAGGATCCCCAGTCAGCCTTGTCACCTTGCTTGTGCCCTTAAATGTTCAGTAGGTGCGGGAGAGGCTGCCTCAGACGGGTGTTCTTCCGAAGTTAACTCCCTGTGTCAGTTGAGAAACAAACTTCGGGCAGTAATTCATATATTTGATATTTTTATGTTAATTTCAAGGCTGGTTGTGGACTTCTAAAGTAACATTGATCATTTCAAAGTAATTTTAATGCATGCTTAATTAAAAAAAAAGAGAGATTTACTTATTTTTCTTGAAATAGAGAGAGGAAGGAAAGAGAGAGACCGCCCTTCCATCCACTGATTCACTCCCCAAAGGGCCACAACGCCAGGATTGGACTCAGGAACCTGGGAGCCGGGAGACTTTTCTGGATCTCCCATGTGGGTGCAGGGTCCCAGGGACTTGGGCCATTCTTCAGCTGCTTTCCCATCCCCTAATCAGGGAGCTGAGAGGGAATTGGAGCAGCCAGGACAGAGGATTAATTTGCTAGGCCAGCACTGTGCCTGTATTTGTTTCTCAGTTGCATTACAGCTAGGATTTGTGTGGTCTTTTAGTTGATAGTTAATATCTTGAGTGTTTGAACTGGACAGGACACAGCTGTCGTTTGGAAAGACAGTTACTGGGCCTCAGAGGCCTTCACCAGATGTACTTCCTGCCCCGTGATGTTCTGATGTTTGAACTGCGCCCTCCGAGTACAGGGCTTGTGGTGCTGTTGCCTCCAGTGAACAAGACCAAGGAGTTCATTGCCATGTTCATTTTAGATATTTTGTGGGAATTTGCAGCTGTCCAGGGACAGAGAAAGATTATGTAGTGTAAGTGAGTATTGGGTACAGTGTGGATGCTAGATCACAGGTTATGCAGAGAAATGGGATTTCAGCTTTGCCATTCAGGTTCTGTAAAGGTATTTCGAAAAGTCCTGGGAAAATGGAACTTAAAAGTAAGCTTGTTTCAGTGCAAAACTTTTTAGAATCCATGGATTTTTTTGAATAAGATATATTTTCCATGAACATTTGGATGACCCTTTATATTTTCTCCCAACTTGGGGGGAATTATGGACACTGAAGCTGAGCTGCCCGACCTGACCAAAGGGAGGTGAGCGACACCAGGCTGGAAGAGTATCCCTAACAGAGGCAGGGGTGAATTCCACCTCCAGGGTGTGTTCCAGGAAGGGGAAATGGGTACTTGAGGGCTTGACTGGAAGAAGCAGAAGGAGAGGAAATGTAGCAATCTGTGTCTGGCTCAGTTGATTGGAATGTTGCTCTGCCTCCACACATACACAGTTACGGGTGCTTGCTGCTTCTACGTTCAGATCTCAGAGTGAGTGTCTTGACACAGTGAGCTCGGCTGCTGCTTGCTTCTGGTCTGGCTGCTTGCTGCGAGGCCTAGGAAGGCACAGAGGCTGGTCTGACTACTCAGCGCCTGCCAGCCACATGCTCGCTCTGGAGTCCTGGAAGGAGCTCCTGTCATGGCTACAGCCCTGGCCATGCACTCCTCTGGGGAAGGAACTAGCAGGTGAAAGATCTTTCTCTCTCTCTCTTCCTCTAAAAAAACTGGCTACCAAAGTAGAGGGTGTATTCAAAATTACCCTTTTTGGTCATTAGCCCTCAGACTTTATAATTTCATTCTCATTAGACTTTTCTTAGGCAAGTGCTTTAATCCTAAGTTTGTCCTGTTTTTCGTAATTTTGCCGTCTTTTTTTTTTAAAGATTTATTTATTTTTGTTGGAAAGGCTGATATACAGAGAGGAGGAGAGACAGAGAGCAAGATCTTCTATCCGATGATCACTCTGCAAGTGAGCCGCAATGGCCTGTGCTCGCCGATCCCAAGCCAGGAGCTCTTCCAGTTCTCCACACGGATGCAGGGTCCCAAGGCTTTGGGCCATTCTTGACTGCTTTCCCAGGCCACAAGCAGGGAGCTGGATGGGAAGCGGGCCCACCAGGATTAGAACCCGGGCCCATATGGGATCCCAGCGCGTGCAAGGTGAGGACTTTTAAAAAAAGTCCCAGGCCCTGCAGTCTTTAAAAAAAAAAAAATTATTTTTCTGGGAAAGGAAAATCAGATTTATGGAGAAAAGGAAAGACAGAAAGATCCTCCATCCTCTGGTCCACTCCCTAAGTGACCACAATAGCAAGAGCTGATCCGATCTGAAGCCAGGAACCAGCGGCTTCCTCCAGGTCTCCTGCAGGTACTGGGTCCCAAGGCCTTGGGCTAACCTCCACTATTTCCCCAGACCACAAGCAGGGAGGCAGATGGGCTATGGAGCAGCCAGGACACGAACCGGCGTCCATATGGGATCCTGGCACGCACCAGGGTGAGGATTTAGCCACTGGGCCTTTACACCAGACCCAGTTCTTCAATCTGTTCAACCTTCACATCAAATTTATTTTTTTCAAGTGGTATAAATCCAGAGAGATATTTCACCATAGTCTGTGTACTTCGAAAAGTTTTTACACGGACTGACAAAATCTTTTCCCTCCTTTTTACATCCCAGCAACTTTGCTTGAAATGATTTTCTTCCAAGGGAAGACAAAAAGATGTAGCCTAAAATATACTGTCGTTTCTATGATCTCTGGGAAAAAAAAAAAAACAGCTAGCTTTTTAAGTGACATAAATCTGACTTTAGAAAACGTAATTGGGTAATGTGTTAATGTAGAACGAGCCATCACTTACCACACAATTACTGGCATTCATGCTGAGAAAAACTACTATAGACTTCAAAAATTACATACTTACATAAAACGTAAAGATTTGCTTATTTCTTTAATGACATAAATTCTGAGTTAGCTTTTGGGTTGTTGTTATGAAAATAAGTCTGAAATATATTTAATTCATACTACTCTTTATCAGTCGGAGATCATTTTTTTAGCAAATAGGCCTGTGGGTTCCGATTTGAAAGTGAAATGAGAGTGACGTTGGAACGGAGTAACTGAAGCGTGGTCCCTTCTGATTTGCTGTTTTGCCTTCATTGCTCTTTCCTCCCTCTAGCCCTTGGTACAGCAGGCCGAAGAAAGGCGGAGTGAAAGTGAGGAAACTCACAAAGATAACCTTGGAAGCCCTGAATGCAACCAAATAAGAACCATGGATCTCAAGTTCAACAACTCCAGGAAATATGTGTCTATCACCGTGCCAACCAAAACCCAAACAATGTCACCGCACATCAAGGCTGTGGATGACATTGTAGTCCTTGGCATAAACCTCAGCAACTTTAACAAGCTGACTCAGTTTTGTATATGTGTTGCTGGAGTTTTTGTATTCTACCTAATTTATGGATATTTTCAGGTAAAAACAAATGCATTTGTAATACCTTAATTATACCCATCAAGGACCCCGGGGGGACCTACTAGCAGTTTGTTCCAAGATGTTTTTTCAGTCACAGGGTTTCAGTTGGTTCCTAAGTGTGAGCTTCTCAGTACAGTGACAAAAAGGACTATTTAAACATAAGCCTTTAAAAAACACATTACATTTCAGAGTTTAATATTTTAAGTGGGAAGATTATCTTATGATGTTCAAAGATAAAAATGGCAAAAATCGGAAGAAAACAGCCTTGGGCTGCTTTGAAATCTGTGACACGATTGGATTTATTTATCTGGTGTGCCAAATTGTTAAATAAAATAAAAGTTTATTTTTAAATAAATTTCATCATGTGGGAGAATTTTTGAAATTTGAGAAAAGAAACCCCTTGTACTTTCTTGAAAACACAGATGATATTTGTACAGAAATCCTACATATCGTGTTTTTTTTCATAATCTTACAGAGGAAATATGAAAACAAGTGTGAAAATGGAGTAGTAATTTAGAAAAACTAAAAAGCTGTATTGATTTGAAAGGTCAGCAGGGGAGTGAGGAGTGGGAAAGAGAATGAGAACATTAACCACCCACTGGGCCAGAAGCCAGGCACTCCACCTGGCTCTCCAGGGTGGATGGCACTCCTTGGGCACCCCTGGCACCACCTCCCCAGGCACACTAGCAGGGAGCTCCACTGGAAGGAGGGGCTTCTGGGACGTTACCGGGCACTCCACCTTGGGATGCCAGCATTACAGATGGTGGCTTACGTGCTGTGCCACAATGCTCACCCCATGATTTTGTTTTTTTAAATACGCTAAAATAATCCTATGAGGAATATTAATGTAAAAATCACAAATCAAACATCTTTGTCTGATAACATACAATAGCATGATAAAAAATAATATGGATTGGGATTTGTTGCTGATAAATAGCTTTTTCTTTCCAAATAGGTTGGGAACAAAATTAGCCATTCCAAAGAAAAGTGGTTTAAAAATTGGGTGGCCTGACTTGCCCTTTCCCATTTAGGTCATCTACAGAGGGAAGCAGCAGATGTCTCTAACTCAAATAAATAAGTAAAATATTTTTAAAAATTACCCATAAGACTAATGTGGCATAGCCACTTAAGCTGCCACCTGCAGTGCCAGTATTCCTCTCTAATGGAAATCAGTTTGAGTCTAGTCTAGCTGACTACTCTTGAGCCTGGAAAAGTGGTGGAAGATGGCACAAGTTCTCTCGCCCACACAGGAGACTCAGATGAAGGTCCAAGGCCCTGGCTTTGGCCCAGCAGCTGCAGCCCTTTGGGGGTGAACCAACATGGAAGATGTCTCCATCTTTCTCCCCCCTACCTCCAGTCCCTCCCTATTTCTTTCTTGTAACTCTACAAATCAATAAATTTTGAAGAAAACAAAATTTTACCCTAAAAATTTTCTACTGGATTGGAAATCAGCTTAATTTATAAATGCATAGATTGTTAATTACATAAACCACTGTGAATTGTGCTTGCAAGTTTACCACCTTGTGAAAACTGACTGACAAATGCAGATCGAAGTAGTTCAAGGAAAATGGTGAGTTTGGTAATGCAGACACACACACAGGAAAGTGTGGTTTACGCAGTTCAAATCAAACCAGAGAACCTAATTAGAATGTCTGTTAGTAGCTTAAGAATGGCTTATTGATAATTAATGTTATTTCATAATTTATGTTCAGGCAAATTCACCATTCCCTCTACAAGGAACAATTTATGGTTTAAGAATTTTGAAAAGCAGCATGGTCACTGTGAACCTATAGAAGAACAGCCTGAGGTGATAGACTTTTTGTCCTAATTTTTAAAAACTTAGTTTTACTTTTGAGAGGGAGAGAGCTTCCCCCAGCTGATCCCCAGGCCTGGCAGAATGCAGGAGCTAGGAATTCAGGCCTTCACCTTGGCCTCCCATGGGTGAAGACTCAAAGCAGCAGGAGCCCTGCTCCTTGGGCCGTCCACTTGGGCTTCCCCAGATCTGAGGTTACCAGCTGGGCCCCAGTGCAGGCACCCCACGTGGGCCAGAGACCCTCCCTGATCACAGCCCTCTAAGAGCAAGGTGATTTTTATATAGCACATGGGTTCTTGGGTCACCCACGTGTCTCATCATTAATGAAAAGGCAGTGTTTCTTCATGAAGTCACTTGCTTTTCTGCTGATTTCTCCGTCTGCCCATTCTTTGGAATGAGCTTCTGTCCTGCATGAACCATGAGAAGCCCGGAGTGCTTTGATTTTGGTTTGGTTTAGTGTAAGATTTACTTGCTTTAAAATAGCATCTCTGTTGTGAGGAGTTTAAGACCTTTGCTCTGAGCTTGACAATATCCATGTGTCTTTGGCAGGAGTTAATATTTTCGATGGAGGGGTTCAGGTCCTACGGCTGGTACCTCACCTTGGTGCAGTTTGCATTTTACTCCCTATTTGGCTTCATTGAGCTTCAGCTTATTCAAGACAAACGGAGAAGGTATGTGTTTTCTTTTCACTTTTCGATATGAAGTTCAGCTGTATTGATTAAATTTGTCATTGTAGGCCTAATGAATTTTCATGAAATCAACATTTCCTATTAACAAAGCATATAAATCACTAATATCAGTATGACCAACTTAGTAAAAATATTTAATGTGCTGGATACTTTTTTATACACTGAAAAGTGAGATCTTATTTTAATGTTATAAAAATTATAACTGAGGTTCAACTTATATTAAGGTCTGTTGGCATTCAAAAAATGTATTTTTATAAATCTCATTAAAATAGCATGAGCGGTACAGATTTGCAATACAGAGGACATGATAGTGGTGAATTACAAATCTCTTTTTTATTGTGGTTTTCAAAGTGTGAAATTGATGTTCTGTGGAGTATATTGCCTCTAAGATCTAGTAAGAATATTCTTCATTTCAGGGGGAACATATTTTATCATCAAAACCAAAAGAGCTTGCGTGACAAAGTCTTTTAATAGTCATTTTTATTTGAGCGAAATCTTGATATATTGTTGCCATGCAGAACAATAGGCAAAAAAAAACCAGCAAAAAAATAAACCAAAATAGTTAAGAATTTTAATATAAAGTTTTCTTGGTAAATGTACCATTAGTTGTCCTTCATATCCTTATGCGTGTATTTCATATATGTGTCGGCGTTTGAGATGTAATAAGAACTGTAGTGCTGCCATTTACTCGCCTTTGAGGCAGATGTTCAGTCCTTTATAGTTTATATAGTGCTCTTCCCTGCCACGTCCCCTATTGTTGAAGTATGAGTCATTTAGGAGGCCAGCAGCACTGTGGCCTGGTTGGTAAAGGCGCCATTCGCAATGTCTGCATCCTGAATTGGAGTGCCAGATCCCATGTAGCTTGCTGCTCACGTGCCTGCTAAGGCAGCCAGCGAAGGCCCGTTCTTCTGGGACCCTGCCACCCAGACAAGAGACCAGAGTGGGAGTTTCTGGGCGTTGGCTTTGACCTGGGCCGGGCCAGGCTGTTGCATTTGGAAGTTGAATCAGTGGCTGGAAACCCCTCTCTCTCTCTCTCTCTCTCTCTCTCTCTCTGTCTCCTTTCTCTGTTGCTCTGCCCTTTTAATAAACAAGTCTTGTTAAAAATAGCTTTGAATTTTGTATTAAACTATCTGTAATTTTCTTTTTGCTTTATTTTCATTTTATTTGAGATAGAGAGGAGACAGATGTGGAGAGATCCCCATCTATGCATTCACCCCCCAAATGCCCAGAGCAGCCAAGGCCATGCTAGGCCAGGGCCATGAGTTCTGACCTCAGTAATCGTGGTTGGCAGGAGGTACTTGAGCTGCCATCTCCTACTGTGAACTTTTGCAGGAAGCAGGGTCAGAAGTGGAGGAATTGGTGCTCACAGCAGGCATTCCAATACAGGATTCCGGCTTCTCAGACTGCAGTTGAATCAGTGCGGCAGACGCCTACGTACCCACTCTCGGGGGTTTTCCTGCCAGCAGGTCCCCAAAACCATGGAGTGGGGGAGGTCAAGAACCACCCTTGACATTCTGGTGAAGCATGTCCATTAGTTTTGTGTGTGTATGTTTTGAAAGTCAGATTTTACAGAAGGAAGAGAGAGACAGAGAGGAAGATTTTCCATTCTGTCCACTGATTCACTCCCCAAGTGGCCAAAATGGCCAAAGCTACACCAATCTGAAGCCAAGAGCCCAGAGTCTCTTCCTGGTTTCCCACACTGGTGCAGGGTCCTAAACCTTCGGGCTGTCCTCGACTGCTTTCCCAGGCCACAAGCAGCGAACTGCATGGGAAGCAGGGTTGCCAGGATTAGAACTGGCACCCATATGGGATCCCAATGCGTGCATGATGAGGATTTTAGCCACTAGGCTACCATGCTGGGCCTCATGTCCATTGAATGTAATGGGAGCACAAGCTTATATCGACCAAGAAAGGGGAAGGCATTAGGGTGGGGGGACATCTCCTGACAGTCCTGCCACCCGACAACAGTGCTGTAATAGGCTGGAAGGCACATCTAGCCCTTAGGCCCTCCAGCCATATCACAGATCACGTCCACCAGATAGCAGGCAGAGATCCAGGGGCAATTTCCCACAATGCACCCCTTTTGATTTTATTTATTTTCATTGTTCTGTTTTGCCTCCTTACTTCTCTTTATTGCCACAAAGTTATTGTAGTAATTTCAGTAAAAATATTGAAACCTCAGAGTTCATCTTCAGTATTTTCATGCTCTGGAACTATAAAATGTAACAGTGAGTAGTGGATTTGAGGAAAGTTTTCAGGACCAGTAAGGATGCCTGCTAACTCACTGTTGCAGACCACTGGGCTTCTGGTTGCTTCTCAGTGATCTGGTGCTGTGTGTATTAAGTGAAAAGTGATGTATCTCCTGACTTGTTACATTCAAAGGAAGCACACGTACCCACCGCCTGGGTAAGACCCAGAGTGGGCGCCAGCCTCTTGGCCCTGGTGATAGACTAAATGATAGATAATAGAGCTAAAACAAAATAATTTGTGTTTGACTTAAACATAAATGAAGGAATTCTGGCAAAACATTTGTAGACTTGTCATTAATGTAATTATGAATTGGAACTTGCTTCTGCGGCATGTTTCTGAGAAATCCTTAAAGCCACTTTACAATGAAAATAGGCCTAATCATGCACATATTTGATTTATTTCTGAATATGCATCCATTTCTAATTTAAGGACTGCCCTTAAGACCTCTAGTTAGCTCTTTACTTACTGTTTTTTTTTTTCTTCCTACATGTATGCGAATACCCCTGAGCTAGATAAAGAACAGAATTCAGACTTGGCAAACATGGCTTTGGGTCTGGGATTGCCGTTTTCTAGCTGTGTTAGGTCCACAGGGAATTTTTTGAAATTTTCTCTTAGTTTGATTTTGAGCATCAAATTATACAGTGTGTGATAACACACACTGTACGCTGTCAGTGTCCTAAATAAGCTACAGATTTTTGCCATAAATTACCTCTAACTTTATTATTGATTACTTTGTTTTTAATTGATTCTGAAGAGGGTTGGCACTTTTTAAATAACATTTTTTCCACCATTTTTGCAAAGATAAACAGTTGGGGCAGTACATAGAGTAGAAGAAGGGTGTGCATCCTAGAAGGAATCCTGTGGGATCTGGCTTCTCACTGAGCCGGTGAGGAGGCAGAGCCTAGAGCAGTGGACCTGAGGCTTTCCGGAGTCAGCAGCGAGTTACTCTGCAAGCTGGGACTCTGTGATCTTGGCCCCAGCTGCTCCTCCCTGCACTGCGCTGCTCTCCTGACCTCCCTGGGAGCTTCCTGGCACTGTTTACTGTTCATCTTGGAGGAATTGTGACTGCCCTGGCCTCCGTGGCCATCTGGGGCCACGGTGCTGTCCTGTTTCACTGAGGCTCAAGTCCCAAGACAGCGAGAAAGCTCACTGGTGTATCCGGGCCTGCCGAGTCATCTCCACGCGATGTTCAGTGTGGATTGCTGCCTTGGCACATATGTAGAGAAGGCCTGAAAATTAAAACATAAGTGTAAAAGGATGCATTTTAATTGCATTTTTTCCAGTAAATTATTTCGCCTTATACCTGCTCATATAAGGCATGAAAGAATTTTTGTTGGCTAGATTGAATTTTAACTAACATGTGAAAAGCAAATTACATCTAAGAGTATTTGAAAAGGTTTGTGAAAGGAAAACAACAATATTGACAAGTGAGCTTATTTTAGGGCAAAAAGAAAGTGAAGTCGTGTATAGATTTTGCATAGTAGACATCTCCCATGTACTTCTTGAAAACCCATAATAAACATAGACTTCAAAAACTTTTTCACTGAAAGGAAGCTTAATTTTTAAATGCGTTTTCCACCAACTGCTTGAAACACCCTCATAAGCAGCATGATCACGTTATTGTTGGGTAATGGCAGTAGTGTTCTGCTGTGTTACACCAATGCCCAACATTATTTTAGACCATTCTAAATGAGCATGTGTTCACATCAAGAGTTCACCTTTGCAAAGATGCCAAATGAAGACTCACTGCTGAGCAATGTGAATGCAGCCAAAGTTGAAAGGTTTGAGATCACAAGGAGAGTTGGTTATTGCAGTATTTTCTAGAACACAGAGAGGGTGACCTGTGAGATGCCCCAGATCATGTCCGGAGCATCAGACTGTACGTGTTCCTTTCTGGAGAAACTGCCCTGGTCCCTCCAGCAGAATGGGTGAATGTATTTTTTCCTAATGCTAGATGGAAATATAAAGGAACAGAACAGTACATTGGAATTGGAAAATGCACTTAAAAGCACGGTTAAGGTGCATGACATCATTAGAGAAGCCAATGTTTTTAAAAAACAAACACATTTTAAAATTCAGTGCAAATGTAGCTAGAATTGTTTTTTAAAAATCAACATTTATACCTCCTGTAGCAATCAAAGTTTGTCTCTTCATATAACACTCTTTCCCTTAGTTGAGACTTCACATTTATGTAAACTGTGATTTTTATAAGCATTATTTTATTCAAGCATACAATGTTACAACCTTAAGGATAGTGGTATTTTGAGAAATTAGAAAAGTGAATAGACATTTAAACCTTGTAAACACACTATCTTACAGTAGTATGAATCGGGTCCCCAAATGAAGGTTCTAAAAATTGTCTTTTACAGAATACCAGGAAAAACCTACATGATAATAGCTTTTCTAACTGTGGGTACTATGGGGTTATCAAACACTTCCTTGGGCTACCTGAATTATCCCACCCAAGTCATCTTCAAGTGCTGCAAATTGATTCCTGTTATGCTAGGAGGAGTTTTTATTCAAGGTATAGTAATGGTATATTTTCATACTATTTCAAACTAGTAGGCTATATTATGAGCTCTAGCATTGGGAAAAACATTAAACTTCTGTTAATACATTTGATGAACAGTCCAGCTTACCTGACAGTTCTGATATTTTACGCACAATGTATCAGAAAATCACCGGGATGTCTCAGAGCTGTCTTAGTATCTGAAACCAACATTTTGAGCTTGGGAAAAAGAAGAAGTTGGTTTTGTAATTGTTGTAATTTTTCCCACTTTGGAAGCTACTGCTTTTGCAGCATTACTGTATTTCCATATTCGGAAGTACCTGGAAGTGCTGAGTGGTCCCATTCACCTGTTCTTTGGAGCACCACATTCTCCCTGTGTCAGAGAAAAGCGTGATCCGAGCAGAGCTGCTTTGGGGACTAACCCTGCTGGTTCACTGAGGCCTCGGGGCCAGAAGGGGGCTGTGGGAGCACCCACTGTCCTGAGGCGTATCTGGTGTCCGTGTATCACTCGGGATCTCACACCACCTGCTCCTGTGCCTGCTCCTGTGCTGAGCATCAGATCCCCTCCCCAAAAGCCTTTACATTGTCAATGGGAGTGTGGTGTTAGCGAATCACTTACCACAGCCGGGTAACTAGTCTCCCTTCGCCCTTACTAATACTCTTACATAGCTTCCTAAATGACTTCGGACACATGTGATACAAGGGGGCTTCAAAAAGTTTGTGGGAAAGTGGAATTAAAAGATAATCTCTTTTCCCTGAACTTCTTGAACTCCCAGTTATATTTCTTTATAATGCTTTAAAAAGTTACACATTATGTTTTAATTTTTAAATACAAGTAGTGAAATAAGTTCCCACTTACCCAGAAATTATCTTATATCTTGTCTTTAAACCATTGTGTAGATAGTTCATTACCATGGTATAAAGGTTATGGTATAAATGTAAAAACAGGAAAATATTTTTTCTTATTAAAAGCCAGGAATTTCAATGAAATTTTTAAATGTTTGTAGATGTACATTTTTCTTGCCATGAAATTTTCATAAAATGCATGTGTTGGTTTGCTGTTGTGACAGATAAAGTAGGATCTTTGCTGTAGCTCTGAAGACCTCTTGGCGCCCGCTTCCCTCAGAAGCCTCTGTAGCCGTCTCAGGCCTTGTCCCAAGGGCTCTTCTCGGGGGTCTGGCTTTGGGTATATGAAACAGATCCCTGCTGCTCTCCACTCCACTCCGCTCTGCTTGGGTAAGCATGGCTCTAACACTAGCCTGACGGGCACCTTCCTCATGTCTGTCCCGGACAGGCAAGCGCTACAACGCTGCGGATGTGTCTGCTGCGCTGTGTATGAGCCTAGGCCTGATATGGTTCACCCTGGCCGACAGCACCACTGCCCCGAATTTCAACCTCACAGGTAGGGCTTTCTGTTCTTCCGTTACAGATACTTCAGTGAGTCCTAAGCAGTTTTGACATTTCCTGAGAATTTTAAATGATAGGATTGTCACGTCTAACCAAAGGCTTCGGGACTTTTCGTGGGAGCTTGAACTCTGGAAGTGAAGCCATCGTTTGGCACTCTTGCATGTTCACATGACAGGAGGCTGTTTGCCCAGCGAAATCCATAGTTTTCTGGTAGACGATAAATGTTTAATCAGCTGAAATAGGCAGAAATTATAGGGGAATCACAGCAGTAGTTTTCTCCTCATTTTGAAAAACACTTTGGGATACGCACGTTCGGTTGTCGTTTTCTTGGGGAAAGCAGTAAAGACATGCTGTACTTCAACAAACTGTAAAATATAAATGTGGATATTAAAGTTTTTAAGTTTTCCACTATAAGCTAGTTTTTCTCATTGTACATTTTGTGAAATTTTGTTAATTTAAATTTTCAAAGGCAGAATAGATTCTATAGTTTAGTTAGAAATATCTGAGAGTTTAAAAATAAATAGTAAAATCCTATGTTCTAAACGTCTTTAGAGATGTTGGGGGTAGTTCTGTGGTTTACATCCAGCATGATTATCTTAATTATCAGAAGAAATGTACTAATATTTTAACTTTGTGGCAGCCCATCTCCTGACCTGACAGAAACAGTATGTGAAGTATGTCAGTCTTCAGAGACACTGAAGTGAGCATCAACATCATAATAGCATCAGCGTCTATAAAATAGTTACTTCTACAGAAGAAAAGCCAATTGTGAGAAATGAGTAAAGCCATTCGCATTGCAATCACCTTTTTTCCTAATACTTTCTTGCCAGTTTTCAACTTTCCTTGCTGACTTGGTTAAGGAGGTCAGTTACCCGGTGAGAGGGCCTGTTCTGCCTTGGAGAAGCTGAGTAGCAGCCTCTACGTCTGCTCTTTGTGGAAAGCGCACAGTTGCCAATGTTTTCAACCAGGCTAACGTTTGTCAGGAATACTTTCCCTTCACTTGGCAGAGGTTAAAGAGAATTATGCTTGGAAACTTCTTTTTCTCTTTAGGAAAAAGCAGTTTTAGAGAAGGAATAGAAACTGCAATGAGAAATGCATGGCGCTTTGACTGAATTACATGGAAATACAACCTTGCAAAAATGCCCAGTCCCTTTGTTGTGGCTTAAAAAGAGAGATTGAGGCCCAGCGTTGTGGTGCAGCAGGTGCAGCTGCCCCCGATTCTGGCATCCCAGATGGGCGCCAGGTTCATGTCCCAACTGCTCCACTTCTAACCCAGCTGCCTGGGAAAGCAACAGATGATGGCCTCAGTGCTTGAGTCCCTAAAAAGCTCCTGGCTCAACTGTGGCCATCTTGGGGGAGTTGCCAGGGGATAGAAGAGCTCTGTCTCCCCTCTCTGTTAATCTGACTTTGAAGTTAAAAAAAAAAAAACCTAGTCAGGTTGCATGCTTAAAGGAGATTCTGAAGCTAAATACCTATTTATGGTTACTGAATTCATTGTTTTACTAAGATGTGCAAAGTAACACTTAGTAGAGATGCGTGGGCCCAGGAGTGTTTCACACAGTGAGCGTTCTTGTTGCTGCGACCCAAGTTGCCCCTGAATTCACTTGGCTTTCATGCACCCTTGTACACACAGCATGCAGGTCCTCTTAACGGCACGGTTAGTGGCCAGCGTCTCAGCTGTCATGTGGGGAACTTTGCACTCATGGTAGCCACCATGATGGTGCTCAAAGAATTTGTAATTTTGAAACATGTTAAAGACCAATTTTTGTGTTAAGGATGTTCAACCCACAGAGCTTTTTTCTTTTTTTCATGATTCCCCTTTTTTGTTTTGTTTGTTTTTTAGACTGCCATTGATCCCAATAGATCTTTGTATCTTCAGGGTAGTTCCATTCCACTGGTTTAACGTGCTGCTTCTTTCAAACATAGTTTTGTGTAAAAGTAGAAGAGTTCTTTAACATGATATTGAAACTCAGTGTTGGTGACAGCATTAACTTAGTTTATGAGTGTTTGTGTGTGTGTGTGTGTGTGTGTGTGAGAGAGAGAGAGAGAGAGACAGAGAGAGATTGCATTGTCCCTGTCCGTGTTACAACGGGCTGTAGAGAATACTCAACCATGGCTGAAGACGTGCTTTTGTTTTTTGTCTCAGATTTCTTAGAAACCTTGACTGTTGACCATGGGTTAAGTCAGGCACTGTCTTTTCTACCTCCTTGAAGGTGTGGTGCTCATTTCACTGGCCCTCTGTGCGGACGCCGTCATTGGGAACGTGCAGGAGAAGGCAATGAAGCTGCATCACGCTTCGAATTCTGAAATGGTAACTCGTCAGACTGGACCGTGGGGACACACCTCATTTTATGAAGTGGTTATATTATACAAAACTCTGATGCAGCATCTTTAAACGTGTTATCATTCTTCTCACGGAGCAGCTGTCTACTAATATTGCTGACAGCTGATTATATATTTGATACACTTTTTCCCATTGGTTTAGCGAGACTTTGATTTATTGTTAAAACCTGTTATGTCATGCCCAGCATTTGGATTTGGGGTTATTTTTATGTCGTTTGAGGTTTTTTGTGTACTGCATACTGCAATATAGCTTTTTCTTTATGACTTTTGACTGTGTGTTTCCTGGTTGAAAGAACTTTACCAACTCTGTGATTTAAAACAAGAAATTACCCATGTTGCTTACTAGTTTTATGATTTTTCTTTTTTATTGTATTTTGACCCAATTTTGAGGATTCTAAAAATGTTTTTACTGCTCTATGACTATTCATTTGTCCCAATACCGTTTTGAATAACCATCTTTTCCAAAGAATGGTAAATCCCTTCCTCGTTATCACTGCTTTCTGACCCAGGGCTCAGAGTTCTGTTCTTTTGAATTTACTTTTGCACCAGCAGCGTGATCTTGCATGCGCCATGTGTCGGCGTTAGCCACCAGTGTCACTTTTGTTTTTCAGAATATTGCTATCAATAGTTATTCTTGGGAATATGTAATCCCCAGATATACTGGAAACCCCTTGGATCATGTGGCTGGTATGACATTGAATTATAAGTTAACTTATGGAGATTAGCAGCTGTGCTTTTGGTGGTTCAGTGCAAGAATAAGGTGTGACTTTCCTTTTATTCAAGTGCTATATAATGTTTTGTATACAGAAAAGTATGTGTGTCCATATGTTTACATTATTTTATCACCAGTCACTTTGCTGGACGTTAAAGCATACTGAATTAAACATACATGAGTATAGCGCTATCCTTGCCTGTTCCATTAACAGGTTTAATCTTGGTCAGGAGTTCTCTTGATTCTCATTAATCTTTCTGGATAAGGTAATAGTAGCCTCAAGGAGAATTAAGGAAGCGGTTTGATAGTTAATGTGTTACAGAGGCTAAGATGGTAGAATCTGTCATAGCCTCAGTCCATATCATAGCTTCCCCGCCTCTTCAGTGTCTGGGACGTTTTGGTCCCGTCTGAAAGCGGGCTGTGACTCACACAGGGTGCTAGCAGAGGGCCTGACTCACAGCAGGTGTTGAAGGGCGCTGGTACTGCCTTGAGTCTTGTCTGTAAGAATAGACTGGGAGAAAAAGGTCAGCAGGAAACAGACAGGGAATGCCCTGTACTGGTCAGTTTCATTCTGTTTTCAACTCTTTTACAAACTTAATAATTGTATTTTTTTTCTTGTTTTTAAACTAACTTTTACAATTTATATGTGGGTTTGTGCACATGCATGTGTGTGTATAATATAGATTATTAGTGCCCTGGCATTAAAATCTGGTTTGAATCAATAATTAAGCCAGGTAGAAATGAATCAGAATGTATATGTATTTGAAAAGAACAGTACTGCTCCAGTATTTGGTACATAAAATAAGGTGAAGACCTACAAATCATTATAGTCAGCTCTCATTTCCAGAAGTTTAGGCCACGTTGAAGTGACTGCATCACCTTAAAAGTGTTTTCTTTTTGCAGACTTAATAAATTAATTGAGCTATATATTTGAAACCCTGTGTTCTACTTTTCGTTGATGGTATTTTTCTCCCGCTTTGTTTCTATCCTCTAGGTTTTGTATTCGTATTCAATTGGCTTTGTGTACATCTTACTGGGCTTAACGTGTACCAGTGGATTAGGTCCTGCAGTAACATTTTGTTCCAAGGTAAATACTAATGACATTTTTTAAGGAACTTTCCATTAAAGAATTTTCTCTATATTTATAATTCCAATTATTCAAAAACAGCTGTTACTAAGAGCAATTTGGCAACTCCTTTAATATAATTAATATAGAACACACGTTATGTAAGAAATGAGTTGGTTGATATGTACCTGATTTTATCCTTGCTGTACTCTTTAGGTTCATTTTTAGGCTATACATGTGTAGAAATTGGAAATTTTATTCTCATTGCTGTTATATTAAGTCAAAACCAAATAAGGATCTTTGCATTATCAGATGGCTTATTATTGCATAAGAAGTTGATTAAAATCCCGTAGTTCTATTTTACTGGTAATATACCTCAGGATTTGTTTTGCATTTTTCTAAAAAAAAAAGAAAAATACAACAAACTTTTCTTTGTTACAGAATCCAGTTCGGACCTACGGTTATGCTTTTCTTTTTTCCCTCACTGGGTATTTCGGAATCTCCTTTGTTTTGGCTTTGATTAAAATCTTTGGTGCACTTCTTGCTGTCACAGGTAGGAGAGATTTACTTGCCTAAATGAGGGATTCTCTTTTTCCAAACAGACACAGACCTCTTCATTGGAATGTTCCATATGTCACCCATTTAGCCTTTGGCTTAGGGTGTTTGTTTCAAAGTTCTAAATTAAATGATGCTTGATCTTAACTTCTAATTTTGAAAGTCTGATTTTAAAATCAAGTATTGATGTTTTTCTAAAGAATAACTTTTACGTGGATTTAAGAACTTTCTATTAAAACTGATGGGATGGACTCCTTCAAAGAAAATACTGCCCATATAATGATGTGACAGTAGGATCTGGGCATGGGTGAACCGCACAGTCTGCCGGGACAGCAGCAGCTTGGGGTGGAGGGACGGAGCTGTGACTTAGAGAGAGGCATGCAGGTGCCTCTGACAGGCACAGAACCCAGCTGTAGTACTCTGTAGTACTCTGTGTTAACACAGACCTGTAAGAAGTTTCTACAAGTTATTCATTGTCATAGAGCTGACCACTGTTTGATACTGGCCTATCCTTCAAATTGCTCTTTTTAAAGAACCATTGATGTGCTGAGGAAAGCTTCCGTTTTCTGGGACTGCCATGTACTACTTACTGACAGTGGTCCTTGAACCTCCACCTGTGTTAGTTACTTGATCTCTGTTCCCCACAAGACTGTGTATTCCAGAGTAGCAGGAATGGTGACTGTGGTGGTTGGTTGGTTTTCTACTGTCCATTGTGTCCTTGGGGCCTGATCTAGATTCTGGTATAATATCCCCTAAAACTATCGCGATGAAAAACATTATGTAGTAGCATGTCCTGATGAGCCTTTTTATCTCTACAGTGACGACAGGAAGAAAAGCAATGACCATTGTACTTTCCTTTATATTCTTTGCTAAACCATTTACATTTCAGTAAGTATTTATAATACAAAATTTTGCTCAATTTTTATTAAGATTTACTTATTCTTAAAGATTATTTTTATTGCAAAGTCAGATACACAGAGAGGAGGAGAGACAGAGGAAGATCTTCCATCCCCTAATTCACTCCCCAAGCAGCTGCAACGGCCGGAGCTGAGCCAGTCTGAAGCCAGGAGCCAGGAGCCTCTTCCGGGTTGCTCATATTGGTGTAGGGTCCCAGGGCTTTAGGCCATCATGGACTGCTTTCCCAGGTCACAAGCAGAGAGCTGGATGGGAAGCAAGGCTGCTGGGATTAGAACTGGCAGCCAAATGGGTTCCCAGCACGTTCAAAATGAGGACTTTAGCCGCTAGGGTACCATGCCATGCCCAGATTTCTTGATTAAGATACTGTGTTTTACATTTCCTGGTTTTAAATAACCTTAATTTCAGTTTTCCTTTTGGTGCTAAGTGTATTAATTTTTATGTAACTTCATTTTTGCTGTTAAGCTTTGTAAAAAGTCCTTTCAGCTTGATCTTTTGATATTTATTGATCTGTTTGGATACTTATAAATATCAAACTTGTTGTTTATTCCTCGAATTTGTTGTTTTACATACTTAGCTTGCCTGTCTGGATCCCAATCCCATTGCAAATAAGAGTAATGTGTATAATGTTGAGATAAATGGGTCCCGGCCCATTGTCTAGCCTGTCTCCTTACAGTTCATACTTCTAACAGTTATGAGTTTATTTACTGCCACAAAGGGTTTAAGGTGGGAAGTGTTCCATAAAGTAGACCTCCAGTAGCAAAGTTTTATTTTGTTAAAGAATTAGTACAGAATGATCATCAGATGTTGTGGTCAGTAATAGATGGTTACTTTGTTAATTTTAATATTCTTTTCTTACTTGTTTCTTCTAGATATGTATGGTCTGGTTTATTGGTCGTTCTTGGTATATTTCTCAATGTTTACAGCAAAAATATGGATAAAGTAAGACTGCCGTCTCTATTGGGTCTGATCAACAAGACGGTAGACGGAAAAAAGCCAAGGACGTTGGCACAAACTGTGTAGGCGATGATTCGTGCTGACATGGAATATAAGGGAACAATCCTTAGTTAACTTAGTTAACTAACTTCCCAAAGGGACTTAAAAAGAACACTCCCAAGGGTCTGAGGGCCTGCGTCCTGCAGATGGCTTCCACACAGGCTGGTTTGTGGCACCAGCCTGTCTTCAGACCCTCTGTTGGTTCAACTTCTGAAGCAATCGGGAGAGCTTCAGAAAAATGGCAACTTGACAGACAGAAATTCCTGGCAATTTCTTCAGAAGTTCACTGGGAATGGGCCATGTGACAAGACTACTTGGATACTATTACACATACCCAAAAAGCCGGCGTGGAATAGGATATCTTCACTCACTCTCTGTGGTGGTGTTTGCATTGATTCTCTGTTCTAAGAGTAAACTGGTGGTTCCGAGTCTAGAGTGACAGCATTCATTGTAAATAAACCTAATCTGTGGTTTTTGTAAGGGTTTGGGGTTTTTTTTTAGGTTTCTGTGATGAAGTTGGGAATGAAGGTTGGAGTAATAATACAGATTGCAAAACAAATTTTTTTTTTCTCCTAATACTCTAAAGAAAAAAAAAAATGCTTTAACTCTTATGAAGAATAATGGCAGGACAGTAAAAGCAGGCACTGTGTCGTGTAAGAGTATGCCACAAGGACATCTGGCTATTGTTCGTGAAATACTGTAAGATTTTTTTAGTTGAAGAAAACGTAATTTGTCTTATTTTTTGATAAAATATTACTAGCAATGTCAAGGTTTTCATAGAAGTGGAAATTACTTTAGAGGCTTAAAGGTGAAATAAATTTAAAACACATAAGTAGATTTGACAAGTTTGGGTCATATTTTATGGAAAGCTTGTAAAAGCAAAAATTCATTCAGTTTTAGATGCTGAGAATGTAAGATCCAAATGCCTGCGGGTTTGGTGTCAGATAAGGACCAGGTCTCTAGCTCCTGTTTGACATGGTTGGTGTCACAGTGCATAGGGGAGAAGGCCTCTGCTTCCCACTTCCTAAGGGTCAGCCCCTCCTACTGCTCTCACTGTGGGAGTGGGACTTGACGTATGAATTGTAGATGACCACATGCCTCCAGACTGGACTGATGTTACTTTTGTAGTCCGGAATCTGAACTCCCGGTGTCTGACATTTTTGGAATTATTACTGCTGAATTGAAATGAAAATCCTATCAATCTTCATTTTTAAAATATAAATAACATTGGTTCAAAAATCTTAGCATCTGCATTATCAATGACATTTATGTCCCGTGACTATAATGGATGAGGTATTTTATCTCTTTCTTAAAATGCCACTGTATTCTGATGGATAATTTAACCTGTTCTCTATGTATATGAACACCATGGCAGCCTGTGAAAATCTAGCACGAGGAACCCGACTTTCTATATTTTCCATTTGTTAAATACTATGCGTTTTTGCCCAAGTGGTAATGTTAAGTTTTTGTATTGTAAGAATGACAGAATCCTTAGATATATTAAATTGTGCTGCCTTAACTTCTTCAGATAATAAGGATTTGTGTATTAAAAAAAAAAAAGGAAAAGAAATTAACTTCGCAAAATCCTTGATGAAAGATGAAATTGACCTGTCACATTTTTCTGTATAACCTTTCATGAATCTTATCTCAATAACTGAAATAAGTTCCAGAAAGAGGATTAGAAATAAATGGAACTTCGCATGAGGATCGAGTGAGAAGTTGACAGTGTACAGCCCAGAAGAGGGCCCCACCAGAACCTGACCCCATGGGCAGCCTCATCTTAGAAGTTTAGTCTTTAGAACAGTAATAAAAACAAATCTGCCATCCAAGACACTCATGGTGCTTTGCTGCAGCATCCCAGGCTGACTGAATGAGTCATGGAGTATAAACAGGTGTCAGTCCAGTTCCCCACTGCTTTAAGTAAAACACTGAGAGGTGGTTCTTCAGGAAAGAAAGGGTTTTCCACTCATAGTTTAACATTTACAGGATCATATGCCCTGATAGTTACGTGTCTGATGGGAGCTGTTCTGGTGGATGCAAAGGCAAGGTCACATCAGGAGGCAGGAAGCACAGAGAGAAACAAGTGTGAACTTGAACGCTAGGAAGTCAAACTTCTCCAGAGAGCCACATCCGGGGCTCGAACATCTAAAACCCGAACGTCTCTCATCAGTGCTACCTTTCAGAAGCATTGTTAGATCCAGTGTTCATCCATCAACCATTAAACATCAAGAGTTGATCCTCTGCACAAGGTCTGAGGGAGACAAATCCTCAACACGGAACAACAAATAGGAAATCCATCAGACCTGCATGAGCAGTCATGAGATGGACTGGAGCATGAGTTGAATGAGAAAAGAGGGATTTGTTCCAAGCAGTCTATGAAGTATTTCTTCAGCTGTGTTCACATTAGCCTTGTGTCATGCAAGGCTAATCAGAACAATTTCATTAGACCAAAATACATTGGATAACTGGTGTTCTAAATACTGCAATATCCTGTTCCCTTTTTGGCAGAGCACTCAGTAAAACAAAATAATATGCCCACATTTTTTGAAAAGACTGAGGTTGAAGAAGTCTGCAGGAACAGAAGAATATGGCCAGTTCTAATCCCGGCAGCTCCACTTCCCATCCAACTGCCTGCTTGTGACCTGGGAAAGCAGTCGAGGACAGCCCAAAGCCTTGGGACCCTGCACCCGTGTGGGAGACCTGGAGGAGGTTCCTGGTTCCTGGCTTCGGATCAGCTCAGCACCAGCTGTTGCGGTCACTTGGGGAGTGAATCAGTGGATGGAAGATCTTCCTCTCTGTCGCTCCTCCTCTCTGTGTATCTGCCTTTGCAATAAAAAAAAATAAATGTTAAAAAATAATAATAAAGGTTAACATTCATTACTTTCTCCATAAAAATCTTCATTGGAA
The DNA here is from genome assembly GCF_030435755.1 of Ochotona princeps. NCBI lineage: Eukaryota > Metazoa > Chordata > Mammalia > Lagomorpha > Ochotonidae > Ochotona > Ochotona princeps. Next base: position 160,730,927 of record NC_080832.1, read on the forward strand.
GTTAGGATAAACCTCTAATTCCCTCCCAGTCGTGGTCTCTTACTTCAATTTCATGGCATGTAGTTAGAATTCCTCTTACGCTGTTTCTGAGCAGAATGTTTACTTGAATGATTAACTGCTGCTTGAAAATGAACTGTGGTGCCAGGTGGGTAAAGGACGTAAGCTCCAACTCGTAAGGTAATCTTCTGAGATTTGAATACGAAAGTATGTCGCATTAACTGTCTTCCTCCTGTGGTTGCCCCTCCTCCAGTTTCTACAACAATCAATTAAACCACTTTAACTTCTCAGCCTTTTGGCTAAGATCAAGGGTAGTATCTGTTCTTATCAGCTCTAATCAGTTTTAACACAACTGGTAAGATTTATTTTTTTATAATTTTTTCTTTTCTTATTATATTTTTGACAATCTTTACATAGTTAATTACAGTAAAAAGGTTCAAGGGCTATAGGGAATTGGGTAAGACTATTATTTCCATATTGTTTCCTTCATGTAAAGGGGTAAAGGGGGTTATTGAGGGAGAAGCCAAGTCCCGGATGTGGGGCATGCTCTGAGATACTTGCTTAAGTGGTTTTGATAGTTCACCAGTTATGGATCGCTGCCAGTCTCACTACTCCAAGCACAATGAGGTTGTAGAATCCACTGATTGACATAGTCTATCATAGAGTCTCCATTTGCCCAGTATTTCACTGCCAACATAGCTGAGGTGGTTGATTGACTTGTTCTTTCTTCTGTCTTTTTTTGGCTAGGGTTCTGAGTCCGCCATTTCGATTGGGGAGATCCCCAAAGAAACTTTGAGTTATTCCCAGACCAGATTCTTGTATGTTCTAGCAAGCACAGGTAAGATTTAAATAGATAAAGAATTGTGTATCATTATTCACAATGCATAAAGACAGCAATAGGACACCAGAGTCGTTGTGGGGCTCTTCTCCCATGGGTTTTTTTCCCTATTGTCCATTACAATAAACAGAATCAAAGGCCAAGTGTGGATTCTGTTTCATTTCTGGTGCAGTAATGGTTAAGACCAGTGAAAGCCCAGCCTTGTTATGGTGTTGTTTGTAGTGGATTCATTGCACAAGGCCACTGCAGCCAGCCACAGACCATCCTGCTGTGATGCAAGTCCGGCATTCAGTGGTTACGGAGCTGCACCTTATACTAGAGCGGGTCTAGAGCTCTGTTCTGAGGATGGGGAACCACAAGGATTTTCCCCCATTGGGTTTTGCCAGCCCAGCTTTGAGTTTCCTGTCATGTGGTTCCTTACTGTGTGTCCTAGGTTGAAGGAAAGGTCATCCATACTGACCCTAAGCTGGGTGCTACCTAGGACTCAGTCCCTGCAGCCTACAAAATCTTGGGGGTGCTTGCCAGCCCACATGAGTCTGGCATACAGCTCTCCACCTGAGGTCAGGGTGTGTCCAGAGGTGCCATCTGCAAGTTTCTGCCTGGGGGTAAAGACCACTGAGCTTGACCCAGTGAGCAGTCTATGGATAACAGTGTTCTGAGCTGCAAGACAAGGTCCCCAGCTCCCTCGTCCCCCTGACTCTGTAGCAGCTGGAAACTCACTCTGTTTGCTGGTGGTCATGAAAGGGTGGTAGAGGCAGAACCCCCACCCAGCCACAAGGCCATTTAGGGTCCAAATACAGAAGCCCTGACATTCTGACAATGGGTTTTGTTTCAGTAGTCCTGGCTCTAAGATCATCTATTCTTCCTCCTTCCCCAAGCAGAAGAAGTCTGCACTGTCTTCCTCCTGTGCATCGGGGGTGGGGAGGACAGTTACATCAGCACTATCTTTCTTTACTATGCTGCTGCAAGGCACTGGCATCTCTCCTGGCTTCCGTAGTGAGGGCGATAGCTGCTGAAATTGCTGGGGCGATCACGGCCAGAACACCTTCCTCAACCACCATCTTTCTCTGCCTCTCTCTTCACTCGTCTCATTCTTACACAGTCAAAGCGTGGGTAGTAATTTCTCCCCTCGTAATTCAGGAGGAGTATGTCTGCATGCTGTTTCGAAGAACATTCAGTAGTTTGTTGTGTTTTTGCCTACTTCTGGGACTCCTGTGCAAGTTGGAAGTTGTATTTATATATCTCACTTCCCGGAGCTGTCCTTCCAGTTTGCACCCTCGTTATTTCAGCCTCTTCAAGATGTGTCACTTCTTGATATTGTTTGCATTCTTAGAATCCACATGTCTATCAGTGTTTCTCCTCCCAGCTGCTCAATGATTGTTTCTGGAAGAAGCTGGTCTTGTGCAAACCCATCTTGGCAAGAGTCAAGACTAATTATAAAGTTAGGTTCTTCCGGTTGTTTTTCTTAGTGATGATCTTTACTCATTTTTCTTAGATTTGCCATTCCGACACATGTTAAGTGGCAGCATGCTGGCTGCTTTTTAATTCAAGTTATTTTGGAAATATTAGTTCACCTAACAATTTGGATTGGTAAAATTCAAAATTAGGCAGTAAGATTTGTAATCTGTTATAGATAGTGTGTATATGAATTTCTTATTTAATGAAAAAAATAAGTATGTAAGTATAAAATAGAATTCAGTCCTGTTAGGTTGCATATTATAATTAATTTGGTAAGATTGTTTTTAGCACATATATATTACTTAAGATTAAGAAACTTTACTTCGGGCCTGTCATGGTGGTCTAGTGGCTAAGATCCTTGCCTTTCATGCACCAGGATCCCATATGGGCGCCGGTTCTAATCCTGGGCGCCCCATTTCCAGTCTAGCTCCCTGTTTGTGGCCTGGGAAGGCAGTCAAGCACAGCCCAAAGCCTTGGGGCCCTGTACCCGCATGGGAGACCCAGAAGAGGCTCAAGGCTCCTGGCTTTGGATGGGCGCAGCTCAGGCCGTGGTAGCCACTTTCGGAGTGAATCAACAGATGAAAGACCTTCCTCTCTGTCTCTCCTCCTCTCTGTATATCTGACTTTCCAATAAAAATATAAATCAATCTTTAAACAAAAAGCAAGAAAACTTTACTTCACCTTAAAGCTTTGGTTATTTCAGAGGATACCAATTAATATACCCTGTAAGTTTCCATAATTCTGTAAATTGCCCAAAATTCTGTGAAATAGAAAGTAGTTTGTCAGACATAGCAACAGGTCTCCAGAAGACCTATGATATGCCTCAAGTCCCCACAGAGCGCATGATGGGGTAGACAGAAATAGAATTCTCAGAGCCCCCCGTTAATGGCCATGTCGTAGCTGCCGTTCCAGAGCCCCTTGTTGATGCCAACAGGTGTGGATTTCCATCCCCCTGCTGTTCGTATTCTCCCAGATGATTCAACACTGCCTATGCTGTCTGACTCACTTACCTGGACTTTAAAGCCTTCTCCCAGAAGGACTTCTGTGACCAATCCTGCCGGTATACCTATCATCTCAACTGGCTCCTTGAACTTGGATTTAGGTCGATACACAGGAAGACATGATCTACTCGCTATCATTGCCAAACAAACCGACCCAAGATGAGGCGGGTGGCTTGTTGCAGGGAGTCTCTTTAAGTTGTCTACCAGTGGATCATGGGACTCAACCATAAATTCAAGTGGGGCCAGCTGGAGCTAGGGGAGAGAATCAAAATGCCCACGAGAATCTGAGTTTCAATTTAAGGGAGCTATGGGCCAGGAGCCATAGCAAATGTGGTCAGAGAGGACATCAGAGGAATTGGAATGCAAAGCAGAAACTTCATCATAGGAAGAAAGAAAGAATGCTATCTCCAGTGTTAGGTAACCAAACAGAATTTGGCTTGCTGAGCTGTGAGCTCCAAGGACCGTTTCCCCTAGCAAGGTATCCAGGGGGCATTAAACCCAAAGTTCTGTAAGGAGTAAAGGTCACTAACAATGTAAATTAAAAACAGACAACAACAACAACATGGGAGCAAGGTTAGCAGTTCTTGATTTAAAGTGATCCGCCTGTGTTAGCTAAAAGCGTTAGGAAGATGAGACTACAGAATTAAGATTCGGGACTTCTGAGTTATCATCAGTAATGTGATGAGTTAGCATCAGTTGCTTCATTCACTATTTTATCCTTCACTGTATAAAGGAGATTACTGAACACACCTTCCGAGAAGTGTGTTTTCTTTCTTATGACATTCACATTAATAAATGGCTAATCATTTAAAATCTTATCTGCAATGATCCTAAACTCTTATAAGCATATGTGCACAATAGCATAATGGTTTGACTATTTCTTCCAAGTAGACATGACAACTCAAATGAAGCGGGTTTAGTGTCAGAAGCTTTATTGGAACCACTTTAAAAACAGACTTTTCCCAGATGGCAGAACCCTAGCATCAGTAATTGAGCTATTTGTTTAAAAATGATGCTGACATAAGTTCACTCAAATGAACAGTTCCTGTTTGAACTAACTTTTTTTCATAAAGGATGATAATAATGATTCATGAGCCTGCCTCATTCCTCCTCTGGAAAGTGTGACTTTTCTACAATTGTAACCACCACTGAAAATCAAGCTTTCCTGAGGAGGTACGTGCGTGTGCCCGTGTGTGTGCGTGTGCCCGTGTGTGTATGTGTGCCCGTGTGTGTGTGTGTGCCCGTGTGTGTGTGCGTGTGCCCGTGTGTGTGCGTGTGCCCGTGTGTGTGTGTGCGTGTGCCCGTGTGTGTGTGTGCGTGTGCCCGTGTGTGTGTGTGTGCCCGTGTGTGTGTGTGTGTGTGCCCGTGTGTGTGTGTGTGTGTATGGGCAAGTGCAGTGTATGTTCTTTGCAAGGAGTCTCGAATAAATGGCTTGTTTCCTTCATGAAGAAAAGTGGAGTTCGCATACTTTCTTAGCAAAGGGATTTTCAGGATCAAACAAAATATTGCAGATAAAAGAGCAGCCTGTTTTGAATAAGCAGTTAGGGTATAAACACATTACAAGTCGGAAAGTAGCCAGCAAATGAAGCCCAATGAAAATAGATCTGTGGACCTGTTAGTAAATGGGAAGATAATAAATCAGCTAAAGTAAATAAAGATATATACAGTAGAAAATTTAAGACGATTCTGTTCAGAAGCACGATTAAAATCACTAAGCATTTGATTTGTCTGATCAAGAGAGTAGGACTAAAAATAGCTATGAAATGGAAAAGTTGGTATTCACATATACCCTATGACAGTTTAAGAAATAAGATTGTTAAGACTGTTTCAAAAACACTTTATGTCAACACATTTTAAAATTTGAATGAAAGGGGCCCGGCGGCATGGCCTAGCGGCTAAAGTCCTCGCCTTGAAAGCCCCGGGATCCCATATGGGCGCCGGTTCTAGTCCTGGCAGCTCCACTTCCCATCCAGCTCCCTGCTTGTGGCCTGGGAAAGCAGTTGAGGACGGCCCAGTGCATTGGGGCAGTGCACCCGCATGGGAGACCCAGAAGAGGTTCCAGGTTCCCGGCATCGGATTGGCGCGCACCGGCCCATTGCGGCTCACTTGGGGAGTGAATCATCAGATGGAGGATCTTCCTCTCTGTCTCTCCTTCTCTGTGTGTATCTGGCTGTATTAAAAAATGAATAAATCTTTAAAAAAAAATTTGAATGAAAAAAACCAATTTCAATAGAATAATTTTCCTCACTGACTTAGGAAGACACAAATTATTGTTTTAAAAAAGGCAAATGTATCTAATTTGAAGCCTCCCGTTAAAAAAAATCCTTCCAAGCCATATGTCTTTCCCATTGAACTCTACTGAACATTTCAGTTAGACAAAAATACCAGTGTCACACGCACTCACAGCCAAGGTGGAGAATGCCGAAACAGACCGACTTTCCAGCGTTCTTTCCTGGAAATAGCATGACCAAGAAATCCAAGCCTGGCCAGAACATTCTGACAAAGGAATACTGGCCCATCTCCTTCCTGAACATAGGCAGGTGTGTCCTAACAAACCAGATGCAGTGGGACTTGTAACGTAGAATGGGTTTTATCAAGTTTCAGTGCTGGACAAACTAAGGCAGGCTTCACGTTGAAGATGCAATCTGTGTGACTCACAACATTAGTACAATTGAAGGACCGAGATGTTTATGATGACCTCAATAGATGCATAAGCACTGCTTGAGAAAGCACAGTATCAGTCCTTGCTACATGTCCTTAGCAAATAATAATAATAATAATAATTTCAAGCACAAGATGTAATCATAAACTGCTGAAAATAGTTTCTTTGAGTAATGAGAGGGTAAACCTGTTGCCCATACATCCATGTGCCATGTGTCGGAGGTCCTCACCAGCTTAGAAAAAGCAAAATTCTGTTTTTAATCACAAACGACACACTTATCTATGCGTATGTGTACAAGAATCTACAGATAAGCCATTAACAATGATTTAGCAAGGCCTCTGGGTACAAAATCATATGCATTCTAAAAAATCAGCTACATTTCTGATCGTTAGAACTTAAACAAAATTGAAAACTTAAAAATGAATCTATGGATAATATAAAATGTGGTGAAACTCTTTGGAAATAAATATAAGGAAAGATGTGCAATATCTCTGTAAGGAAACTACGTTGTTTGCTAAGAAAAAGAATACTGGTACTTATGGAGATATACCCATGTTCACATATTTGCAAATGTAATATCATGAATAGTCAGTTTCCAAACGATTCATGTCTTCAATTAAATTCTTGCCTGTGTTTGTGGTGGAGGGAGGTTGTAACAGAGAAATTAGAAAGGTGATTCTAAAGCAAGGAAATACACAAGGCCGGAATAAACCGCGATCTTTTGAACAAAAGAGGATGAGTAGATGTGTTGTAGCTAGCGAAAATGTACAATAAAACTGCAGCAGCTAACACAGTGTGCTGCAGTGCAGGGGACAAAGAAACCACTGGGATATCAGGGACGCCTCGGGCACAAATGACACACAGTCCTTAAACCGCAAAGATGGGACTACCGGTCAATGAGAAAACTTTTTTCCATAAATGATGCTGGGTCTATTACACCGGAAGATTATTGAACTTGGTCTAGACTTATACATTAAGTTTGAAAAGTTAGATATAAATTTCAAAAGATAGAATTGAGGCTCTTTGTGGAGGACAAAACATTTTAAGAAGTCTACAGACAGCATTAACTATAAGGGAGAAGGTAAACTATGCTGTTACAGAACTAATAAGTTCATCTAATCATGAGAAAGTGTCAGAGAAGTCCAAATTGGATTTAATTTACAAAATACCTCAATAGTACTATTTTTTAAATTGCTTTATTTTGACAAGCTTTACATAGCTGATTAGGGCACAAAGGGTCAAGGGCTACAGGAAAGTGGGTGAGACTATTGTTCCCACATTATTGGAATATAAAGGGAAAAGCCCCACCCAGCCTCCCCGCCATCCCAGGTCCCCAATGTAGGGTATGCTCCAAGGGTCCTGCTCAGGTGGTTTTGATAATTCAGTAGTTATGAATTGCTGCCAATCTCGCCATTCCAAGCAGAATGAAATCTCTCCAGAATCAACTGGTTGACACAGTCCACCTTAGGGTCTCCGTTTGCCTAGATTTTCACTGTCAACACATGGCTGTGGTGATTGATTGACTTGTTCTGTCTTCCATCTCTGTTGTGGTAGCAGGTGTCCTCTGCAGGTTCTGATGGACTACCATGTCCTCCATGTGCACCTGGGTATGTTGTCCACTGCTCTGTCTGAGCTTCTGAGGAGGCTCCGCTTTTACACTTGCACTCCATGGTCAGACAATGGAACCTGCACTTCTCTTCATGGTTGGGGTTCTGAGTCCAGCAGTTCGGCTGGGAAGATCCCCAAACAAACTTTGTCTGAGGTGATCTCATGCTGTGGGGTAAGGAGTTAATGGCACTTGTTAAACTGAGCAGCAGCCATAACTGGGAAGCACAGGCTGAACTTCTTTTTTTCTCTATCACTCTTTTTTTTTTTATTAATTACATTGCATTATGTGACACAGTGTTATAGGCACTGGGATTCCCTCCACCCCTCCCCAACACACCCCCTCATGGTGGATTCCTCCACCTTGTTGCATTACCACAGTTCAAATTCAGTTGAGATTCTTTCATTGCAAGCATTTACCAAGCATAAATTCCAGCATCTTATCGTCCAGATAAGTTCAACGGCTTGTTGGGGAGACCATCTCTGGTCTGAAGGTAGAGCCGGCAGAGTATCATCCCGATCAATTAAAAGCCCCAACATAACATCAGCAGCAACTTATAACGTTATGGAATTAATTGACATGGCATTGAGTAACCAATATGTTAAAAAAAAAAAAAAGAATGCAAGTTCTGAACCACATCCTGTGGCTTCCACATTGACATTTCAATTATTAGTTTATATGCAACCGGGTGCTATACACCTTAAAATGGCTATAGATTACTATTCAGCTGTCTCATGTCTATTGTAATTTTAGTATTTAGCAGTTTATAGTATTGAAGCATGGTTTTGCTGAATCTGGCTTGTTTTTTGGGTACTCCAAAGCTCTAACAAGACATATGTCAACAGTTTAGGTGAACATTTTTAGGAGGGATGTGCAGAGAAATCTTCAATACCCCAGTGAGGAGTAACTAATCTTTGTGTCCCACCCAGTGAGTTATAAGTGCATCCCCGCTGACTGTTTCCTGTCTAAGCTTTCCTTGTTGTTCTCTATCTATTCTAGTTTTTTTTTGTTTGTTTGTTTGTTTCTTTGTTTTGAGGGGTTTCTGGAGCGATCCTGATGGTCATTATGAGAGAGGGTGGGGACCCAAAGTCGGAACCAAGACAGGCTGAACTTTCAACCCTGCAAAGAACCTGTTCTCATTTTCCAGACTGAGAAGAGTTGGACTCAGCTGTATGGACTGAGCAGAGCTAGGCTCAGTTGTATGTCATTGTTTGGCCAAAGGTCTTTGGGGGGGGACGGTATACAAGGCGAGAGGGGAGAGACGTGAAGAGGCGAAAGGGAGAAGAGACTTCTGTGAGAGATTTCTACCATCACTGGTCTCCTGTAGGTGCTTATGCCCAGACCCTCTCTGCCCACCTTACTGGCTCTGCTGGCCGGAGCAATCCCAGACCAGGTTCTTGTGTGTGCTTGCCAGTAAAGGACCTGCCATAGTCCGTCGCCCCAATCAGCTGGTGTTTGCAGTTGCTGGATTGGTCTGTTTCCAGCCCTGTCGTCCACACGAACCAATGGGTGTTGCAGTCCAGCCTGGTTCTGCCCAGCACACACTCGGCCCTCACACAAACCAGTAAGAGCTGCAGCCTAGTCGGAGTGACCCACAATAACCCCCACCAGGCCTGCCCTCTACCCTGGGTCCCAGGCTTGCCAGTATGTACAGCAGAATTATCCAGTCTGTCCCACATCCCATTCAACTCTCCTACATGTCAATGGGCATTGAAGCCTAGTGAACAGTACTATTTCAAAGTACTAAGGTCAGGAAAAGCTGAGTTTACCACCTACAGTAAACTGGTGAGAAAGAAATACTTGTGGTTTATATGATCTTCAAAAATTTGTTGTTTTTTTTTTTTAAAGATTTTTATTATTATTGGAAAGCCGGATATACAGAGAGGAGGAGAGACAGAGGGGAAGATCTTCCGTCCGATGATTCACTCCCCAAGTGAGCCACAACGGGCCAATGCGCGCCAATCCGATGCTGGGAACCAGGAACCTCTTCCGGGTCTCCCATGTGGGTGCAGGGTCCCAAGGCATTGGGCCATCCTCGACTGCTTTCCCAGGCCACAAGCAGGGAGCTGGATGGGAAGTGGAGCTGCCAGGATTAGAACCGGCGCCCATATGGGATCCCGGGGCATTCAAGGCGAGGACTTTAGCCGCTAGGCCACGCCGCCGGACCCGATCTTCATAAATTTGTGAAAAAATGTATATTATAAAAAAAAGAACTGTGCAGAAAAAAACATTTTTTAAAAAATCTGAAATGAAATGATTTAACAATTGCATTTGCAGTGAATTTCACATGACATCATGTGAAAGATCAGACAGAAAATACATGCTCTGTGTGATGGCGGAAAGTTTAACAAATCAGAAAAGCCAAATTTCTCAGGAAGGCATGTTTGGGTGTTTAAATCCTCCAAAGCAAGGGTAAATCTTGCGGAAGATGAATTCTCGTTGCCACGGTGCATGCCGGTTCTGCAGCCCTCTGGCACGGTGATCTGTGTGCAGCTGATGACATGCCATTAACTGTAGCATTTTTCCTGCTAGTTTTGGTGTGTGTTGCTTTCCACCTTGAAAGGGTTTTCTGACAGAGGAAATGAGGGGCAGGACAGGGGGTGTGGGAAGGAGAGGTGATGTCCTTGCCCAGACAGCACACCTGCTCTCCAACTCTCAGGAAACCCTAACCCAATCTGCAGAACGCTTTGTCTGAAGTTCTGTTTTTCTCTTCCAACAAAAATTCTGTTTCTTCCTTTTGGATTGCATCAAGTGGTTTTTTAACCCGGCTCAGTGGCTAAATCCTCGCCTTGCATGCACCAGGATCCCGTATGGGCACCAGTGCATATCCCAGCTGCTCCACTCCCCATCTAGTTCCCTGCCTGTGGCCTGGGAAAGCAGTAGAGGATGGCCCAAAGCTTTGGGATTCTGCACCCACGGGGAAACCCCGGAAGAAGCTTCTGGCTCCTGGCTTCGACCAGCTCAGCTCCGTGCCCTTCATGGCCACTTGGGGAGAGAACTAGTGGACAGAAGATATTTTTATCCTTCTCTTTGTAAATCTGCCTTTCCAATAAAAATAATCTTTTTTTAAAAAATAAAGCTGTTAATTGTGCTTTTATTTAAACGGAATCTCAAGGTCCCCACAGAGAATTGTTCTTTGGTTAGTGACCACAACGGCTGATTTCACACGTGTCTGGACCTGCATATACGTTTTTGTTTTTTTAAGCCCTCCTTCAAAAACTGCGTTTGGCTTTAAGGAATGTATTCGTTCATTAGACACTTTATCACATGCAGCATTAATGGTTTTCCATTTAGAAGACAGATCTGAAACACGACTCTTATCATTCTGAAGTTTGCAATTGAAATATGCAATCTTGCCAGGGTTGCATCCATTAAAACAGTCTCGGAAATTAGGCACTAATTTCCCTTCAAGTGGCCATGTCTGGTTCTGTTCTTTCTAATTACCTCTGTAATGAAGTGTATTTCAAAGGCAGCAATCCCTTGGTGTGAACCATATACTTTATTTTCTTCCCTAATGACAACCAACCCTAGTTGTAGGCATTGCGTGGGCAAATGCCAGCGCTGCTGAAGTCAAGGGAAGGAGATCTTGAAAGAGTGAGGTTCCAAGAAGTGCGCTGAAGCACAGCTGGAAGAGGAAAACCACTGGATCTCTTCTGATCATGCTAATCTGTTGCTCTCAGAGACTAATCTTGTGACACTCGACGTTAACACCAAGGTAATTATAAATACAAGCTGATAAGGGCAAATAGACATCTAACTATAATACTATGAATTTCTGTTAGTCTGTTGGTCCAAGCACTACCATTAATCGTGGCTTCTCCCCTGCTTTCAACACATATAGCTGCTCCCATTTTGTTTCCTGTAACAATCAGGTTTGAACAAAATATGTTCCTTGCATCAATACAAGAGGAATTTGTTTTTTTCAAACAATTCGCTTGAGAAAGGAAAAGTGTTCTTAATTATGTATGCATGCCTCCAGATGCCCACAATTGCCAGGCTGAACAAAGGTGAAGACAGGAGCCAGGAACGCATTCCAGCCCTCCCACATGAGCAGCAGGGACTCAACCATTTGAGCTTCTACCTGCTGTCTCCTGGTACACAGAGAAGCGGAAATTCGGCACCAGACACAGGACTCCAACTCCAGGCACTGTGATATGGGAATGTGGGTGCCTCCAGCAGCCTTCCTAACTGCTAGGCCAAATGCTCATTCCATAAAGTGTTCTTTTAGCTGGGATAATACGACATGTGAGCTTTGCGCCCTTCTATGTCCCCTTAAAATTGTTCTCTGTCAAATAACTACACTATGTTACTACATCATGAATCCCGGTTTAGTAACCTGAACTGTAGCCACACCACGCTGATTCAGTGAGTCTACACCAACACAGTGGTGTTACACACTCTTTGGTGTCAATAATACGTCTAACTTAAATAGGAATGACATCAATAAATGAGAAAGGAAGGAAGGCATCTTGGTTATGAGTCACACTGGCTTAGCAGTTTGAACCACTAGATTGATTCATTTTTTATCTTAAATCACTCACATTTATGGGAAAAGACAACCATTGGAGTTCACAGGTGAATCTCAGGTGTGTGACAGAGCGCACCGAGAGCCGTTAGCTCTGAGTCAATCAAGGCAGGTATTCAGGGAGGAAGGGGGAGGCTGCACAATTAAGGGAAAAAAACAGAAAAAAAAAAAAAGACTCTGGGACAAGATCAGATTTAAAGTGGGGGAGGAGGCCGAAGGAAAGTCTCCCAGCCAGCAGAAGGAGAGAAAACATCTCAGCTTTGCCCGGCAGCTCTCATTCTGGGTAAAGCACTAGCAGCGGTAACGTTGATGTGTCTTCAGGGCCATGGAGAGGTTCCTGCAGAAGAGGGAGGCCAGAGAGAGGATGCGCCTCCCAGTGCACACTCCTTGGGCTTGCTTTCTGGAGAACGCCCACTTCACTCTGTCCTGACTGTCGCACGGCATGGCCTTGTGGGTTTCACTTTGCTCACCGCAGACTGTCCTGTGACACCATGCCAAGAAGATGGCTTTCCGAGACACCCAGTTCACACCCTTCTCCTTCCGTCTCAAGCTGCGGAAGTCATTCTCTGCTGGCCATTGGCACTTCTCATGACTTCAGTCAGCATGTTCCACTATCTCGGTTGTAAACAAGTACCAAATAAATGTAACATACTATTTATTGAATACTTAACAGTGTTCTAAAACTGCTGTATGGATTAAGAACTGATTTCTCTTTTAACACTGCTTGTGGTTTTAAAAGATTTTAAACAGAAAACTATAAAGAACTCAATGGGTGCATATATTTAACCATTTTAAATCCTGCCCTCTTCATAGCTACATAAGTAAATATTTTTTGCAAGCACACGTGGATAGCATGTCAAAGGTAAAATCACTGGAGATTATTGCAAAGATCATACAGGAGCAGAACATATATTACGATGTCAGGGATTTAATTCACTTATAATTCCAAATAGTACAGTGTCCATACATATTTTAGATTAGAACATGCACAGATTCAGGAAGACTTTGAAGTTCAGGTTCTTCCCTTTGGAGGTGAGAAGTCATAGCAGGGTGTTCATCAGTGAATAGCATGATTCAATGTGTGCCTCTGAAATGAGAGGTGAACAAGGCTGAAGAGGGCGCGGCGTGAAGATAGGTATTATAAAAATGCGGTTTAGACTTCCTGAGGGCTCTACTGAAATGATAAGAGGGGAAAGACCTTGATATTCAGGAGACAGGACGGGAAGGATGTACAAATATGCATATGTAAGAGGGGAGAGAAAGAACTTGAGAATGACTGAAGCCATCATCCATGAGACTGGGGAGTGCGGAGAGCGGGCTACCTGTACCTGGTGCGCGTCGACACTGGGATTTTCTGTGCACCCTTTAGGCCAGTCTGCTCAACCAAGAGAGATGGGATCTCTGTTTCCGCAGGTCAGGCTGGTCTGTGCCACAGGATGCTTATCAGTCCGAAGATGGCAAGGGAAGCTGAGCGAGTGAAATCCCTAAGGAGACGCCATATCCATTGACCCAAGGACAGAGCTTTGTGCAACACCTGCAGCTGATGGGTGAGCAAAGATAATCCCCTATGGGGCCTAAAGGCACCCGGGAAGGAAGACAGGAGCCTGGGGAGGCAAGGGGAAAGGAATGCAGGTTCTGCTGAGAAATCTCCCCAAGTATTTTTCTTCCTCATTTCTGGAGCATTTAAGAAAAAAATCATTAAAGAAAATGAAATTGTGGTCCGTATATCTTCTAACTTTGAAATATTAAGAATGTAGCTGATTCAAATAAATCGAATGATAACGGCATGCCAAGTTAGGATTAATTTGCAAGTTGCCGCATTCACGTTCCCAGCGCCAGAGCCTCAGACAAGAAATACGGCTGGCGTCTCTTGGCATGATTCACCATACCATCATGTTTAGGCATTTGTGAGCCTCTAAGAGGAAAAGCAAAGCAACATAATGCTCCTGAGCCTTCAGCTGGAAAACCTGGATTGAAATATGAGTCTCACCCTTACCGGCTGTGGACAAATCAGTTAATCTCATTGAGACCCAATGGGAAGACAGCAAATGCTTGTACTTAAATATGTCGATTATTGTTTTTAATCATTCGGTTAGTATTTCCTAACTCTATTCATTACACTCTTCTATATACAAGAACACTTGATATCATTCTAGAATTTGGCTGTCATTTTCTCTTGGTAGAACACCTGCTTAGAGGTCCACACGCATACCCACATGTGGCTTCCGTGAGGGTTCCGACACACACGCAGGCAGAGGGCGGTTGGCCGAGAACTTCCTGACAGTGACGATTGCAAGTGCAGGAATCGGTGTTTGAATCACCCCTTAGATTCCACTCAACATTGGGACTCCCTGATTCATGACAGAAATGTAACATGACGGAAACCTTCCTTCCCCTGCCCCCTGCCTTCCCAGCCTGTTAATATCCCACTGCAGCTGGAAGGTGACCTCCGCCTTAGGTTATAACCCGGAATAATAAACAATGACCAATGCCTAGGCCCGTCACAGCAGCGTTACCTTCAGGCCTCTCAGTATTTCCACGCGTGTGGAACCGACATCCCATTTGTAACCTCAGTCGTGTTGAACGGAAGCAAAATGAGCATTTCACGCTTGGAGATAAGCAAACAGAACGCAAATGCACAGCCCTCGACACACTGGACCGGAACGTTTCTTGGTTTTCCATCTTACATAGGCTTGTTGAAGCATAGTCGTAATTTAGTGAAATTTACTATAATTTACAGTTCTATGAATTTTGACAGAATTATGCAATGATATAACATATAGAACCATCTCCTCAAAAGGACAAGTAGTATGAAATTCCTGTCCCTTTACAATCACTGTCTCTATCCCATAAACCCTTGGAAACTAATGCTGCTTTCAGAGTCTTAACATTTTAGCTTTTCCAGCATGTCATTTAGGACACGGTAGGCATGGCTCCGGTACAGTAGCCTAATGGCTAAAGTCCTCACATTGACCATGCCAGGATCCCATATGGGCACCGATTTTAATCCTGGCAGCCTTGCTTTCCATCCAGCTCCCTGCTTGTGGCCTGGGAAAGTAATCGAGGATGATCCAAAGCCTTGGGACCCTGCATCCACCCAGGGACCCAGAAGAGGCTCTGGGATCCTGGCTTCAGAGCGGCTCAGCTCCGGCCATTGCAGCCACTTGAATCTGGCTTCTTTCAACTTGCGTGATGTATTTGAAATTTATTCAGTTTTTAGGGGCATGTCAGCAGTGTGTCCCTTTTCATTCCAGAGTTCTGTGAAGGTATGGTTTCTTATTTTACCTGTTGATGAACATTCGGAGTGTTTTTAATTGTAGTGGATATGAATTAAGCTGCTCTTAAACACTTACAAGCATGGTTTTATGTAAATATGTTTCATTTCTCTTACATCACTGGGAATGGGATTTTTGTGTCATAAAAATATGATTCCAAACCAGAAATTTCCCAAGTGGCATTTCTATTGAGAATCTAAGACAATTCTTTCAACATACCCAACTCAAACTAAAAGACATTCCAGATGAAAATTGCATCTTCAAATTCCTGCACAACCTCATGCTAAACACACAGAACATTTCCAACACTCATTGATTTGCCAATGGGGGAATAAAACACCTTGGAAATAGAGGGTTGACTCTTAAAATAATAGCAACCTGTACAAGGCTAGGGCACTGTTTTCAAATAATCCTCTTTATTTAATGGAAGTGCAAGCACCATCATCACCATCATTGTCCTCATCCTCATTGTCATTACTATTTTTATTATTTGCCCAATAATACACATCTATCCCGAAGCTAAGAAAAGCAATAAGACTAGTGACATGCTTTGAGTGCATTTATTAGTCTGAACACTGGTCTATTACATGCTCATGTCGTTAATATGCATGAAACAATATTCTCCGATGCAACAGATGATTAAAGAAATATATTAAAGCATTCACTCTGAATGAAAATACATGGACAAGGTAATTCCCAAGGCACAGAGCAACTGCAGGGAGGAAGAGAAGCTGAAGTAGGTCATTTCTCCCGAGAGAAATCCTATGAAGATTGATTTCCATTTGGCATTTGGAATCTAAAAAGCGGAGAGAGAGATGAAACATAAGGGCTTGTTCTTGCACACACTGTGGCTTTGTTTCTTTATTAGAGTTGGGGAGATGTGGTAAAAAACCCTTTCTACTATCTCCTATGAGGATCCCTCAGTGAGCATGTCATCGCAAGAAGGCTACCAAAGTACAAGGAAGCTCCATTTGCCAGGGTAGTCCACCAGCAAATAGTTAGGGCCATTGCTAAGCCACTTCGCCTTTCTTTTACTTCTGTTTTTTATTATTATTATCATTTTATGATAGAGTTCCATAGGCCCTGGGATTTCCCTGACAACCTCACCAGGTTTCCACCTCCCTCCTTCACTGAGTTCCCTTATATCATTGCTATAGTATAACTCTTTGTAAACAGTCCTATGTCCATCATTGCAGGCATGGACAATGGTAGAGTGTCCAGCATCCTATTGTCAAGATATAATAAATAGTTTCACTGGGAGTCCATCTTTGATTTGGGAGTGGAGATGCCTACTGCATTGAATCTTCACATCTGGATATGATAGGCTCCATTACACAGTTACTGTACATCCCCTCAAATGAAAAGCTACAACACAAAATCAACAACAGGAAGAAAAATAGAAAGTTACAATGCAATGAAGTTAAATAATACGCTGCTGAATGACTAATTTATCGCTGAGAAATGAAAAAATCAAAACCTTCATGACAAAAATGATGCTACTGTATGAGCTATGAGTCAGTGAAGAACTTAATGAGAAAGTGTTTTGAAGAGATGAAACTAAAGGAAAAAAATCAAAATTCAGGAGATTTACTTTCTGCTGATCTTTCTTGGTGAGATGTATCTGTTGTAGGCAGCAAATATGCAGGTTTTGTTTTTCTAATCCAGTCTACTTCTCTATGACTTTGATTGATGAGTTAAGCCACTTATACTCAGGGTTAATATGAATATGTGCTAATTTGGTCCTGTCATTTTAACAATGGGTTATTCATTGATTTAGTCTTCTCTTGTTATTTTACTGGGATGTTCTTCACATTGCCTTTGGTTTTGATGGGCGCTATTCCTCTTCTCTGTCAAGAGAACATCTTGCTCTTGTTCATGTACTTCCATTGTCTGGCACTCTGACTCTCGGCTTTCCCAGGAAAGAAAGCTCATGGCTAACTTAGAACAGTGTCCTAGGATGACCATAACCACATCCTTGTGACCATGTATGCTTGAACGTATTCACTAACTGTGATAGACACAAGAAAGCAACAGACACACGGTGTGGTGTTCCAGTGACTGACACCCCAGAGGCATTCAGTGAAGCACAATCTAAACTCCACTCTCAGCCCAAACTCCACCATCAACAAGGAAGGAAGAGGCATTCACAGGGAACTCTGGAGGTGAACCCAAAAAATAACTGCCCTTCCTGCTGGTTTGTTTGATTTGACTAGGAGCAGAGACAGAGCACCAGGTCCCAGATGAAAGTGTGGGAACAGGGTGGATTTCGCAGCCCAGTCCGCCTCCTAGAGCCAAATCAGGGGCGATTTTGTACACAGTGTGGAAAAACTTTAAGACTGCAGGAACAGTGAGCTGTGCATGTGCTGAGCTGGGAGCGAACTCACTGAGCTCAGTGCATTGGAATGGTCCCACAGGGAAAATAACACCAACTTTGGCATTGTACAGGTCAAAATAGGTCTGAGTAGCCCTCAGAGCTAACGGCCAATAGGTTCTGGCAAGATCACCACCACCAACAACAACCTAGCTATATAGGACATCTGGTGTCTCTCTAATCCTGGGACCTACTCCAACCACAAGTGGGAGAAAGGTTGTACAGACAACGGTGCAGCCTCAGCAAGGTATCACAGGAGGTGGAGCGTGGTGAGCCAGGAGCTGGGGCTACAGAGATCATGCTGGAAGTCTAACATAAGAACCCAGAAGTGGAACTCGCTGGTGGGAGTGGCACAAGTCAACTGCAAATAATGAGCTGTGTACCAACTGCAATAAGTAAAATTGAACTGTAGACATGTGGGTGACAGAGCTTAGAAACCTGCCCCAGGAAGAAGAATCTGATAACCAGAAGTACAATGACCAAGAGCAAAAGAAGAGACAAAGGTACAATAAATATTCCTGAAGACTCCCCTGTAAAGGAGCAAAACCCTTTGCCAACCTCAGAGTTAACTGAGGAAGACATCAAGAAAATGGGGGATACAGAATTCAATACACTTGTTATAAAGCTTCTTATCAACAATGAGAGGCACATTCAGCAGACATTCAAGGAATTTAAGGAATATGTTACACAGCAAATAACAGCAGTGAATTAAAAGAAAGCTGATACATTAGAAATGAAGAATACAGTGGAGCAAACTAAAAGTACAGTGGAGAGACTCCAAAATAGAATGAAGGAGGCAGAAAAATCTCAGAGTTAGAAGATATTTCCTGTCACCAAAGGGTAATAATCATAAAGCTCAAAGCAGAGCTGGGTCAAACTAAAAAAAGTATTCAAGAATTTAAAGACACTATTAAAAGACCAATTATAAGAGTTATGGGAGTCCCAGGAGGTGCAGAAAGAACAACTAGGGTTAAAGGTGTATTCAATGAAGTAATAAGGGAAAATTCTCGAAGCAAAACATTGTCCAACCAGGATAAAGTACCCAGCAAAACTTTCCTTTGTCTTTGAAAATGAAATAAAATTCTTCCACAGTAAAGAAAATTAAAAGAATATGCCTCTTCCACACCTACTCTACAAATGATACTTAAAGATGTTCTCTTCACAGAGAAAAGGCAAATGTGAAGAACATCCCAGTAAAATAATAACAAGACTAAATCGATGAATGACCCGTTGCTAAAATGACAGGACCAAATTAGTACCATTCATATTCACCCTGAATGTAAATTGCTTAAACTCATCAATCAAATGCCATACATTAGTGAACTGGATTTTAAAAAAAACATCGATTTGTTGCCTACAGGAGACAAATTTCACGAACAAAGATCAGCGGAAACTGTATCTCATGGATTTTAAGTTTTTTGTTAGTTTCATCTCTTCAGATAGATCATACGATAAGCATCATTTTCTTCAAGAAGGTTCTTGATTTTCATTTCTTCAGTGACACATTAGTCATTCAGTAGCATGTTTTTTTAACTTCATGGTGTTGTTAATTTCTTTTTTTTTCTTCCTGTTGTTGGTTTTTTTGGTTTGTGTCTTTTCATTTAAGGGAATGTACAGTAACTATGTAATGTAGACTGTCATATCTAGCAGCATGTTATTTAACTTCATAGCATTGTAAATTTCTATTTTTCTTCCTGTTGTTGATTTTGTACTGTGGTTTTCATTTGAGGGGATGTATGGTAACTGTGTAGTGGAGACTATCATATCCAGATGTGAGGATACAATGCAGTGTGCATCTCTACTTCCAGATCAAAGATGGACTCCCAATGAAACTGTTTATTATATCTTGACAATAGGATACTGGACACTCTGCCATTGTCCATGCCTGCAATGATGGACATAGGACTGTGTATGAAAAACTATGCTATAGTAACAATATAATGGAACTCAGTGAGGGGGGAGGGAATTGGGGAGATGGTAAAGGGAATCCCAGGGCCTATGGAACTGTATGATATAATGATAATAATAATAATAATAATAGGCTATGAAAAAATAACATAAAATTAAATAAATCTAAAAAAAAGTATCCTTGGTGAGGCACGTTTGGAAGAGGCATATTCTTTTAACTTTTCTTTACTGTGGAAGAATTTTATTTCATTTTCAAAGACAAAGGAAAGTTTTGTCGGGTATGTTATCCTGATTGGACAATTTTTTTCTGTAAGAATCTGTAATATATTGCTTCATTCTCTTCTTGCCTGTAGAGTTTCCTGTGAGATGTCTCCTGTGAGTTTAATTGGTATTCCTTTCTATTTCAATTGATTTTTTCATGAGCACATTTAAGGATCTTTTCCTTATGTTTGATTGAAGCCCCAGTTCCTGGCTCACCACGCTCCACCTCCTGTGATACCATGCTGAGGCTGCACCATTGTCTGTACAACCTTTCTCCCACTTGTGGTTGGAGTAGAGAGACACCAGATGTCCTATATAGCTAGGTTGTTGTTGGTGGTGGTGATCTTGCCAGAACCTGTTGGCCGTTAGCTCTGAGGGCTACTCAGACCTATCTTACAGTTCACTGAGCCAGTTCACTCCCAGCTCAGTGCATGCACAGCTCATGTCCCGTAGCCTTTGCCTCCCTCCACAAAATAGCACCTGGCTCAGCTCTAGGGTTGAACTGGGCTGTGAGATCTACCCTGTTCCCACTCTGCCCATCTGGGACCTGGTCCTCTGTCTCTGCTCCTGGTCAAGTCAAACAGACCAGCAGTTTGGGCAGGTCTTTGTCTGGGTTCACCTCCGGAGTTCCCTGTGAATGCCCCTTCCCTCCTTGTTGATGATGGAGTTTGGGTTGACAGTGGAGTTCAGATCACAGCTCGCTTAAAGCCACTGGGTTAATTGTCACTGCAGCACCACAACTTGTGTCCTCTGCTTTCCCGTGTCTGTTAGTCTCCAGGTGCCCCTCTGCTATCATTCTGTCCTCTTCTATTTCCTGGAATGCACCCTTTGTGCTTCATTCTGGCTGATGTTTCTCCACCTGTTTAAACTGGTCTTTACCCTATTCTGCCATCTTGATTCTCCCACCACTTTATTTTTTTAAAAAAATTGACAGAAATTTTACATATCTCTTATGTATGATATTTGAAATATGTGTATTTTATGGCATGAATAAATTGAGATAATTAGCATATCATTATCTCATAGAATGAGTACTTGTTTTTGGTGTAATATTCTTACAGTGTTCTACTCTCGCTTAGCAGAATGCAATACATTGATTCCCATATCTAGTCAGCATGTTAGCTTTTTGCTATCTTAGTTTTTTTTCAACCTTCAAACAGCAATAACCTCTTTGCTTACCTCCCATCGTTGTGGGTGGGGTGGTACTGGTAGGCCAAATACAATCAGAAGTTAGGCATGTTCAAAGGCAAAGCAGAAAGATAAATTTGGTCTTACATCTTGGGCCATACCAATTAAATTTCTATGGCCCACCTATACTAAATTATAATACACCAGGGCCAACATTGTGGCACAGTAGGTAAAGATGTTACCAGCAATGCTGGCATTCCAAATAGGTACTGGTTTGTGTCCTGTTTTTTTCCACTTCTGGTCTGCCTTCACAGTAAGGCACCTGAGAAGGCAGCAGAGGTTGGCCTAAGCGACTGGATTCTTGCACAGACATGGGAGGTCTGTAAGAAGCTCCTGGCTTTAGCCTCCGCCCCTGCAGTCTTTTGAGGTGTGAACCAGCTGATGCAAGATCATTATTCTCGCTCGCTCGCTCGCTCTTTCTTTCAAATAGATAAATAAATATTTTTAAGCAAACGGAGGTAGAATGTTGAAGGAAAGCAGGAAGGTAGGCACATGCCAGTATGTGCTTAACTCAGGCAGCAAGCAAAACCTGTTCTTTTTAAGAAACCAACTATTCTTAGGTTGCCAACAGCCTTGACTGAGAATTCAGTGTCTTGATTGTATTATCCTTTCCTCTCATCAGTAAATACATAGGAATTAATGGGCGTACACAACTCAATTGAATAGATACGGACTAGAATTCCCCCAGTCTCCAGAATGACGTTGCATATTTGAAGACATACTGCATGTACAGGTGTCAGTGTAATTTAGCACTCCACCTGTTGTGGCTGAGCTGATCCAGGACAGAGAGGTTCAGGATGATGGAACATGGAGCTGAAACCATGAAAGACAATGTGTTAGTCTCCTGGAGCTGCCTTAACAAAGTATTATGGACTATGGAGCTTAAGCAACAGATCAAGTCCAAGACTTAAATCGGGCTTCTTGTCCCAGACCAAATGTCAGCAGGGAGCTTCGTTTTGCTGCCCCTCTCCTTAGCTCAGATGATGTCTTCACACCATCTTCAGTGTGTGTCCGTCCTGATCACCTCTTCTCATAAAAGCCCCAGTAGCACTGTAGGAGAGCCCCTCCTGATGACCTCACTTAACCTTAACCGTATCTTCAGGGACTCTGCCTCCAAACACCGTGGCATTCAAGGGACACAGAGTGGGACTAGGAGGAGTTTTGAAGGAACAAATTTCCACTACAGACAGGTTCATTTGGAAAACTTGGAGAGGATGGAGAATATTCCAGGCAGGATGAAGGTATAGGGGCATGGTGTCTTAGGACACTGAGTAAACCTGCTCCACAGCTCAGACTAGTAATCTGCTTCAAGCTGCTGGAGGATACTGTTTGAATCCTCTCTGCAGTCCTGCAGAAAAGAGATGGTTCAAAGATTAGAACGCAGAGATCTGACTATTGCCTCTCCTGACCACATCGTTACTCAGTGTGCACTGATCTTGTAGCTATCTTGTTCCAATGCAGAGCACTGACCAAGAAGTTTGGAGTTCTGCCTGAGAATCAGCATTCTTCGAATGACATCAGTGCCTCTAGTCTGTGTCTTAGCTCTGATTACCATGAATCAGAGTAGTGGAAAGCTGTGGTGGTACAGTACAGGACAAGTAGAGACCCCAGAATGGGACTGAACATGTGTAGACACTGGGGCGGAAGTGGGCAAAGTGTAGACCACAGATCAGGGCTGGGCAAGTGTAGACCACAGGGTGGGACTGAGCAAGTGTAGACCACAGGGTGGGACTGAGCAAGTGTAGACCACAGGGTGGGACTGAGCAAGTGTAGACCACAGGGTGGGACTGAGCAAGTGTAGACCACAGGGTGGGACTGAGCAAGTGTAGACCCCAGGGCAGGGCTGGACAAGTGTAGACCACAGCTGGGAGTGGGCAAGTTAGACCCTAGGAGGGGAGTGGACAAGTGTAGGTCTCACAGGGGTGGAGTGGACAAAATCCTTAACTGCAATGAACATACAAGCAATGAATTTCCAGAAAAAAAATTAGAAACTGTAATTTTCAAAACAGAGATATGATTTCTGTATTATATACAAAGGAAACTTTTCCTCCTCAAATGCCATATTTAAAACATTGAAGAATTAAATTGGTAAATTAATCTTTTTTGCTCTTCAGACACACCCAGATTTGCACATAAATAAGGTTGACATTACTTTGTAAAAAGAAAGAGCATCCCTGAGGTTTATTATGGCTGATAGTGCGATCTGGTGGAAGTTGCATTTGAGAAGGCTAAACATGGATCTGATACAGGATGCATCAGAAGTTGCAAACCGTAAGACTAAAAGCTCTGAGTGTGATCCTGGGAAGGTGGAGGCTGAGAGTCCAGATTCAACACCTGCATTCAGTTTTAGCGCATGAAGGCCTGGTGTTTCAAAGGCTTGAATGAAGTGCCACTTGGACATCCTTAGTAAGAGATTTCAATTAGGAAACTGACACCTGGGAAAACTGCTTCGAAATATAGTCAGGAACATGAGCAACTCATGGCTAGAATTGACCTGGGGAATGAACTGGCCTTACAAGTAGTTATAAAACTGCATCCTACATCACAGAGTCAGAGATGTATCCAGGATCAATTAATTTGAAAAATGTTAGATGCCACAGCCCCTCCTGAGAGATTTTTCAATGCATGTTAATTTATGAAAGGTCCTGAGAATCATGTTATTAACACACAAAAAAAATTGCCAACTCTGTGTGCTAACATAACATTTCCTTACCTGACCACCTTTTCAGATACCTTCCCGGCTATCACGCTCACCACGAAGAAAGCAAGGAACCCTTCTTAGAAAACACTGCTCAATTAACTAGTGAAATGAATCTTCACCTCTGAGCAACTGTGGGAGATTGATTCCAGCATCCCCACAGACAGCCAAATCCACAGTTGTTTTTATATATAAAATGTATCATTTGCAAGAAGCTATTATACACATCCTCCTTGTACTTTAAAGCATCTCTAAATTACTTGTAATACCCAAAGCTGTGTAAATGCTATGTAAATAGTTGCTGTATTGTATAATCGGTGGAATAAATGAGGAGCCAATGAAGTTGGTCCATATTCAGGACAGAACACCATTATTTTTTCCTCTAACATTTCCTATGAGAAGTTTGTTGAACCCACAGATGAAAGTCCATGTACAGCAAAGGGCTGATCATTCCTGGTCATTTGTGTACTGTTAGGTAACCCCTCCCATAATGATTTGGGATAAAGACCACCCTTTCATATAAGTTTTCTTAACTATTTATTTGAAAAGGAGGGCAATGGAGAAGGAGAGACACAGAGAAAGATCTTCCATTCACTGGTTCGCTTTCCAAATGGCTGCAACTGCTAGGTCCAGGAAGAGTCCTTGGGTTCCCCTATGGGTGGCAAGGACACAAGCACTTCAGCCATCATTCAGTGGATTCCCAGGCTGGCTCACAGGAAGCTGGATTGGAAGTGGAGCAGCTGTATACCAGTCAGCACTTTGATAGGAAATGCTGGCTTCATAAGTGGTGGCTTCGCCTGCTGAGCCACATGGAAACTCCTTTTTTTTTTTTTTTTTTTTTAACTTTTATGAAGAGAAGAGACAATAGAGAATGGCTTACTGCCACCAAACTCATGGCTTCCAGCATCTTCATTCCAGGATTCCATCCTTCTTTGGAAGTTTTAATCCATTGAGCACTGAAAATTCCACACCTTGTCATTGAATATTTTCTTCTGTGCAAGCTACTGTCCTGAGCCACATGGTAGCTTTAAACCATAGTGGTCACCATGTTTAAACACTTCAGATGACCAGACTGTAACTAACATAAACTGACCCAAAAAGAGAAGGAAGCCAGGTGGTGCGGGTTTGTGCAGGGATGGATTCCAGTCCTGCAGAGGGTCAGAAGGTGCTCAACTGTCAGTAGCCTCTGGGTGGGAAGGTTCTGATGGTAGAGCAGGAAGGATAGTGTGGGTATGATCACAACCCAACAGCACCAAATCTACATGCTTCTAAAAGGAGCAGAGGGTGCCACCGGTAGCCCCTCTAGGAAAACAGGTGGAAGCTAGGCTGTGAAGGTTAGAGGGAAAGCTGTGAAGCAGGCTAATTGCATGGATCTTAGAAGAGCAGAGACCAGGGGATTCTGCAGCCAGGACAGGATGCTGGGAGTGTAATCAGGTCACAGGCACCCTCTAGAAGTCACTGTCTCCCGGCAGTATGCTGGGGATGATGTCACAGGACCTGCAATCCCAGGTGATGCCCTGATGACATCTCCTTAGCGGTGTTCCAGAGAAGTGCTTGTTTCAATGACTGTACAAACTTACTGTAGTCTAAAGCTGCTCATGGTGAGTGAGGAAGTTCAAGGCCTGAAACGTCCAGGTGCAAGTAAGCCCTTTTACCTGACTTGAGATAGTCTTTACGGATTAGACGCTATGCACTTTAAAATGTTTCTTTAAAATAAGCCAATATCTACAAATTTCCTTTTGCAGCTGGTTTTTACCAGCTGGCAAATGCTGCTAGTTAAAATTTTCCCAGGTTCATGAACTGTACTCATCAGAGGCATGAATCCAACCATGGTGGGGCTATGTATCCCAGGCATCCACTAACTGTTGCCCACTGGTATTTACATAGCTCTGAAAGAAAAAAAAATGGTCTTTGCATGTTTAAATAGTTAAACAAAATCAAAAGATAATATCCTCTGACCTGCTAAGTGACAGAAATAGATGAAATTCCAATTTCAGGTCCATAGGTAAAATGTAAGGGGAGGGCGGTTACACTCATGCATTCATGTATTACCTATGACTGTCCTCACCCACGACAGTAGTTAAATCATTCTAACTGAGGCCTTGTAGTCTGGGAACCTGGAATATTTACTCTCTGCTCCTGTGAAGAAAAGGTTTATCAACATCTGATTTGTGCTTATTCTGTGAGCAGGAATACGTGGTGAAGGACATTTTCCAATGGAGCACTGGGCTATGCCCTTCTAAGATTTCTAAATCCATTAATGCCGTAGCAACAGAAAACTGGAATGGATGGCTTGGCTTGAGCACAAGCAAACAACTGATCCAGCTTTTGATGAGATGGAGTTTATGGAACTAAAAACTAAGATGTAGGGACCACTCACTTGCAGGCAAGAGATGAGGAGTGAGATGAAGAAATCTTGGTGCAGAGCTTTCAGTCCTATTAATGATTAAGGACTTCGGTTGAAGATGATGAACTAACACAATTCAGAGTAAATCAGCAGGCAGAAGGTCTTCCTCTCTGTCTCCCCTCCTCTCCGTATATATAACTTTCCAATAAAACTAAATCAAACTTTAAATAAAAAAAGATAAAAGCCTTTGGTAATACTCAGCCTGCAGAAGGACATTTGTAAATGGTTTGATGGGAAAGCTGAGTGTCAGGACACATGGACCACCTCAACTGCAATGAGCCTGCATCCCGTTAAATATCATCAAGCAAAACGTATTTACTCGCATAACAACTCACCATAACTGTTTTTAAAAGTATGCTAGTTAAACATTCATCTTACCTCTGCTAGCTCTCTTCATTGCAAATTCTATCTGTGTGAACGTCTGCATTACACACCTGGAAAGTTCAACTAAAACCAGCCCTAACAACTAATCAGGAATTGAGATGGATTGCAAAATACCGTCTGATTTCAAAATAATATGTATCTGAACTACTTAAATACCTATTTAAGATCATGGAAATTTCTCCAAATATAGCATCCTCCTAAAATTATCTGGCGAATAAAAGAGCCACAAGTAAATGCTGAGATGTGAATAAGAAAAAGAAATTACAAAATATTAGTCTATCATAGTAAGTAATTTCAGCTAAAGACCCGCTTTTTTTCTCAGTGAGAAAGTAAACACAATACTGTAAGAAAACGCAGCAGTTTTAGCTGTGCTGTGAGGGGAGCATGCCCTGTTCTAGGTGCACCTGTTGTGTAGAATAATCTGAATGCTGAGATGTACAAGGGCAACCTTACGCGTCTCCCCACACACACCTCTGCCCCTTCAACACACTGCTCCCCAAAAGAAAAGTACTTATAAATGAAATGCTAGTGAGAAAAAAAATGCCTTTTATTCAAGGTACTTCAAGGATTCATGAGAAAGGCCCGACAACATGTCCTAGTGCCTAAACCTCCTCTTTCTACATGCTGAGATCCTGTATGGGCGCCGGACTGTGTTCCGGTTGCTCCACCTCGCATCCAGCTCCCTGCTTGTGGCCTGGGAAAGCAGTAGAGGACGGCCTAAAGCCTCGGGACCCTGCACCCACGTGGGAGACCCGGAAGAGATTCCTGGCTTCGGATCAGCCCAGCTCTGGCAACCAGTGGATGGAAGATTTTTCTCTCTGTAACTCTGCCTTTCAAATAAAAGTAAAATAAATCTTTTCAAAAGAAGAAGTTCGTGGGAAAAAAGGATTTAAAAACATCGTACATAATTTTCAGGAACATGCTGAAGACTCCTTGTATTTCTTAATTGGGTCCTTCTCAAGTAGTTTTGCCAGTGACTTTTAAAAAAAATGTATTTTCTTGAGAAGCAACATAGCAGGGGGGAGGAGGGAGAGAGAGAGAGAAACGGGGTTGGAGGGAGGCACACATCTGCTGGTTCACTCCCCAGATGATTGCAAGATCCAGAGCTGAGTCAGTTGGACACCAGGATCCAGGAGCACTGTCTAGGTCTGCATTGTACTTGGGCCATTTGCCCTGCTTCTCCAAGTGTATTAGCAGGGACCTGGATAGGAAGTGGAGCAGCCGGGACTCGCTTGGAATGGGGTTTTGGCAGTGGGTAACTTGACGTGCTGTGCCACCACAGCAACCCATCAACCACCTTCAAACTGTGTTTCCCGACATAGGAAATTGTCACTTTTTCTTATGGCCAGGTTTACACCTTGGTATAATCACGGGGATATTCATGCACAGTGATCCTTACAACGGTGTCAGCCGCGACAAGTATCCCAGCATCTCTCTTCCTCTTCTAAAAGGTTGCCCCTCGGTGTGTTTTTGTTGGAGAAAGATTTATCTCTATGGGGCAGCCGCCTTGTCAGAGTCACACACACACAAACACACAGAAACAAATGAGCTCCCCGAGCTTCCTTCATGTCAGAACTCAACAGCTTGAGTAGCACAAATATTCTGCAGTCAGTCATGAAAAGAAATTTTTAATAATAAATATCTAACAATTAATGGGCTGGTAGCTGCGATTGTCTTCGGGGCATAATATCTAATTTCCTTGCAATGTTTCATATCCTTACTTTTCACGCTGCAACAGTCTATCATTAAAACCAAATGCAGGTTTCTATCACTTTTATTTATTTTTCAAATCAACTTATAAATCAGTGCCAGGCCTTGTTACAGATGAGTTCCAATAAATTATCGGCTGTGGACAAATTCTGCATGTTAAACACTCCCTCTCCCCTCCTCCCTCCCTGGTCTCCGGACGCCCCTTCCTCTCTGCGGCAAAACTTGTCCCAGCCCTCCAGGGCTCTGGGTTGTGCTTTGGGTACAAGGAACCAGAGCTCTTAGCACTTAATTATGTGCTATTTAAATAATGTGAAAAGACATTTGTTTTCAGAGAAAAACATCACTATAGGAGACAAGCGCCCTTTTATAGTCCTTGGGAAATTTACCTTTCTGCATTGTGAAAGTGAAGGCACTGTCTTTGGAGCCTTTTTGACATCTTTGCAGCACCCTGAAGCCGAAAGTTGAACAGCCCACCTACCTCTCCCAGACCCCTCATGTCAGGCACCTGCTAAGCCTTTCTGAGATGGATCCGTGGTCACAGCTTCTGGGTTCCCACTTCCACTGATATGTGGTCAGGCAGAACCTCCCTGTAAGACCAGGGGATGAGAACTGTAAAATGACATAGTCCTTAAGGCTAACCCGGGACTGCCAGTGCTTGGAAGAGGCTTCCGGCATCAGCCCTGACCGCTGCTGTAGGCATCTGGGGAGTCAATCAGCAGATGATTCTCTCTCCACACACACACACCTTTCTGCCCATCTTTCTGTAACTCTACCTATCAAAATAAATAACTATTAACAAAATGTATCCTTCCACATATTCTGACATTGTCAGTGGGTGCCTGAAACTGCAGAGTAGTGAACCTGTGTAATTACTGTTTTACATTTACCGTTTCTTCCTATACAATCCTCTAAGAAATTTTCATTTAAAGGGTCTGGCATTCTGTATCTCAAAGCACTTTATTGAGTCCCAGCTGCGCTACTTCTGATTTAACTGCCTGGAAAACCGCAAAAGATGGCCCCACCATCCACGCCGGAGACCCAGATGAGTTCCAGGCACCTGGCTTCAGCCTGGCCTTCCCTCTTGGGAGTGACGCGCCAGACAGAAAATCTCTGTCTCTCACTCCATCGGTTTGCCTTTAAATAAATCTGTTCAGAAAACTTTAAATTATGAACAATAAGATTAAAGTAATACAAACATAGAGATACATTGTAATGAAAGTTGTGTGAATATTCTCTCAAAACATTTGAATTCTCAGTGCCCTGTAGTCGTATTTTCAGACCAGAGTGGCCAATAGGTAAGAGCAACCCAATCTCTTGAGCAACCACAGCTTCCTCACCAGGGTCTGCATTAGCAGGATGCTGTAGTCCGAAGCTGAGCCAGGACTCAAACACAGGCTCGCCAGTGTGAGACGTGGGCATTGTGACGCTTTGGCCACTGAGTCAAGCACCTTGCCCTGCCTTACACACGAAGCTCCCTGCTACACATGTCAGTTCAGACGTGTGCCTCCGTAAGAGCCACAGCTGAGTACCTGATCTTCTTCCCTTAACCCAAACTTGCCTCCTCCTTCCTCCTCATCCTCCCGTCCCTCATTCCAAACCCGTCCCTGATATCTGTAAATTCCACTTTCTAAATGCTCTGAAATTCATCCTTTTGCTTCCTTCTACAGGCCATTCATCATTTCCACCTGGATTTTCAAAGTGTTTCTTTCAGGAAGAGGAGGGAGTATTCCCACCTGCCCTTACTCTGCAGAAGCCTGCAGTGGCCAGAGCTGGGCCGCAGCCGCAGCCAGGAGCACGGCCCTGGTGTCCCGAGGAACCCAATGACTCGAGCTGTCACCGTCACCGTCGCCTCTGAAGCTTTGCGCTAGAAAAAGCTGGAACCAGCAAGATGTGAGCATCCTCAAAGAGGTGACTGGAGCTGCTTGTCTAAACCTCGACTGTCCCACCTACAAAATACTCAATCACTGTGTAATAGATCCAGTCCTGTCTCGATACTAGTTTTGTTTGTTGTTGAATTTCCACGGCTTGATGTGTATGTAGCATGTTCTTCACACATAAAACTGATGCTCCAAAGACAGAGAGGGAGAAAGGGAGGCTTAAGAAAACAAACTGCTGTGGGTGAACTGTAGTGAAAAGTCGCTTTCTTTGACCTGCACTGCTTACAGATTCTCATCCTTACACACACACACACACACAGCTCTAATTCTGTGTTTTTCTCTCCTGAGTTTGTGCTGACATAGGCACTCAGCCCCAGGTGCATGTGGGGATTGTTCTCAAGATCCCTGTGGATCCTCCCGTCCTCTGACACTCAGTCCCTTGCATGAAATGCTACATATGCCTACAGCTGACTCAATATTTTCCCACATATTTTAAGTCCTTTCTTTTTGACTTGGAACAGTTAAGACAATGCAAGTAACATGTCAACAGTGGTTGTACTTGGGGAGTAAATGTAACTAAGCTTGCCTAAAAAGTAATAACAAGAAAAGCTTATGTACTTGTTTGTTTCAGACAGAAGCCATATATGTATATACGTATATGTATATATACATGTATGTGCACATATATTTGTACTTCTATATATAGTCAGATTTATAAAGATAAGGAGAGTCAGAGAATTAGAGAGCTGTTCCATCTGCTGGTTCACTCCCCAAATGGCCAAAACAGTTGGAGCTGAGCCGATCTGAAATTAGGAGCCAAGAGCCTCTTCCAGGTCTTGCTTGTGGGTGCAGGGTCCCAAGGTCCCAGGCCACAAGCAGGGAGCTTGAATGGAAGTGGAGCAGCTGGGACACAAGCCAGCACCCATATGGGATGCCGGCGCATGCAAGGTGAAGATTGTAGCCACCAGGCTACTGCTCCAGGTCAGACATAAGCCTTTTTGTCTGGATGTTTTCCATCAGCAGTTGGCTTACTCTGTAGATGCAGAATCCTGTTGTCCAAACAGATACAAAGAAATACACGTTTCCGCCTTTGTTCACAACAAATTTATCTATGTAGTGGATATTGTATTTTAATTTGCTGAAATTATTCTCACGGAATTCATTGCTCGGCTTTTCATGGTGAGAGATGATTCATTAGAGATGTTGCTCATTTTCACTGCTGTGCCACACCCTCATTCTTTACACCCATCTGCCATCATGCTTGCTTGGAGGCATTTGCACTTTGACCTCAATTACCCCCATCATGCATTCTCAAGACAAGTGGCTTTGTCGCTGTCATGACTTCTTTCACTATGACATCTGAAAATCCAAGGCAAGGACTAAACCTAAGCCCACTGGAACCTTGTTTGACTTTTAGGGGACAATAGCAATCCACAGAATATTCTGTGTGTTTCAAACCTATACGGAATAGAACTTGGAAAATGTGGTCTTTATTTGACCCTAGGATCACATCCACTGGGGATTTGCCAGCCTCCTGCTTGTTACCTATGCCATTTCCCTACCTGCATTACACATCCATGAAAACTCTACTACCAACATCCCCCTCCACATGTCACAGCTCAGACCTAATAATGCCCTTTCCAAGAAACCTTTCCTGACGACTCCAACAAGAACAGCTTCCTCATCTACTAAGAACCCCGCTCTTTGATCTGTAGGCCATCTCACTGACACTTCGCACATCCTGCTGAGTATCTGTGAGCAAAGCGTTCCATTAACTGGGCTTTCTGAGCTAGGAGGCTGTTCAGATGCCTTGGCATACAGAGTAGCGAGGCCTGGAGATTAAGACATCTTCTCATATGGGAGTGCCTATACATGGCTCCAGGTTCTGGCTGCTGACTCCAGCGACAATCCTGGGGGGCAGCAGTGATGAGCCAAGTAATTGTGTCCCCACCCCTCACGTGGGAAACCTGAACTGCACACCCAGCTCTCAGTTTTGGCTCTAGCCCAACACTGGCTGTTTTGGACATGTGGGGAATGAGAAAGCATAGGGCAAGGTGGGTCTCTCTCTGTCTCCCTGCCTATTTCTCAAATAAATAAACCGAAATATTTTGAAAATTGGTTGCATTCATCTCACTGTGCAACTACAGTCCTTGGTCGGTATTTGCAGATCATTGAGAAGCAGGAAAGCAGCTCGTTTGTGTACTAACTAACTCCATGATTATTTCTCTTTTTCTCACTCTTGCCACTAGATTTTTTTTTCTAGCCCTCTGCAATCAGAATATCTCATTTGATTATGCGAGCAGAACAATCACTTTACATAAATTTTTACTTTGTTAAATTGATATTTCTTAAGTGTAGAAATTAGTATTTCATATGTATAAGAAAGCTATCTCTGTATCGTTTAAGAAGCTCTGAAATTGGCTCAATGTCTAAATCCTTGCCTTGCCAGCACCAGGATTCCATATGGGTGCCGGCTTGTGTCCTGGCTGCTCCACCTCCTATCCAGCTCCCTGTTTGTGGTTTCGGAAAGCAGCAGAGGATGGCCCAAAGATTTGGGTCCTTGTGGGAGACCCAGAAGAATCTCATGGCTCCTGGCTTCAGAATGGGCCAGCTCCAGATGTTGTGACCAGTTGAGCAGTGAGCCAACAGATAGGAGATATTTCTCTGTGTCTCTCCTCTTCTCTGTTAATTTCATCTGCCTTTCCAGTAAAAATAAATACATTTTAAAAAAAGAAACTTTAAATTATTTTCATTTTATCCCTAACTGCTCTGAAAGAGGAAGGCTTTCATGGTCGAGCAGCTGGTTCACCAGGCTAAGCTGCCACTTGAATGCCAGCATCCCAGTT
Source organism: Ochotona princeps (assembly GCF_030435755.1). NCBI lineage: Eukaryota > Metazoa > Chordata > Mammalia > Lagomorpha > Ochotonidae > Ochotona > Ochotona princeps. Next base: position 160,763,939 of record NC_080832.1, read on the forward strand.
CACAGTGCCAGCCGATGTCCTGCCTGCTTTGCCTCAGGTCTAACTGCCTGCTAATGCATCCTGGGAAGCAGCAGGTGCTGGCCCATGTGGGAGACCCGGATGGAAGTCCAGACTCCCAGCTTCAGCCTGGTCCGGAACACAGTTCTGCCTCCCTCAGCCACTCTACCTTTCAAACAGATATTAAGCATTCAAATACAAATATCCAAAAAATAAAATTACGCCTTTTTGGCTGGTTTGTTTTGCACATTTGCAGTAATCCATAGTTAACCACAGTTCAAAAATATAAAGTAGAAAAATATTTTTTATTATTTGTTTCTATATCTACTTAATTTGAAAGGCAAAGAGAGTGTGTGTATGACAAAGAGAGGGAGACGGAGAGGTCTCCCATGCTCAGTTTCATTTGACTAGATACAACAGCTGGAGCCGTGCCAGCAAGGTGCCAAGGGCTAGGAGCCCAGTCTGGGTCTCTCACGTGGGTGGGAGGGACCAAGTATTTGATGAGCGTTAGCAGCACGCTGGATCTGGGCACAGCCAAGACTTGAACCCAGATACTGGATGTGGGATGTGGGATATGAAGTTCCAGGCTGCACTTAACCATTATGCATGACGCAGATAGAAAACCCTAAAAACATTTCAAATAACTTATCACATGATATAGTTATTTTTTAAAAAATTTTTGTTCTTAGTTTGGCTTGTTACTGTGTTATGGTGCCTGATAGAGAAATCAAACTTTAGTGTATAAAGGAAGAGACAAACGGTGAAAGATTTAGTACTGTTTAAGTTGCCGAGTTTGATTGAGGTTCTTAGACTTATACCTATGGATCAGGGGAACGAACAACTGTATCTATTACCACATATATGAGTGAAAGACTTATTTGTTTATTTGATAGCGCACCATAGAGTGGGGGAGTGAGAGAGAGAGAAATCATCCATCCACTGGTTCATTCTGCAAATGGCTGTAGCAGCCAGATCTGAGCCAGACTGAAGCCATAGCGCCATCCTGGTCTCCCGTGTGGGTTGCCAGGGCCCACGTGCTTGGGCCATCGTTTGCTGCTTCCCAAGAAGCATTTGCAGGACACAGGATAAGAAACAGACTCTACGGTTCACCAGCATCTCAAACAGCAGGTCAACCCACACTAACCCGATGCTGGGCCCAGGCAGATTTGGAATGACAATGACAGTTAATGCATTCCAAAGGCAGCAAAGGTGTGTAGAAATGTGGAAAATAGGTGTAAAGGCAACTACAGTTCTAAAACGCAGTGATTTCTTCTAGAGCTGATACAACTAAAAGCCAAATATTGCCCTCAGTCCAGACAAGTGTATCACATGGGATCCACCACCAATAGGTGTTGAAGATTAGATCAAGTAAGGGAAAGTACTTTATTTAGGTGTTGAGTATAGAATGTAGGCAATCCATGTTCTATAGACATACTTCCAAAAGAGAAGTAAGGCTATAGGTAATACCAGTTTGCATGTTTTAGGATTTGCTAGGTACTTCAAGGCTGCTCTGGACAGTTTTAAAAAAATAATGAAGCTTTTGATTTTACTTTTCTCTCTACAGAAGGAAACCGGAAACAGCAACATACATGGATTCCAGCACACTCCTCGGCAGGGGCAATAGGCTTCCCAGTGGTTGCCCCCTCCTCGCAAAAAAAGCAATTTAATGCACCACTGGAGGTTGTCTATTAAGAAGTAAAGTGGCCGTCGAAGGTTGGTAGGAAAAATAGTTTGTGTGTGTCTACACAGATATATACGTATGTGTGTGTACATACAGAAAGAAGTAGGAGTGTGTCATGTTTCACCCACAAAGTAAGCATGGCTAAAACTCATTTTCTAATGAGGGGGCTGCTTCCAAAATTGTGAATGCTGACACAGGAGCAGTAAATCATAGCAATTTCATTGATAAAAGAGTTTAGACACTTAAACCCATATGTATACTCCTGGGGGCACCACATCAATAATAAATGCCTGCAGGCATATTTTAGAAGTTTTATGCAATTATTTGCAGATCTTGTAGTCAATAATTGTTATGAACCACATTAACTGTTTTCTTGCTAAACCCCAGGAATGAATGTCCATTCGTTAAATTCTTTTGGATTTCAGAGGTCCTTGGGGTAGCAAGCAATGGATAAACACAGGGTTTATTCCCCTGAATTATCAGAAGTGGATAGGGCTGAGGAAGCCCACATTCAACCCTAAGAGCACAATGTGGGCCAGGTAACCCCTGCAAGAGCTGGAATCTCTGTCTTCACTAAAGGGCAGTCCTAGAAGACAAAGTTGGAATCTGCATTTTCTAGAAGCTTTTTCTATCTGGGAATGTAAAATGGTTGAGTCACTTTGGGAAGCAGTTCTACTGTGGCTGGTGTCTGGCAGAGCAGGGAAAGCTCTTGTCTATATGGATGCCGGTTTGAGTCCTGGCTGCTCCACTTCCAATCCAGTTCAATACTAATGCGGCTGGGAAACCAGCAGATGTCCCTTGGGCCCCTGCATCCCTGTGGGACACCCACGTGAAGTGCCTGACTCCTGGCTTTGTGTCAGAAGTTGTGCAGTTAGTGGAAGAGCCAGGATGCTTGAGTAGGCAATTAGCTCCAGGAAGCATGCTGTTGATCAGCTGCCGTCACAGGTGCCTGCACAGTAAAGTAGGATCCTCCCTTCTGGAATCTGAAGAAGCCCCATTGCAGAGGGCATGTGGAAGTGCACAGGCCAGCTCATCCGTAGTGGCTGCCTTGGGGAGTCACTGGGGCCGGTGGTCCTAAGCCTTGTATACACCTTTGCTTTGTTCTGTCGAAGGCAGCTAGAATAATGTGCTATTGCTGTCATTAAATGTAAGCTAGAAAACAACTATAAATAAGATTGGGTTGGTCATTTCATGCAGTGGCTAAGACACGAGTTGGGAAGCCCGTGACAACCTAGGAACCCCTGAGTTCCTGGCCCAGCTCCACTCCAGCTTCCAGCTTCCTGCGAATGTGCACCCCAGGAGACAGCAGGTGATGGCCCAAACAGCTGGCTCCCCGTGCCCATGTGGGAGATCTGGGTTGGTTTTCAACTTCTAGGCACCCGGGGAGTGAACCAGCATATGAGAGCTTTCTCTTTTTCTTTCTGTGTGTCTCTCTACCTCTCATATAAATAATATATTAAAAAAATAAGTGATAATACCCAGTTTATCACCTTCAGCAAGAAAATTTGAGTTGTTTCCATCATGTGGTCTGTCATCTCTTTACATTATCAAAAGAGAAATCAGATCACGAATACAGTGACTTACTTTAATGCAAATGGGAAATCCTCCTGGTAATGTGTGCCCTGGACGCCCTCAGTGAGTGGCTTCTCTCTCTCTCTCTCTCTCTCTCTCTCTTTCTCTCTCTCTCTTCGCTCTTCGCTCTTCTCTCTTATATCTGTCTCTCATACAGTTTTAAAACCAAATTGCAGTTCCCCACTACAACCTGACAATGCTGGTCCCAACTGCTCCCCAGAGAACCGTTCTCCTCCAGGCATGTCATGTCTGCAAATGGGAAGGATACTGCCGCCTACCTCTCTGGATCACACTGCGACATAGGGCATTCTGATGCAGTTACTGCCCGGCCTAATTGAATCCCAAGGCCATGGGACACCACCATAACTAGCAAGAACAGCAGTGACATGTTATGTTTCTGTAGGACTCTTTGCTGTGAGAGTTTATATTCTTAGCAAGGTGCATTGAAAAAAACTTTCTCACTCAGGTTTTGTAATTTGATGGAATGTTTTTATCACAATTTAATAAATGTTTGCTTTATTTAATAAAAAAAAAAAAGAAAAACTAACCTAGAGTGTGCACTGAGAATAGCTGAGAGTTGCTCAACAGATTCAAAACTCCATCCAATTACCTTCTCAGTGTTGAGCATTTGGAGACAGGGACAGCTGTGTGGAAGACTTCCACCTAGACACTCAGCCTAGAATCAGGACTGCTGGCTGATTTAGAAAACACTCGGCATTCTAGTATAGTTGACTTGATTTACATTTTAACAATGCCACATAAATGTACTACATGGCACTTTTCCAATAACCATTTCTACAACTTTCATTCTGACATCTCCCATTGTTATGAAAAGAAAAAAAGGCAGTAATTCTATGATAAGGTACAGAAGTCAGGGAACCTGGATTTCATTTTTTTTTCCAGTTGAGTAACTCAAGTCCACCCTGTTGACACATGGGTGGTTCTCATGATTGTGTTCGTGAGGGACCTTCCCCATCATCCTGGGTCTGAGTCTTGAGCTCTGTGTGCTTGACTGTTTCCTGCAGCAGCTGAGCAATAATGCCACTTGATGCCTACTTCTCTTGTATAGTCCAGGAGGTAAGGAAATATCAGTATCAATGTATGTATTACTATAATAGCTTTACTTGTCAAGAGTTCTTGATCCTTGTCTCCCTTGCTAATTAAGGGGGGTGGGAGAGAAACTCAATTCAACTTCCTTATTAGCTGTACCTAGATCACTTTAAATATGGCCGCTAAGAGCATTTGATCAAAATTTGTACAAGACTTTTTGTCCCCAAAGAAGGCAGACCTCTGGACTGTGGTGGTGTTAAGTCTTACTGGGAAAAGGATCTTTTCATGTTTCCTTTCTGTTCTCTCACCTTCCCTAAAGGAAGTGTGGGCCTCCCTCATTGTAACTTGGGTTAGATTCATCAAGCTGTTCCAAAGATTGAAAATTCCAAAGCCAAGCTCAGCATCCTTCTGCATACCCTTGTCAGGAACCTGCCTCTGGGAGTCATGGCAACTGGAGACTGACCCTGGATGCTTCCTTCCAGGCATCCTGTTCTTTCCCAGAGCTGGAACTGTGATGCCTGCTTACTCATTGTCTACTGTGGATGGACTGACACATTAGACCAGAAGGCACCAGTGGTAGGAGATGGCAAATCCTCCTGCAGGGCCCCAACCCCGGGCTGCATCAGTAAGCAGCTGTTCACCATGTGCTTCTGGTGCCTCCAGCATTGGTAACATCGGCAAATGAGGTCTCATTCAGAGTTTTGACAACTCCGTCACTTTTCCACTCTTTATAGAGGAAAAAAAGGAGATTTTTTTTAATCTTGTTTTTGTTTCCTATTTTTAAAAATTTCAACATAAAGCATGCCTCATAATATTTGTAATCAAAAGGAGCACTGGAATCAAGGCAAACCTGCATGTTTTAAGGATATGTACATGCGTGTATTAAAGAGAGTGACATTTGCCACAACAGTGAGGTCTGGTCAGGCTGAGGCCAAGAGCCTGGAACTCCATTCAGGTCTCCTCTAGAGAGACCCAAACACTTGAACCATCTTCCTCTGACTTCTTAAACACATTAGCACATTAGCAGGAAGCTACACTTGCATTTTGAAATTTTGAAAATCCACACAATTTTTCAAAACATTTTCCACATCCTTTCTAGAAAACGTTTTCATTCCATTTGAGAGTCAAATAGATCTTCTATCCTTTGGTTCACTCTCCAAATGTTTACAACAGTCAAAGTTGAGCCAGGCTGAAGTTAGGAGCCTGAAACTCGATCTGGGGCTTCCCATGGGTGACAGGGATGGAAGTCCTCGAAAAATCATCTGCTTTCTCCCAGGATGCACAGCAGCAGGAAGTTTGCTCAGAAACTGAGTAACTGGGACTCAGGCCAGGCATCCTGATGTGGGCTGTGGGCCTTCCAAGTTACAGCATAGCTACTAGGCCTATCCTATGCACTGAACTTTTGAAGATCCTTGATATGCATGTATATCAGGACTTGGGTGACCAAATTATATTTATCTTCCAGTTCCATTGACCTTTTTAAAATATGACTTATTTAAAAGGCAGAGTTCAGGGAAAAGAGAGAGAGAGAGATCTTTCATCTGCTGGTTTACTTCCCAAATGGTTGGGGCTGGACCAGGCTGAAGCCAGGAACAAGGAACTCCATCTGTGTCTTCCACATGGTGGGGCAGGGGTACCATCTTCTGCTGCTATCCCAGCCATGTGATAAGGGAGCTGGATGGGAAACAGAGCAGCCAGATTTAACTGGTGCTCAATGGCAACCTATCTCAGTGCATCCAAACACAGGTCTCTCCATGAACATTTTGGAGTTTCCTTTTGCAGGCCTAGTCCCTAGTATGACTGCTTTGGGAGGAAGGCCTTTATGGATGCAATTAAGTTTAAACGAGGCCGTGAGGGATAGGTCTGATCTAGTGGTCTGAGTATCTTTGTAAGAAGCAATATTGGTGAACACACTCCCCAGCAGTGAGAAAATGAACATCTGCAACGCAAGAAGGGAGCCTTCAAAAAGTGGCCTTGCTCAACCTGGAGCCTTCCAAACATCTCTTCTCATTAGGCCACCAGGTATTTTTATCATGTTAGCTATAGTGCACTAAACCCAACCAAAGTGAATAAGAAGGGATAAAAGAAGCCACAGGGCCTTTGATGATCTCATTTGAAAGAGAATAGTTGATAAGTCCATCTTACTCAAGAGGGTGGGGATGGGGGCATCAAAGCCTTAGTGGGAATCCGTTTAGATTATGACAAGGTATCAAGTAGGCAGCTGGATGTGTCAATCTGGAGTAATATGGTATCCATGCGATCAGTACAAATCCAGGAGTTGTCATCATCTTGATGGCATCTGAAGACAGAAAGGCAGACGGAGAGAAGAGGAAGAAGAGACAACCAGTGGAGGAGAGGAGTCAGGTCTGAACCCTAGGGTATTCTGACATCAAGGGAAAGAGACACGAGGAGAAACCAGAAGAAAACTGGTAGGCTGATATTTCGGAAGCTGTGCCAAGAAAATATTTCAAGGGATGAAGGGGGAGCAACTTCATCAAACGCCTCTGATGATCCAGGATGAACACTGAAAAGTGAACATTGGATTAGTAAGGCAGAAGTCACCGGTGACCTTCAGAGTGGTTTTAGTGAAATGTTAAAGAAAAAAATCTAGAGAAAAAAATCTTAGAGAAAAATCTAAGACTGAATGGGCAAAGAGGAACTACTGAGATGCTGATGGCTATCTGCTGATGTGTGTCTCCTCGAACTCTGTCTGTACTAACCGAGATTTCTTCAGGGAGTTGTTGGTCCAGGGACTTTTTGGAATACATCACTTACCTTGAAAATTTGGTGATCCTCAACTTTGGATCCCCACCCTCTCCTGCAATGACCATCAGGGTCACTCTGGAGCCCCCCCACAAAAAAACCAAAACAACAACAACAAAAATTAGAATAGATAGAGAACAACAAGGAAAGCTTAGAACCAGACAGGAAATGGTCAGCATGGACTCACGTATACCTTACTAGGTAGGACATGAAAATAAGTTACTCCTCAATGGGGTATTGAAGATTTCTCTGCGCACCCCTTCTAAAACTGTTCTGCACCTCAACTGTTGACATATGCCTTGTTAGAGTTATAAGCCAGTTTGGACTATCCTAAAATCGGCCAAGTTGAGTAAAAATTGTGCTTCAACACCAAAAACTGCTAAATACAAAAATGAAAATAGACATGAGACAGCTGAATAGTACCCTATAGCCATTTTAAGGTGTATAGCAGCCGGTTGTGAATAAACTAAAATAGAAATATCAATTATGCAGTCACAGGACGTGATTAAGAACTTGCATTTTCTAACATATCGGTCACTCAATACTATGTCAATTAACTCCATAATGTTGTAAACTGTTGTTGATGTTATGTTGTGGCTTTTAATTGGTCGGGACGATATTCTGCCAGCTCTGCTTTCAGACCAGAGATGGTCTCCCCAAGAAACTGTTGAATTTATCTGGACAATAAGCTGCTGGACTCTATGCATGGTACATGCTTGCAATGAAAGAACCATGACTGGATTTGAACTGTAATACTGCAACAAAGTGAAGCAATCCACCTTGGGGGAAGGGTATGGGGAGGGGTTGGGGGGGGGCTCATAGCCTATGAAACTGTGTCACAAAAGAAAATGTAGTAAAAAACAGAAAGAAAATTTGGTGACCCTCCACACTGCCAACATTAGTTCTCTACCTCTTCCACCATTTTGTATGTCAATGGCAGCATGTGTGTCTGAAGTGTGTTCCTAGTCTTGTTTGCTGGCCTGAGCCAGTCTGTGACCAGTTGCATGTGAGGCTTGAGATCTGCCTATTTGCTTAACTCACTTCTGGAGACAGGGAAGCAGAGCAATGGAGTACTAGTTAAAGGGAAAAGTCAAATCAAGGTCAAGTTCTTTTCAGAAGGAATAAATATTGCATGTGTGAACACTGACATGGCACAGAGGATTAACACAGTAGAGAAAATGATGTTACTGGGGGAGAGAAAATTGGTAAGGTAAATATATTAAATGAGGTCATATGAACTTTCACATGGTAAGACCCACATGTTACAAATCGGAGCATTGGCTCAACTGGCTAATCTACCTCCAAGCACCAGCATCCTATATTGGTGCCAGTTTGTGTCACAGCTGCTCCATTTCCATTCCAGCTCCCTGTTTCTGGCGAGACAGTAGTAGAGGATGACCCAAAACTTTGGGACCCTACATCTACATGGAAGAACCCAAAGAAGCTCCTAGATCCTGGCTTTAGGTCAGTTTAGCTCCAGCCATTGGGACCATTGGAGGAAAAAAACAGTGAATGGAAGATCTTTCTGTCCCTCCTTCTCTCTGTAAATCTGCCTTTCCAATGAAAATAAATAAATGTTCTTTTAAAAAAACTATATGTTAGTATAGTACATGATTCACTGTAGATTCATCTGGTTCTATTCTGTCTGAGGTCCTTCAAAGCTCTGCTGTACCTACACACAGGTTAGGATATGTCATGTTCTTGTATGGATGCTGATGGAGAAACAAGTCAGATTAAATGATGTCCCAAGATCAAACTGATAGCGAATCACACATGGCACATGCTAGGATGAGATGAACATCTTCTTTTTCTCATTTTTCATAATTATTATCACTTTATGATACAATGTAATAGGCCTGGAATGCCCCCTACCTGCTCTCCTAATCCTCCCTCCCAACCCCATCCCCCACCACACAGAAGTCTCTCATATCATTAAAACTGGCATAGTTCCTCATAAACAGTCATAAGTCCATCATAGTGGGCATGAATCCAGCATCCCATTGACAAGACAAATGAAGCAGTTTGACTGGGACTGCATCCTCAATCCAGCAGTAGAGATGTGCACTGTACCATATCCTCACATCTGGACATATCAGTCTCCGTTACACAGCCAATATAAATTCCCCCAAGTGAAAAGCCACAAAATAAAACCACGAATATGCAGAAAAACAGAAATTTACAATTCCATGAAGTAAAACAGCATGAAACTTGATAGGACAGTTGCTACGCATCCCTTAAATGAAAAGCCACAGAACAAAATCAACAGCAGGAAGAAAAAAAAAGAAAATGACAATACCATGAAATTAAACAGCATACTACTGAATGATAAATGTGTAACTGAGAAATGAAAAAGAAAATCAAGAACCTTCTTGAAAAACAGGATGCTACTGTATGATCTATGAGTCAGTGAAAAATTTCATGAGAAAAAAAGTGTTTTGAAGAAATGAAACTAAAAGCAAAAACATCAAAATCCATGAGATAGAGCTTCCTCTAGTCTTTATTAATGAGAGATATTTTCCGTAGGCAACAAAGATGGGTTTTGTTTTTTTTTAATCTAGTCTACTAATGTATGACATTTGATTGATAAGTTTAATCTATTTGCATTCAAGGTTAATAAGAATGGGTGGTAATTTGGTCCGGTCATTTGAGCAATGGGTAGTTCATTGATTTAGCCTTCTGTTGTTATTTTACCGTTATTTTACTGTTTTGATTTGCCTTTGGTTTTGGTGGATGCTCTTCCTCTTCTGCCAAGAGAACATCTTTACGTATCCTTTGTAGGGCAGGTTTGGAAGAGACATATTTGCTTAGTTTTCTTTGCTGTGGAAGAATTTTATTTTCATTTTCAAAGACAAAGGAAAACTTTTCTGGATACATTATTCTGGACGGACAATTCTTTGCTTTTAGAATCTGGAATATGTCACTCCATTTTCTTCTGGCCTGTAGAGTTTCCTGTGAGATATCAGCTGTGAATTTAGTTGGCATTCCTGTATATATAAATTGATTTTTTTTTCACAAGCTCATGTAAGGATCTTTTCCCTATGTTCAATTCAAAAGGGCTTGATTAATATGTGTGAGGGTGAAGATCACTGTTGTTCAATTCTGTTGAGCGTTCTGTGTCCCTCCTGGATATTGTTTCCCAATTCTTTCTCTAAATTAGGGACATTTTCCCTTATTATTTCATTAAATATATTTTTAAACTCAGGTCCTCTTTCTGCACCTCCTGGGACTCCCATAACTCTTACATATAGCCTTTTAGTAGTGTCTCTTAATCCAGTTTTTTGTTTATTTCCCCATGGTAACAAGAAATATCTTCCAATTCTGAGACTCTTTCTTCTGCCTCCTTCATTCTATTATTGAAACTTTCCACTGAATTTTTAATTTGCTCTATTGCATCCTTATTTCCAATAATTTGGCTTGATTTTGTTTCAGTGTTGCTATTTGCTGTGTGACATATTTCTTAAATTCCTGCATGTGCTTCTTGTTGATAAGAAGCTTTATGACAAGTATTTTGAAATCTATATCCTCCATTTTCTCAATGTCTTCCTCAGTTAACTCTGAAATTTTCTAAGGCTTTTGCTCCTTTGCAGGAGAGTCTTCAGTAATATCTATTGCACCTTTATCTCTTCTTTTGCTCTTGGTCGTTGTACTTCTGGTTAGCAGATTCTTCTCCTTAGGTCAGGTTTCCAAACTGTGTAACCCACAGGTCTGAAATTTGATTTTACTTATTGTGGTTAGTGCCTGATTCTTTCCTTGCAGTCACTTGTGTCACTCAGTCCAGCCAATTTCAGGTCTGAATTCTTGTGTTAGACTTCCACCGTGGTTTCCTAACCCCAGTTCGTGGCTCACCACTCTGCCTCCTGTGATCCCGTGTTGTTGTTACCCTGTTCTCTGTGCAATGTTTCTCTCACTTCCAGTTTACACAGTTCCCAGGGTTAGGGAGACACTGGGTGTCCTATATAGCTAGGTTGTTGGCAGTGCTGATCTTACTGACACCTACTAGTCAGTAGGTCTGAGGGCTACACAGACCTATTTTAAATTGTAAGATGCCAAAATCGGTGTTATTTTCAGTGTGGGACCAGTGCAATGCTCAGTGAGTTTGCTCCCAGCTCAGTTCATGCACAGCTCACTGTTACCTCTGTAGTACCAAAGCCTTTTGCTACACTGTACAAAATGGTGCCTGATGTACCATTCCTGGAGTTTTTGATCTTCTGGGTATTAGGTCTGGGGGTTACCTGAACCTATTTTTGGTGTACACTGCATGTGATTTTGAGTGAAAGCAAGGAAGCACACATTCTCCCAGGACCAGTATTCCTGCTAGGACCCTGATTTGGGCCCTCCTAAATGTGGAAAGGTTTTATATCAAGCCATCTTTTCAGTGACCCCTGTAATCTTACAAAAGTCATAATCATTCCCATTGCATTGGATCCCAGCCAGAGCATCCGTGAACTCTTCCTGTGGGCACTTCTGCACGTTTAGAGTAATGCTGGGCTTGGCCAGGGCTGTCTGTTTAAGCCATCCTGGCACAGCCAAGCACAAGTGTCACTCCGTTCAAACTTTCTCTTCTTTATCTCAGCTCAAAGACTACTCCGAGCAAGTCCAGACCAGACCAGTTGAACGACTTCTGAGTTCTACGTGAATGCTGAAGCCAAAAAAATCAGCGTTCCTTTATTTAAAAAAAAAAAAAAAAAACTTCCAGAACCATTCATTGCTTTTTTAACTATGACATTATACTGAGGTAGCACACCTACTGCGTGTAATTTTTCTTTCTGATTTTTCCTTAGCTTTGTAAGTTCGCTCTTCAATTTTTTTAATCTATGCTAAACTGTTCAATAAAGCTAATTTTTAATGATATTCAGGAGATTTTTTTTTCAGTTCCCCAGTTGATGTCAGTGCTCCTCATTGAGGAAGGGAAGAATCAATTCAATTATCGAAGCATGGTTAATTGCTTTCAAGATTAGGGTGATTTAAAGAGCAACAAAGTATTTTATCTGTACTCAGCAGTTTTGGCTAAGGATACTCTCCTAAGCACTCCAGGAGAGAAGTTAGAAATTCTAACCATTCAATTATTACCTCCTTCTCAGTTCTCTCCACATTTGTTATTAACAGAGCTGGTGGCAGGAACCAAAAAGCCACCGTGTGGAGATATGCCTTTCAAACAGCAGTCTGTTTCATCACTCAGAAGGAATCGTCACGGGTTGGCACTTCAATGCTTTCACTATTTTGTCCAAGGAAAAGAAAGCTCTTTTTCTTTTTTCTTTTCTTTTTTCTTTTTTTTTTTTTTGCCAAGCAATCTCCCTTGCTTCAATATTGACTGAAGGCTAAATGTCTTTTACAAGGTACCACTTAAGTTGAGTTTTAGCAAGTGGGAGGAAAGCTCTAGAAATTGTTAAGATAGGTAAGTTATGGGCCTTACAGTCCAAAGCAGATAACAGACAAGAGCACAGATTGTTACATTTCTAGAGTAAAATGCGCTGGGGGCTGAAGGAAAAGATCCACCTGGAAAGTTCCCTGGGAGTCGAAAATGGAGAAGTAGTCAAGAGAGAGAAAGCTACCTCCGTTTCAGCAGAGACAGAGTTTGGTATGTGCAGGGAGCTTGCTGGGTGCTACTGCTAGAGTGCGAACTGTAAGACAGAGACGCAGAGCAAGCCAAGAGGACAGAGTAGCGTGGGTATTGAATGTGACCCAGCAGGCCCTGGAAAACAGGAAGAGGTTTATTTCTTTTTAATTGAAAACCAGGCACTGCAGCCAAGCAGCTAAAGTCCTCACCTTGCACATGCCAGGATCCCATATGGCCACCAGTTCTAATCCTAACTGTTCCACTTCCCATCCAGCTCCCTGCTTGTGGCCTGGGAGAGCAGTCAAGGATGGCCCAGAACCTTGGAACCCTGCACCCATGTGGGATACCCGGAAGAAGCTCCTGGCTCCTGGCTTCCAATTGGCTCAGCTCCAGCCATTGCGGCTAACTGGGGAGTGAACCAATGGATTGAAGATCTTTGTCTCTCCTTCTTTCTGTATATCTGACTTTCCAATAAAAAGAAAATACTCTTTAAAAAAACACACTTTAAGAGACAATTTGACAGAAAAGAGAATTCCCATTTTTGCTTGATTCCCCAGACTCACTCAGTGGCTCAGGCTGGGCAAGGCTGAAATGAGAGTGGGAATTTCAATTCAGGTTTCCCACAGGAATGATTAAGACCCAACCACTGAACTAATGCCTCCTGCCTTCCAGTGTTCACATTACCAGGAAGCGGAAACAGAATCCGTGGACTCGGCACAAATTCAGGTACTTTATGATTTTATTTACTTATTTACTTATTTATTTAATTTTTGTAAGAGAGAGACAGAAACCTTCCAAGAGAGAAATTTTCTACCTGCTAGTTTATTCTTCAAATGTCTCCCATGTAGGTGATAGGAACCCAAAGCACTTGAACTCACCTGCTGTTTCTCAGGGTATGTATCATCAGGAAACAAAATGGACACTCAGTTATGGGATTCAAGAACAGTAAGTCCCGTGCTTGCCCACTGGGTCAAATGTCCACTTCTACCACATCTCTGGATGACACATAATGGCCACATGGAGTGATGGACTCACCACACCTGGGTTAATGGAAGTGATACTTGGCTCAATGGCAAAATCACCCACCAACAGGCACCCACGTACAGAATAGGTGATCAATGAATGTATGAGAATACATACATGGATCTCATCTTTCTCTTCAGGACCTTGCTGTTTGGATTGTATCGGTGTTGACTAAATGATGAGGTACATCTTTAAATAGTGATTTTTTTTTCGTGTTTTAAGTGTAGATATGGAGAAAGGAATGAATGAGCAAGCCAATTTTAAGTTTTATTTGAGACAAATGTGGTGGCATGAGTGACGGTCAGGGTGACTTCAGGATGCAGCTACTATGTATAATGTGCTATAGTGTACAGAGCAGCTTCAGATTGAATGTCGATGAAGAGAGTACAAAAGAAAGGTTCAATAGAGAAAAGTTCCTTTCTTTTTTAATCCTAACATTTGAGTTCCTCCAAGAGTTTGTTGTCTTTCTACTGATATTTCTCTGTGTTTTCCTGAGAATTCTTGACTCCCAATAACCATCATCAGTCCTTTCTCTTTTGTTAAAAGATCTATTTATTTTCATTGGAAAAGCAGATTTAAAGAGAGAAAGAGAAACAGAGAGCAAGATTTTGCATCCACTGGTTCGCTCCCCAAGTGGCCACAATGGCCAGAGCTGAGTCAATCCGAATCCAGGAGCCAAGAGCTTCTTCCAGGTTTCTCACATGGGTGCAGGGTCCCAAGGCATCCTCTACTGCTTTCCCAGGCCTTAAGCAAGGAGTTGGATGGGAAGTAGAGCAGCTGGGAGATGAACCAGCTCCCACATGGGTTCCCAGCGTATGCAACAGGAGAATTTAGCCACTGAGCCATTGTGCCAGATCCTCAACAGTTTTTTTCTGATACAGTCATTTGTCCACATTGTTCCCACCAGCTGGAAGGACCTCACTCTCTGTATTTGCAATTGAACATCTCACCAAGCTCCAAGTTCAGCTCACACATCCTTCACATCACACTTTGAAACAACTCTCCCCTTTTCTAAGCTCTGGTAACCGCTAGCTCACGCTGCTGCTTGTACTCACAGCTCTCACTGTGGTGTGGACAAGTAAGGACCAGTATTTCCTAGTTTTGTGACTTTAAGAAAGTTCCATCCCCTTCCTGTGGAGACAGCAGTGCTGCCCTACATCACTACCATGAGCAATACAAGACGGCATCTACGAGCAGGCGTCTGCTTTGTCTTATAAACTGCTGGTGTCGGACAAACTTCCAGTCTACTGCTAGTCTGAAGGTTCCTTGAAGGCAGGAATGTTCTTGGATGAATCGTTGCCATGCTACAAACACATAATTCTCCATAAAAATGAAAATGAAGATGCAATCAGTCTGTATCCTTTGTATGCAAATAGAAGCTGTGAAAGTAATTACAAACAGATTTCCTTCCTTAGTTACATTAGCTGTTTTCTCCTGTAATCTTGTTCTCGGTTCAGTTTTTTTGGTTTGTTTTCACTCACAATCTCTCTAAATAAAAAGAGCTGAACTCTGTTTTGTGGGGAAGTCTGGCTTAGAACCTGTTGTATTTACGAGGTTTTTGTTGTGTAGATCCTCCAATGCCACTCTATTATAAAAATCTGCATATTCATGTTAGTGCATATCTTACATTATATATGTGGATCACTTAGACCAATGGCATAATGTGTGACAGAGTAACTGCCTCATCAGTGTTGTTACAAGGTTATTATTATAATTAGGGATGTACACGTTAATGGCTGCAGTATTCTGTCATTGTTTTTCCAGTTAGATCCATTGGTTGCAGGCAACCGGAATTAACTATTCAGCTTCAGCAAGCAGCTGAATGTATTAGGACGATCGCTTGTACTTTATAGAATTTGAGAATGAACTAGGAGCGCAGGAATGTCAGTGGCCAAAGAGCATGACAATCTGGTAAGCCACGGGGTAGCCAGCTCCAGATTCCTTCTAGGAACAAATATTTTCTGTCAAGATTATCTTTTCCCACAACCGGGACTCTGTTTAGCTTCCATAGGGTCTTATACCGCCCTCCCACAACAGCAGCGGCCTGTGACTGTCAGTGCCTGGCAAGCCTGATACCAGGAAAAGGTGGGGAGAGCAAAAAACAAAACAAAACAAAACAAACAAAGCAAAAAACCCCTTGTATCCTATTTAAATGAGAAGCACTTCACCATTAAATGGTGCTCTTTTTTTTTTTTTTTTTTTTTTGTAGAATTTTCTGGACTCCAGCCGTGTTTGTTAATTACTACCTTCCAACTTATGAGAATAAAAATGTGAAGAATTGTAGCCTAAAAGTATGAACTTTGTTATAATACACTTAAAGAGTATTCAGTGTTACTTTAATGAAGGAAATATGCCCTAAAGCTCAAAGCAACCCATACAGATGGCTGAGTGGAGATGGTCACACAGTTATCTTCCTAAACACATTATTGTTTGTATTTGACACATTTTTACTGGGTACTATCTGTGACACAAGGTTTTAAGGCAAAGTCTGGTGATCAGGAAATAATGAAAATACTTTCTGTGGGATTCATTCACTCATACATTCATGCAAAAATGGCCATCAAGAACTCTGGGCCAAAACAGAGAAAGCAGAGGTGAGAAAAACTCACAGAACAGTGACGCAGAGCAAACACATTTAGAGTTGCATAGGTAAATCTGCGGATAAAAATAGGGACAAGTGTTCTGACAAGGTTGCTGTGAAAAAAGCAAAATGCTTATGGGGGAAAAGTCTAGTTTGTTGAGTACTGAGGAAGGTTTTTTCCAACACGTGAGAAATGATCATGGCAATGGCCGAGATGCGAAGGTGCGGACTCAAGATGCATTTCAGGAGACCGAGTCTTGGCAGGGTGTGACCTCCTTCTTACTGCTCTGAGAAGCCCCTTCCAGGTGCTCCCGGGAACAGGTGTCCATCCAGCAGGAAGCATGATAACGTGAGATTTGAGAGTCTGATATCCCCACGGAGGTGCCAGGCAGGCAGAAAGATGGGTCTCAGCATCCAAGAGGAGGATAAAAAGCTCCATTTGGACCAATTTGGACGTTATCACGCATAGTTGCTAGGTGAGTTCATGGGGAAGACGGAGATTGGTGCAGGACAAAGTGTGGGGTGAGATGGCTGAGGCCTGGGCACTGAACACTGTGTCCCTAGCAGAGGAAGAAGAATATGAAGGGAAGGCTGACACAGAGTGTCCAAAGATACTTGGGGAATGATGTGGTGGGAGCAGGTGTTTGCTGCAGTGGCCTACATCTGCCTCTGAAAAGAAAATGGAAATAAATAACACTTTTAGAGCACTAAAGGATAAATAAGTTTAAAATAGTAGGAAATAAAAGATGTGTTATGATAAAGAACATATGGAGATAAATGTATAAATACATTAATATAAAAATAATGTAGAATTTTGAGGAGGCAGATCATATCCATTGTGGAACTAGCTTTGGACAAAGAGCTGTCTTCTAATTCAGCTACCTGGCTCCCCAGTTTCTCCTGCCTGGGAGGCAGGTGAAGGGAACAGGCTTATAACAAGGCGCTGGCAGTGTGGCTTTGCAGGCTAGATTGCCTCTTGCAATGGCAGCATCTCCATCTGTGAAGGCCAGTTCAGGTTCCAACTACCCCACTTTGGATCCAACTTCCTACCAACAGGCCTGGAAATGCGAAAGATGGCTCAAGCAGTTGGGCTTCTGCCATCCACATGGGAGACCCAGACCAAGTTTTTAGCTACTGGTTTCCACCTGGCCCTGCTTATGCTGTTATGGCAATGAAGCGTCAGATGTAAAATTTATACTCTCTGTTTCTCTCTCCCTCTTTTTCTCTCTCTCTCACCTCTTCCTCCATCTCCATATCTCTCCATTGCCCTGCCTTTCAAATAAGTATAAATAAATAGATTTTTACTTAAAAAGCAATTTAGGGCCAAAAGAGTAAGTGAGAGCAACACAGAGAGAAAGACAAGGTGACACTGAGACAGAAAAATTTTTCATCTTGTGGTTCACTCTTTCAAGCGGCTATACCAAACCAAACGATGTCAGGATCTCCACCGAGGTCTGACCCAGGGGTGGCAAAAACCCAAGCACCTGAACCGTCTTACAATATTTCCCTAAGTGCATTGTCAGGAGGCTGGATAGGACATGGAGCAACCGGGCTTCAAATCTGTGGTCATATAGAATTCTAGCACTGTAGGTTGCAGCTTAACACAATTGTCCCCCAAATAAATACATCTTTAATTTTAAAACTAGACTTACAATAATTTGCTTTTTGGAATGTATCGTTGGCATCATAAACCTTGGAAGGGGGAGCCTCTGGATGACAACGGTCATTAGTGCTCATTGCCTCTTTCAGCTGCATGATTGTTGGAACCAACCTGTGCTGGGAAGCAGTGGGGAATGTCCCCCTCGCTTGCAAGGATGGAATCCCATCAGACGTTTTATCCCCTCCCTTGGGGGAGAATGGTGTGCCATTATATTGCCCTAAACTCCAAACTCTCAGAAGGGCAGGCGCTCTGGGCAAAGCAAGGACAGACATTAGCCGTTTGGGCATGGGCAGCCTGCAGTGACAGAGGCGAAGAGATGCCAGGCACAGGTACTGTGCACACGCGCCGGACAATGGAAGGACAGGCAATACGCGAGGCGGCTGCAGCATTAGAACTGCGCGAAAGCGGTGAGATAAGACAGCACATGTTGCTGAGAGCCATGGACAGCATTAATCCCACGCCGAGAATGTTGCCACTGGAAGGCGATCTGGGAGCGGCTGCTCCTTGGCAAGAAGCAGGCTGAGCTTTTCTGCGTGAATTTTACTTCTCTCTGTGGCCACATCTTGTCATGAGGAGAGCAAAACAGATTCGCAGGCAACACATCTGGGGGATGGTCCTCCCTAGCTGAGAACAGCTGGTGCCAAGGCAAGGGAATGTGACCAGCAGAGCTCCTGAGAGCTCGTGGCAGGAGAGGCACTATGCACAAACAACCCTGTTCACCAAATTCCTGCTGCCGAGTCACAACCCAGGTGTGTTCAAGCCTAGAACAGTAAGAAACAACATCTTGGTGCCCTATGTGCTTTGGGCGCATTTTCGTTTCCAATCTAAGCTGGGACTTCTTGAGTAGGGAAAGGCGCGGTTAAGTAGATACAGAAAGAAGACCAAGGAGAGACTCCTGGAACGCGCTGAAGGCCAGATTTCTGGGAGGAGAGAGGTCAGTTAGGAGGCTAGCACCACACACCTGGAGAGAGCGCCGCAGTCTCAGTAAGGATAAGAAATTTTTTTTTTTAAAATGAGAGATACATTGCAGAAATATCACAGAATTGGACATGGACAAATACATAAAATACATATACACTAAAAATACGTTAAAAATAATGCAGATGAATAGATATGGCAGTAAGGGAGGAGTCGGTGGCCCTCCGCCTCAGGGTGTCTGGGAATCCAAAAGGGCCAGCCCTTACAGTTTTGTCCCCTTCTAAACCTTTGCATCCCGAGTATGATTGACTGCTCCGGGGAAGATGTGATGGTGCCAGCATTTCAAGGGTAGTTCAGAGGATTATAATGCCATCCAGAATGGAATATCAGCAGAAAGGAGAGCTAGGGGAGAAAGATAACCAGTTATGGTTATCCGTACATTAGGCTAGAGATTCTTAAGGCCCCCAAGTCACAACAGACTAACTAACTCGTGGTTAGCATTTCCAGGGAGGAATTGTTTAGGTAGCTGAATTCCTACACTTGATCTTAGCCAAAAGGCCAAGAAGTGATAGGGAGCTGACTTCCTATCAGGGAGATTCGCCCAGGGAGAGAGGTTTGAGAGAAGAACAGTAAGGAAAGCAGTAGGTGCTTACGTGGCCCCAAGGCAACAAGAGAAGAAAGCAACCCTGGGCCGGAGACCACGGGCAGACAGCGGAGAAGTGGTTGCTAAAGAGAACGGAGACCCTGCGTGTGCCAACCGTTCTGTGTTCCAAGACTGAAAAGATGGAAAGATAGAAATATGGCAACATAAGAGCAGGATTTTGGATATTGTGAATGGCCTTGGCCAAGGAAGTCCTGTAGTTTTAAGGGTTGAAGCTGTAAATCAAGGAACTCTGGAAAAAAAAAATCACCAGAGACAAAGAGAAGGCTTGGATGAAGAGTCTGTGGGAGCTGGATGGCAAAAAATGAGGGTGGAATGCCAGCTCTGTGAGATGTGTGCGGTCCGACGAATGATACATGTCCCATCTTTGCTATGAAAACACCATCTCCACAGAAAACCACGGAAAAGACCCCCGCAATAGATTTCAACCTGATGACTCTCTAGGCCCCAAACCACCATTCCTTGGTTGTGTGCCCAGGACATTCTCCAAGGTTTCTTCTGGCATAACGGGCCACCTTCCAGAGCCCTAAGCTATGGATTCAATGACTGATTTTCTGTGTTTTGGGTTGTGATTTTAGAGCTCCAGATGGTTTTGTCCAAGGATCAAAAACACCATCAATTTACCATGAGGATAGACATATTCCATATCTCTCCCTGTTTTCCGTGTGGTTATCGAGCACTTAAAATAATGACAAGTGTGCTGGATGAATTGAATTTTTAATTTTATGTAATTTTAATTAATTTAATTTTCAATAGCCACATATGGCTAGAGGCTACTGCATTATTAGCTAGTGCAGCACTATAGACTTATCAGGAAATTTCCAGAAAGTTCCAATCCCAAATTAATTTCAAATAATCATATACTAGCTCTGTGCTTTGTGACTGTGAGGATCCTAAACCAGATAAGCATCAGAGTGTAGCAGCTGTGAAGGTGTTTTGTCAAATGATCACAGGACAGAAGACCATGTACCGACTGCAGGTTCAGCAACTCTCCTGACAAAGTGAACTTCACAACACTGAAGGAAAATGCATCTTACCACCAAAAAGAGCTGGGTGTGGAGGGATTTGGAAGGATGCTGGAAATAGATCAGTGTGTGCCACAGCAAGTGTGTCCCTAAAATTGGTCCTTAGTTTCCTGATTTCAGTATTTGTGTTGGAATAAAAGCTGTGAAGCCTAGATTAAGCAACCTTATTATTTAAATAACTGCTTAAAATGAAGACTCATCCTTCCAAAAGTTTCCCCGCTTTCGCTCATCCCTTCCAACTTCAAATGTCAATTCAAGTTTGATATAAAATTCAGGAAAAAATTATCCTCCTGTTATTTCAGTAATTGAAGATAATTACTACCAAAAAATTTTTTCTTACTGGGAGATACTGTCCCGATCACATTGTGGATAAAGGCATAAGCAAGGCTGGGTCCCAGCTAATAAGACGTCAAAAGCATCAGTCATCACCATCACAACTTCAGCTTATTTATTATTTTTATTGGAAAGTCAGATATACAGAGAGGAGGAGAGACAGAGAGGAAGATCTTCCGTCCGATGATTCACTCCCCAGGTAGCCGCAATAGCAGGAGCTGAGATGATCCAAAGCCAGGAGCTCTTCTGGGTCTCCCATGTCGGTGCAGGGTCCCAAGGCTTTGGACCATCCTTGACTGCTTTCCCAGGCCACAAGCGGGAAGCTGGATGGGAAGTAGGGCTGCCAGGGTTAGAATTGGTGCCCATATGGTATCCTGGTGCATTCAAGGAAATGACTTTAGCCGCTAAGCCACCATGCTGGACCCGTCATTGCGGTTTTCAAATGGCAGATATGACCATATAAACCAGTGCTCGTTAGAGTGTTCGTGTCATCGTTTTTAATCTGGACACTGATGTGATCCTTGTGCGCGGAGGGCAGAGCCTTTGTAAAACATCAGCAGGTGTCACAGTCAGATAGAGTTTGTCTCACCAAGGCTAATGCGCTTGAAGCTTGGAATGCATGTGCTGGTGCTGAAGTGCTGGAACCTTTTGCAGGTAGAATCATGCTATGGTTTGTGGGGTGCCATCCTGATCAACAGACCAACGCTGAGCTTTGCGAGTGGGTTGGTTTTGCAGCAGTGAGCTGGTTTTGAGAAGAGCAGATTCTATAGAGCAAGGTCACTCTGTGAGTGTGGTCTCTTCCGCTTGCATCCTTTTTCCTTTCCAAGGAAGCCCCACGAGAACCATGCTACCTGACCTTCCAGCCATCAGGATTCTGAACCAAACAAGCCTCTTTTCTTTCATGTAGTGTAAGTAATACATTATCCAAACTTAGGTATTTCATCATAGCAATATAAGACGCTAAAGCCAGTACGTAACATGGTCACTGATGGTGCCAGTGGGTGGAGGACACATTTGTCTGAAATTTACAAACCCTAACTAGTGCCCTCAACTTAGAAAAACGAGGGATTGCTTGTCATAAGTAATCAACATGGAGGTTTTGGAATTCATTTTACCAGTTTGCACCCAAAGTAGGAGGACATTAGCCCACATCTTTGCATACGCACTGAATTAGTTCACTTAGACGCTGGTCCTGCAAAAGCATTTATTATTTGCAAAGCAAAGCCAGCTAAACACCCTGTCCCTCACTGAGCTCATGTATAAAATGAGCCCAGTTCTGTAGCAATCGGTATGATCCTGCTTGCCACGTTTCCTCAGAGGCCAGGTTTGCTTTCTGTGGAGGAGCTGACCTCTTTCCTACATTATGTTACTGATTCTCTGAAGAGACGTTCACATAGTAAAAATGGCTCCCCAGCAAGTGAGACATGGAATTACCACACGGCTCACCAATCAGTCCTCTCAAAGTGATTGAAAACAGACATTCCAACAAAAACTTGTACAAGAACGTTCATAGCATCACTGTTCATAATAACCCAGAAGTTGGACAGCGAGCTGTGGTGCATCTATCAAAACGGAATGTTCTCAACCCTACAGGGAATGACAGCTGTTACAACCTGAGCGAAACCTGAGAACATTCTGCTACGTTCAGAAGCCGGATACAAACATAATGCAAGGTTCTGTTTACATGGAATGAACAGAACAGGCCAACCCATTCGGACAGCAAATCCGCAGTCGTCAGGGATTCGGAGAGGACGTGGGGACGGATGACCACTGACAGGCGTGGAGCTTGGGGGTGTGCTGAAGGCATGCTGGAACTGTGCAGTGGCAATGTCTGTACAGCTGAATGAATTAGTAAATATCACTGAATTGCTCACTTAAAATGGTTAAACAGTAAGTTATGTGGATCACACCGCAATTTGTATGTGTATCATATCATAGTTTTCTATTTAAAAAAATGAAACCATTGGTTTGAAACTGATTGCATTTTAAAACTTGCTGTCAGTGTTGTGGCACAGTGGGTTAGGCCACCGCCTGGGGCATTTGCATTCCACCTTGAGGCTCACCTCCAGTCCTGATCCTGTTCCCTGCTTCCGTGCCCGTGAGGAGGCAGACCACAGCTCAGGAATGGGTCCTCTCACCTGCCTGGCAGACAGGATTCAGCTTTTGCTCTGCACAATGCTGCCTACCCTCCCAACCCCGCCTCTGCACAGCATTTTGCGTGTAGAGTGTTTAGATTCATACATCCTTTGAAACGCTTTTAGGAGCTTTGGGAAATGTGTTCTACAGCCCAGGCTCCATGTGGAACAGGAAGTCCAAATGGAAATACCCCAAAGGCCGGACAGAGAAGAGAACTGGTTGTATAATCCTCTTAAAATGAAAATACCCCAAAAACATCTTTCAGTCAAATGACACAGCATGTACAAGAGATGTTTAAATACCTGTTTTAGGTAGTTGATGCTTTTCTGTGAATTGAAGCACCTCCCTTTTGCTTCCCCTAGTGGTTCATTCTATCTTTCATTTGTTTGTTTGTTTTGCATTTACCTGAAATACTTACATGTTTTGAGATGTACATTGTAACATTCAACATTAAATCTTGAATTCCACATTCATACAAAAATCATGTGTGATGAAAATCTGACACGTGAACCTTCAGTCAGGGAAGGGAGACACCTGCTGGTGGACCAGGCAAAAAATCGTGGATGCGCTTAGGTGTGAGTCTGTGTGTGCGTGTGTCTCTGTGTGGGGGGGGTTGAGTGTGTGTGAGAGTGTGTGCATGTGTGTGAGTGTGTAAGAGCCATCATATCTATCTAGTGGTATATGTAACCCTGGCACTCTGTAGCCACAATTTCTTCCATCCATGGCTTCAACCAACTTCAGACCAAAAAAGTTGGGAAAAAAATGCATCTATATAAAACATATACCTTTTTGTTGGTCATGATTTACTAAAAACAGGATCTAACAACTCTTATGTGGCTTTTCCAATGTGTTAGGTACCGTGAGTCACAGGGAGATGGTTCACAGCGTACGGTGGACTGTGTTGGTGGTGCACAAACACCGCGCCAGGCCCTCCAGGAGACTTCAGCATGTGTAGACTTTGGTAACTGCCAAGGTTCCTAGGGCCAGTCTCCCACCGTACTGAGGGACAACCGCTTGTGTGTGTACATCACACACACAAACACACACGCACCATATAAAACAAGTACTTTCTCAAAAGCGTTTTATGAGTTTTAAAAAGGACAAAGTCAGGTCCAGCGTGATAGCCTAGCGGCTGAAGTCCTCACCTTGCACACACTGGGATCCCATATAGGCACTGGTTCTAATGTCAGCGGCCCCACTTCCCATCCAGCTGCCTGCTTGTGGCCTGGGAAAGCAGTCAAGGACGGCCCAAAGCTTTGGGACCCTACAGCTGCCTGCGAGACCCAGAAAAGGCTCCAAGCTTCTGGCCTTGGATAGGCACAGTTGCAACCGCTTAGAGAATGAATCAGCAGACAGAAGATGTTCCTCTCTGTCTCTCCTCCTCCCTATGTATCTGACTTTCCAGTCAGAATTAAAAATAAAATAAGATCTTTTACAAAGGAAAAAGTTACGGGCCGGTGTTGGTAGAGCAGGTTAAGTCTCTCCTGCAATGCCAGTCCCCCTTTATGGGTGCGAGTTCAAGTCCATCTACACCACTTCCTCTCCAGCTCACCGCTGAAACACCTGGGAAAGCAGCAGAAGATGGACCTCATGCTTGGTCCCCTGCCACCGCAGTGGGAGACCAGGATGAGACCTCAGGCTCTGGGCTGCAGCGTGGTCCAGCCCTGGCCACTGTAACTTCCTGAGAATAAACCAGGGAATGGAAGAGCAGTGTGTGTGTGTGTGTGTGTGTGTGTGTGTGTGTGTGTGTGTGTGTGCGCGCGCTGTAATTCTGCCTTTCAAATAAATGAATAAATCTAAAAAAAGGGGGGGGGGCGGGGGCCAGCAATAGAGGCCAGCACAGATGGTTAACATGATTTGGAAAAGCACAACTTTGTGGAAAAAAATCTACTGATAAATAAGGTAATTATGCAGCGTCTTGCCAGAAATTGCAGTATTGCTGCAGCTTTCTGAATTTTGATTTTTAATGAGATTAATTTTATTCCAATGAAGTGGTCACATTATGATTTGGGGGGTTTAGTCCTGACGTGATTTTGGGTCGTTGTTGCCTTCTGTCTTCAACTTGCCTTCAGTTTGTGCTGACTTTTCGTTTCTTTAAGGCACATGACACAGGGTGTTGTCGTAGGGCAGCGCGCTGCCTGAGTTTGTGCTTCTGCCTGGGCAAGCCAGTCACCTGCTCACTCCGCTCGGAGATGGGAGAGGGCTCGGCTCGCACATGGGGGGCCCCCACACCTTGTCATGATTTCATTCTCTCTTCTCAGAAAAAAAAAAAAAAGAAAAAAAAAAAAAACCCTTTTCCCAATCAGCAGTAATCTCTCCAAAGGTCTTTTAATTTCAAAAGTCATAAGTGTTAATTAGCTATTATTAAGTGCCCTCTGTATAAATTAACATGATTGATGAAAAAATTAAGGCTAATGAAAAATGTAGCAATGCCTGTATTTTTAAGTGACTACATTAAAAGATGGTGGTCCCTCTGGAGAAAAGCTGGGCTTCTCCATCTCTTGACTTTATGATTATCTCTTGCTATCTTTTCTCCACTTTTTTCTTTCTTTTTTTGGCACTTGAGACAAAAAAAAAAAAAACTGTTGGATCTTTGACTTTAATTTAGTAGATGTACAGGGTTGTTTTAATTTTTAACTTCCGACACTAAATTTCACACCTTTAGTCAATAGTATCCCATGGGGTAAAAAGCCCCGGATTTTTAACACCACAGGTAGAAGGAAAGGTCCTCTCTATTTAGAAAAGATCAAAGACGTGTGCTTTCCGTCATGGAACTGGGAGACAGCGGAAGACGTTCTGTCCGGCCCCGTGCTGTGAGTGGGACCAGCAGGACCAATGAGTCATTCCCTTCTCTCTTTCTAGTTCTCTTCCTCATTCTTTTGAGTATTTGGGACATAGTTCAAAATTAACAAAAGTTTTCTGCAAAAATTAAAACAGGACCTACAAACCTCTCCCTTTTATTGAAAGTTAAATAATGTAAGTTCTACACTGACAATTACTAGGGTTTTTTTTTTTAACTAAAACATGTAAAATCGTAACCAGGATGATCATTGTATAATTGAGTATTGAGGGAAAATGAGAGATCCCTGTGACCCAACGCAAAACAGATACCGGCTTAGGAATTTTCAAGGCTCAAAGATACTGAAAAATCATAAAATAAGCTTGGCAAAATGAGCCAAGAAAAAGAAATGGCCTCTTAAAGACACAAAAAGTGTGTTTCATATGAGGCAGAACATACATTTTCATCATCTAGGGGTTATTTGAAAGGAAGGTGTGATACATACTCAGGATTTAAGAACCTCTCAACGATTGCATCTTTCTGTTGAACCAAAGGTTACCCTAAGAGGACAAAAACCCCTGCCTGTTGTCTTTTAAAAAAAAAAGTTAGAGAAGTGGCTATTTTGCATTTATTTTATATGAGACTAAAGAAGATTGCAGATTTCTGAATATTTTTTAAAAAGCAACGGATGCTCCAATCTAGGTGTACAGATTCCCTGGTGTGAATTCCAAACATCCTCACTAGGTTCAGGACGTCTTCCACCACACAGGGAAGAAGCAGGTCAGCACACCTGCCTCCCAGGTCCACTGGCACGGGCTGTCTCCTTTCCACCTTCTTTTTGTTTTCTCTGTTTTTGCCTAAGTCCATGATGGCGACTTGGGCCAGCCTGCACACAGCCCAGTGTCTGATCCTTGAGCTGATGTGACGCTGACCAAGCTGTAGTGCAGGTCATTCTGAGCCTCAGCTTTATGTGTCTCACACCTCTTGTCCCAAAGTGCCCTGACTCCCACAGACGCTAGGGGAGTGGCAGCCTTAATTAGCCCTCTGCGTTTTCCATGGGAGAAGGTTCTGCAGCTGAGAGCAGGGCATTCAGGAGACAGATGAGCACACCGCTTGTAGGGACAAAAGAGGGGAAAGAAAGAAGGTGGTAGGAAAAAGGAATGGGTTCAAAATCACGGCAGGAGTTCTTGGCTGGTATGGTCATTTGTGATGATGTAACGGCATTTGGTGGAGGGGCACGTGGTGCTTGGTGTCAGCCCTTTCTGCCAAGTGAGGAATTTAACTCCCTTTTAAATTAGCAAGGAATAAAAGAACACATTTAATGAGTGTTGGAAAACCAAAGCAAACAGTGCTACTTCTGATTTTATGTGGTTTACAGAGATCCACAGTTGCGCAGCATTAGGAAAGCACACAGAGCAGGCTCGACGTAGGATGTGCTAAATGTCTCCCTCACCCACACAAATCTCTTTCAAAATAGAAGCACTAAAAATGTATTTTATGGAAAGATTTAGCAAGGGTCACAATACCACTTTCAAAGAAGAATAGCTTCGCTGCGTTGCGCCTTAGCATTTGAACTAAAAAAACAAAACAAAACAAAACAAAACAAAAAACAACTCATTGGTGCTCCCAAGGGTTTTCTGTAATGTGTCCTCCCACAGGGAATCACAATTAAGTGATTAATGACTTTTCTCGACTGTTGCCATGAAAAACATAGAAGAAAATCTTTAAAGATAGCACAGCACAGTTCTGCCAAATCCCAGTTGGGTATAATGGAAGAGGAAACCTTGGGGGAAAAAACTTGGATGTTTAAAAACATGGCCTTCTCTTACGGTTCGTGTGTGTGTGTGTGTAGATAGGAACTCCAGGTAACCTAGGAAAATGTTTAGCCTAAAAATAAGACTCAAGATGCAGAATAGAAATGAAAGATACTTTCTTTTAAGTTTCCTATTGTTATACTGCAGCCAACCCAAACAAACCGGTAATAGTCAACTATTCGTAAATTCAACCAACCAAGCATGAAAAATTCTAGGGAAAAAAAATTGGTCTGTTCTGAACATATATGCAGTTTTTTTGTTACCATCATTCCCGCAACGATATAACAACTATTTAAATAGCATTTCCAGCGTATGAAATATTGCAAGTCACCTAGAGCAGATTTAAAGTGTGTGGGAGGGTGGGGTATAGGAGTTCTATGCAGATTTTATGTAAAATACAGCCTCCAGGGACCTCAGTGCACTTGCCATGCCAGGAGCCCAGAGATTTGGCACTTTGCAATAACGGTTAAGAAAAGAAATGTCAGGTGCCTTCTTGCGTTATGTTTGTGCACACCCACCTCTTCCTTCCGGCCAGCTCAGAGGATCTATACCCTGGAGTTGTGGGGTCAGATTGGTGGGATCATGATTGCTACAGAAAAGGATCTGCATACAATCGTTCCCAAATCAGAATCCCTGGTACCCACAGAAGAAACAAATTCTGTGTGCACTGCTTCCATCACCCTGCTGAATCAAGATTATCCAGGGAACCCAGGAAAGTGGGTCTGAATGAACGCTCCGGGCATCACTGATATCGCAAGCCAGGGACCTGCTGCTGTGGAATCCGAAAAGAGCAACAAACACAGTCAGCACTTGGACAGGATGTTTGCAAGGTTAGGGTAACAGCAGGCAAAGGGTTTTTTAAACCTCTGCAGCTCTCATGAGCTACTACCAAGACTGAGGCAAATTGAATACATCATCGACTTTTTTCTCGGGAAAGTTAAAAGATAATCCCACCTTGCCACACCCAGATACAGTCGGTTGAGAAAACCAGGCTAGCCCCGGACACAGCAGATGCTCAGAAGAGTCCGCTGCACCTGTCAGGCCAGGAGCAACGAAGTCTGAGTCCATCAAGAAGGGACCAGCTCCTAATCCTGACCTCACCCTTAGCAAGCGGCACCCGGCCCTGGGTCCCATATGTGGTTGGTTCAGCGTGTCACCGACAGTCACACCTAATCACATGCAGGCTAAATGAACAATGAGAAGAAATTATTCAGAAAGAGATTATACAAAGCAACTGTTAAAAAATAATCCAGTTGTGCTGCTGCCACATTCCTGGGATCACAGCCAGGCATGTGGTTATGGTGTGGGTCTGCCTGTCCCTGGAGATGCAGTGCCGAAGGCTGTCACAGAGCTCCTGTAACCAAGCAGCGGGGGATCTCATCCACAAGTCCAGCTAGACGCCTGGTGCCTTCTCATAAACTGTCCTTGTATCTCAAGTGCAGAGGACTGCTTCCCAACGCTGGGACAGGCTGAGGTGACCCCACTGTGCCTCCCCACCGCGAGTGTGGGTGGCAGATGAAGCACTTTCTTCTTCTCAGAGAGCCAGAAGCCAGGGGAACAGCCCAAGAGTGCCAAATGTCCATTCATCTGGGTCTGCTCGTCTTCCTATTCAAGGTTGCAGGAAGGGCTCAAGAGCACTTGGAGTACTCACAGCACACAGAGAGGCTGATAGGAGATGCCACAGCCAAGATATTCCTTGGAAGAATCCTAGCTGATGTGTACTGTAAGGGAGATGACAGAGTGGGCCTTTAGCCTTCCAATTAATGGATTAGTTAAAGCCAAGGTTTTTGGAGCAGTGAGTTAAATGCCACTTGGAACATGTTCATTCCATACCAAACTGACTGGGTTCAAGTTCTGGCTCCTGAAAACAGATTCTTACTAAGGCGTACCCCGGGAGGTAGGTCAAATAGTCAGGTTCTGGCCACTCCCATGGGAGACCCACATTGAATTCCAGAACTCTGTGCTGGCCACTGTAGGCCTGCAGGGAGCCAATCAGCAGATAGAAGCTTTCTCTCTCCCCCTCTCAACTAACTAACTAATTAAACAAGTACATTTTTAACCTATTGGAAATTGAATACAAGTATGAATTTCATGGTGTGCAAAAACTTTCACAAGGTATGCATTTATGAACAAATCTATGCATGGATTTTTATTTTTGCACCAAAATAAACTCAAACATTTAATTTCATTTTTCCAACAACTTATTGGTGTAGCCTCATATTTTCTAGATAGGCCCAAGGGAGAAAACCTTTTAGTGACAATGGGTTCATTTTGATCTTGCAAATGCTTTCATGTTCACAACACAAAGCAAATAAACATGGCACTCAAGAGCAGGTTGCGTTCTGTTCTTGCAAGCAAATGAAATTCGTTTTGAATTTGCAGTAGCCACAATGTACTTTGAGCTGGTGCTTGCTATAAACATAGCAAAAAATAGGAACTAACAAACTTTGGTTATATTCTTTCTGAAAGAATAAAATGTTTCTTTTTTTAATATGAGGAAAATGTGATTTGCTTTGGTTGAAGGAAACTACATATGAAATGTGAAATTATTATTAACATCCCAATTAAAATAAGAAATCAAGCCATTTACTTGAGTGTGAAGAACACTTATTATAATAACCTCAAAACTATTTTTAAGAGACACTTTTTGGCCATTACACATCAGGTATTATCTCAACTAAAGAAACAGCTGAATATAACGACTGGGTTATAGTTATTTTCACTTTTTGGGTTTTTTTTTAAAGATTTATTTTGTTTTATTGGAAAATCAGATTCACAGAGAGAAGGAGAGACAGAGAAAGATCTTCTGTTTGCTGACTCACTCCTCAAGTGGCCTCGACACCCGGAGCTCAGCTGACCCAAAGCCAGGTGCCAGGAGCCTCCTCCAGGTCAGAGGAGTTCACAGGAGTGAACAGGTGAATGGATGATCTTGCTCTCTGTTTCCCCCTCTCCTTCTCACTCTATAACTCTTTCAAATAAATAAATGCATAAGTAAATCTATTTAAAAAAACTAAATAAATAAAAGCCAGAAATTCTACTGACATTTCTTGTTGTCACTCCTTTCACAGAATACGTTCATTCCAATCTCAGGCAAAGGAAAATGTGTGACAATTTGAATGGCTCAGAAAATGTTACTTTATTTTGCTTTACTAGCCAAGGAACCGAATTGTGGAAATCTTAATTACAACATAATTAGCATTTCTGCTGAAATAAGATCAAGAAAAATAAATAAAATAAATATTAATAATTTATCGAACTATGAATTTTTTAAAATGTTATGTCATCCAAACACCTTCAACCCATTAAGAACCCTCAAGACATGTATGAGGTTTGCTCTCCCTCAGACATATAAAAGCCTTAATTTTGAGCATATTTTAAAATTTCATTCTTACAAAGAGTATGCTTGTCAAAGCATATAGCATACCTCAAAGTGTGCTAGCTTGTTTTATAACTTTCAAATCTTCAAATATCCTGGTAG
Source organism: Ochotona princeps (assembly GCF_030435755.1). Taxonomy (NCBI): domain Eukaryota; kingdom Metazoa; phylum Chordata; class Mammalia; order Lagomorpha; family Ochotonidae; genus Ochotona; species Ochotona princeps. The sequence continues at coordinate 160,794,967 of NC_080832.1, forward strand.
TGGTGCTAGGATAGGCAATTAGTTCAGGGTCACAAACTTGGAAGCTAGTTGTCCACCACCACCTAAGTGTTCCCTCCTGCCCACTTGTGATGTACTCGTCATCACCTGGAACCCGAGAGGGGACAGTATTGCATTGTTGTGTAACCACTCCTCTCACAAGCTCCCATAAGGAGGGGCTCACTCATGATAAGGAGAGGCTTACTCTCTTGGTCAAGTGCTTCCATTGCTCTTGCACTCTGACTCTTGGCCTCCCCAGTAACTGCTTACTCTTTGGCTTCCCACGGGCAGACTCTGAGGACAGGTTTCCACTGACCATGACCCCCGCGTGTCTATATTCCTCACCCTCTGTTCACTGCTTGGCGGGACAATAAAGATAGCAATGCTAAGATGCTTTGTATTTCTAATTTGTGTACTATCAGGAGTTCCAGGAGAGGTGAGGCTTAGCAGTAATGGAACGTGGGCAGAGAAGCCAGGGAAAGGCGAATGGCTGCAGCTTTTTAAGTGTGCCCAGGTAGTTCACTGTGTGTCTCTTAGGATAACTTATCTTGTTGGGGAAGCTGGGACATAGGTCTTTCAGTTTAATGGATGGATTTCAGGGTAATGACCATTTGTTCCTCTTGGGATTTTGATTGACCAGATTGTTATACGGACTTGTGATTTGCTATTTTTAGTGGGCCCTGTTATCACCGAGCTTGGTTAATAAAGACTCTTTAATAAACTTTAGACTTGTCTGGCATCATCTTGCTTGCACCCCAACAACAAGTGTTGCCCTGGGCCTTATTGTGAGGAGTCAGATGCGGTAGCAGGCAGTTAGGGTCCCTGGCTCCCACCTTTTAAGGTATGAAATTGTGCTTCTTCCAAGAGCATATTCTCCCCTTGAAGGAGAATCAAAGGGCAGAATCAACATATTAATTCTCTCTTAGCATTATCAGAATGGGAGGAGGAAGCCACCAGTCCCACCCTTGATGTTCTTTGGTTCTGGATGAGGTGCTACATTGCTGACCATTGTGAATGAGCTTTTCTCTCTCTCTCTCTCCCCCGCCCCATTTGAGTGATTCCCCTGAGATGGTGTATAAGAGATACTACTTCCCAAGTTCACTGGTCTTTCCTCCCTTGGAGCCCCCTCCTGGCACTAGGGCAGCAGCCTTCTTTCTCTCTTTCGTAAATATGTTTTGCTTTGCAAACTGGAGTCATCCACAGAAAATTCTTCTTTTATATGAGACAAGAAACAAAGTTGCTGCCATGTTTCATATCGAATTCTCCACAACACTATGAAGGCCAGTGTCGATCTGGCCAGGCCTTATCCAAGTCTGAGAAACAGACCATGAGATCGAGGGCTGTAAAGGTGATGGGTATATACCACAGAATGGTCAACAACAGGGCCACACCCAGCATCCCTCAACAGAGACCAGCCAGAAAGCCCCAAGAACCTTTTCCTACAAAGCTAAGTTGCCATGGGAGCCTTCCTCCAATCACATTCCCAACACGGCATTTAGAAAAGCAGCAGAGGGAATTCAGAGATGAAGCAGCCTTCTAAAAACCTGCATGCAACCTTCCAAACAAATGTTGGGGTGACTGCAGCCAACTGAGACTTAAATGTGTCTCCTACCAGTACCATTCTTGCCAAGTGCTGAGAAGGAGGGTCGGGTCAGTGATGGGGAACTGGGGTGGACATTCTGCATAGTGGCTAAGGTGTCGCTTGGGGGAAGTGCATCCTGGATTGGAGTGCCCATGTTTGAGTCCCAACTTTACCTCCAGTTCCAGCCTCTTGCTAATGCATGCCTCAGGAAGCCACAGGTGATGGTCCAAGCAACCAGCTTCCTGACCATCCATAAGGGAGACAAATTAAGTTTTCCTGACATCCCAGCCCAGCTTCAGCTGTTGGGGATATCTGGGGAGTAAGCCAACAACTGGCTGGAGATTGAGACAGAGAAAGGGCACACGCACAAGAGAGAAACAGCGGTATTAAAATACAAATCGTTGAAGAAAAAAAGGAGTTAAGTTTCCTCTAGGCATCCACATGAGAGTGAAAGTAAATAAACCAATTGAAAATATAGACCGAGGCAGCAGGTGCCTGCAGGCAGGAAACAGCCAGCATGTACTGCTGGTAACGACAGGAAAAATGCTACAGCTGCACTGTCCTCAGCCTTCTGTCATCTGGCCCCGTTAGAGAACCTGCCCTGTTTTAGCTCTCAGACACGTGTCTTACCTCGGCTCAGACAGCTACGCTAGCTTGTAACTCCATGACTGGTGGTACCTGACCCAGAGAATGGTCCCTTACTTTTGCACAGCTTGGTTTGGCTCTTGTACCTTCCTAGACCATAACCAGAAGCGAGCAAAGCCTTGTTAGAGCAGCTAATTCCTTTTGTTTTTGTTCTTGCTCCTCCAGGCTTATTTCTCTCTCTCAGTTAACAGTGGGTGGAGAAGCAGAAGGGCTTTTCCCGATAGTTCTGCAAAGTGTATACATCTCTCTTCCCTCTCCTGTTGAATGTGTCAGTTTAGCAAGATAACTAAAAAGTGACTCATTGGATTAAAAAAAGACGGTGAGAGATTTTTGCATTTTGGTATTTTGACATAAAATGTATAACCAAAACACCATTTTTAGCATGATAGGAGATTCCTGAAGATTGGAAATGTTTTAAGAAAGTGACGATGATTGAGTCTACGAGATGGATAGAAAACCCTCTGATTCACCAGACATAAGTAATCTCAATCTTCCCCAAATTAGTAAAAAAGAAAAGAAAAAAGAAAGAAAGAAAGAAAAGAAAAGAAAAAAAAAAAAAACCTTCATTGCTCACGGCCAAACAAATGCCTCTGTAAGCAATCACAAATAGAATTCTAGACCTAATTGGTTCATTCCAAGGGCTTCACATACAATAAGCAAACGTGTTGACAGAATAACGCTCTCATCTTTTGCTTTTCTTTCTTTCCTTTGCAGTCTGGAAATGTTTAGAAATTCTAGTTGGGGCAATAAACAGACAAACAACGAAAAGCAGTCATCTTCATTTCTAGTACTAAAAATTTAAACCCTGAACTTTAAACACAAAAGAAATCAAAGTGAGTAAAAACAGACCATGTAGCCAGGCTGATTAATAAACAGCTTAGTGTATAATGAGGAAGGAATTGCATGAATCAAGCTGCCAAGACAGTCTAGAGTGTGTGTTCTTTCAATTATAAAATGGGCTCTTAAAGCAACAACATATGTGATCATTAAAAAGCTTCTTATTATGAAAATGGCATCCAAATGGCTTTCAGCAAGGGCTTTTTAAAAAACTTAGAACATCAACAATGTTAAACATCAACAATGCTAAATGATGATGTGGGAAGGGCTTACAACTTGGATGCAGGAATCATGTCTATTTGGTTTGCTTTCAGATTTCTTTTAGAAATAAATTTCATGAAATTGTAACTATGTAGAGGAGCTAGAATTAGGGAAGATGATTTGGAAGAAGAAAAAAAAACTGGGAATTATAGTGTGCTAAGGGTACATATGAAAAAAACCTTCACTGGAGACTCCGAAGAGATTCTAATTAAGCCTTTGCAAATTACAATTTCTCTGGAGGAGTCAAGAAGCAAGGAATAATTGATGTGATTTTTTTTTATAAATGGCTTTAAAAGGAAAAAAGAAGAAGAAAAAGCTGGGAGTAAATATAAACCAGGACTTGCATCTGGAAATAGAACAATGGAAGAAGAGCCAAAATAGGAAAATGCGGTCAAGAAAACAGAGAGCTCGCTAGACATGTCCATGGCAGAAAAGAGCTCGGTTTGTAACAAAGGCAGGAGCTGAGCAGAAAGAGAGAAAAGCAGCTGCCTGTGCCTGGATGGGATGTTCGTGCTGAAATCTAACCCCCAGGGAAGGCCAGGAGGGGAGGTCTTTGGGAGGTAAGGAATTCAGGAGAGTGTGTTCTCACGTAGCAGATGAATGCCCCTAGATCCTGGAACTGTGTGGATGGCAGGTAGGTGCAGTCCATGGGCCAGGAAGCGGCCCTTATGAGACACCTGCCTGTTGCTCCTTTCATCTTGGGCCAGTCCTTAGAACCATGAGCAGCAATTCCCTTCTTTATAAGCCAGGTGAGCCGAGGCATTTGGTTCTTACAGCCGAAATGCACTAAGACACTCTGCTGATGTTTGCAATGGGATGTTTTCATAGTGGCAGTGTTACTTGTTTTGTTTGATTACTTCTTAATTTTAATGGATTTTCCTAAACACACTTCTATATAAATGAAAACTTGGGAACTAACTTAAAGATCTTCAATAAGTGACATCAAGGACACCAACTGATTATAACTAAGAGGGGAATTTTAAAAAGGAATTATTTCCAGCCCCCTCCTTGGCACATCCATTTATGCCACGGATCAGAATATATATATTACCCTGAGTAGTACAGCTACATCCCTCATTGATCCATGCTTGACTTGCTTAAAAGCTCACCTCCTCCATGGCCCCACACAGGCACCCACGCATGAATAAAGGAAGCAAATGTCACCTCCATGTGCAGACTTCTAGAATGTAGACTATCCCCCTGGATGGACACTTAGCTGTCTTACTGCTTGGATTGTGAAATGTAAGAATCAAAGCACCATTTCTCAGTTTCAAGTTTTTGAAAATATCAGCACGCAACCTCTTCAAGAATCACGTCTCAGCTGTTGTCTGTCAATTACATGCTTGTGACATCTTTCACCAATGGTAGGCAGACATGTAAGCGGCGAAAGATGGACCCAGCAGGCTAAGCCTTTGTTTGCAACTGGGCCACCCTACACAGGCACTGGTTCAAGTCCTGGTTACTCTGCTTCAGTCCAGCTCTCTACTAATGCACCTGGGCAAGCAATGCAAGTGACCTGTGTACTTGAGCACCTGCCACACACGAGTGAGGCTCAGAAGAAGCTTCTGACTCCTGCCTTTGGTCTGGCTTGGCCCTGGAAGTTACAGCCATCTGATGGGTGGATCAGCATATAGGAGCTCACTTGTTCTCTTCTCTCTCTCTCTCTCTCTCTCTCTCTCTCTCTCTCTCTCCCTGCCTCTCAGGGTAACTTTGCTTTTCAAGTAAATAAATCAAGTTTTAAAAAGTAATGAAAAGAGAAAAAAGGCATTGTGAGGACACCCTAAGAGCTACCAAAAGAGACTAGAAAGAAAACACTGAAAAATGACCAAAAATAACAACAAAACTTCTTCGAACTGGGCAGGGATAATAAAGTAGTTCCATGATTCCCTAAATCTGACTCCTTAAGGAACTAGAACTGGTCCCCCAACCATTCCCAAAGCTGTTGTTTCCCACTGAGAGAGAAACACTTTCAAAAGTTATCAAAGTGGAATTTAAGTATAGGTTTATTTTAACAACAACAAAATGTTGATATTCTTTTTTTTCAAAGTGCACACTTATGTGCTTTTTGAAAGCCTCCCCACCCCGTGTATACAATCTCTCGCATGTGGGTGGTTGCTGTAGAAAGTAGCTGGTGCACCCACAGCAACTGGGGGCTTGGGTGCAGGCACATCGTGTGTCAGGCAATGAAAAGAGAGCTTAAACTCCACCAGGGAAGAACAACAAATTAAAATCCACTTCCACATACACACGGAGAAGAAATGCAAAGAGAAAAATGTCCTAATCATTCATGTGGGATTACTACCCTCATATTCACTAGGTATGACATAGAAAACTGAATGAGGTCAAGACATTTATTCTTGAGGATCTACTCTTTGGTAGGAGAGTAATACAACATGCCGAGCTATTCTGAGAGGCACCAGAGATAAAACTTAATTATAAAACCAAGAACTGTCCTAATGAGGGTGAGACAGTGGACTTGCTCACTGGAGGGGAGCCGTGCATAGGGTGTGGTAGAACCATTTCAGGAAGCCAAGATTTTGGCAAGGAACGAGTTCAGGCTATAAACAGATTAATAGGAAGTTCAGAGAAAAAGAAGTGACCTTGAACTATGAGGAAAAAATGCCTCAACTTCACATGGAAGTTAAGATGCATATGAAAACATGACCAATTTTAATGACCTGATGGGCTGTAGAGGCTCAAAGCAGGGATGGCTGACACTGTAGCTCCAACGTCGGAAGAGCGACACGGCTCCACCCTCGTGGAAGGCGGCTGACATAGTGCTGTGCGGCACGGGTGGTGCAGTGGTAAGCAGAGCTGCCCTCCAGAGGGCCCTGTGTCCCCACCACTGCACGCTGTCTTAGCTCCCACAAACACTGCCATTCCGCACAGTATGTAATCTCTTTGGATCAACCTGTTTTTATGCAGCATAGTTCTGGGTAAAGTCATTGTGTGTATCTGACACTCTGTTCTTCTGTTTCTTTGATTGCTGAGTAGCATCCTGTGGAATGAATGTATATACCATACATGGTTTAACAGTCCATCCACTGACCCATGATTTGTTTTCAGTTTGGGAATATTCTGAATGAAGATGCTATAAACAATTATGTTCTAGGAGTTCTGTGTGTCTCTGTGAAGCTACTCACCAGGATAAATGCCCATGTGGTAGGCCAAGAAATGCATGTTTAATTTAGTTTTTTTTTTTTAAGATTTATTTCTTTTTATCGGAAAGGCAGATTTACAGAGAGGAAAATCTTCTGTCTGCTGGCTCACTCCCCAAGTGGCTGCAACAGCCCGAGATGAGCCAATCCAAAGCCAGCAGCCAGGAGCTTCTTCCCAGGCTCCAAAACAAGTACAGGGTCCCAAGGCTTTGTTTGGGCCTCCCTGGACTGCTTTCCTAGACCACAAGCAGGGAGTTGGGTGAGAAGTGGAGCAGCCAGAACATGAACCTCCACCCGTGTGGGATCCTGGCATTTAGCCACTAGGCCATCACACGTACTGAATATTTAGGTTTCTAAAAATACTGCTAGGAACTTTCCCAAAGAGTCGGTATCTTTATATTCTTCCCACAAACGTTTCAGGAGCCCAGTGTCTCCACACCCTCACCAGTTCAAGGAGTTATTCGAATATCGAACCGTGGACCAGGCGCCATTTCCTCTTGCTCACAGCTCACGAAATTCCCACTGGTCTAGCCATCTTCCAATCAGATGTAACCCGGCATTCCACCTGAGAACCCCATCCCTAATCTTCCAGCCCCTTCCCCAACCCCGCCCACTCACCAATCATCCCTAGGCATTCACCTGTAGTCGCCAATGCTCTGGGGCCTGCCCTCAATCCCTCCCAATCCCGCCCCCACACCTTGCTGGCCTACCTGAACAGAAGGGGTCCCAGGTGCTTCCTTCCCCCCTTTTTCCTGATATCCACCACCTCTACCTCGTTCCTGCCCCGCTGGAATAAACCTCCAAAGATACCTCGTTGGGTCTGGTGTTTTCAACTCACGGTAAAGAACCAGGTTGCGGGAATTAGCTGTGCGTAATGATAGCGTAATAACGTATGAACTAGAACTCTAACCTTTGTAACATAACTAACAACCAGCATTTGCTGTAAAGCATGAAGACAGGTATAGAATGAGTTAATGGCTCGTAACAGAGACTCACTTGCCATTGGTCTGTCCTCGGCTGAAACAGCTCTTGTTCTGCTCAGGTGCACATCAGATTATTTGACGATATTGAGCTCTGAAGTTTCTTTGTGATGTCAAGATTTAGTGCTTTGTCCAACACGTGCTTTGCCAGTTTTCTCCTAGTCTGAAGCTTGTCTTAAAACATTTAATTTTGAGAAATTCTAATTTATCTTTTCTTAGCCCAGAGGGGCGGGGGGTGGGCAGGAGAGGGGGCAGGGGGCAGACAGAAAGCCCCTTGGTGGCACCAAAAGTTCCCACCGAGAATAGCCACCCGGGACTCATTTAAATGGAGCCACCCAAACACAAGACAACACGTACCTTTACCTCAAGCTTTCTCATCACCGCTACTTAGGCTCGGGGTGCCTGTCTGGGCACTACTGCAGAGGCTCACTCCCTTGGGGGCCAGTGAACCTCTCCTGGGAGCAGACCCCAACAAAGCCTGGTTTTATCATCATTCTGGTCTTGGTGCCCTTTTTATCTAACATTCAGTTCTTGGACCGGGAAAGGGGCCCGAGGGCTCCCCTGATTGGATTGAGCCCCGCTTCCTCTTCTTGGCTCTGGACTGCTGATCTCCGTGGCTCTTGCCTGCCGCAGGATGATAGGTGTCAGGTAAGCCCTCCGCACAGCTCCTCCAGTCCCAAACGCCCTCCCCACCCTCCTCTGGACTGTCCAAACCATGCACACGTCGGTCCTCCGATTCCTGAGCCCTCACTGAAACTGGAGACGTCCCCTCGCTGACCTGCACCCTCCTCCAGTCCAGGGCCCTCAGTGAGAAGGGAACTGTTGCCCACTGACCTGCCCTGCAACCAGGAACCAGGTTCCCTCGCAGTCCAAACTCCCCAGGCAGGGATGCCTTCCTGGCATTCCCACTAGTCGGGAGTTACTTTGTAGGGACAGGATGGGTCACAATACCTCCTAGACAATGGCTCCAAAAATTGCCAGCGGAAGGCACTTTTGACTTTAATATCCTCACAGATTTGTGCAATTTCTCTTGCCACAATGGCAACAACGGCAAGCCTTAGACAAGAACTTCACAATCTGAAGTTCTCTATGTCCAGGCCTTTGGGAATCTGCCCAGTGTGGTTGTCATCTAACATCTTCCTTCCTTTGTAGAGCATACGTTTGGTCTGACAACTTTGTTTTATTTTGGATTATAAAGACTTTCTCCCATAATTTTTCTAAAAGTCTTATGACTTAACACTTTTATATATAAGTCACAGATCACACAATTGATCAATTTATTGCTTTGTCTTTATATACTGGGAAGGCAGTGGGAAAATGGGAGAAAACAGTAATCAAGACACACACACACACACACACACACACACACACACACACACAGACAGATGTCTTCTTCCTCTGGTTCACTGCTCAAGTGGCTACATAGCCAGGGTTGTTCCAGGCCGGAGCAGGGTCCCAGCACTTCTTCAAAGTCTCCCCTGTGGTTGGCAGTGGCCCGAATATTTGTGTCACCCTCTGCTCCCTCCCCAGGCATGTTAGCAGATTCGTATGAGGAAGAGCCAGGACTCCCAGCACTGTCACAGGGTGGAATTACTGGTGGTGTAGGCAGCAGCATGACCCGCCACCACATGATGTCCAACCAACCCTCACCCATTCTGCTTTGTGTTTGCACCAGTGGGGACAGTCATCCAAGCCTGGCTCTTCCCTGACCTGGCTCACATGAGGCCCATAGGTGTTGTAACGCTGCCTGGTCTGGTCTGCCCCCACCCCAACTCATGCTCTCCAGTGGGAGTGGTGTTCTAGCAGGGGAGCCCCCCACACTCCCCTCCTAGCTTTACCCCTCCCTCCCTGGTTCCTACTAGCGCTGCGTCCCAGCCTGGCATGGCCCACCTCACCTCGGCGTTTGCTAGTGGGTGCTGTAGCCTGGCCCGGCCCACCCCCAATTCCAGCTGGTGAGGGTTACAGTCTATCCCAGCCTAGTGAGCACCCTATCCCAGCTGTACTGTGTATTGGTATGTGTTGTGACCATACCTGGCCCGACCCACCTTGTTCTGGTGCTTGGATTCGTCAGTGGCTGACATGACCTACTTCAGCCTGGTCCACCCCTGGCCTGTGCCAAATGTATGCTGGTGGGTACCTTTCCCTGGCCTGGTCTGGGCTGTTCCTTATCATGCTTCTTGTGCTTACCTGCGGGGACTGTGTCCTGCCAGAGGAGTTGCCCAGGTTCCATCAGAACCCCTCCCAATGCCAGATTTCGCACGTATCAGTAGGTCCACGAGCCAGCCCTACTTGGTCCACCTCCTGTCCTGGCAGGAACAGTGTAGCCAGGATTTGAATCGGCACTCTGATGTGGGTCCTGTATGGGATGCAGACTTTTATTGTTTTTCTTTAAGGCATTTATTTGAAAGATATAGTTACATGGGGGTTAGGGAGGGACAGGATTTTCCATCTGCTGGTTTACTTCCCAGAGGACCACAATGCCAGGGACTGAGCCAGGCCAGAGTGGTCTCTACCCCACACGGGTGGCAGGGCCCCAAGCACTTGCGCTATCATCTACTTCTTTCAAAGATGTATTAGCAGGGCACTGGCTCAAAAACAGAACATCTAGAACCCAAATCAGCATGCGTGTGGGATGCTAGAGTGTCAGGGCCATTCTCCTTCAAAACCCAGTTAAGGACCACTTTGGTCAGCTCTGACGGCACAAACAGCAATCCCAAAAACACAGTGCTCCAAATCTAGCAATGCCTCCCACATATCCTAAACATCCAGCATGCATCCTTTCTCAATACTTCTTTGTGTTTAACAAAAAAGCTAGACCGTGGCTCTCGCTAGTGTGTGAAGATTCCAGAGTCACGTTGGTCCTTCTTTTTTTTTTTTTTTTCCAGCAGTTCCCGACATTTTGTGATGTTTCAATAAATTACTCCCCATTCATTTTACATCAGCCACCAAAGACCACAGTGTAAACCAGAGCCTCAGCAAGACATCCCAAGAAAGGACAAACTGGGAATAAATCATGAACTTGCTGTCGACAGACATTGGAAGCACAAAGTTTTATTTTCTCTTTAATCTGTTGCTATAAAGCATAAGCCATCATGGGCAACAGAGTGAGTCTGACAGTTTTGTGGTGACTCACGTTTCCCATCATAGACACTGCTCCTGTCTGTCCTGAAGCAAAGATAAATTTTCCTTTTTAAGCTTTTGATGATAAAAATCTCATCTGAAGCCTCATAAATGATCCTTTATTATCTATATTAATAATGAATAAATGTCTTTTGAGTACCCCTGATCTTTTGCATTAATAGCACCAGATGTATTATAGATAACCTTTTCATTGAACAGCACAAACTCTAAAACAATATTAAACACGAAAGGACTGAGTTCACCGAAGTCATGAAGGTCAGAATTATAGACGTCTCCTTCAGTCCTGGGTGGCCGTTAGCTGACACCAACATGCGTTATGATTTATTTTTAATGAGAGAGGGGGAGAGAGAGAGAGAGAGAGAGCAAAGCAAGTCTGCCCTGGAAACTGAATTCATGCACTTTTCATTGTCTACAGTCTGTTAATTTTCACACTTTCCATATTGGTTCCTCATCTCTTTTCTAGGGTTTGCTGGAGAACTACCTGGAGGACCTATAACTTTCTTCTTCGTTTCTCATCTGTGTTTTAAGTAAAATTAATCTGCTTCCTGCATTTCTAGTTGGAATAACTTCATTTGGAAATAGTCTAGTGCATATTACCAAAAAATGAAAGCATGATTAATGAAAACATCAGCCTGTCCTTCTTCAAACGTCCTCATCAGCTTTGTTAACCAGATGTCTATTACTAAGGCCACTTCTACTTCATCATGGACTCACAGAGATGGAGGAAGAGCCCAGACCAAGGCAGGCTCAGCCAAGCCCCCAAGCTCTCCAGGGCATAGCCCACACAGGAACCCACTTACCCAGTCAAGGAGAGAAGCAATGGATAGAAGAACTCCGTCTCTTCTTCTCTCTGTAGCTCTTTTTCAAAAAAGTAAATCTTTAATAAGCAAACAATAAACTCTATGGGTTGGGCTTTGGGATATAAAACCAAATTGTCCTAAGTATTTATTTAAATTATTCAGTAGAAGAGAAAAGGGAACTCAGCAAGCAACAGGTGAAAGCTCCCAAATCCCTTATTATGTACGGGTGCCTATTTAGGGTGGATCAGTTTAGCGTCATTTCCCAATAACACATGAGGATAAACTAATTACAATGTAAATAAATCTATAAATATGTGTATTTAGAGATCCATGATACTAGTTAAGATCAGACAATCTGGCATCAAGTATGCTCTGGCAAGTTCTTTGTTCAATCATATCTAGGAAATAAGCAATACTTCTCAGCTGAGTGTAAGCTCCAGCAACACTAGGGGGCAGTTCTGGACTCGGTCATTGGGCTCCTATCATTAACACTCTAGGAAGGAAGGCGAATATATGACTGCACGTATAATCACAAGCTGGTAACTGCTACAAGGAAATTCACCTGGGGAATCCACAGATGTCAGCTGGTATTAGGATAGAATACGGGGGTGCTAAAAGTATGGTGGAATCACCTAGGAAAACAGCAGAGCAAGAGCATCAGGAGGGCCAGGATCACCTACAGGGATACGGTGTGGCTGCCGAGGACCAGTTGGGGAGCGGTGTGACTGCCAGCTATGGCTGCCAACTGCCGCAAGGCAACAGGAAGAGACCAAAAGTGTTGCTGGGCTCAGCAGTCAGGGAGGAGGGCAGAAAGGACTGCTGAGTGGGCTACATGGGGATCCCCAACACAGTGAGGAGCTGTTCTGGTGGAAATGAATGTGAAATCTTAAGGGGAGGAGGGAGCAGAAATTAGGGGAAGGGTGTAAGGCTGAGAAAGCTATTTGAGTATTATTATTATTTTTTTAATGAAGAGTCTTGAGGTCATTTTAAATATGGGAGAGAACAATCACAATTGAAAGAAGAGACAACGACTTAAAGCTAAAGTTCATATGGAGAGACAAAAACAGAATAATCAACCAGTTTTGGAACAGAACCAAGCAACAGAACTGACACCTGACTCCAAGGTGTGCTATAACCTGCAGCCGTCAGGATGTTGGCAAGACACTCTTCAGTCAGATCACTGGAATCGAGTTAAGTCCAGCAATACACTTACGTAGCATATTGGCCTTTGACAAAGGTGCAAAAACCATACCACAGAGATCATCTTTTCAATAAAGGGTCCTAAAACAATTTGACATTCACACACAATTAAATTAACCTAAATTAAGACCTTAAACCTTTTCTTTTTAAAAAATATTTATTTATTATTTCTATTTGAAAGTCAGATATACAGAGAGGAGGAGAGACAGAGAGGAAGATCTTGCATGTCTCCTGAGTGGGTCTTCTTTCTTTTGGATCCCACCGAGCTTGTCGTGGTACACTGCTGCTAGAGAACATTGATTTTTAAAAAATATTTATTTATTTTATTGGAAAGAGATTCACAGAGAGAAGAGACAGAGAGTTCTTGCATCTGCTAGTTCACTCTCCAAGTGGTCCCAGTGGCCGGAGCTGTGCTGATCTGAAGCCAGGTACCAGGAGTTTCTTCTAGGTCTCCCACGCAGGTGCAGGGTCCCAAGGCTTTGGGCCATCCTCGACTGCTTTCCCAGGCCACAAGCAGGGAGCTGGATGGAAAGTGGGGCTGCTGGGATTAGAACAGCGCCCATATGGGATCACGGTGTGTGCAAGGTGAGGACTTTAGCTGCTTGGCTGCTGTGCTGGGCCCAGACCCTAAACTTTTCCAAGAAGCGACTAAAAGCATATTGTATATGTAAAGGTAAAATGTAAAAATATAGAACTACTCAAAAATAACACAGGAGAAAATCTAGATGACATGGTGGACATCCCACCAAGCACATGACACATGAAAAAAATAATTGATACCATCAACTTTACATTAAAAATTAAGAATTTGGCTCTGTAAAAGATTGGCTGTAACGAGAACTGGTAGGGAGAACTATTTGCAAAAATATGTGTGATAAAGCCTTATGAATCAAAAAACATAATGTATTATTAGAATTTAATAAGGAAAAAAATAGCCCAATGAAAAAGTAGGCAGAAGCACTGAGAAGGCAAGGAGCTAAAGAAGGAATACAGAGAATAAAGAAATTGCTGCTAGAAATGCAAAGAACGGCATAGCTGCCTGGGACACTGACAGTTTCTTACAAAGCTAAACACACTTTTACCAACAAGATCCAATAGTTACACTCATTGGTACTGACTCAAATGAGTTGAAAATTCATGTCCTCACAAAAACCTGCCCATAGATGTTTTTAGCCAAACTCAAAACCTACCAGGTTGTCTGATAGGTGAGTATGAGCTGTAACACTTCATTTACAGACAAGGGAATATCATTCAGCACTAAAAGCAAGTGCACTCAGGCCATGAAAACACGGAGGAAACTTCCATACATGCTGCTAAGCAAAAGAAGCCGACCAATGGGATTTTAATTATCAAACATTCTGGAAAAGGCAGCGGTTATGGGGTGCAGCCAGCACCCATTGACAGTGGGCAAATGAAATGTGGCTGTGTTCCCTACCCTCTGTCCTGGAGGTGGGTCCCAACAGCAATGGAATGTTAATTCCATCCTCAGCCACTCCCCCCACCACTTAGGTATTTGCAGCTGCCCACCTGTGACTCACCTATCATCTGAGAGGACATGGTATTGCAATGTTGTGTTACCAGTCCCCTCACAAGCCCCTTTAAAAGGCCTGTGAAGCAGGGGTCCTCACTCTGTCTGGCCAGGTGCTTCCATTGCTCTGGCACCTCGACTCTTGGCTGACCCAGGACAGGTAATCCCCTTAGCATGGTCCCTGTGTACTGCTTAGATGGGACAATGGATATAGCAATGCTATTTCTGGTTTGTGTACTATCAGCAGTTCCAGGAGAGGTGAGATCTAGCCGTAGTGTAATGTGGGCAGAGAAGCCAGGGAATGGTGAATGTCTGCAGCTTTGAAAGTGTGTCCAGGTTACTCATTGCATGTCTCTTAGGATAGTTTATATTGTTGGGGAAGCTGGGACACAGGCCTTCAGCTTAACGGATGGACTTAAGGGTAATGACCATTTGTTCCTCTTTGGAATGTGTTTGGTTGGGTTATGGTTGGTTGGTTTGCCATATGGACTTGTGATTTGCTATTGTGCTCTATTATCACCAAGCTTGGTTAATAAAGACTCCTTAATAAACCTTAGACATGTCTGGTGTGATCTTGCTCGCACTCCGTAACAACAACAGAGACAGCGAAAATGTCAGGGTGGACCAGGATGTGGAGAAAGGGGAGATGATTGGACTGTGCACACAGGACTTCCAAAGCAATTAAGCCACTTTGGATGATACCAAAGTGCTGGATGCCTGTCATTATACATCCTGGGAAATATTAACTCTCAAGAGTGAGCTCTGTGTCAAAGTGCGGACTTTGCAAGTGAGTCATGTGGCATTGCAAATGCATGAGCCAAAGCACAGATGCCACTCTAGGGCAGGATGCCAACACTGGGGAATTTGTGTACGTTTGAACACAAGAGGGATAATGGCAAGTCTCTGTGACTTCTACTCAGCTTTGCTAAACATCTTCTAAAAATAAAGTCTAAGGAGAGTAAAATTGAGAGGAGAGGTAAGATCCAGACTAGAGGAAAGGGATACTAGGAAGGCTCTGGGACAGGAGGATGGACCAAACTCAGAGAGAGTGAATTGAAATGGTGGACAGACTTTCCATTTTAACAACAGAAGAGGAGGAGGTGGCGGTGAAGGTGAGGGCAGAGAGTGATTATCATGCAAAATTTTAAGAATGTTCTCCTGGGGCCCAGCACAATGGCTCAATGGCTACATTCTCCCCTAGCAAGCACCAGCATCCCATATGGTTCCTGCTTTGTGTTCTAACTGCTCCCTGTTTCCCCTCGGGCTCCCTGCTTGTGGCCTGGGAAAGCAGTCCAGGACAGCCCGAAGCCTTGGGACCCTGTACCTACGTGGGAGACCTGGAAGATGCTCCTGGCTCCTGGTCTCAGATCAGCTCAGTTCTGACTGTTCTGACCACTTGGAGAGTGAACCAGCAGACAGGAGATCCTTCTTTCTCTTCTCTCTTTCAAATAAAAATAAGTAAATATTTTTTTTTTAACGAGGCATATACAAGCAGATTATAGGAACAAAATTGCAAACTAAATATAAATCCGAAACACCTTATAAACTAGGAATTTAGTCTCTCAGGGAGTCAGTGAGGCAAGTGCGCAGGCCTCGGGAGTATTATTTTATAAAATACAGCGTTTCTGGTTTCAGTAACTGAAAGCTATTGAAGGCTTGGGAGAAGGAAGTTGAGGTGCTGAAATGGTTTATTCCGGAGCTGTGCTTGAGTGCATGTGTGCAAGGCTCAACAAATATAAATCCAGACAGCCCCTGCCAGACCACAAAGAAAAGCTGTTTAATTAGCACACATTACAGAGCTAGCATTTTCATAGCTGTCATTTAGCTCTCCGTGGCAGTCTGAGGGCTGACAAGAGTGAGGGCATCACTCAGGGCCAAAAGGGACCCAGGAAGGCCCTCGGAGTCCCTCGGCAGTCCTCAGTCTCAGCCACCTTCTCCGAAGCTTCGGCCGTTCTCACAAGTCCACACACACACACACATTTACAATCCAGTACTGGCCACCTTTCTGCACAAGGCAGTACCGGCTATTTAATAAATATTTCCCTTTCTTTTCCCTGGTTTCCCACATCTAACTTAACGCTTTGCCATCTGCCTCCTGAATATGTGTTTGGGGAACTCCAGTTGCTCATTGAAACGCTTTCGTCCTGATGGATTTTGCCATTTCTTCTAGTTATTGTAATGGACGATTTCAGGCATTTATTTGTTTGCTTTGCCTTGCTCCTGATCTATTTCATATTTCTAGCCCTTTTTTTGGTCTCTGTCCCTCTGGGAGGGTGTTATTTTCAGATTTTGAGATACCCTGAAAGACTCAACAGTCAACAAAGAAAGACGAAGCGCCTCTCAAGGTCTTTCTGTACGCAGATGTCAACCGAGTCTGGTTTTCTCTATTTCTTCTGAAAACATAGATTCTGAATTACAAGTGTGCTCAAGAGTAAATAATAGAATGCTAAAACCAGTGATCGCTAGGCCCAGAGATGTCTCATTCTCCAATAGGGTAAATTCTCTCTCTCTCTTTAAATCATTTTAAAATGATTTGTTAATTTTTACTTGAAAGGAAGATTTACAGAGCGAGACGGAGAGATGAAACAGAGAGACAGAGCTTCCCTCTGCTGCTTCGTTTCTCCAAAAACTGGGAGAAGATGGTTGTAAAGACGGAGCTCTCCACCATATAAAGTACAGTCATTTCAATGACTATCCACCCCGATAAATCAACCAATCAGAATGAAGCCAGCTGTGGGCAGAGAGTGAAGCCCCCACTTGCGATGCACGCATCCTCTGTCAGAGCATGCGCTCCAGCCCCAGCTGCTCTGCTTCCCGTCTGCTCCCTGTGCCCGGGAAAGCCTCACAAGTCGCATCAAATGCTGTGCTCCTTGTCGCCTGTGTGGGAGACTCAGCGGGGCAGGCTCCTGGCTTGGGCCTGGCCCTGCCCTTGCTCTTGCGGCCACTTGAGGAGTGATCCAGCAGATGGAAGATCTCCCTCTCTCTTACTCGCTCACTCTCTCTGAATCTCTGCCCTGAATGTAAATAAATCCTTAAAAAAAAATAGTACAGACACAACTTCTAAACTCAAAGAAGGCATAGAGATGACAAGGAAGCTTTTGAAAAGATGCTCCATGTTATAGGCCATCAGGAAACTTCATATTAAAACCTCAGTGTGCTAACACAAGCTGTGGACTGTGGGTCGTAACGACAGACCTTTTGATGGTCTCCAGTGAGCCACTCTGGTGGAAGTGATGGTCAAAGAGGAGGCCGTGTATTGGAGCATGAGGTAGATAGGAAATCTCAGTCATTTCAATTCTGTTTCTCTGTAAAGATAAAACTTCTCTAAAGATGCAGCTCCCTGATAACGGACTGGAAAACGCATCGGAAGATGACGCAAGGGCCCCTGCCACCATGTGGATGACCTGGAAGAAGCTCCCGGGGCAGCCTGCCCAGGCCCCGGCCACTGCAGCCATTGGGCAGTGCACCAGTGGATGGAAACTCTTTCCCTATCTCTCCCTCTCTCTTTCTAATAAACAAATACATCTTTTTTTGATGAAATAAATTGACACTCTTTTAAAAAGTTGACTACCCATTCGCACTGAAACACATAAAAACAAAATAATTAGGACAGTTAGAAAGTCTGAAGAAACATAACTATTCCAGTTACTTGTTTATTTGTAAAATACATGAAAACAAATTTAATAGCAAACAATTTTTGCAGCTACTTTTGGTGTTCACAGCTCTCTGTGTGAAAATTTTAATATGTTATTTGGTGGCTATTTAAACATTAGTCATAATAATGAAAGAATATGATTATTTAGAAGTACTCTAGGTTCACCATGAATGTTTTAGACTCACTTTGGATTCACCTCTTGGGTGTTCAAGTAATATAATTTCCCGCTGACTGTTCGTATATCCTACAAGCGTTTCTTGCCACTAAAGGCTTCCACTGATAACATTTTGCAAATGTGTACATCTGAATTAAAAGCCTTCATCAGGTTGTTTGTGAGGAGGAATGATTCATGATGCCTGGCATCGTCTTTTGTAAGGTGTCTTTATAACATCATAGGTAATCACTTGGATCAATGACAAATTTCAGACTTTTCTTACTTTGTAAATGATGGCAGCGTCATCAAAGCATCTTATGCTCAGCAAGCAGCCAGATCTCAGAGTGACCAGCTGTGCTGCTTTGCTGAGATCCATCCAGGCTCCACAGCTGAAAATCCCACCACACGGGCCCCAGCGGCTAGTGAGGCCACACCACCGAAGCCAGTTAAAAGCCAGATGTAAGGATTAAGAGAGAGATTGCCCAATGAATTCACAAAACTTCTGCCAAATTTTCTTCCCAATTGTGATATGTGGGATGTCAAATAACACAGTAAGAAGACACTAAGCCCTTATTCAAGGGAAAAGATGAATTACATAAAATCGCAGGCTGGTCATTTCACCGTGATCCAATTCCATTTAATTAAATGCAAAAAGTAAGTTGGGGGCATCTGCCTCGTGTAAAACACTGTGAGATTTTCAGACCCTGGAGTTAGTGAAAAGCAATACACCACTAAAGTCCAGGATGAGTAATGACAGGGATGATGATGTGAAATCGGACTGTCACCAGACAACCATTACACTGTCCCTCTTGGATAACGTGTCGAAGGACAGCCACACTCAGACAGGAAGAATTGTGGTTGCTAGCGGCCTGGAGAGGAGAGAGTGGGCAGGTAATGTTCAGAGAAAGTCCTGGAGAGAGTGCTGAGGGTTGCACAGCAACGTGAAGATACTTAAAAACCACAGAACTGTGCTCTTAAAAACTGCTGTAAATTTCCTGCCATGCATATGTTAGTACCATGAAAAATACACGGTTTCCCTAATGATAAAGTCGCATAAATAATCTCATTTTCTGTTTGACTGAGTTGGTGGACTGGGATAGGAGGAAATTATGTAGAAATTTGTCTTGAATTCAGCAAAGCATAAAAATTTGCCCTGGTAACAAGTAATGGAGATGATGATGGCCCATCCCGGGAGACTCAGAGTCAATTCCACTAGTGTGTGAAGGTCCCTGCTGAACCACTGCTTCTCAACCAGGGTGCTCGCTGGAATTACTGGCCAACAGGGGAGAGGAAAGGCTCCAACTCCAATTCAAACCTAAGCAGGGATCTACAGGGCAGATGTCTGAATCCCTGCGTGGATAGGAGGTTTCCAGCTAGTTCTAACTTGCAGCTGGAAGCCACTGTTTAACAGCGATGGGTCTGAAGCAAGGCAGTAGGAGAAGGCCTCAGTACTCTGCTTGGAGAAACAGTGGGGAAATATTATCATGTCCGAGTCTGAATTCCATTTCTCCATTTCCATTATGTTGGCCTTTACCATGTGACATCTCCAAATATCACCTGCTTGTGAGGAAGAGAAGGATTAAATATCCTTATATTAGTTCTCACACATATATATTTTAATCATATTTTCTTCTGTTGATGATTCCTTATTTTGGCTCTTCTGGCTAATGCTGCAGTGATCCTGGGAGTATATTTATCACTCCGAAGTCCTGATTTCTTAGTTCTCTTGGGTAAGTATCCAGAGGTAGAATTGCTGCAACATGGGGGCGATTCTGTTTTCAGGGCGTAGAGGAGCTTCTGCCCTGTTTTCTATACCAGCTGAGTCCTCTGCATTCCCTCCATCCATTTGCCCCACAGCCTGGCCAATAGTGTCGTTTTGGGCCATTTTAGCAAGGTTCATCCTGACAGGTGTGCAGTGAGATTTCACTGTGGTTTTCAAGATACCACAAATTTCACTTTCCAAGGAGGGTGCTTCAAGTTGCAGTTCCCAATTCTCTGATGATCGGTGACACTGAAGACATCACGTCAGGTGAGACAAGTTGGCCACAGAAGATAAATACTGTTTAAATTCACAGATTGAAACAGAGATGATGGTTGCTAGCAACTGGCAGGAAGAGGGCGCACACTCACTGTCAGCAGCACAGCCTCACCGGTGAAGACCTAGCGTGCTCTATAGGACGGCCATGCAACCTTGTGCAACAACCAGCGGCACTGAATGGTTCACCTGGACCTGGAGGATCGGCCTCGTGTTAGGTGTCTTACCATGAGAAAACCTTAGAGTTAAAAAAAAAAAACTTATAGGAGTATAAACAAGACAAATCAACATTTAATGACGTCGTTAGGAATTTAGCAAAGGCTGCTACATGAGTTCACTTTTTGTGATTTTATATGTGTAATTTGTTCAGAAAAGGCTTATTTCAGCTTAGGACTTAAAGATCACCATTAAGGACTAGGTAGTCCCTAGGACTGGTGCTGTAGTGTAGCGGATAAAGCTACCACTTGTGACACCAGAAGCCCATGTGGGCACCAGTTCATGTAGTGGCTGCTCCACATTCAATCCAGCTCCCCGCAACTTGCCTGGAAAAGCAGTTGCGGAAGGCCCAAGTGTTGGGGCCTCCAACACCCATGTGAGAGACCTGGAACAAGCTCCTGGTTTCTGTCTTTTGCATAGAACAGCTGTGGCCATTGTGGTCAACAGATAAATAAACTAGCAGATACAAGATTTCTCACAATGTCCTCTCTCTTTTCCCTCCTCCCCCCCTCTCCTTTTTTCTCTCTCTGTAACTCTGACTTTCAAATAAGTAAGATGGGTTAGCCACAAAGGACAGTATCGATGGGGGCTGATCATGGCAGATGCAGAGAAATGAAATATGATGAGCCAAGAAGCACAGAAAGTTTAGTCTAAACTTGAACTCAAGAACAATTAACTTTTCACAAGACTCGCCCTCCAAGAGAATGCTCCAAATGACCTAAACACTTTCCACCAGATCCGTTTCTCAGCTGCCACAATTACATCAAAGTTCCACTCTGAATCCATCAGCCATTAACAATAAGACATCACAGGTTAAACATCTGTATGAGTGTTAGGAAGACATTTCCAATTCATTCCCTAACAGCTGGTATTGTTTGCGTGCATGCCCCAAAAGCTCAATGCCAAAGTTATACGTGGATACTTTCTAGGGTAGATTCTACAAGTTCATGAACCTGAGACACCCATGATGACGCTGGTGTCTTTATACAAAGAGGGAGAGAGAGAGATCTGAGACAATGCCCTCTGTCTCACCATGTGATGCTGCCTTATCAGGACCCGACAGGGAAGCCTCCCTGAAAGCCACACAGATGCTGACGCCATGATGCTCTCAAGTTTCTGAGGGCAAAATCCACCTTCCCCTCCGCACCCCACCACGAACTATTCGATTTGGTGCAATAGAAGTTTGCAGCAATGGAAAGCAAGCTGAGATCAGGGCTTAGCCAAGACCTTGAACAAGTCAGCAAGACGCAAATGGGAGTGAATGTGAGGAGATGAATTTTAGGCACCTTCAACATGGCACAGAGGTGACAAGAAACAGGCTGGGCTGGGCGAGAAAGTGAGAGGCATACTTGGAATGTGCAACGCTGTTCAATGCACCCTGCAGACAGATTAGACAAAGCCATGAGCATCAGCCTGGAGGAGTTACATCAAAATGCCTTCAGCTGCTCTGCCTAAAACAGCCTTAAACCCACTGAAGGCAGAACCTAGAAAACCAATGAGAGGAGAGCTAAAGGTAATTCCATTGCACACATTTCATCATCACCTGCTCTAAGCCAAAGCACTTTGGGGAGAACTGTGAGAAAAAGAGCAAACTGTGAAAGCTAGGAACACTGAAATCAGTGCCAACGAGCATTTTCTAGAAGAAAGGAAGCGATGAAACAAATATTTGGGCAAGATGAGAGAGACTAATCTCAAAGAAACAATCAGAATTGAGTAAACTTTTTTTGAATAAAAGAAAGATGATTATGTTTTTTAGAAGTATTATTTAGATCTGAGCTAATGTTATGGGCCATACGTTCCACTACATTCAAAATGAAACAATATCTCTTACTGAACTAAGATAATAAAACAAAGCAACCATCATCAAATGGGCCAAAATAATGTTACGTCCAAGATTTGGTCTCTAAATTTCTAGATTTTGTTACATGTTGTTCAGATCACTTAATTTGAAAAAGAAATCTTACAAGTAAACCTTATGTGTTAAAAACAATTACATGTAAATGAAGAGCTCAGGTAAGCTTGCTGGAGGAAATGGCCAGAGGAACATTCTTTTCATGCAGTGGACGTAGTCAGTAAAATATTTCTAGACTTTGTCACAGAGAGAGGAAGACGAAAAAGAGGAGGGTGCCAAGGGATGGGGGTGGAGAGACAGGGACAGATTGCCTCATTCTATGTAAATAAATTTCGCAGAGACGAATATAATCTATTTCACGGTGAGAAGGGAAGTCGAGGGTACATCATTAGATACAAAATCATGACTCATACTGTACTGTCTTTGCTAAAGACCACACATAAGCCAAATCGTTTTCAAAATCACATTTTCCACGTCACCAGCTAATATGCCAGAGTAACGTGAACTAGCATACATCTGACTCTCAGAGGAGGTGTTCTAACCCGCACTTCTCGGTGTGCAAAACTAAGCCCATCCTGCTGCATTGATTAACTGCAGGAAACAAACCTGCTGGGAAAAGCATGTGTGTCCCAACTCTAAAGGCTACTCTTCAGGGGATTACATTTCTGATGCTCTCCTGGGAAGCGATGATGTAGGGCCATCATTAAGAAAGTCAGTCCCCACGGTTAATCGCCTCTGACACAATCGCCTGCCTGTACATCCAGTTTAACGGTAGGGTTCTGCTGTTTATACACCTTGCAGTTGTCAGCCATGACGCAGGAACTTCAAGCATCCTGCACAGCAGCACAGTGTACAAAGGGGAGGAAGGCCTCAAGTCAGGGTACATTGTTTACCTAGTTAATCCCTCAACTTATTTATCCCATGGCCTTCCCTTGGGCCCACGTAGGCTAAGGGCCAGCAGCAATCATGCGTGTGTCTCCATCAGCAGGTTAAAGAATGCCTGCAAAGTGTTTTACTAAGAAACAAAAGAAACAAGTCAGCATCCTTATAAAAGACGAAAAGCCAGGATTCCTTCCCCAAAAGAGAACTGTTTCTTTCATGCGGTGCTAACAAGAACAGCAAGCAACTGGGCACGTGCGTGTCCTGTCTGTTCCTTTTACAGCCACAGACCTGAAGCTGCAGGAAAATCCTTGCACATGTAAAAAAATAAATAAATAAACAGGGAGCCAGGGCTGGAAGGCGTCACCACGCAGTCCTTTCTCCCCACGTCTTCTGCCAGCCATGATTATTTTAATCACCTTCCAGGAGGTGTGCAGCAGCCAGAGCGTCAAAGGACAGGAGGGGACAGGACAGAACGCAGCCCCCTCCAGCATGCAGCGCCTGCTGCCCCCAGACGCCACCCCAACATCAGCAGCAGGCCCTGCAAGAAAAATTGGATCAGTCACCATCTTGTCTCCTAATGGACACACTGTGTGATCTTTAGAGCTTCATTTACTGGGTTAATAGTGCTTTGCCTGAGTTCCTTTGCTATGGGGAAAAAAAGAGAGAGAGAGAGCGAAAAGGGGAAAAAAAACGGTAAGAAGAAATATTCCGGGTGCAGTCCACAAGCACTGACACGCGTAATATCGTATTCATCACAGATAGACCTCGTATCTCATTACCGCCGAGGAGATGCCCCAAGGCAGCCGAGCTTGGCCAGGCCAGGCCTCTCATGTGGAACCGTTCAGGTATATTGTGAAATGATTTAATGCGATAATAATGTCCACTTTGTGAGATAGATTATGTTTTTGATCGCAGCTGATGGTTAATGAATGAGACATTAGCAAACATCACTAAAACATTATGGGGAGATGCAGATGAAGGCAGACGGGGCTGTGTCTTGCTTCTTCTCGGCCCTCACCCCCCAAGCCATCCTGCCACTGCCCTCCCCCACTTGGCTGCATAAGGACGGGAAGCAGAAGAACTCCACATGAATCGGAAAACTTAATGTATTTAAAGGGGAAAAAAACATCTCAGCTGTGTGCCCCGGCCTCTCAGCAGAAGGAGGGATGAATGCTAAAAATGTTCAAACATGAGCTGAAATATCTCTTCTTAAATCAAATGAGAATCAATGAAAGTGTGAACCTGAACAAATACATTATATGTTGACCCAGTTTATTAGATGAAGCCGTTTACCCTGATTTGATTTATCTGGCAATACACAGCTCAGCTGTGAAATGAGATAAGCAGGACCCATTCACCTTATTTCCTCTATTATCGCAGCTCCGGTGAGCACCGCCTTGGCTAAGGGTCTGTCAGTGTTTCCATTACAAATCCCAGCTCTCAGCTGCTCTGCTGCAGCCTGCCTGCCGCCGCGAGGCCCAGCCAGCCCAGCCCAGGAGTGCAGGCTCTGAAGGGCTGCAGGTTGGTCAGCGTGCAGTGTTACCCGCGGCCCCCTGGCTAAGGAACTACCACAGTGGGATCACCTCGTGCCCGTGAGACCTGCTCACACCTGGGAGAGGCCAGGGGTGCCACCCCGTGGGCCTTGATTTTCCTTTCATTGGCCTTTCCTAGACAGATGTTTTTGATACTCTCTTCATGTCTACTCCCTTGGGAATGCAAAAGCCTTCCCATATCCCAGCCCCCATTGTTGCTAGCATCAGTAGGCCTTGGTCCAGAGACACTGCCAGAGCAAGTGCGGATGTGTAGGATCATGAGTTGCGTTCGAACGTGGATGTGAAAGGCTTTATTCCAGCTCCACAGAGCACACAATCACACGAAGCTACATGTAGACAAGAACAAACACGCCAGCCTCCACAACCATGTAGCACAGCCATGAATGCTGGAAAAACAGGTGGCCAGGAAGTCCAAAGGAACCGGGGTTGAGGGAGGCACTTGCTGTCCACATCCTTGGTAAGGTCTTCACTGGTCCCAGGCCTGACAGGATGGGAACTGGACCACCAGGCTTAGAGAGTGAGTGAAGCTAACACTGCCGGGGGAGATGAGGCTCTGTGTCAGCCCTGCTTGCTCCTGAAAAGCCACTACCGGAAGGGGAATGGAACGAAGTGGGAATAAACCATCTGGTTCAAGTAATGAGCACGATGACTCAGTTTTGAGGAGCTAGGAAGAGTGTTGATGGAGAGCCAACAGGACAGAAAGCATGCTTTGTGACTAAAATCCAAAAGACAGCCCTCCATGACATGCAGCCCAGGGCAGGAGACGAAGACAGCCTGTGAATAAGGTCATGGGAGGTGCCACTTGGCAGGCATGGCAGAGTGTGGGAGGCACTGTCCCAAAGCAGGAAGCAAATGGGAAGTTTGTGAATGAGCAATGACATGCCCCCAACTCAACCCCAACTCTGTTCCCAAAATGCTGGCGGTAGAATCAGTGCTTTCAAGGTGAGAATTTGACCTTCTTTTCTTCCTTCAGATTTGATGGAGAAGTGCTTTTTTTTTTTAAGATTTATTTATTTTTATTGAAAAGTCAGATATACAGAGAGGAGGAGAGACAGTGAGAAAGATCCTCCGTCCAATGATTCACTCCACAAGTGACCGCAACGGCCGATGCTATGCCGATCCAAAGCCAGGATCCAGCAGCTTCCTCCAGGTCTCCCGCACAGGTGCAGGGTCCCAAGGCTTTGGGCCGTCCTCGATGCTTTCCCAGGCCCCAAGCAGGGAGCTGGATAGGAAGTGGAGCTGCTGGGATTAAACCGGCGCCCATATGGGATCCCGGTGCTTCCAAGGTGAGGACTTTAGCTGCTAGGCCAAGCTACCGGGCCCGAGAAGTGCTTTTTTAAAAACACATACATTGAGAAATTTTGAAAAGGTATGGGAGGTGAAGTATGAATGCAAGCAGAGCTAAAGACTATTCATGGTAGACACAGTAGGCTCAGTAGCCAAGAACTGTCACCGATTGCATGAGGACTGTTAGAATCCTGACCAAGGGCCCAAGGACAGGAAGCTGCAAGGGACCAAAGGATAAGGGTGCTAAGTCCTCCCCTACCAGACCTGGACCACAATGGATAGGTTTCAAATCAGTGGATGAGTTAGTAACAAGATAAACATACTTAGGAATGTGGGAATAAAAGCCAAAAGAAACAGCTAAGGGAGGTACATGTAATGCATTGCGCAGGAATGGCGGGCGGTAAGAGGCAACGTGGGAGGCGGACAGGTAAAAGGGGAAAACGAGAGGCATGTTTCTGTAACGGTTACTGGAATGCATGTCACGCAGGAACTCTTGAAAACAACACACAAGAAAGGGAAGACATGGAACTAAATCCCGAGAGGTAGGCAGGTGCTAGTCTGCTACCTTTCACTTGGACTTATCTCCGAATCTTGGCCCTGGATGCCGGGAGGGGCAGGAAGATAGACAGCTTGCTCCTTGCCCCAGGCCTCTCTTCCTCTCTGCTGTCCTCCTACAGCAGCCCTTTGCTTGTCCCAAGCACTTGGACCGTCTTCCCATAATGCCCCTTGCATCTTCCAAGCACTTGGACCCCCTTCCCATAATGCCTCTTGCTTGTCCCAAGCATTTGGACCCTCTTCCCATAATGCATCTCCACCTCATGAAGTTTGCCTCGGGGTATGTGGCTTTTGACAAGCAGTCACAACCCCCCACCCCCCTCCCCTTATCCTCTGGGAATTTACTTCCAGATATCCAGTGTGACAGAAATCATTCCTTGAATGCACAGTAAAACGTAGAAGACTACAAAGACTCTGTCTCGATCACAGCCTGAGGAGTACAGATAAACACAATCTTTCATGATACTTTGACGGACAGCAACTTGAGGACTCTCACCATCAGCAGTCCAGAGAAATTTCAAGGTTGCGAATCTACCCTAAGGAAAGAAATCATCTTGCCCATTTTCAAGTTCACTCCATAATATGCAAATGTGATTTGTATCTTACGTGATTTGTACTCAACAGTAAAGTCCCACAGCATTAGGGAAGACAAGTCACTGATGTGAGAACAGGGGATTTCTAGAAGACCTCAAGGAATTCAGAAGTTAATTTTATTTTGAGTTTTGTGGGACAAAACCACGAACCTGATGTTGGGTTAGCAATTTTTCAACAGTTTACCCAAAGTCAACCAGCTTCCTTTGCCCCTTATACAGCGAGGAATACTGACTTTGAATACATGATGTCTTAAACTACACCATTCTGTTCAGCTTAGATTGAGGTCTTGTTTCCAAGTCTCTGACTGCGTTAACAGAACCAGTTCAGGTTTAGCTGTTCTGGTTGATGTCTGGAGACAGCTCCAGAGATCCCACTTGCTCCACAACAGAGGGCCATGGCAGAAGTCAAATAGATGCACATCATTTACAATGTACTCGGGGTTGCTGGATAGTGTGGAAGGAGGTACAAACAGTATGCATTTACACATTGACTTGTACATGTCAATCATGGAATACTCAAATCTGCTCTGGAGAGGAAATGTATGGAACAAAACACTACCATGCATTCCATTAAAACGATTAAATTATAATGCTGCTCAAGTATACCTGTCTCCTAAAAAACATTTGGATTCCAGTTGTGCTTCAATAACTTTCTCTGAGACCCGTTAGTTACTCAAATTCCTGCAAGTGTCATCTCCGTGTACCAAATCAAGTAATATTCTACTGGTCACCCCTCCTTTTCAATGTGCAGCAGATACATGTTATCTAAGAGTTTGTCTTCTACGTTTTACTGTGCATTCAAGGATCTGTCATAGAATTTGCAAACCAAGAAGTTCTTTGGGATGTGTCTATCAGTTTCCAAAATCCGACTGGAACCTCCTGCATGTCCCTGGCAGAAATGACATGATGATGTCAAAAGAACCCAGGAGCCTAAGTTAACACTCCCCCACACAGCGACACAGAACTCTCTGACCATGACAACAGTGTATCAGTTCCACTGCAGCTTACCTTACAATCTGTCCATGCCTTAAAGTCACCACCAGGGCAACTGCAAAAGAGCCTCTCAGTTAGACTTGATTTTCTTTCTTGATGTTCAGATATCTTGGGGTATTTTTGGGAAACATAGTTATGTGGAAGCCAGAGGCATCTGAATAGCCATACTCACCCTCCCAACTCACGAGCATAAACCTGTCTGCTTCTCAGGTCGACAAGAGTGAATGTCACAAGATGTTTTCCATCTTGACCAGAAGAGAACATACAAAACACCTCAATTTTACCAGAAAAAGAACTTAAGGAAAAAGGATTTTGTGGCATAAGCATTAAAATTTAGTAAGTTTTGGAAGATCTGGGCATGACTTGTCCAGTATTAAGAGATTTGTATCAAATTCTGAAACCCAATCCAATACCAGGATTTTTTTCTCATCCCTGTGCTTAACCAATCAATGTCCATCCACATGGTTCTTCTTTTATTTATTTTTTCTTTCTTAGTAATAAAATCTCTGATTTTAGCTAGGGACAGTTTTACTCAGACTACAACAGACAATGTCCTCTACTTTCCTTATAAAGCATGATGTTGTGGCAGCTTTTAGGCTGCCCCTTGAAATACAACTGGTTCATGCCTTCTTTTTGTTGTTCTGTTGGTTTGTTTGCTTTGCTTTTTGTCTTCCCTCCTCTCCTTGTTGGTGCATGAAACACAACTACAATGACTGGACAGGGTCAGGAAGCTTTTCTATACCACGGACCATCCACCACCCAAGGGACATGGTTGAAGAAGAGAGTGAACTGTGTTAATGAAATTGTGCAGCTATTGGGCCAGGGTGGACTGCCTACCCCACAGCTCCCTCTCCACAGAGGGAAGACACAGCTCTCTTGAACAAGGTACTATGTGAGCTTGTTAGTCACATAACCTCTCAATGAAATACCACTTCCTTCATGGTCTTTTCCAGTTCTGTCCTACAGGCAGTGTTGATTGCTTCTAATAACTTTCCATGGATTCCTTCTTTTCCATTTTTATGGATGGAGGCAAAATGAAGATACCCCTGTAACCCATTCACCACACCACTTTACGAAGACATTATAACAACAAAGTCTGAACTTTGGGAACCGTCTAGTTGACTCTGAATCTCAAGATACACAGGCTGAATATCCACTATCAGAAATGCTTGGGGTCAAGGGTTGGCCCTTTGGGCTCATAGTTCCACTGCCAGTTAGGATCTAAAGTGCTTTGAGACATAGCCTGGTGTGTGTTATACAGGCTGAGACAATAAGTCCTGTCTCAGATCCACTTTTGTTCCAGAAGCTCAAAGGCTTCAACTGCTGGGACTCCAGCCAGGTGTGTAAATGCAGCTTACCATTATAATGATAACAAACAGCATGATAAATGGAATCTTCCCTCTACACCTTTAAGTCATGTGCCCACCCCAGGAATCTTCTCTCAGCTGAAACAGACTCCTGGTTGGATCATTTACTCAGCCAAGGAAGTTTTCTTAGGCCCGGTTTTCTGGCATTTGAAATAATACATTTAGAGATATGAATACTATGTGGATCTGAAGAAATAATATAGAAACAAGTGCCTAAATCACTCTGAACACCCATCCGCACAACAGACTTGGCTTCAAAGTAGAGGCATGAGTGGTGATTTTTGGAGAAGCTGAAATGTAACTTGCCTAGTTCATGGTAGTCATTATGATCAAGCTAAAGAAAAAAATAAACTCATACTTCCTGTTTTTAAAACCAGCTTTTCAATGAAGACACATCAGTTTTTCTACAGTCCCTGCTACATGACACACCATAGTTGCTGAAACAAAGTCTACCTTCTAGCGCTGAGTGCAGAAAGGCCATGAGTGAGTGGAGGGTTGGGGTGGTGGGGTAACTTTTTGACCTCTTTCTGCGTGACTTGAAACAATGTGATTGTGGAATCTCTCAAGAACACAATGGACTCCATAAGACTGTGGGTTTTATGTTATATCAAACTGATTGATTATTTTTCATTCACTACAGAGTCATGATTTTATGACCAGCAATTTGAATAAGCATACAAATGTGATATGGTTGATCCATGAGTTCCTTCCTGATATGGAACAGCAGTGATGGTCTTCAGCACTCCTTCCCATGAGGACATGAGGGAAATGAAGAGAAAATTGCTGTTTCAGGAACCACATAGAAGGGGTGGGCCTTGAGCCTAGCACTTCAGGCACCTGGAAGATTGTGCTCTGGCTCTGTTTCAAATTCAAGTTTCCTTTTCATGCAGACCCTGGGAGGAAAGTCATGGCTAAAGTGACTGCATCCCTGCCACCTATGTGGAAGATCTGTATTCAGGTCCTAACTCTTAACTTCAGTCCCTGCCCAGAGCCCAGCCACTGTGTGCCTTTGGGAAGAGAACAGCCAACTGCAGGCCCCTTCCCTGTAGAATAAATACACTTAAAATATATGTATCATGGGATTTGAGTTGTCCTAACAGTCCTTGCCCTGCCTGTATCACTGTGGGAACAAGACATCTTTCCTCATTTTCCTGCGATCCTTGATACCAAATCGTCCACATGCCGTGTTAATAAGTACTTCTCAACAGTCTAAAGCTGGCAAAAGTCTATGATAACAAAGGGCTTTCCAGATGAATTAACAAGTTTGTTTATCAGGACATTTTGTTCCTTGTAAGGAACTTCATTTCCTCCTTGACGCAGATTTTACATTTAGAGAAACATCTGTGGCTGCAGGGACCATGGAGGAAGATGCAGGATGAAGGTGGGATTACATCACTGTTCAACCCAAGCCACCCCCAGAGTCCCAGCACTCCCAACCCTTAACCCTGGAGCCCATGCTAATCCAACTTGCCTCTTCAAATTCCTAAGGAGTGTAGCTCAAGGAAATCTATTCTCAACTGGTTGAATTTCATTAGGTCATTATTGAAGTCTTTCCCCCAAAAAATGGTGAGATGGGAATTCTTTCTAAAGTTTGTCGAGAAATGGAATTAAACAATGAACTTACTTTGGTGCAAAATAAAAGGTTGAAATCACATCTCCAAACATCTTGAACACTGGCTCTTACCCAGCACTTTTTCCTCCTGGAGCAATGTATATTAACTTCAGGGGAATATTGACATGGAGGGGCAATTTGCCATTCACTCACTTCATGCCTAAGCACTATCCCATCTTGCTGTTACCCCACATGCAACATGTGCCAGTCCCAGCACTAGATCAAGGGGTGCAGAGTAAAGAAGGCCAAGTTACACCAACCTTGATTTGCCTGAGCAAGAAGGCTTCCCAGGACACTGGACTTGTGGTTGGAACACCAGGAGAGTTCCCGCCAAACTGGGATCCAATCGGTCACTCCTCCACAGTAAACACAAGTAAAATCCTAAGCTGTACAAGGATGGCAAAAGTTGGTCGCATCTGAATTGCAAAAAAAAAAAGAAAAAAAAAAAAGAAAAGACTCACATTGATATTAGGAGAATGCAAAGAAGATTTTAAAAAGCAAAAGTAAAAAAAATAGTCTTAGAAACACTACAAATACACTTGAAGGTCTTGACGCTAGGCAAAACCTTACACATGCAAAGATGCAGGACACAACCTTGTTAAAAAAATGGAAAAAGAAAAAGAAGAAATTGCCCCAGGCTGGGTAAAGAATTTGTACACAGTACAGCCATCCTCCTGTAACATGCAGGTGTAGTATTTGCATAGAACCTACAGACATCCTCCAACAGGCTAAAAATCCCAGCCCCTCATAACCCTTCAACCCTGGCCCAGCCGCTTACGACCCTTCAACCCTGGCCAAGCTCCTCATGACCCCTCAATCCCGGCCCAGCCTCTCATGACCTTATCATCCCAATCCCAGCCCTTCACGACCCACTCACTCTTGTTCCAACCACATTTATTCTGCCCTGTAGCCCTCTGTGATGGACAAGTTTTTCTTTTCTTTTTCTTTTGTTATTTTTTGTTTGTTTGTTTAAATGGTTGCTGCTGTTTTATTTATTTGTTTATTTTGTCCTCATCCATTCCATGTGTGCTAATTCAATGGAAGTTGGATTTTCCTAGACAGATGTTTCTAAGTGTGGTCTCGGGAGCCGGTCAGAAAAGCGAGTCCTCAGGCCCTTGGCAGAATCACTGATTTAGACTCCCTGGCGTGGCATGCAGCACACTGTGTTTTCATTTATTTTATTTTGTTTCATTTTATTTTATTGAAAGGTGGAGCTACAAAAAGAACAGAAAAAATAAAGGAGTACGTGAGATCTTCCATCCGCTTTTTCACTATTCAATTGACCATAATTGCTCAATAGGTCAAAACCAGGAGCCAAAAATTCCATCCGGGACTCCCATGTGGGTAGCAAGAGCCCAGGCACTTGAGTCCATCCTTTGCTTTTTCTCTAACAGTCATAGGAATTCCAACAAGTACCCTGAGACATCACATGGCAGCAAGGCAAGCACAGCTTAGCCCACTGATTCACAGCACCTGCCCAGTATTTAATGCTGAAGCTTGGACCACGAGACGGGCATCCTCACTACCTCCAAAGCTGTCCACTGCTCTCTCCTCATCTCACAGACCATGAAAAATGGAAGCTTCTCTGAAAGTTGGGATTCTTACCACTTCCCCACTAGCTCTGAACATTTCCCTCACCTTGGTAGTCAACTCTAACCCCTGAGCCCCAGCTGCTATGCCAGCTGCAAAATCCTAAGCTGAGGATGCTAATAAAGTGAAGATGTAGCCTCATTATGGTATCTAGGGTGAACCTTGTTGGGGGGGGCGGTCCCTAGGTCATTGGGGGTGTGCCCACCGAACAGAGTTCTTTTTTTGTTTGTGTGTTTCAAGAACTCTTCTTTGAAGATTGATTGATGGATTGGAAAGGCATAATGACGGAGATAGAAGGAGAAACTGAGACAGGGATTTTCTGTTTGCTGGTTTACTCCCCCACATGCCCTCAGCAGCCAGAACTGGGTCAGGTGGAAGGTAGGAACCAGGAACTCCAACTGGGTCTCCCACATGGGCAGCAATGGCCAAAACATTTGGAGCCAACATTCATGGCCCGCCAAGTGCACTAGCAGGAAGCTAAATCAGAAGCAGGGCAGCCAGAACTCAAACTGGCAATCCAGGGTTGTGATATTGGGAGCAGCAGTTTAACCCACAGAAGGGAGTTCTCAGGGGGAGGAATGTCATGAATACCTGGTCTGGACCCAGACACTCTTCTTCCCGGTTGATCTGTGATCCTCCACCTGCCCAGGCCTTGCCATTGGCGTCTGCTACGCTCACAGGAGGTCAAATGACACTTATCATTGTCTTTATAAAGTGAGGTTCCCCAAGTGCCTCATGTAGCAACAAGAACCTAATACTCCAGTCTAAACACAGAAAGTCTGATTCCTCCTCAGACAGGTGGTTTTTGCTTTATTTATATATTCATTTATTCATTTTCTGAAGATGCTAGTCATAGCTTCTTCAAGGCTTACCTTCACCGACTCAAAGACACCAAGCCTGATGGTCATTTCTCCACCTGCCACAGGCTTCACAGCTTAGGGAATCCCTGCCATGCAGCCCAGGGATTTCTGACCTTTTATTCCCCTTTTGAAAATGTGCTGGCCGAAATCAGAGCAGGGGTCATCTTTCAGTTTATTCTGGAGCAGCAACGTTCTCCTTCTAGAGCCAATCACATTGTGCAAAGCTGATCATTTCCTGCAATGGGCTTGCTAAGGTGGTGCAGTGCTGTCGCTTCTCAGGGTATTTTCACTAAGCAACCCCTCCCCTCTGGCTCCAGACGTCCAGGGCTGGGCTTGTGCAAGCTCTCTGGGCAGCACTGTTGACTCAGCTGGCTCCAGCACAGCTGGCTGAGATGCTGGAAAGCTTTGGGCGTTCAACTCTGGCAAAGGCCTCTGTCCCCAGTAATCAATTAGCCCGCACTAATGAAGAATGTGAACTCCTTTGATCTATAACCAGATGATGCATACGGAGTGTGGCTTTTTTGTTTTATCTCCTCAGATTATGAAGTTTTTTCAAATACCAACGTCCTTCTGATGTATAATTTAGGATGGAAGCATAATCAGGCAAACAACACTGCATTTTAATCTTATTTAAACAGATATTAGTGTATTTTCTTAAAAACATAATAGTAACAATAATTTCTTTGAAGAAATTTTTAAAATCTGTTCTAGGAATTTCCACAAAATTATTGTTTGAAATCTAGCCAGCATGTATATTAATTTTCTCTCTGCCTTTCTTTCTCAAATATAAGGATGCTTCAAAAAGTGTGTGACAAATTGAATTGATACTTTACTTAGATTTTCAAATTTACAAATTGAAGATACTTTACTTGGATACAAAAAACTAAACCCATGCATAGGAGAGGTCTTCAAAACAGTTCATCAACAGGCTGGCAGGGCCCGCCAGCGTGGCCTAGCGGCTAAAGTCCTCGCCTTGAACGCCCCGGGATCCCATATGGGCGCCCATTCTAATCCCAGCAGCTCCACTTCCCATCCAGCTCCCTGCTTGTGGCCTGGGAAAGCAGTCGAGGATGGCCCAAGGCTTTGGGACCCTGCACTTGCGTGGGAGACCTGGAAGAGATTCCTGGTTCCCGGCTTCAGATCGGTGCGCACCGGCCCATTGGGGCTCACTTGGGGAGTGAAACATCGGACGGAAGATCTTCCTCTCTGTCTGTCCTCCTCTCTGTATATCCGGCTTTCCAATAATAATAAAATCTTTAAAAAAAAATAATAAATCTTAAAAAAAAAAAAAAAAGAGGCTGGCACAGTGGCTCAATGACTAAAACCTCTACCTCCAACTGTGGGACCACATGTGGGTGCTGGTTCACGTCCCGGCTGCTCCACTTCCAATCTAGCTCCCTGCTTGTGGCCTGGGGAAAGCAATACAGAATATCCCAGAACCTTGGGACCCTGCACCTTTGTGAGAGACCCAGAAGAAGCTCCTGGCTGCCAGTTTCAGATTGGATTGTTGCAGCCATTTGGGGAGTGAACCAGCAAAGAGAAAATCTGTCTCTCCTTCTCCCTGTAGATCTGCCATTCCAAATAATAATTAATAATACTAAAGTAATAATAATTATAATAATAAATAGACTCTTTTTAAAGTTCATAAAAATGTATATTATGGAAAATTATACACGGGTTTACTTATTCATTTTTGCTCCAAAGTAAACTTGTCTTTTAATTCCATTTTCTGTACCATTTTCACAGTATGTGTACAATTATAAATCCTAACTGAAGGAAAACTGAAAAAATGACAAGAATGGAAGGCCCATGTGGTTTGGGGACACAGGATTGGAGGAACCGTAAGGGTAGAGTATCTTGCATCCTCTTACCCAAGCTAAGGACCCCCCCAAACCCTCCCCAACACCAACTAGTAACAGGAAGCAGATCAGGTGGCCCCAGTCCTTCACAAGAAGGCAAACAACATGGGAAACCCAGAAGGAATTCCTCTCTCCTGACTTCAGATGGGCTCAGCTCCGTTCATTGCAGCTACTTGGGCAGTGAACCAGCAAACTGTTTAGGGCCCCTGAGGAAGCCAGTCTGTTACTTCATTTTGGAAGATCAGGTTTGAGAACCTATCACTCTTGGATAGAAGCATCTACCCAACTTTGGTCTGGTAAGTGAGGCTGCTCCTTTAAGTTTCAAAAGCTAAATGCTTTGCTAACTTGCTGGGGCCATGGAATAAGATGTAGCAATCTCCAAACTTGTATATCAGTTTCAATAATCTGTGACTACTTTAAAATTCACAGTCCATCGGTGAAGTTGAACCT
The DNA here is from genome assembly GCF_030435755.1 of Ochotona princeps. Lineage (NCBI taxonomy): Eukaryota > Metazoa > Chordata > Mammalia > Lagomorpha > Ochotonidae > Ochotona > Ochotona princeps. The sequence goes on from NC_080832.1 coordinate 160,830,609, forward strand.
CTTTCATGTATTTAGCGATGGCTTCTAGTCCTTGCCTTCATTACTGCTGAACTAAGGTCCTTTCACTTCTTCCTTGTTTAACTCTTTATTTAGTGGAACATTCAACCTCTGCAGTGTCCATTAACAGCATTTTTAAAGACTCATTATTTTTATTGGAAAGTCAGGATTACAGGAAGAAGGAGAGACGGAGAGGAAGATCTTCTGTCTGCTGATTTACTCCCCAAGTGGTCGCAACAGCCAGGGGTAAGCCAGCCCAAAGCCAGAAGCCAGGAGCCTCTTCCTGGTCTCCCTCACAGGTGGCGGGCCCCAAGGCTTTGGGCCATCCTTGACTGCTTTCCCAAGCCACAAGTAGGGAACTGGATGGGAAATAGAGCAGCCGGGACATGAACCTGCGCCCATAGGGGCTCGAGGCACATGAAGGCAAGGATTTTAGCCACTTGGCTACTGTGTGGGGCCCATCAACAGTATGCTTTCTCCACAGCTGATATTAAGTTGCCCACACCATACACTTGCTTTTCTTGTCTTCCTAAGATTTGTCGTCATTCATTCTTCTTCCGCCCCAGCAGGGGACGTCAGAAGTGTCTTACAGGATAGCTTCCTGATACACGGACTTCTTCAAATCTTTTTTTCTTTTTTCCATAACGAGTGCTGACAAAGCAGACACCTGATAACATGGTGGTACCATGTTCCACATCTGATCAGATGGCTGGAAAATGATATTTCACAACTCATAAGAGAAGTCATTTGCTATTACTCTCCAAACTGTAATTCCAAGACTGTCTGAGAAACTTGCAGCTGGGCCTAGTGCAATGGCTCAATTGAGCCTTGCACACCCTGGGTTCCCCTATGGTCTCTGGTTCATAAAACAGCTGCTCTACTTCCCATCCAGCGCCCTGCTCGTGACCTGGGAAAGCAGTGGAGGACGGCCTAAAGCCTTGTAATCCTGCACTCACATGGGATATCCGGAAGAAGTTCCTGGCTTCTAGCTTTAGATCAGCTCAGCTCTGACATTTGCAGCCAGTTGGGGAGTAAAGCAACAAACAGAAGATCTTTCTCTCTGTCGCTCCTCTCTGTAAATTTGCCTTTCCAATAAAAATAAAGTACATCTTAAAAAAAGAGAGAGAGACAACTCGGAGCTAACATGTTGATTACTTGTGGCTGGAAGTGTTGAGAAAGCATTCCTTTGGCAAAAGCACCTATTTGCACATTTTCCAAGGGGAGACGACGAATTTCACGGCCGGGCCATGGTCTAGTTTAGCTTGTGGAAGCACCTTAACTTTAGATCCGTCTGTACTGAGTCGAAAATCATACACTTGGAAAGTGTGTTAATACAACCCATGGACATTTGTCAGTCTCAGTGCAAGGTGCAGGACGCAAAATAGAGTCCGTCAGACCTCTTCAGGCTACCATGTCTCACCTTACAAATTATTCTGTATTTTTAAGGGAGAAAAAAAAAAATACTCACAGGCTCCAGTTGCTAGGCCCCTATCCAGGAAGGTGCCTTGCTACTGAGAGGGGCACTCCTAAACAGTGTGCTCCCAGATGTGTTAGGAGCTTGTTTTGTCTGGCAAATGAATTATGTAAACCGTATCCACCAGAAACTGTTTCAAGTCAATTAATTGTTGTAATTACTTAAGATTTCTTTTTAATGAATACGGCTCTCCGGGGATTTGATGATATCCTGTCATCTGTAGGGCCTTGGTAGATAGAATGCGAGTTGTGACTGTTTTTTCTTGCAGCCGGAATCCTTGCATTTGAGTGATGCCTGAGAAGGAAGGAAGTGCCCTCGGTGGACGCAGGGCCATCCCTGCCACGTCGCTCCCGGTGAGTGGAGAGTGAGAGGCTGAGATGCAGAGGACCACTCTCCTACCATCTGGAAGGGAATGAGCTCGGTGAAGCTGTTGGCAACTGTTACCCCTCTTGCCACTTGCTCTCCCATCTCCGTTAGGTTCCACAAACTAAGGTTTCTGACAGCTATTGAGCGATGATATTATAAGCTGGTGGAGAAAGCGAGGACTTTCCCAGCCCTTGCTGATGCTCCCCACTTCACTCCCCACCCACGAATATTTCCCTAATTTATTAAGACTCATCTGTCCTTCTTATAAATGCCCCATGTCCAAGTCATGATTGAGTTGGATTACGTTTGTGGATAAGGGGGCCTCGAATGACACAATGAAGTTCTGGAAACCAGAAGTCACAAACTTTAACTTTCAGAAATGCAGATACCATCTATACAGGCCACAAAGTTAAATATAAATAAATAATTATGGATTTAGCACAAGTTTTAAATGTGTCTATTGTCTTCAGTGGTTATATTTTTGCCCAACAAGTCATTTAGTTCACTCCAGTAAAGTAATATTTTTGTGACCTAATTCTACCAGATAAGCAGGGTAATCATAAAGAGGTTTATAGCTGAAACTTACCAAGAGGATTAAATCAAATGAATGTTAATGAGCCCACAAAACTGATAAAACAACATTGCTGCCTTTATTGTCTCAATTCAAACATTTGACTTCCTAATTGAAAACATTCATTGGAAATATTGCAAATAAAATGTTTTCTTTGAAATTCGTCATTTTTTTCTGAAAAGTATCATGTCACTGGATTGTGTGAAACTGATTATAATGCGTATAGCTATAACAAAATGTAACGGTGAGAATTCTCAAAAGAACAAATTACCATTCCTAGCTATTCAAGCCATGTTTGCTGATTCAAGTAAGTTAGGTTTCCCCTTTTTCTCCCAGATTAGAACAATTTCCTTTAAAATTTATTAGAAATTAATCCAATTTATACAAGAAAAATCATTCCATGGACAAATACTGATCTAAGAAATTACAATGGAGTATATTCCACTGTCTTAAAAATAACTTGTTTAGGGCCCAGCGTGGTAGCCTAGTGGTTATAGTCCTCACCCTGCACACACCGGGATCCTTTATGGGCACCAGTTCTATTCCCGGCAGTTCCACTTCCCATCCAGCTCCCTGCTTGTGGCCTGGGAAAGCAATCGAGGACGGCCCAAAGCCTTAGGACCCTGCACTCATGTGGAAGACATTGAAGAGGCTCTAGGCTCCTGACTTCGGATTGGCACAGCTCTGGCCATTGAGGCCACTTTGGGAGTGAATCAATGGATGGAAGATTTTCCTTTCTGTCTCTCCTCCTCTCTGTATATCTGACTTTCCAATAAAAATAAACAACTTTTCAAAAAAGTAATAATAATTTTAAGGGGCTAGTGTCCTGAGGCAGCGGGGTGCGCTGGCATCCCAGATGATCACCAGTTCAAGCCCCAACTGCTCAATTTTCAAAAGTGCTTCCAGCTAGTAAACCTGAGGAAGCAGCAGAAGGTGGTCCAAGTCCTTGAGCTGCCGGAACCCACGTGGGAGACCCAGACGGAAGTCCAGACTCCTGACCTCGGCCTGGCGAAGAACTGGCCATTGCAGCCATGTGCGGAATATAAACCAGAGGTTGGATATTATCTCTCTCTCTCTGGAACTTGCCGTTCCAATAAATAGAAGAAATCTGACAAACGATTAACTTTAGAAAAAGCTAGGCATTTTCAAAGACACTTGAATTTCAGAATTGTGATAAAGCATCCATTTGTTCACTCAACTGGCATGTATGGAGAGAAAAACAGCCAGGCCCATGACGGGCCCTGTGGTTCACAGGGTGAAACAAGACATCTACCGTCGGTGATTTGAATGTTTGTCCCATGCTGAGTGGGACACAGCACCTGACTTAGGGATTCACTGAACGCTCAGAGCATCCTCTGTTGAAGTGAAGACTGTCACCAGAAAGACCATCAGGCTCTCAGTGGGCGGCTTGTACTGTCTCTGCGATGTGAGCCCTGGATTCCGAGCCATCGATTCTCAATCAGTGACAGCTGCCTGTTATCACCCACGCCGGGTAGTCTCCATCAGCTTCAGGAGCCCTAGGCCTGGACCACAGCGAAGGCAGCACCTCTGCTGTGGTGATCATGATTTAAATGGATGAAATCTTCTACTCCAAATGTTTAGATAACGGTCAAGAAAAACGGTACAGGAAGAATTCCAATCCTTACTAGACTTTTGTAAAATCTGTGTTACTAACTTGGTCATGTGATTGAATTGATACTCAGATGGATTAAATAAGTTGCCCTCCATCAGCAGGTGGCCAAAGCAGGACTCGCTGCTTCCGCCAAATCCTGTTTCCTACAGCTTGCTACCAGGGACAGCAGGCTTTTCCTTTCCCAACCAGGCTACCTCTTCCGATTCTCCCTTTGACAAGCAGCACGGACAGTTAAATGGCTGGTGATCAAGTTCCCTTTCATGTCAGTTCTTTTCAAATATTTCGAGAGGCATTCTTTCCCACTGATGTCTTTAGATACAGCTCAGTATCTTGTCAAGACCCCATAGAAACAATGATGTGATTTTTATTGCAAGTATGTTAGGTTTATCAATTTAAAAACTTAACACATGTGTTTTCAAAACTTTGTGGCCTTGACTTTCTTGAAATATTTCCTTTGATTTTTTGAACTTTTACTTTCTACGTTATATATAATTCTTTTTGGGTACATTTTAAACATTTCTATTTGAAAAAAAAAAGTATGTAGTCATCAACAATATTTTATTCTGTAAAAAAATTGTATGTTCCAGTAGATATTCTGACAATTACTTATGAGCAGAAAAGTGTTGTTTATTAAAAAATTTGTATGCTTCGGGCCCAGTACAGTAGTGTAGTGGCAAAATCCTCACTTTGTATCCCATATGTGAGCCAGTTCGTGTCCAGGCGGCTCCATTTCTCATCCAGCTCCCTGCTTATGACCTGGGAAACCAGTGGAGCATGGCCAAAGCCTTGGGACGCCACACCCTCCGAGACCCGAAGAAGCTCCTGGCCTCAGATTGGGTTAGCTCTGGCCATTGTGGACACTTGAAGAGCGAATCAGTGGACAGATATTTCTTTCTATATCTCCTTCTGTATATGTATCTGCCTTTCTAGTAAAAATGAATGAATCTTTTGTAAAAATTCTTATGCTTTGGCCTGGTGCAATGGTTCAATGGTTTAATACCCCTTCCCTTGCAAGTGCTAGGATCCCACATGGGTGCCGGTCCATGTCCCAGATGCTCCACTTCCCATCCAGCTCCCTGCTTGTGGCCTGGGAAAGCAGTCGAGGATGGCCCAAAGCATTGGGACCCTGCACCCATGTGGAGAACCAGAAGAAGCTCCTGGCTTTGGATCATTTCAGCTCCGGCCATTGATGACAGTTGGGCGGTAAACTAGTGGATCTTTTTCTCTGCCTCTTCTCTCTGTAAATTTACTTTAGCAACAAAAATAAGTAAATCCTTATTTAAAATTCTTTTTTGTTTTAAAAATTTATTTATTTTTATTGGAAAGGCAAGCATATAGAAAGAAGGACAACAGAGAGAAGAAACCTCCATCCTCTGATTTCCTCCCCAAGTGGCCACATTGGCTGGAGCTGAGCCGATTTGAAACCAGGAGACGGGAGCTTCTTCGGGGTCTCCCAGGATCCCAAGGCTTTGGGCCATCTTCCCCTGCTTTCTCGGGCCACAAGTAGGGAGCTGGGATGGAAGTGGAGAAACCGGGACAGGTACTGGCACCCGTTTGGGATCCTGGCGTATGCACTAGAATTTTAGCCACTAGGCTACCTTACCGGACCCTAAAAATATTATAGTTATAATTCCTGCTGGAACCAGCAGGGTATAGTTGTCCCCTCCATGCATGCTCCTTCCTTCCTTTCATAACCACATGGCCCCATCCTCCCTGGCCTCCCCTACTGCTGTGTGGAGCCCCTGAGTACATGTGTGCGGTGGGTTGTGAACAAAACTGATTTGAAATGAATCACGTTTAACCATGTTTTAGGGCAAGTAACCAAACTACAACCTATGGCCCACACTGAGCTGTGGCCTGGCTTATGTACGGCCCATACACTAAGGACAGCTTTACGTCTTTTTTGAAGATGTATTCAGTTGTTTGAAAGAATGGTAGGAAAAGGAGAAGCAGGCAGAGAGCGTGAGGCAGACAAAGGGAGATCTTCCACATGCTGGGTCGCTCCCCAAATGGCCACAACAGGAAGCAGTTGGCCAGGTTCAAGCCAGCAGTCTGAAACTCCATATGGGTTTCAACATGGGTGGTGGAAGCCCCAATGTGGGCCATCTTCCCTTCCCTGTCAGGCATGTTAGCGGGGAGCTAGAGCGGAAGCAGAGCAGCTGGAGTCCAAACAGTACTCAACCCACTGTGACATAACGCCATCCTCATCCCATTTTATATTTTCAAATGGTTGTAAAGAGATAAATAAGCAAGTAGGAGAGAGAGATGGAGTGGGTGGAGAAAGGGAGGGAAGGAGGGAGGAAGAAGATAAAATGTGACTGAACTACAGGGACCACCAAGTGTTTATTTATGGCCTGTGACAGAAAATCTTTGGCAGCCACTGTCTTGAGAATCATGGGACTAGAAGAGGGAGGAAGCTGGATTTCACACTCACCACGTGGATAGGAACAATTTCAGTGACCTTGACCGCTCATCTCCAGGCTGCTGTGAGACAGTAAACTAAGTTTCCATGCCTATTACATGCAGCCTCATATATCTTCATGCACGTTGGTACGTAAGTCGTTGATTTAAATAATCAGCCACATTAACTGGTTTTAATATTTTTCAATTGACCTTTTGAATTTAAAGATAGGTTGTCATGTTGCCTGCAAAGAGTAAAACAATTTTTTCTTAGTAGCAAATATCTTTTAAAATATTTTTAACGCTAAACATTTCAGAACTATACATCATATTCTATACTATATGAATATGTTTGTAGAATTATGATCCTTTTTTCTCTTTTTAAAAATGTTATCTGTTTATTTGAGAAGAAGCACAATCTCCTGACTGGTTGCTTCCCTAAATGCCTACAACAGTTGGGAATGAGTCAAGACCAACGTCAAGGGCCAAGAGCGCAACCCAAGTCTTGGCAGGCTGCCGACCACTTGAGCTCTCACCACTGCCTCTGGGGACCTGCTCTCACTGGAAGCTTGAGTCAGGAGCCAGAGCCGGCAGTCAAATCCAGAGACTCCAGCATGGAACACAGCCGTCTCCACTGCTAAGCTAAACACCCATCCCGGCTGTTTCTAACCGCAATGATGGTGCTGCTGGTACTTCACTACCTGGTCAGTTGGTTGTTTTTATTGGGGACTTTATCATCTCCTTAGTTAGTGATGAAAATTACTCAGTGGGTTTTTCCCCCCTTCAAGGCTTAGTATCAACTTCATTTTTAAGAAAGGAATTAGATAACTTTCCATATGTGCTTAGAAATAATCTTGGTGGAGCAGAAATGAACTAAGATTTGAAAAAGGTATGTCAAAGCCATCAAGTACTTTCTTTAGACTACCTTTGAAATGATTTTCAAAAACTAAGCAATCTCTTCCATGATTATACTTGGTTAACTATTGACTATATTTGATTAACTATACATGATTAACTATTTCTTGAACCAACTATAAATGTCCATAATTTGCTTAAGAACATTTCATTTTGCCAAGGGATCAAATCATTATGCACAATATTCTTTAAATTATTAGATTTGTTCAACATCTGATGTAATTTTTTGCTTCTTTATATTGTCACTTTTTCTCTCTTATTCTCATCTAGCAGAATTTGTAGATACTTCTGCATTGCTACTTCTGCCCCAAGAGCATTCTCTTGAATTGGTTCATTTTGTTATTGTTTTCTGAAACATCAATTTGTGTGTGTCTGTATATTGTCCATTTCTTAGGCATCCTTGTTATTTTCTAACTTTTATGTGATCTGCTTATTTCTTGTTTTTTCCTTTTCTGAGTCCAGCAGTTCGACTGGGGAGATCCCCAAAGAAACTTTGTTTGAGGTGTTCCCAGACCAGATTCTTGTATGTACTAGCAAGCACAGGGCCCAGCACAGTCCATTGCCCTGATCAGCTGGTGGTTGTAACTGCTAGGTTGGTTCTGTTTCCAGCCCCAACTTCCACTGGAACCAATGGGTGCTGCAGTCCACCCTGGTTCTGCCCAGCACATACTCGGCCCTCACATCAACCAGTGGGAGCTGCAGCCTAGTCGGAGCGACCCACAATAATCCCCACGAGGTCTGCACCCTGCCCTACTTCCTTCCATGCTTGTCAGTATGTACAGCAGACCAGTCCAATCTGTCCCACATCCTGTTCAGTTCTCATACATGTCAATGGGCATTGAAACCACCCAACCAGCTCCACTAACCAGCCCACACACATGCTGGTGGGTGACTTTCTATCCAGCCAGGTCTGCCCAGTCCTGGTTTTCATACTCTTCAGTGGGAGTGGTAACCCAAAAGAGAGCTGTCCACTATTTCCCTCCTAGGCCACTTCCATTCCCAGATCATGCACTTTCAGGATGATTCTGTAGTTCAACATCAACAGCTTTGTCATTCCTCACCCCATGCACTCCAACACCGGAAGCTGCCTGTCCAGGCGTCATCTGTCACACCCAACACTCACCTCTCAATTGCATCCTCCGTGCCTCAGGGGCAGACAGATCGCACTCCCTCTAACTCCACTGGAAGATTAGGCAATTGTCCTGTATAGGATGGAATTTATTTTCTTCTCAGCCAGATATTTGCCATCACGAACACTTTTCACTCCTTAAAAATGTAGGCTTGTGCTGGTCTTGTTCTGGTCCAGTCAGAACTTCACTAGCCTTTTCTCATACAGCTCTGCTGTTGGTAAATTCTGTTTATCATTTGAAAAAAATATTTCTCTTAATCCTCTTTTCTAAGAGGATATTTTCACTAAACATAGAATGAAAAATTGCCAGTTTGTCTTTCTCTCGATGCTTGAAGTACTTGAAGTGTGATTCCATACCTTCATGTTTTCCAGGGTTTCTGATGAGAAATCAATGATTATCCAAATACTGCTCCTTTGTACACAATTTTCCCTGGTGGCTTTGATTTTTTCTGTTTATAACAAATCCTTCTCTTCTTTTAAGGATTTAAATGACACATGTAATAGGTGGCTGCTATTTTCCATAATTTCATGTCATTGTATTCATTCCTGTTGAAATTGCTAGCTCTTTGTTCTATAATATATTAAAGATTTGTATCATCACTCTTCTGTCACATCCAATATTCTGTCAATTACATAAAATAATTTTAATTTTTACGTATTCTGTATTTCAGTTCATTAGGTTTACAACTCTGCATAGAAGCTATGTTTGCATTTTTTTCAAGAATATTTTTGAGAATAACACTGCTTTAAAATCTTCCTGCTAGCCAGGCTGGTCTGAGTGATTCTACTGGTGTAATCTACAATTAGAGTGGGTGAGGGTTGTTTGGGCTTAGCCACAGCAGAAGCTGGCTTTGGGAACTAATTCTGTCAAGTTAAACCACAGAACCACCTGGAGAGTGCATAATCTGGGAGTGGGAGTGGCCTCGGAGGGAAATAGAGGGCTCCTCCCTCATGGGTTACCACCCCCACGGAAGGGCACAAAAACTAGGACAGGGACTGGGGTGGCTAGACAGAGGCAGCCAACAACATCCATGAGGGCTTGATAGTTGAGCTGGTTAGATGGAACTAAGCTTTAAAACCGATTGACATGTACAATTGCCGAATGGGATGTGGGACAGACTGGACTGGTCTGCTGCACATACTGGCAAACCAGGGCAGGGGCGGGCCTGGTGGGGGTTATTGTGGGTCACCCCGACTAGGCTGCAGCCCATACTGGTTGATGTGAGGGCCGAGTATGTGCTGGGCAGAACCAGGCTGGACTGCAGCACCCATTGGTTCCAGTGGAAGTTGGGGCTGGAAACAGAGCCAACCTAGCAGTTGCAACCACCAGCTGATCAGGGCAATGGACTGTGCTGGGCCCTTTGCTTGCTAGTACATACAAGAATCTGGTCTGGGAACACTTCAAACAAAGTTTCTTTGGGGATCTCCCCAATGGAACTGCTGGACTCAGAACCCTAACCATGAAAAGACACAGGACAGAACAAGTCAACCACCTCAGCTATATGTTGGCAGCGAAAAACTGGGCAAATGGAGACTCTAAGATGGACTATGTCAATCAGTGGATTCTTCAACTACTTCATCGTGCTTGGAGTGGCGAGATTGGCAGCAATTCATAACTGTTGAACTATCAAAACCAGTTGAGAAAGATCCTCGGAGCATGCCCCACATCTGGGACCTGGGGTGAGTGGGAAACTGGGTGGGGCTTCTTCCTTAAAATCCCCTTTTACATCAGATATATGAACAAAACAATACGGAACTAATTGTCTTACCCATCTTCCTGTAGGGTTTGAACCTTTTTACCCTAATTATGTAAAGATTGTCAAAAAATTAAAAAGAAAAAAAGAGAAAAAAATGTAATGAAGCTTTAAGGAGAAAAACAAAGAAAAAAAATAAAATAAAATCTTTTCCTGCTACTTTCAATACCTGGGTCACTTTGAGATAACTCTATTGATTCCTTTCTTGCATATATATGCATCATGGTTTATTTTCTCCATGTGTCTGGTATTTGTAGATTGTATTCTAAACATTAAGAAAGTTACGATACTTAAAAACACATACATTCTGTCCATTCCTCTAAAATGTATTTTTTCAATCAGATTGTTAACTTGGGCACCTCGGATGCCACAAGCGACAGTTATTCCTTTCACTTTGATTGGGTTGCTTAAATTCTCCAGAGAAGTGAGCAAATCCGAGGGCTGCCCTGTACTTCCCCTCTCTATGTACTGTGACCTGAATTTCTGTCCTGTGGGTCCTGGAACCAGTAACACAGCACATTTTGGCTCAAGTTTCAGAAATTCTAATGCCCCTTTGAGCTAAAGTCCCAAAACTGTGAAACGCACTTATACTTCTCTGGTCTACTTTTTCATGCTTTCCCAATCTATAACCCCTTCATCTATTTTTAAGTGACATCAAATGCCTGTTTATTTTTAATTTTTTTTTGTCCCAATGTGACAGCAGGTATTTGTGGAAGAAATGATGTGATAGGAGCTATTATACCATTAACCAAGTTATTCACTGTTGACCGCTTCGGGATGATTTTTGTAAATCGGGTGTATCATACAATTCAATAGTCATAAAGAAAGTTGGAATTTTACAAAGTTAAGATGAAAATCCAAGTAATCAAAATACATATTTAAGCCAAGGACGATTATTCTTCTACCTGAATATCAACTAAGATGATCAAATGCCACAGCCCTTGTAGGGCATATGCTGCCTTTTATACTATAGTAATTATTCAAAATGTAAGGGGATTTCTATGCATGCCAACAACTTTCAACTCTTCACCCCACAACTTTGCCTTCTTTTGAAGTTGGCTGAGATCCATTGCCTGTCTATTCAGGGACTTGTCCAGGGCTGACATGGTGGCACAGCAAATCAAGCTGCCACCTCTGATGCTGGCACCCCATATGGACTCCAATGTGAGTCCCCACTACTCTACTTCTGGATCCAGTTCCCTGTGAATGTACTTGGATTAGGCAGCAGAAGATGATCCAAGTGTTTGGGCTCCCCAACCACTACCTTGGAGACATAGATGGAGTTCCAGGCTCCTGGCTTCAACCTGGCCCAACACTGGGCATTTGAGGAGTGAACCAGCAAATAGAAGACCTCTCTCTCTCTCTCTCTCTCTCTCTCTCTCTCCCTCCCTCCCTATCTATATCTATATCTGCCATTCACACAGATCTTTAAAAACCCTTTGTCTGCAGCATCCTTCTTTTGCCAAGGTTGGATATGATGCAATGAAACCACATTCTATGCTTCAGCCTCATTCAGTCCCAGTAAGACTTTTTCATACGTGTACTTTGTCCCTACTGATTCAGAGTCCTCTTACTTCTTTTGTGTTGCTTAACTGTTGATTTCTGCTGGTGGTGATTGTAGTGAAATCGTCATGAAATAATCAGTCAACTGAAACAATTCCAAGGAAAAACCTGTTAGCGATGTGGAGCAATGACGATGAAAACAGACAAGTCAGTGTTCTCCATTTTAGCCAATTATTTATGGATATAAATCCTAATTTTCTGTTCACGCATGCACTCTGTATGGAATCTGCACAGCCACGTCTGCTGAAATGTGTGCAGTGTCCTATTTGAGGCTGATGATCATTGCAAAATCAACTGCTAATATCTCCCCCCAATCTGTCGGAGTTGTTTTGACTATCACGCCACCACTAACCAAGCTGTTCATTTAGAATGAAAGTGATCAGAATGGAGAGGAATACTAGGAAAGAAAACAAAAACCATTTCCCAAAAGTGCAGAGGCACGTGAAAACTTGCCTAGCCTAATCATCAGGAGTGTAAAATTTTTATTTCTCAGTTAATACACACCACCTGTGTTTATAAAAAGTCTCTGATGACTTGTTTTGTTTCTTGCAAAGAATGTATAATGTTCTTAGAATGGATTCTGCAAATACACGAGGGCTATTAATATGCCGCAAGATCCCTCCACAGAACTCATGCTGCCTTCATTACCCGCTTTCCACCCCTACTACATGCTCTCTTCTCTGATTGTTTTCTATTGAAATGATATAAAATTTTTAAAAATCATTGACTATATATAAATCAATTGTCTGTGACAGGTTACAGGGGAAAAGAAAACATCAGGACTGCCAATAACAGGCATTCAGCCTCATAAAACTTGTAATCAACTTCCAAGCCAAGGCGTAAACTGTAATATATTGCTACAAACCTATAACAACAATAAACTATTTGAATTGCACCTTCACATTCTCAGTCGTTAATAACAAATAAGCATGAAAACCGTTTTGACAGTCACTCATTGTAATGGGTGTCTGCTTGTTTATCGGGTTGTGTCATCTGGCATCACGAGAAGCAGCCTTCTGGAAGGGGAAGGCCAGGGAGGGTGAGCCTGCCACAGCGTCGGATGCTAACGGCAGACAATGAGGCTGAGTGTCTGTCTACTGGAAAAGTCCAAGTGTAACGTACTTTTCATCTCAGCTCAGAGATTATACCAAATCCTTCTTTGCCTCTGAGTGGAAATTAAAAAGCAGGTCCTCATTATGACTAATTTTTATTCTTTAGGCTTTCCCAGACAACTTTTGCTGCATAAAAAAAAAAAATCTCAAAACAGTGGCTTAGCATAACAAGCACTGATTTCACTTATAAATGTGGCACTTCACTGGGCTTAGCTGGAGGGTTTCGACAAGCTGCAATCAGTCCACAGTTGGAGCTCAGGGCTGCGATCACCTTGAAGGCTTCTCTCCCACATTGAGGGCCTGGGCTAGAAGGTTCCAAACAGCCAGGGTTCCTTGGGGCTCACTGTCTCTCTCACTCTCTCCCCCACTATGTGATCTCCACATTTTAGCTTCAGTTCTTAGAAACTAGTCCTGAAGGTAGATAGAAGCTGAGTTATCTTGTATGACCTAACCTCACAAGTCCCACCTCTGTGAGTGTTGTTGGAGTCAACGCAGATGCACAGCTCACGGAAAACAATGTGCTACATGTTTGAGAAAACACTCCATGTCCTAGCCCTTGCGGCATCCTTAGACATGCCAGCATACAACACACACACACACATCACACATACACCATTCATCCCACACTCACCATGCACACCACAGTACACACATACCACACACCACACACATACCATGCATCTCACACACACACACACAATACACACCACACACATACCACACACACCACACACACACCATGCATCCCACACACACATACAATACACACCACGAATACCACACACACCACTCACACCATGTACCCCACACAAATGCCACACATACACACATACCACGCAACCACTCACACTATTCACACTGCTCCACACACCACACCATATGTACTATTCCACACATTGCACACATATCACGCACACCACACACATATACCTAGCATGGACACACACCACATATACATACAGCACACACACAACACACAACACACACCATGCATACCACTCCACACATCCCCCACACACCACCATGCACACCACACACACACAACATACACACTACCATGCATACCACACACACACAACACACAACACACATCAACTTTTGATAAAGCAAGGAATGGACATTGACATTAGCACTGTAATGTTTACAAAAATGTTTCTAAAGGTTCTCACAGCAGTGCTATAGCTAGTTTGTCAATAACTATGCAAAACAAACAAAGCTGGGATAATTAGAATAAGATTTCTTAGTGTCTTTAATGGAGCAAAGGGCAGACTGAAATACAGAAGGCCCATTATTCAGGGACCAGTGGCGACACATCCCGTGGGCACTGAATATAGATGTAGAATGTCACACCCGCTGGTATGCAATTGCAAGTCAGCGGCGTCTCAAGTAAGCCACGTCCACAGAATCTATGAGAGGTTTTGTCTCCGAGAAACCCAGAGGGTGCAGGGTTCTCCCCACAATTTGTCCAGCGAGCGCTCCTTTTTGTCCTGAGCGCTTCCTGGGATTACTAGGAATACATGTGGCGAGCATCCTAAGAGCAGAGTACGTATTCTTCAACAGCCAAAGCCGTCCCCGCACCTGCGCAGCTCTCCACAAGAACCCAGATTCTGTTTGTTCTCCGGTCTCTCCGATCACACCTGTGAGTGGAGTGAATAGGGTTCCCCGCCCAGCCCCCACGACGGTCTTCCAACTCTCTTTACTCCCCCTTTTCGTCTACAGAGGCTGGGAAGGAGCTCTAAGCTCCCCACTGCCTTCTTGGCTGAAGTTTCCCTGACATCCTCCTCTGGTTGTTAATGTACCCCGTTCTTCTCTGCCCCGCAGTGCTCACAGACATCCAGGAAGGAGCCGCCCAAACTCCATACACCAGAAGCTTACGTGAAGGGATGTTAGCAGCAAGGGAGCAAGAGAGGAATGAACCTGTGGCTTACAGGATTGCAAGTCAGCAGCAGCAGGCATTCCAGCTGCTCTCCTCTCAGGGGTCTGCTTGCTGGTCAACCCAGAGAGACTGCGGCTGTTGGGCACAAAGTCCTTGTCTTACCCACGTGGGCGTTCCCCACGCCAGCTGCTCTAGAGGCGACTGATGGCCGTTTGTCCATCAACATAGCCAAGGCGGTGTATTCTGGCAGCCCTGGCCACGTCCACACATCATTCCTCCTCTCCCTCTCTCCCTTCTGCTCCCGGCCACTCCTCCTCTTTCTCCTGCCTGCTCAGACCAGAGCACTCCACACAGTGAGGAGGAGGGAGGGTGTCGGGGATTTGAGGGATCTTGACAAGAGGCCCCACAACATGTGGCTTTCTCAAGCTGCTGTTGGACAGGGCTGCCTCGGGGTCTGAATGGAGGCGTTAGCCTCTCCTCACAAGGGGATGAGGACGGAGGATTGCCCAGGATCGGAGGAGACTGGACAGTCAGCAGCAAACAGAGGCGTCTCCACTTCAAATGCTGGGAAGAGACAGCTCTTCCTCTGGAGACTGGCGGTGCCAAGAGGAGATGGTTGGCAGGGCAAGCCCAGCACGCAGTTTCTGAATGGTTTTCAGATTTGCTGATTGGGGGCTGATCTTCAAATAGCTGGTGTGTACAATTTCGTATTTGGTATTTGTGGGCTTTTACGTAAACAGATCCTTCAATATACAGTCTGGAAATAAGGCACTCAGAAAGCAATCTCTGGTTCATTTAGGTAAGCAGGAAGGGCCTCAAACCACAGGTTGCTGGGAGGTTAGCAAGACAGACAGGGCTGTCAGACCCAGTGTGTACTGCTCTACTCCTCAGTGGCCGTTCAAGTCTCACTTGAGTCAATAAAATCATCCAAAAACACAGACTGTTCACATCTACAAATTCTTCACACTGCATTCAACCATAAGATCTGTGATTGGGCTTGGTGTGACAGCCTAGTGACTAATTCCTCACCTTGCATGCGCCAGGGTCTCATATGGGCACTGGTTCATGTCCTGGCTGCTCCACTTCCCATCCAGTTCCCTGCCTGTGGCCTGGGAATGCAGTGGAGGATGGCCCAAAGCCTTGGGATCCTGCACCCGTGTGGGAGATTCAGAAGAGGTTCCCGGCTCCTGGCTTCAGATCGGCTCAACTCTGGCCATTGTGGCCACTTGGGGAATGAACCAGCAGATGGAAGATCTTCCTCTCTGTCTTTCCTTCCCTCGGTAAACCTGCTTTTGCAATAAAAATAAATAAATCTTTTAAGAACAAACAAAAAAGAGCTTTGATGGTCCCCAGGATGGGCTCTTTTCCTACAGAATCCAAAATGTCAACCAAATCTCTGTGGCTCATGCAACTACCCAGAGGAGTGGGCGTATGGTCACAACGACACTGGTGACTGGATTTCAGTTCTGTTTTGCCTTTGTTTTTTTCTATAAGAAAATTGTTTCTGTGGAGTTTGCATTTCGTGTTTTTTTTTTAAAGGCAGTGTTATTAGTCAAGCACTCAGACTACATAACTTCTCTTAGAACAGGCCCAGTGACGAGGAACCATGGAGATTGGAAAAAGAAACGCGTTACTGCACACCCGCCACGGTGCCTTTGTGGAAGCCCAGGGGGTGGGGGGAGGGGCGAGGGTTGAGTTCAGTGGGCCTGAAACTCAGGATTAGATATTAAATATTGTCAAAACAGCCATCACTTGTGCTAACAGCTACCAGCTCTCAAACTCAACTATTTCCTAAACACAAGGAGCTTTCCATTAAAAGAACGATTGGAGCATCTTCTGTGGGGTGAGGCAACGGGAAATCATCACTGTAGGATATTCCTGTCTCCTGGCCTGAAGTGGAAGCAGGGTCTTCTTGCCCCAGCTAGCCTGTGCACTTTGTGGCAGAGGAAACTTCTTGTGCTGGGAGGGAATGTCCCAGGGTTGTGTACACACAGATACAGTGGCTGTGTCCGTTCCCAACCTGGCCAGAGGCTTACGTTTTGCAGCTATCAGAGAGCTGCTAAGAGGCAGAGGAAGCGGCTTCCAACGTGGATTTGGGTCTTTGCTTTGGATCCACACTATTTTGCCACAAAAAGTGCCAACTTCTCCATATCAGGTGATGGCAAGGCAAGATGGTCAATGGGCGACACAGTGAAGGCACCATATAAATGAACTGTTGAGGCAAAACTGGCCAGCAAGTCAGCCTCCCCACTACTTAATTCACAAGGATTGGATATTGTATTGAATTCATTTGCAGGGAGGAGGGGATGGGGATGGGCAATAAGACCCAAGATGAGTCTATGCCCTGAAATACATAGATGTTAAAAATCTCTTTATAACAAACTCCTCACATTGAAAATAGTGCCACTTAGGAACCTGCAAAACCCATTGGGGTGGACAGAGTAGTATGTGTATGTGTGTTCTTTTTGAGAAAATGTGTCACCATTTTGAAAGAAAAAGGAAGAATTTCAAGCCTTCCCAGAGAGGCCCTCCCTTACCAAGCCACACACGCTGTAATTCAGCAAGTGCCTCCGTCCATGCCCATGCTACTATATCCACAAAGCCAGTGCTTTTAAGTATAAACCATACAGTGCGTAAGATGATCTAAATCAAGGGTGGGAATTGTTTTCTTAGATCCTCATGGGAAAGCCCAGAACATTCCGATTTTACACAAAGGGAGGTGTCATCGGTAATGTGTTCTATAAAAAACCTTTCCCTAGAAGCAAGGAGAAAGTGAGAGACTGTGGGGGCAGGGAGAGACGAAGTTTGGCTGCTCATCCCCTTCCCGCGCCTTCCTCACTCCATCCTCACCAGTCACCAGGTGTGAAACTTCAAGTGTGTGAGAGTTTGGAACGCAGGTGCACAGCCCGTACCTGGCGCAGTGGGAAGCCACCTCATTTCTGGCCCCAAGGAGAAGTTCTCTTCCCTTGCAGCAAGATAATGTTTTAAAAAGCTGACTTTTAAACCTCTTACTGAATTTTTTAATGGATTAAATTCATCATGTCACCAGCTGCTGTGCAGCTAATAGAGCCATAAAACACTGTATTAAAGGATTACCCATGCAAAATTTCCCCTGGTGCTAATGTGAATTTTAATACTTTTAACATTTAGTTGAGATGGGAATGTCCAAGAACAGCTTGTTCAATAGGTTGTTCTATAAAATTAAGTTCCCCATTTCATCAGAAATGCCAGGACTCCATTAAGTTAAAATTTTACAGAGAGGCTGAGATGATTCAGTGTGCAGCATTTCTGAGCAGGGAGATAACATCTGCGTTATACATTAATGCGATTAAAAACAGGGGGAGAGAAAAAGAAAAGCAAAACAGCCACCCATTGCCTAAGTTCACAGAGACAGAGTAAAACGGAGAAAAATGCTAGCTTAAGATTTGTAGAAGACAGATTTCTACAATCCATAAAAGACAACCAGAACTGTGGGCACCTACGCGCATGTCCTTGAGAATGCAACTTGTCAGAAGTTCAAAACGTCCTAGGCCACCCAGAGTCTTAAGTTTGTAGGATCACATGGACCCCATTCTTTACACGGCAAGGCTGTGATTACTGTGTATGCAGAGAAAGGACACAGAGGAGAAACGGAAGGAAGGGGTACCAGAAGCCAAGTGCATGTCATCTCACGTCCTGACGGCACAGGCGGCTCGCCCGAGATCACACCACCAATCATCCCCGGGCAGGAGAGTAAAACCCAGATCTCCTGACGCCAGGTCACGAGAGCCCATGCCAACGTAGCTCCCCATGAACACAGACATATTAATCTTGTCCATAAGAAACAGAGCGTATACAAAGGAGAAGTTCTCAGGCCGCTCCGGTGCCAGGCGTATAAATAAAGCAGCAAAACTTTGCATACCACCTTCCATTTCCTAAATAGCTCTAAACCGGACCTCTATCAGAATGCCTTTGATTTCTGGGCTGACTGTACCTCTCACCTGGGCACCTGAGCTGTGCCAGTTTCATGATCTGCCAAAGACACTGCATTTTAAATGAGGTTGTTAAAAGCAATCCGGACTTTTCATCGCCAGTCACTCAGCGATCGGCCTAAATGTGAGACTCCGTTCTCACCCGCATGAGGACGGACGGGAAAGTGTGAGCCATGCCTTATTTGAAAATACAATCCAGGAAAGATGGGTTTTAAAGGAAATTCTCCAGAGTTAAAATTCTTTACCCTGGCTGAATCTGGTTGGTAGCTCTATATTTTGTACCCTGTATGTATTACTGTTCTGAGAGCCTGTCATTTCTTATCAGAATGAGAAAGGCTAAAGAGATAATATTTCAATAACATACTGGCCTGATCATAAAATAACTCAATGGAAATGTGTAATTGCCTCGGGCAGCCCGGCAGGGTACTCAGCAGTCGGATGATTTCTATTCTGGGTTGGTTTTTTTTTTTTTTTTTTTTTTTTTTTTTTTTTTATGGTTACATTTTCTGTTATATCCCACATCCCCTCAAGTCTTACTTATGCTTTTATTCAAAAGGGAGAAGCACAATAGAAAGACCTACAGAACTGATTATGACACATGATTGTAAGGCACCGAAAGTGGCTGCCACTGTCGCACATTGACAAGAACAGGCCTGCCACGTTCACTGACCTTCCCCCATCTCACCATCAGGCTTCAGGCCTGACATTCTTGGTTGCCAGGCAACAGGGGGTCGCCATCCTCAAACCTCAAACTGTGCAACCTAGCCCAAAGAAGATAGAATCTCCAGGCTGACGGTGGGTGTTAAGAATTCCAATGCAGAGTCAGTTTTCATTCTTTTTTTTTTTACTGTGAGGCATCACACTGAAGACTGAAACAGAGAAGCTGGCTTGTCGAAAGACCACACAGCTGATCTCCAGCTGTGATGGTGAGTCCCTCGTGCTGAAACAATCGGAAGGAAATACATCCAGGGTCTCATTGATGAATGCACTTGACCTACAAGGATGGCGCAGGATTTTAGTTTGCAGGAGGTTGATGGTCAGACGTCCGCTTGTCCAACACGGTGTGATGCTGGGAGATGAATCTGGGAGCCGATGGGAAGGGAGAGTTTTGGCACTAGGGCTTGCAACATTGTCTTGCCAACATGACTGCTTTCTGCCGTCTTTAATGACAGTGCTGCTGGCAGAACGGCCGCAAAAGGGCAACACTGAGAAAGCTCAGCCCACTCCTTTCCCCAGCGCCCAGGCAACGCCTTCTTTAAACTTTAATAAAGGGCATCTGAGAAAACCTATTTTTCAGCCACAAAAGAACACTGCATTCCTACGTAACTGCCTTGGACAACACTGGGCATTGCACAGCTGTGTGTTGGAACTCAGCTATGCGACCAGAACCTTAATAAACATGGCAACTTTCTTAGTGGCAGATATCAAGAAGTGTCCTGAATAAGTGGGTTTTTTGAACTTCCTGTTTCATAATTTATCTGCATTGTTCTTCCCTAAGCAAAGAAGAGCTGTTTTCATTTCACTTTCTGGAACTATGGTAAATTTTGCACAAGAGGCATAGCTATGAACTAAAGTTGTAACTGGGTTGATGTGATGCTTTGAGGGAGAAAATAAAAATGTGTGTGTTGTGTGCGTGTGTGTGTTGTGTGTGTGCATGTGTGTGTGTCTGTACACAGGCACATACATCTAATTCTAAACCACAGATGAATACATATGGATGCTGAGTTACAAATAAGGGTTTGCCGACTTCTTCCATTCTGAGCCACACCTGTATGTCCCACCTGATTTGAGAGCTAGTTAGACATTCAGGCTCCTATAAAGAGCAAAGAGATAGCTAGGGGGGCAAGTCATGTTCTTGGAGACTGGTTGTCAGATAACCATCATGATTTCTATGGTCCTCTGGAGTGAAAAATTTATTTCCTACTTTTTTTTTTTTTTGGTTTAATATCTGCCATATATATGGCGAGCTGACATCTCTGAAGAGAACTGCCTGCTGCCAGGTTGTCAGCGTTGCAGCTGGAGAACGATGCCCACCCAGTCCTGGAGGTGAGTGCAGGCACAGACTCGGGGCAGGCAGGTGCGGTCTCCTCCCGCCCTGCCAAGGGTCCTCCGCTGCTTTCCACCAGCTGCTCGCTGCCAGTCAGAGAGGATGGGGTGAGAGAAGGCACTTACCTCCCATGCAGCCCCCTGTGGTCCCAGGGCAAACTTGGCCAGTTCTGAACAAGTGTGGACCATGGACAGAACCTGCCCAGGAACTGGCTGTCCCACATGGGGAATGCAAACAGAACAGCAACAAAGAGAAATGCGAAATTTCACCCCACAGTTGGATGCAATCAGAGGGCTCTAATTAAAAAGGGGGGAACGGTGTTTGCTTTTGAGTATTCTTCTTTGATTTTTTTGAAGATTTATTGGCTTTTTAAATTGGAAAGTCAGATATACAGAGAGAAGAAGAGACAGATAGGAAGCTCTTCCATCTGATGATTCACTCCCCAAGTGGACACAATGGCTGGAGCTGAGCCGATCTGAAGCCAGGAACCCAGAGACTATTTCGGGTCTCCCATGTGGGTGCAGGGTCCCAAGCCTTTGGGCCGTCCTCTGCTGCTTTTCCAGGCCACAAGCAGGGAGCTGGATGGGAAGTGGGGTCACCAGGATAAGAACTGGAGCCTATATGAGATCCCGGAGCATGCAAGGTAAGGACTTTTGCCGTTAGGCTATCGTGCCGGGCCCTAGGTAGAGTATTCTTTAAACTAATCCATATGTTTTGATATATTTAGTTGAAATGCAGAAATTCCCCAAATTTACATAGGGGTCAGGACTGGGTCAGTGCTAAGAAAGGAGCCCAGCCTCCATCCAGTTCCTCACATGGGATCCTCATCAGTTCCTTCCCAGATGAACATTAACAGGAAAGGGCTCAAATCCAGGAATCCTGACGTGGATGTGGGAGTCTCAGGGAGTGTCCTAACTGCTATGACCAATATCCACCCCCATCTATTGATTCAATGTCCTTAGTAATTTTTAAAATTATTGCATATTTGATAACAGTATGAGTCCACAAAGAATTGACATTTGTCTGAGAGGGCGCAGACACTTTGCTCAGCCACGAGATGCCCACATCTCGTACAGGAATAACCTGCTAAATGCAGTTTCTGCCTTGGGCTCCTATAGATCCTGCAAGGAAGCGGGTGTGGCTTTCAAGTGATTGAGAGTTCGGGTTCAGACTACCTACACAGAAGACCTGGATTGGCTCCTGGGCTCCAGCCCAGTTAGTCTCTCTCTCTCTCTCTCTCCCTCACCTTCTCCCTCTCCCTCTCGGTGGGAAGCAGTCCTTGAGAAGTACTGTCCCAAGCTGAGATCATTATACCCAACCTGCTACACTCCCAGTAAAACGGTGATAAATCAAGCCCCCACACAGAACTTACAACAAGGGAGGCAGGAAGATCCTTCTGCTCCAAATCTGTCTGCCTTACATGGTATGATGCTTACAATTGATTTCTTTAAGTTAAGCCTTTTGTCTCTGAGTGTCTGAGGGTTAGTCGACGTAGACCGACCCACCGGCATCTGTGTGCAACCACAGTTAAACTGACTTCCTCCTGTGGCAGGACTCCTCCAGAAGCTTGCTCCTAGAGGAGTCCTGTACCTGCAGCATGGTTGTGACCATCACGTGCCTGCTGCTCTCCAAGAGCTTCACGATCTCTCCCAGGTCCTTCTGTCCCCTGATCCAGCTGATGACAAATTCCCACCCAGGACAGCTGGGGGTCTGCACCTTCCCCCTCCCTGGACCACAGCAAGGGTGCTGTCCTGGCTGCTTTGTCCTCTCAGCTTCCATGTAAGCTTGTTCAGAGGAAGGTGCTGGCAGAGGCATGGGGTGTGAGCAGAGAAGCTGAGGAGTCTCAGAGGCCGAGAACTCTGAGGTCATCCACTCCTGTTTGGATCTCCCACATGGGATGGAGGAAGCCCAAATCCTTCCTCGCAGGATCCAATGCCATCGGAACAACAGCCAGGAGCCCTGAGCGGTCCGCAGAAACAGAACAGTAAACTTCCTTCGGGACTAGGGAGAGGAGCTTTCTCTGGTCCTTACTTAGTTCCAACTTTGGATCCCCACCCTCTCCAGTAATGACCATCAGGGTCTCTCTGGAGCCCCTGCCCTCCTAAAAACAACAACAAAATAATTAGAATAGATAGACAGAGAACAACAAGGAAAGCTTAGAACCACACAGGAAACGGTCAGCGTGGACTCACATATACCTTACTAGGTAGGACACGAAAGTAGGTTACTCCACACTGGGGTATTGAAGATTTCTCTGCACACCCCTCTTGAAACTGTTCTGCACCTCAACTGTTGACATATGCCTTGTTAGAGTTATAAGCCAGTTTGGACTATCCTAAAATCAGCCAAGTTGAATAAAAATTGTGCTTCAACACTATAAACTGCTAAATACAAAAATGAAAATAGACATGAGACAGCTGAGTAGTACCCTATAGCCATTTTTTAAAGATTTATTTATTTTTATTACAAAGTCAGATATACAGAGAGGAGGAGAGACAGAGAGGAAGATCTTCTATCCGATGATTCACTCCCCAAGCGACCACAACGGCCGGTGCTGCGCTGATCCGAAGCCAGGAACCAGGAACCTCTTCAGGGTCTCCCACGCAGGTGCAGGGTCCCAAAGCTGTGGGCCATCCTCAACTGCTTTCCCAGGCCACAAGCAGGGAGCTGGATGAAAAGCAGGGTCGCCGGGATTAGAACCGGCATCCACATGGGATACCGGCACGTTAAAGGCAAGGACCTTAGCCACTAGGCCACGCCGCCAGGCCCCCCATAGCCATTTTAAGGTGTATAGCAGCCGGTTGTGAATAAACTAAAATAGAAATATCAATTATGCAGTCACAGGACGTGATTAAGAACTTGCATTTTCTAACATATTGGTCACTCAATACCATGTCAATTAACTCTATAATGTTGTAAACTGTTGTTGATGTTATGTTGTGGCTTTTAATTGGTCGGGACGATATTCTGCCAGCTCTGCTTTCAGACCAGAGATGGTCTCCCCAAGAAACTGTTGAATTTATCTGGACAATAAGCTGCTGGACTCTATGCATGGTACATGCTTGCAATGAAAGAACCATGACTGGATTTGAACTGTAACACTGCAACAAGGTGGAGGAATCCACCATGGGGCGAGGGCTTGGGGAGGGGTTGGGGGAACCCCAGAGCCTATGAAACTGTGTCATAAAATGAAATGCAATAAAAGAAAAAAGAAAAAAATGCTCAAAGTGATAGCTATTCCCTAGACTTGATCCATGTGCTTCATATTTTTAAGTACTAGGGATTCTAATTTTACAAGCAAAGTGTAACTAACACCTAAGCATAGCACGGACAAAAGCATTTCCAGCAGAGAGCAAGGTGCTCATACTATACTCACGTCAGTCATTTCTGTAAGTGTTGCCACATACTGGAAGTTCCTTGGGCAGCCGTTCCCAGTCCTATTCATCGGTGCATCCCAAACACCTGATTGCCAAGAGCATATGACCTGAATATTGACTTCTTAGAAGACAGGAAAAGGAATATTTTACTTGAATATACTAACAAAAAACAATATGTTGATTCCGTACCATGCAAAAGTAGCACTAGATGCTTGTTTGTGTCAGGTTAAGACTTTGTAGTGCCAGCATCTGATATGAGCGCCAGTTCTTGTCCCTGCTAATGTGCCTGGGAACGCAGAGGAAGACCATCCAAATTCATGGACACCCTCACGGGAGATCCAGCAGAAGCTCCTGACTTCTGGCTTCAGATCAGCCCTTGGGCCACTTGGGAGTGAACCAGCAGTTCCCCTGTCTCTCTTTCTCTCTCTGCAACTCTACCTTTCAAATAAATTATTCTTTTTTAAAAAATTGTTTGTTTAAACCACAGGAACACCTGTTAACTTGGACCTTTTGATCAATCATTATTCCCTCATTGCGGTAATGAAATGAGCCCAAAGAACATACTTTTCCAATTTAAAACCAACAAAATAAAAAGAAGACTGTCAAAGGTCTTCTACATTTTCAGTAGAATTCCTAAGTAAAGTTTAAATGCGGCCAAGCAATCTCTACTTGGCAAAGTATACTTACAATAAAAGGTAAATTATCCCATCATAAAACTGTCTGGTGGGATTCCAGCTGTTTGAGGCGTTAAATACCCATGTCACCTTCAAAGAAAACTACCCCTGACATTTCATTCTGAGAAGGAAGGCAGGAGCTAACCCAGGCAGGACTGGTCTGAGGCGGAACTGAGAAATCCTGAGCATTCTTGATCACCTGCTTTCTCTCTCTCTCTCTCTCTCTCTCTCTCTCCTCTTCTTTCCCTCTCTCCCTCTCCTTCCCCCTCGCACTCTCCCCTCACTTCTCCATCTCTCCGCCTCCCACTGGCAGCACATGCACTTGAGACTTCACCAACATCCCGCTACAGATGACTGATACTAGCTTAAAGTTCTGTTCCTCTCTGGAATGTGTACATTAAAAAAAAAAAAAAAGCAGGTTTTCTCAAATTTTAGCTAACATTAGAATTCTCTGGAAAACTGTAAATACATAACTTGCTGAGCACAGCCTAAAATTATTTTTGGGTAATTCTGGAAGGACCCTAGTGTTTCCATTTTAAGACAGATTTTCAGGTGATATTGATGCTACTGGGTGGGGACCACACTTGAGAATCAACATGAGATTCAAATTAAGTTCCCTGGAGATGTTCAGACCCTTCTGCCAGATTCGGGCATCAGTGTGAGAAGTGATTCCAACATCTCATCCTGGACCCTGTGTCACTTTCTGCTTCCTCTTTCCCACAGCTCACAAAATCCATGCCATTCCAGTTACCTACCAATAAACTGTAACCTCATGTCTTACGTGAGAACCCCACCCACCATCCTCACCCAGTCCTCTCCCCTTAACCCTGCCTCACTCCTTCCACCCCCCTCGGCCCCCCAACCTCTCACTCTTGCCCGTAGGTCCTCAGCTCCTGTCTCCTATCTAAGGAGGGCCTGCTGAATCGGCTTCTACAGTCACCTGACTTCACTCTCTTTGTGGACAGCAGCTCAGTGCAGGGCCCGGATGGTTGCTGCCATGCAGTCTACATGGTAGTCATTGTCCTGAGTCTGTCCTGAAAGCCAGTTGCCTCCCCAGTCTGCCACCTGGCAGGAGGGGGGACTCCTCACCACCAGGAATGCACATCACCAACCCCTCACTCATTCACAAACTCCTCCAAGCTCTTTTCTTCCTCGCTCAGGTGCCATCACGCACCGCAGAGGACACCAGTCCTCCTCGGATCCAGTGGCCAGAGGCAACAACAAAGCCGAAGAGGTCGCAAGGAGCCTCTCCACTCAATCTCCTCTGGCCCCTGTACTTTTGCTTTTTACCCCACTCAAACCCAGTTACACCCTCAGGAGTGCTAGGAGCGCCTCAACCCAGCAATGAGAACAAGCAGAGGGCTGGGTCTTCACAGACAACAAGATAACTCTCCTCCCGTGATGCTCTTCCCCTGCTAACTGACATTCATAACTCTTTTCATGCGGGCCCCAACTCCTTGTTCCACTTTTTAGACCCTCTATTCTACTGTTCAAACATGCAAACTCTCCTCACACAAATTCATGTTTTGTGCCCAACTTTCTCTGTTGTCTCCTTACAGGGAGCACTTAAACCAAGAGTGCCCAATCACCAAATCAGAGGTCACCAACTGGGTGAAGACTGGCAAATAGATTTCACCCACATGCCCACACACAAAAAATTCCGTTATCTACTTACCCTGGTTGACACCTCTTCAGGTTGGGTGGAGGCGTTCCCAATGGCCAAGGAAACGTCAGTGGTGGTGGGAATCCTACTTAAACACATTGCTCCCAGGTTTGGTTTGCCTCTCTCCATCCAGTCTGACAACAGGACAGCCTTCATTTCACAAGCCACTCAACAGATTTCAGAGGCCTTACACTCGCCTGGAAACTCCATATCCCATACCGTCCGCAGTCATCAGGAAGTTGGAGAGAGCCAATGGGATAATCAAGGACCACCTCACAAAATTATCCTTGGAATTCAGATTCTCTTAGGTGGACTTACTCCCCTGGCCCCTAATGCACATCAGAGCTGCCCCTTGCGAGCCCCTTGGATTGAGCCCATTTGAGCTGATGTTTGGCCAACCCTTCCTGATTACCCACCAGCTCCCTACAAAGCCTCCTTCCTTGGCTATTTACCTTATCTGACTCTTGTTCACAAGCTTCTGTGAGAACACGCAGACCAGTGCCTCTCACATCTCGACCCGAACACGTCAATGGATTCAAACGTCCTCCCTTTCCAACCAGGAGACTTGGTTCTGCTCGAGGGTCTTCACCCAGACTCACTTCAGCTGCAGTGGACTGGACCTCACAGTGATCCTCACCACACCCACTGTGGCCAAAGTTCTTGACCACACCTCCTGGTACCAGCTCTCCCATCTCAAACCTTTCTGAACCTCCAGTTCATCTCAGTGAGAGATGCAACAGACAGGGCCTCCCACATTAACCTTTAAACACCAAGATGCCTCCCCTGCCTGCAATCCTACTAATAATTCTCCTCTACCTCCCATTAACTAAACCAATTCAATAATTTGCACAATTCAAACAGCAACTCCAGTCTTGATATCTGGGGATCCCCACTCATGTCATGGCTTATTCAATGCTCACTCTATCAGTAATTACAGGCTGCTTATTAACTATTGCCCCTGGTTGCCAAAGTTTCATTCAGGAGAAAATCTGTAAAACCTTACGGATCACCTTCAGCTAATGTTGCTCCACCCTTACACTCTGGTCCCACAGAACCTCTTCTGGATCTCACATGAGGCAACACCCCTCTTCAGCAAGAAGCAGATAGATCAACTCTGTCACCCCATCTTTCCTATGACCACAAGGCCAGAATGATGGTTGCAGCAGTTATGGGAGGAGGCTGGAGCTTGCTACAAACCTGGCACCTCAAACTGGAACATGGAAAGGACAGCAGAAATCTGGCACACCCTTGAGACAGTAGAGCCACTTCTGCCCAGTGATGGACACAGGCCAGTGGTCCTCATCTAATTAGGACTGAAGCAGCACCCACTTCAGCTTCTGTGTTGAGAGGGGTTTAAAATCCCTCGCATGTTTCTTTCCTCACCTTTCTGCTCCTTTGCAGCCCTCTTCTCCACGTCTATCTTTCCACTGCATGGGAGAAAGGCCCTGGCATGGAGTTTCTTGGAATAAAGCTCATCTATATTCTTTTCTATACTGGACAGTTGTGATCCTTCATGAGTGGTCAGCGAATCTAACAATCAGAACTTCAAAAATAAGCCAATACATAGCCAAACTTCTCTAAAAAACACTAATGTCATCTAGCTTGGTTCTTAAGACCCTGATTGTCAAGGTTGTAGCAGCATCTGAAGCATTTTTTGAAGCTCTTTATTCTTTATCCATCAAATAGATTCTTGAACAGCCCTAACATTGCTCTAGTCAAAGACCAGGTTGCCACACTTGCCTGTGACCCGATTCAGGAGTATGCCAAACCTGTGTGTCTGAATTAGCCCCTTTATATCTTTTTTTAAAAATTTTTTTAAAGATTTATTTTATTACAAAGTCAGATATACAGAGAGGAGGAGAGACAGAGAGGAAGATCTTCCGTCCGATGATTCACTCCCCAAGTGAGCCGCAATGGGCCGGTGCTGCGCCGATCCAAAGCCGGGAACCTGGAACCTCTTCCAGGTCTCCCACGCTGTTGCAGGGTCCCAATGCATTGGGCCGTTTTCAACTGCTTTCCCAGGCCACAAGCAGGGAGCTGGATGGGAAGTGGAGCTGCCTGGATTAGAACCAGCGCCCATATGGGATCCCGGGGCGTTCAAGGCGAGGACTTTAGCCGCTAGGCCACGCCTCCGGGCCCTAGCCCCTTTATATCTTAATCATAGGGTTAATGGAGGATAATACATAGTCTCCCCCTCTTATGATGCAAACCAAAGCTAGTAACAGAGTAGGATCTGATAGGACAAATGTCTCCAGAGGCCAAGAGTAATTTGTGAGGGAACCAGCGTGGTGACACAGTGGGTGAAGCCACTACCCATATGACTCTCATCCAGTATGGGCACCTGTTTGATCCCTGGCTGCTTTGCTTCTGATCCAAACCCCTGCTAATGCCCTGGTGAAAGCAGTAGAAGATGGCCCAAGGATACTGGTCCCTGCCACCCATGGAGGAGACTGTGGTGAAATTGCTTTCTGACTCTTGGCTTCAACCTGGCCAAGCCCTGGCTGTTGTGGTCAACTGGGGAGTGAACTAATTGATGGAAGCTTGCTTGTTCTCTCTCTTTCTCTCTCTCTCTCTCTCTCTCTCTCTCTCTCTCTCTCTCTCTCTTTCTCTCTCCCTCCCTCCCTCCCTCTTTCTCTCTCTAATGTGAGTCAGTGTGTGTGTGTAAAACTCTAACTTCCAAATAAATGAATTAAAAAAGAAAAAAAAAACGGTAACTTGTAGATTGGCAGGTGAAGGGCATAGATTTCCATTGTTTCTCCTGAACACCCCGCAGCCCTCATGCACCCCTTAGATTCAGGAAGATACAGGAGAAGGGCAAAATTGGGAGTGGTCTACTAGCCAGGGTATTGCAGAGAGAGAGAGATGACTGACTCATAGAAAGATGTATGCCTATAGATACATGCATGCGCGCACTGAAATCTGTGAGCAGGAGCTGGCTGGCAGGACTGTGGGTGCTGAGAAGTCCCACACTCTGCTGTGTGCAAGATGTAGACCCAGAAGAGCAAGTCCAAGTCGACGGCACACATTCCAGTCTGACAGCAGGGGATGCCTCAGTCCAAGCCGCGAGGCAGAACACAGGAGCAAATCCCCCCTTCTTTCATGTTTTCCATCACATCATCATCCCCTCAGCAGAACAAATGATGCCCAGCCCCCCTAAGGATGGAAACACACTTTCCTGGATTCATTGATTTGTACGCTGTGCTCACCCAGAGACACCCTGAATAGACACCTCCAAAAGGAATGCTGAACCTGGGTGCCTCTTGGCCCAACCAAGATCACACATGCTATCAGCCCATCACAGGCAATATCTGCCACTCTTGGCTCTGTGTCCAGGCCACTCCATCTATTGTAGGCTTCCTCCTGCTTCTTTTTCTTCCCCCACCAGAATTAGGGCCGATGGTAACTCCTTGCTACACCGAAAGCTCAGGAATTGCTTGGTCCAAATATAATCCATCCC
Source organism: Ochotona princeps (assembly GCF_030435755.1). Classification (NCBI taxonomy): domain Eukaryota; kingdom Metazoa; phylum Chordata; class Mammalia; order Lagomorpha; family Ochotonidae; genus Ochotona; species Ochotona princeps. Next base: position 160,860,588 of record NC_080832.1, read on the forward strand.
CAGAAATCAGACACATCTCTACTCCCAACAAAGTTACGGTTTCATAGGTAATACAGGAGGGGAAATTGACACAACATAGGGAGCAGGACATACGCCACCCTTGATTGGATGTTAATTGAAACCTCCCCATAAACTAGAGACACAGGAATACAAATCGACTTGCCATGAGTAAGTAGAACCTTCTAGCTCTCTTGCCAGGATTGATGTGATCGTGGCCATCAGTCGAGGAAGAGTCTGGTCTTATAGTTATGTCATCAGATTCTCTGCAATCTTCACTCATAAAAGTCAATGAAAAATGACCCTCAGACCCAAGGCCAGACGCTGGTGTGGAGGGGCTGGGCGTGGGGCTCTGTGCCCGCCATGGAGGGGCTGGGCGTGGGGCTCTGTGCCCGCCATGGAAGGGCTGGGCGTGGGGTTCTGCGGAACTTGACAAGAGCAGAGGGTATCAACATAAGCTTCAGTAGGCGCATTTCCTTTCCTTCCCATGAGTTCCTGATATGAACCTTCCTCTTCATTGAATGGTCCTTTAAGAAGCCTCCTTGACAGAAAGCTTGCAGTTCTCTCCTGCATTTAACAAATGAGAAAAATAAAACTTGGCTATAGCATCTGATTTGAATCATGTCTTAGTGGCAGAGCTAGCCTACAATATAGCAACCTGGTCAGGAACAGGTCTCACGGAGACCAAACTCTAAATGCATCTCTACTCTCTCTTTCTGTCTCTCCCTCTCTCTCCAACTCTGCCTTCCAAATAAGCAAATTGAATAAATAAATAAATAAATAAATAAATTTGAACTTCAAATGAACAATGAGTAACTTCGTATCTGTATGTCTCCTGCATTATTTGGAGATATAAATAGTAGAGAGATTATTTATTTTATTTAAAATTTATGTTCAGATGGAGGCATCCTATACAGGATCTGACAATCCAATTTAAACCTTTAAGGTTGGGCCTGGCGTGATAGCATAGTGGTTAAAATCCTCGCCTTGAATGCACCGGGATCCCAAATGGACTCTGGTCCTAGTCCCAGCTGCTCCACTTCCCATCCAGTTCCCTGCTTGTGGCCTGGGAAAGCAGTCAAGGATGGCACAAAGCATTGGGACCTTGCACTCAACTGGAAGAAGTTCCTGGCTCCTGGCTTTGGATCGGAGCAGCACCAGCCGTTGCAGTCATTTGTGGAGTGAAACATTGGATGGAAGATCTTCCTCTTTGTCTCTCATCCTCTCTGTATATCTGACTTTGCAATAAAAAATAAATAAATAAAGTAAATCTTAAAAAAAAAAACTTTAAGGTGATGACAAAAAGATGTGTGTGTGTTCTTTAAAGATACATGGAAAGCTAAAAAACACCAAGTTTGTGGAACGTGAAATTAATTGTATATTTCCTTGGGTGTAAAAACTTTTGAAATTATTGTGTTACAAATTTATGTGATTAAGTTTGCTAGCATTGTGAAAGTGGGGCCATGAGTCAGTTATGGTGACCTGGTGGGAGGCCTGCAGGTCACTGGGCAAGAGACCCTGGGAAATGGCCTCGCAAGAACAGTTTCATAGCCCCACTTATGCCCCTTGTCCAATCCCTGTGGCTCCACCAGTGGGCACAGTCCTGCCCCTTCCACCTGCACCCTACAGGGGCAAGGCCATTGGCACACACAAGGCACCAGTGGGCACAGTCCTGCCTGCTTCCACCTCCACCCTACAGGGGCAAGGCCATTGGCACACACAAGGCACCAGTGGGCACAGTCCTGCCTGTTTCCACCTCCACCCTACAGGGGGCAAGGCCATTGGCACACACAAGGCACGAGTGGGCACAGTCCTGCCTGCTTCCACCTCCACCCTACAGGGGGCAAGGCCATTGGCACACACAAGGCACGAGTGGGCACAGTCCTGCCTCTTCCATCTCCACCCTACAGGGGGAAAGCCATTGGCACACACAAGGTCTCCTTTCTTGTGTGTCTGCACAGTCAACTCTTCCACACTATTTTAGCAACACAAGAGGTATGAGTGTTCAAATGGGTCTCAGTTTTAATATTTTTGTTACTATCGGTGGGAATTAGTTCGCTTTGCTTTTTCATTAAGCTTTGAGCCGACAAGATGTAAACACAGCAATGAACAGAAATACCAATAAAAATAAACCCATTGATTACTCTTTACATGGAAGCAGAAACAACTGGGGAAATAAGTTTACCTTCTAGAGGTTTCAAGCCAGCATTACTAGCATTTAATATTCTGCAGTTGCCCTGCATACTTATACAATATATTTAGATATGAGTAACCATTCCCAAGAGTGACTATTGTAGAATAAAAGAAAATTTGTATGTGAGACAGTAAGAACTCCAAACATGCAAACACTTCAGTAAGATTCTGCAATATTTGTTCTTTTTATTGCTAAAACACTTAAAGCCAATCCAATTTTCAAAAGACTTTAACAGAATTCCTCATTTGTCTTGATTTAAAGTCATACATCTCACAGCAATGTCTCATTCCACGCTGGGCTAACATATGCCTGTGGGCCCACAAGTGTATGTTCCGTAGCCGATGGCGTCGGTGCTTGGGGTGGGTATACCTGAAATAACGTTAACCGAGTGATCAGCAAAATTCTTGCAACCCCACAATGTAAACTATGTCTTTCAATATGTACACGTAATTCATCCAGGACTAGCGTATGTGCTAAGACTCCACCTCACTTGCATACCAGGTTGAGGGACCACCCCTTCGCTCATAAAAGAGGCTGAGAAGGCTCCTCACCACGGAACTCACTTACAGGTGCAACTTTCTTTTCCTCTCATTCCTGAGCTGGCCTGTTTGTGTGTGTGCAGGCGTACGTTCATGCGTGAATGCATGATTGTTCCCTCTCTGCTAAATAAACCCCATTCTCACTTGCACAACATATATTGACGCCTCCACTTTGAATTCTCCTCTCTGTAAGGCAAAGACCCGTCCCCTCAGTGAGGATCCACAGGCCCCTATAGAGTACACTCCATGACGGCTACCAGTGAGGGTATACTATCGCGTACATGCCATGATGTACTCCATGATGGTCACCACATGAGCATGCGCTATTGAGTATACTCCATGATGCTCACTTACTGCAATTACCACGTGACACATCTCTCAGCATGAACATTGAACAACTGATGTTTGTTTTTGTTGCACTGGTGTAAGATGGCCCAAGCTTCTTCTTTTCCTGTGCTATTGGAAGATAAAAATCTGAGTATTACTCTCTTCACATAAGCTGCACTATATGTCTTACACTGAATCCAGGCCTTTCTGAAGACTTCTGTACATGCATGTATTCTATTCAAAATCTACACAGAATAAACAAGCAGCTTGTATTTTTCACTTGCAGATTCAAGGCTCTGTTTTCTCCCATAGTAAGTTTATTTACAAATAGACTTTTAGAATGTATCCCAAGGACAGATGCAATAGACTGACCGCAAGAGGATATGCTTATTTTTCAGTAAATAAAGCTTCCTCAACTATCTAATCTTCACTTCTGAAAGTGTTCCTAAGAACACTTTTACAAGGGAGAAGTCTTTAATTAAAGCTTTAAAATGAGACCAATAAAATGAGACCATTTTATTGGTTATAATATCTTTTTCTTTATTAGAAGGATAAAAGACTACTAGTTAATTGATGATAAAATGTTAATTTTTTTTAAAATAGGGGTAGGCATTTATTCCAGCAGCCAAGAAGCCCATACTCCACATTAGGGGATCTTAGTTCCATACTCACCCGCTCCTGATGCCAGCTAATTACCGACGCAGACTCGGGGACACACAGCAGGGGCTTACCCCGTCACCCATATGAGACACCTGGGTTGCGTTCCCGCTCCCAATATAAGCCCAGCCCAGTCCCAAACATTGTGGATTTTTCAGAAGTAAACTAGAAAAATGGGGATACTCTCTTTTGGACTCTCTTATATATCTTTTAAAGAAAGATTTACTTATTTTTATTGGAAAGGCAGATATACAGAGAGGAGGAGAGCCAGAGAGGAAGATTTTCCATCCGATGATTCACTCCCTAAGCTGCCGCAACGGCTGGAGCTGAGCCAATCCAAAGCCAGTAGCCCAGAGTCTCTTCTGACTCTTCCACACGGGCACAGGGTCCCAATGCTTTGGCCGACCTCGACGGCTTTCTCAGGTCGCAAGCAGGGAGCTGAATGGGAAGTGGAGCCGTTGGGATTAGAACCAGCGACCATACGGGATCCCAGTGTGTTCAAGGTGAGGACTTTAACCACTATACTATCACGCCAGGCCCAATTTTTTTAAGGTCATTTTTCTTACAAAAGACATTTGAAATCCATGCACAATGTTTTTCATAGTGTTTTCCACAAATGTGTTAAAGACCCTGCACGGATTTTGACTTTTTTACTCCACAATACATGTCTCTTTCAATTCCATTTTCTGCTTTGAAGGCCTCTATGGTCTCACTTCGCCAGATGCACTCTGAGAGACCAGAGAAGGAGAACACACAGAACAGCTGAACTGTGTTCTGGCCGCTGCCACGCAGAAAGGAACGACTCCCTGAGACCTCCACGGAAAGTCTGCAAGGCAGCTAGGGATGGCCCACTGGTCAGTCTCAAAGTCCCCGGGCACGGTGTCCCTGGGACCCTTGATTAAAGGCAGGTGCTGGGCCTGGTGGCGTGGCCTAGCGGCTAAAGTCCTCGCCTTGAACACCCCGGGATCCCATATGGGCGCTGGTTCTAATCCAGGCAGCTCCACTTCCCATCCAGCTCCCTGCTTGTGGCCTGGGAAAGCAGTTGAGGACGGCCCAAAGCTTTGGGACCCTGCAGCTGCGTGGGAGACCTGGAAGAGGTCCCAGGTTCCCGGCTTCGGATTAGCGAGTACAGGCCGTTGCGGCTCACTTGGGGAGTGAATCATCGGACGGAAGATCTTCCTCTCTGTCTCTCCTCCTCTCTGTATATCTGACTTTGTCATAAAATAAATAAATCTTTAAAAATAAATAAATAAATAAATAAAGGCAGGTGCTGATCACACAGATCTGATGCTGGAGACCCCCAGCTCTCAGCCAGGGGAGCAAGGACCCTGTCCTTCCCACGCAGGGCTGGACTTGGCCCAGGAAAGCAATTGAAGAGCAGAAGCTAAATCCACGCCTGTAGGGATCTTTTAAAATCCAAACAGGTGATTTGTTCTCATGTGTTAGAATTAGGAGATTCTTGGTGGCTTTTTCTATATTTTGTCACTACAATGTCATTGATGCAATAAGTAAGAATAGATTGTTTAAAAACTTTAAACGATTTTGGAAATAGTCATCACAAAGTATTGTTTCCTTTTCCAGAATTTTATTTTACTTTCAAACTTAGAGTTGGGGGTTTTATTTTCCCCCTAGTGCTTAATCAGTTTTCTGTTTAACGGGACTCTACAGTGAAATCGGCTTTTTGGTTTCTGTTCATGTAGAGGCCTGTAAGTCTTAGTACACTGTGAACATTTCAGCACCATTATGACTGGGAAAAAGTTCCACTGCATCCTCAAAGGTTAATGGGATTTCCTTCCCAAATTCTTACTCTTTCTCTCTACTATCCTCATTCTCTCGTCCTTCTCTGTGCTTCTACCTAGGCAACCAGCATAATTTTTTTTAATGAAAATAAGTATTATTTTCCAGAATTTTCCAGAAAATTCACATTCTTACAGGAGCAGAAGATGCCTTTGTTGAGAGCATAATGTTCAGAACCACTGTGGCAAGATACTGAGAGTCCCTGAAATGAGACAGAAACAAACACATCCTTACCTGCAAGCTCCCAGATAAGGTCAAATGTGGGGTCCAGGTGCCCCGCAGAGTCTCCTGATGTCCCCGGAAAGCAGGACTGGTCCTCTCCTAGCCAGTGCTGACCTGTAAAGGCAAATCCTCTGGGCTGGAAGGCAAACCTGCCGGAGGCCTGCACGAGAGAGATGAAGGATCCAGCAGAAGCAGAAGTGAATTAAGCAATCTCTTCTATTTTAGCTCTCAGTGCACTAGAAACCGTTGAATCTATACCCCCCAAAGTTCCAAATCATGGGAAAGCTGTCCGGGTCTTCAATTATTTATATTAACAACTACAAGTGAAAGAATAAACCTCCAGGAGATGACAGAGGCATTTTAATTTAGAGGCTATTGCCACAGCCTGTATACTTTTAACTCCATTCATGCCACATAACCAAAGGTCTTGCAATGTCACCTCTGATTTACGGAAGGGAAGAAAAAAGAAGGTATTACTGAAAAGACCCATTACTCTTGTGCCTCGTCATGTAGTTCAATGTTAAGTACTCTACAAAACGGAATCCTTGGTGGAATGCAATTCTGTAATTCAATCGAGGGATCTAGCTCATGTCTCAGTCTGCAAGAACATAGCTTCAGGGTTTAGGTGTAGCTGGAAACCTTGCAAACCAGAGACAGAATTACACCTGGCTCCACAGGGGGCTGAGAGAGGGTTGTTGGCAATGCAGTCTTAAACAATTATTAAGATTTTTGTTTTAAAGAAAGGGGAAGAGTTATAAAGTTAAGTTTGCCTCCCTGGGAAGGTAAAGACACTTAAAAGAGAAAGCCCCAGATGGATAAAATGTTGCTCATTGGTGGATCTGTGGGATGAACACTGGAGAACTGAGCCCACATTTTCTCTGAGGTTTGAATGTTGGTAACAAAAGGTTTTAAAAAGAAAAGAAAGATGTCACTTCAGTACTTTATGTTGGAAAAGAAAAGGTCTTCTGGAGACTGTAAAGTTTTCAGATGTCTCTCATTTTATATGTTAAATGACAGAGTAAAGAAAAGTTCTGTGAAAACCTCTTTCAGATAATAGGCCAATTAACTGGTATGAGTACAAACCTCTGTGAAGGAAGAGGTGAGAGAGCTCCCAGACAGTGTCATTCCTGTGTGGTTCCCACCAACACATGCATACCAGGCTGTGGGAACATGGAATTTTAGAGTTTATATTAGTGCAGAAATAGCCTGACATTCATGCACAGCTGTCTTATACTCTGCACTTTGATGACGTTCTGAAGATGCCTGAATTTCAATTGTTTTAGCACCTAACTCGTCCTTCAGTCCTCTTTTTTCTGGAACTTTCTGAAGTTGCCTCCCAGGGGTGGATTAGTGTCGGGCTTGGAAGACAGCAGAGGCTTTCTGTCCGTGGCCACTGGCATTTACAGCTGAGCGCAGGATTCTTGATGTGACTCATGAGTGAGACAATCGTTCATCACCACAGGGCTGGGGCTCGGCCTCCCAGTGAAGATCTCTATGGCAAAGAAAAATAATCACACTGAGGCCAAAAACAAGGGTAAACTACAGACATAGAAACAGAAGGGCTTGGCAGAAAGAAGTGGGGTAACTGAGGGGTGAGCTTCCTGTTGAGTACCAGGGGTCCTGGAGTCTCCTGGGCCTCTGACAGAAGGTCCTAATCACACCAAGCATTTCATTTTAGTGCTAAAAGAATCCCAACGAAGATCCAAGTCTGACTTTAATGTCTGGCTCTGATGGAAGATGACAGGCAATACCAAAAGGAGGTCTTGCCAATGTTTAAGGAAGCAATCCCTACCCTAAAGGATCTTTCAATTCTGAGCCCAGTTGCCACAATAACCAGAATTCCAAGGATTCACAAATCAAAAGCAAATGAAGAGGAGCCTTACAGCGTGGCAATGGCTCTAACACTCATGCATGGGCGAAGCTTCCAGCAAACAAAGGTGATGTCACTAAAACAATCTCACTAATTCTTCATCTAATAAGTTAGTTTTAAGATATCCAGCCTTGTAGAATCAAGATGGTAGGATAGGGTAAGGACATATTTAAACAGACAAACATTAGCCAGTGTGAGGCAGAGAGGGCAGATTCCAGGAAACAGGAGAGCATAGAACAACAGCAGAGGGGCACCTGGAGTCTGACAGACACAGGAAAGCAGCGGACACAAAGGAGTGGTGTTGCAGTGACTGATACCCCAATGGCATTCAGCAAGCTGCGACCTGAACTCCACTGGCAGCCACAACTCCACCAGCAACAAGGTGGGAAGGGGTATCACAAGGAGCTCTGGAGGTGAACCCAGACAAAGAACTGCCTGTCCTTCTGGTCTCTGATTTGACTAGGAGCAGAGACAGAACAGCAGGTTCCAGACAGGTAGTGTGGGAACAGGGTGGATTTCACAGCCCAGCACACCCCATGGAGCCGATCCCAGCACATTCTTGTTTCGGGAGGCAAAGGCTATGGACAGTACTGCACATACGCTGAGCTGGGAGTGAACTGATTTCTGGCTCAGTGAGCTGCAGCAATGTGGCATCCTAGAGGTTCCACCCAACATAGGTCCAGGTAGCCCTCAGACCTGATGCCCAACAGATCAAGAACTCTACCAATGGCATTTGCCACCCTGTGGCAAAGGCTTTAACACTGAAGGGACAATAGGGAACTGCACATGTGCTGAGCTGGGAGCAAACTCACTGAGCTCAGTGCATTGCACTGGTCCCACATGGAAATATCGACTTCAGCATCATATGGGTCAAAATAAGTCCATGTGGCCCTCAGACCTAACAGGCAACAGCTTCTGGCAAGATCAACACCACCAACAACCTAGCTGTATAGGACACCTGGTGTCTCCCTAATCCTGGGACCTGCTCCAACCAGAAGTGGGAGAAAAGCTGCAGAGACAACAGTGCAGCCTCAGCACAATATTACAGAAAGTGGAGAGTGGTCTGCCAGGAGCTGGGGCTACAGAGACCATGATGGAAATCTAACAAAAGAACCCAGACCTGGAACTCGCTGGTGGGAGTGATACAAGTGACTGTCAACAAAGAGCTGTGTACCAACTGCAATAAGTAATTAAACTGTAGACCTGTGGGTGACACAGCTTAGAAACCTCCCCCAAGGAGAAGAATCTGATAACCAGAAGTACAATGACGAAGAGCAAAAAAAGAGACAAAGGCACAATGATATTACTAAAGACTCCCCTGCAAAGGAACAAAACCCTTTGCCAACCTCAGAATTAACTGAGAAAGACATTCAGAAAATGGGAAATGCAGAATTCAAAACACTTGTTATAAAGCTTCTTATCAACAACGAGAAGCATGTAAAGCAGGCCTTTAAGGAATTTAAGGAGTATCTCACACAGGAAATGAATCAAATGAAAGCTGATATATCAGAAATGAAGAAAACAGCAGAGCAAATTGAAAGTACAGTGGAGAGTCCCCAAAATAGAATGAAGGAGGCAGAAGGAAGAATCTCAGAATTGGAAGATATTGCCTGTCACCAGGAAGGAAACAAACAAATGTGAAGAATATCCCAGGAAAATAACAACAGAAGACTAAATTAATGAACAACCCATTGCTAAAATAACAGAACCAGATTACCACCCATTCATATTAACCCTGAATGTAAATGCCTTAAACTCATCAATCAAATGCCATAGATTAGTAGACTGGACTAAAAAAACCCATCTGTTTGTTGCCTACAGGAAACACATCTCACCAACACATATTGACGGAAACTATATTGCATGGATTTTGATGTGTTTTTTTTTTTTACTTTAATCTCTTCAACACACTTTCGTATTAAATTCTTTAGTGACTCATAGATCATACAGTAGCGTCTTTTCTTCAAGAAGGTTCTTGATTTTCTGTTTCATTTCTTCAGTAACACATTAGTCATTCAGTATCATGTTATTTAACTTCATGGCATTGTTAATTTCCTTTTTCTTCCTGTTGTTGATTTTGTTTTGTGGCTTTTCATTTAAGGGGATGTATAGTAACTGTGTAATGGAGACTCTCATATCCAGATGTGAGGATACAATGTGAGGATACAATCCTCCCAATGTGAGGATACAATCTCTACTTCCAGATCAAAGATGGACTCCCAATGAAACTGTTTACTACATCTTGACAATAGGATGCTGGACTCTCTGTCATTGTCCATGCCTGCAGTGATGGACATATGACTGTTTATGAAGCACTATACTATAGTAATTATATAGGGAAACTCAGTGTGTTTTGGGGTAGAGTTGGGGATGGAGTAAGGCAAATCCCAGGGCCTATGGAATTGTATCATAAAATGATAATAATAAGAAGAAATAAAACTAAAAAAAAGATACCAGCCTCTATCCCATTACTTAAGGGCTTGGGGAAAGAAATAGGCTGTTTTGTTTCGTTCCCTTTAATGTAGATAGTTTTGTGTAATACACTGAGCATGCTAGCTTTCATTATAATTAAATTTCTGAACAGTATACACCTCCTTACTTTGCACGAATGTGTGAAGCTGTTCAAACAATATGGTAACTTCACGGGTTATCCTTACAAGTTTTGATGAAGTGCCTTCACATTCAGCCTCAGCTCCTTGTTCCTGAGAAGGTAACCCAAGACCCCCTTCACCCTGACTCAAAAGGTATAGAAAGGCTGACCGACAGATTGGGCTATTGAGTATATTTGAAGCCCTACCCCAAGGATCAGAGTTACAACTAGGACTCAGATAAACAGCGGTTCTTGTGTCCATCATTGACTTCATCCTGATTTCCCACTTGGAAGGCTGCATGTAAGCAGGATGGGTCAGGGAAGTGCCAGCAAGACATGCAGAGTGAGAGAAACACACAGTACAGACCCCTGACCCAGACCACCTTCGGAAAGTCGGCCCATGGGTAAGTGCGCCCATGGTACATTCAACAGCACCCTTCCAGGACACACACTGCAAGCTCGCACCAGCACCGGGGTCTCTTCAAAGGTTAGCTTCTCCTCAGGCTTTGAGAAAGCACACGCCCTGGATACCTGCGTTTCTTAGCGTGGACTGTGTTGGTTTGCTCTGTGCTCTCCTCTCGGACAGAGTAACCTTTTTATTATCTGTCCATAGCACACAAACTTTCCTCTGGAGGAAAGGGGCAGGGGAGCAGATTCATAGACACGGAACTTCTTGGTTCATCAGCCACACCTCTGTTTATAAACCAAGTCTCATCTTCGCACAATACCAGGAGAGAAGCCGAAACACTCCATTTGGAGGAGCCTGATTCCAGTGGGTCTTCCCTTCCCTTATAACTGGAAGCAGGGGCTGGCGTGCTTGTGTACCAAGTTAATCCTCCTCCTCCAAGATCCAGCATTCAAATGGGCACTGATTCATGTCCTGACTGTTTGACTTCCCACCCAGCTTTCTGTTTGTGGCCTAGGAAAGCAGTGGAGCACGGCCCAGGGCCTCGGGATCCTGCACCCAGGTAGGAGACCCGAAAGAAGCTCTGGCCATTTTGGCCAGTTGGGGAGTGAACTAGCAATAGAAAACCTCTCTCTCTGTCTCTCCTTCTCTCTCAGTAAAATCTGTATTTTCATATAACTAAATAAATATTAAGAAGAAAAAAAACCTGGAAGCACAGATTTAATGATATACAACAGCCATTGCTGGAACACTTTAGTATACTGGCATTTATTTGAGTCTTCCAAATACAACCTATTTGATCCTGTTATACAGCTAAGATGCTAATTACCATCCACGTCTTCTATATGATCAACCTGAGGCTCAGTAGAATTACAGCTTCCTCACTGTCATACGACCTGTTGGAGCTCAGACACAGACATTTCCCACATCCGGGTCTCATGTCAACCCTGTCGGCTCAGAGCTCCCCCCACTGCCTCTGTTGACCATGTTCCGGGGGGGCGGGGGGAAGACAAAAACAGAGGGTCCCTCTTCTGTGCGCAACTGATAAATTTTGCCTACCTCCATTTACTTGCTTGTGAGTTAAAAATTCAGCCTCAAGCCATGTCTATAGACAATAAGCCACAAGCTGATTTAGTGTGCAAATAAAATGCAAAGTCCCTTGAGAATATATTCTTGAAGCTGCTGACTCTCAGCCAATCACAGCAGTCAAGCTTTGGTCATTACAGGCTCCCAGCTGATCACGAAGTGACCATACTACATAAGGCAAATGCCAACCACAGCCAATCGGGTAGTTTCGGTAGCCACTTTCTGTTCTCTGGTGAGAAATATGGCTTGCATGTGGGGTAGGCAGCGTGTCCTGAACCAACATCGAACCAGAATGGGGTCCACTTCTAGAAACCCTTTCTTGCTAAAACATGAACAAAACAAAACAAGAAAAGAAACAAGCAAAATAATAATCCCAAACTATCTAGGTGCTTTCTTTAACATTTGCAACAGTTTAAAATTAGTTGAAGGAATACAGCTAAAAACAAAACTTAAAAATTGACATATTTATAATAAATGTTCAAAAAGAAACAGCAAAAAGCTACATCACCTGAGGATTCAAACTGAAAGAAAGGCAAGGACTTTTCCAACCACTAATCCTTTTGCAAATACTTATTACATCAGGGACTTCCCTCCAAAGGGGAAGGATTTGCCCTTCTCATACCAGCCTCTCCTCGGAGAGGGACTCCAGGGATTACAGCCACAGGACTGGCACTGTGCTACAGCAGGTCAAATTCCCACCTGTGATGCCAGCATCCATATCAGAGTCCCAGCTTGAACTCTGCCTGCTCTGCTTCCAGTCCAGCTCCTTGTTCATGAATTGGCAAAGTGTCAGAAGATGACCCAAGTACCTGGGTCCCTGCCCTGCCCTACCCCCCAGGAGACCAGGCTCCTGGCTTCAGTCTGGCACTGTCCTGGCTGTTACAGACACTGAGGGACAAGACCAGTGCAAGCAACATTTCCCTCTTTGTCTCTCCCTCTGCCATTTTGCCTTTCAAATAAACAAACACATCTCAGCACCACACAAAACAAGAAGAACACATCCCAAGAACTTTTCAGGGCCCAAGAAGGGCACATGCCTGGAAGTGTCCTTTCCCACCTGAAGGACAGTGCTGGGGCTGGACTGCAGGTCATCCCACTCGATCCTACCTTTCACCCAACTCTCCCCTGCGCCTCGTGTGCAGCAATCTGTACTTTGCTGAAACGCCTGATGAAACATTCATGGGGCCAGTTCAGGCTTATAAGTCCATCTAACGGACCGTGGAATGTCTAGGGCTGTCTCCGGCGATCCAAGTGGCCGTGTTGACCCCTTCTGCTCTGCGGCCACATCAGCCTGTCACGCTCTGCACCTGTCATCGGCTAGCCCTCATCCCTCCAAGTCACTGTGGAGAGCCCCTGACTCACGGCTCATCCCAAACCTTCTCCCCAGTTCTGTCTTGCTGGACCAGCTCCTCCCATCACCCAATCTAAGCATGCTTATAACCAGCACAGCTGAGAAAACACTCCCCGAAGGACTTGGGGTGTTTTTCTTTTTAAGAGAAATTATGTTTATTTCAATAAAACAATATATTTCAGAGGTGGCTGAATTTACCAACAGTATTTGCTCCAGAGAAATCCTCATGTTTAATTTACAATGGAACCTGAGCTGACCCTGAATGGCTTTAAATCAAATGGAATTAAGCCATTTCTCTTCTACAGGAATCGTAGGTGTAATTGTATAATTTCCTCAAAAGTTGTGTGTGGGGGGGACCTTTAAGACTTAACACTGGGCCCAGCATGATAGCATAGTGGTTAAGGTCCTCGCCTTGCACTCCCAGGATCCAATATGGGTGCCGGTTCTAATCCCAGCAGCCCTGCTTCCCAACCAGCTCCCTGCCTTGGGACCCAGCACCCACATGGGAAACACTGAAGACGCTCTAGGCTCCTGGCTTCAGATTGGCTCAGTTCCAGCCATTGCGGCTGCTTAGGGAGTGAATCATCAGACTGAAGATCTTCCTCTCTGTCTCTCCTCCTCTCTGTATATCTGACTTTCCAATAAAAATAAATAATTCTTAAAAAAAAAAAGACTTAACACCTCATCCTGTATTCTGTATAATTCTCTGGCACATACCAGGTTATCAGTATACACTTGATTGTGTAATTGATTGACTATTTGTAAACCACTTTCCTGAACTACTGCATTCTGAAAACAGAAAGCAGGTGCTATAAATTTTCATGTCTTCAATAAATCTATTTTTCCTTCAGAATGTAGCAAATTAATCTCTCTCCTTTTTGCATCCTGTCTTTTGCTATACTTTCCCTCTTCCCCCACCCCAAAAAATATCAATCTGGAATATACTCTTTTCTTTCTGACATCTCTTCTTGAAAACCTTATCAATAAAAAATAATAATGATAACAATTTCCGTTCGTTGGGCTGAGTAGGAAGCCTGAACTTAGTGATGCCCATTCATTGTTGGGAATTCTCAACAACCAACGCAGGGATCCTCCGGCCAGGCACAAAAAGCTGGCAGAAGTCACCGGATCGCTCTGCCACTTCCGCTACCCTCTTCTTGGCATGACTCAGCTGCCCTCAGAACCAGGCTGCCTTTGTTCCGGAAGACACTGTCAGCTGACACCCATCAAGCCCACAGACGGACGCTTGAGGTCGGGTCAACAGGGACCTGGCAGACTTGTGCCTGCTCTCCGCCTGACAGAACCATTTCAAGAACTTAACCCACCTCCTTTCCCTGCCCCCCAGAACTAATCTATATGCTAATTTGCACTTGATCATGCTGCCCCACAATATGGTAATTGCTGTAATGTTTTCCAGGCAGGAGGAGGGTGTGTGAAGTGAGGCTGCGGCTCCACCAAGGAAGCCTGTGCACCAAGGGCGGGCAGCAGAGCCCCAGCCCTGTCCAGTGGATGGCTGGCCACGTGGAGGCCACAGCCAGACCCTTCTGAGCTAGTCTCTGCTCTCCAGTGACCTCACAAGCATCGTGCCTATCCAAGTCTTCACCCTGCAGCCTTTTGCTGAGTCGGGTGTGGGTGTTTGTGCTACCTGGGAGAGCCTCTGGTGAGCAGGATATCACAGACAGTGCCAGCAATATGACCGAGGCTTCCAGGGCGTTGGGCTCCCGGGCATTACCTTTATAGGCACAAGGGCCTTTCCCGGCTTGCCTGTTTCCCTATATGTACTCTCCGACGCTATTAAGATATCAAATGCACGAATGACAACAAGAGAGTTCTAATTAAACAGCAGCGCACGCCCTCGAAGGAACAGCCTGAACCCAAATAAGAGAAGCTTGGGACCTGAAAGGGGGTGGGGGTAGGCAACAGAGGCTTTAAAACCAACTGGGCTTCCCACAGCTGCTTTGGCAGGTGTATTTAAAGGGCCAGATGACACAAAGGTGCCCCAATACTGCCAGGCTGGAGACCAAACTCAGGATTCAACAGGAATTCACCAAGAATTCCAGGCTCCCCAAGATGGAAGGAGTAGCAGTCAGCCAGCCTTGTGATCAGAATCCGATTGGAATCGGCCTCCGAGATCACTTATGGCAATCAGGGAAGTAATATGCTTCTGAATAATTATGAATAATTAGGCACATTTATGAATAATTACACTGATAATAACTATCTAACTCATTCCATTTGAAAATTGTAACTCAGTCATTACCGACAGGGGAGAGATTCCCTTCAGCCTGCTGTCTGCATATTCACGGTCTGATGGGCCTGCCAATCTCACAGTGGTGGGGGGTCTCTCTCCAGGACAGCGCTGGACTCACCATGGGGACAGAGGGACGTCCTGTCCTCAGGGCTGGAGGAGCTCCCCTGTTCCCCTGGGCAGCGGGAGAGACACAGGGGATCCAAGCAGTTAGAAGACTGGTGCTTCGCCATCTAGTGACTCGCTGGCGAATGACTGCAAAGCCACATGCAGGCGCTCTTAAAGTGAACAGAAACCAGAGCCCTGCAAGCCACTGTAAACACCAGGAAGCCCAGGAGGCTTTCCAGCAATGCCTGCTGGTCAGGAATCAAAGGTCCTGGTTTAAAGATGACCCGTAAGACAACATACCTCCGGCTGCAACAACCTCTCTCTCTCTCTCTCTCTCTCTCTCTCTCTCTCTTGCATAACCTTTGCCTGCTTATCTGTCGCTCCCACCTCTCCTCTTCTGATCCTGTCCGTGGCAATCATTAAGTCATGCGCATCTTTCTGATTGCAAAGTTAATAACTATTAACTTAGAAATTTGGAGAACATAAAGAGGAGACATTTTTAAAATTTGAATGAGCACCTAAGAGAACCCACAGTGGCTGCGTATTTAAAATGTTCTCTTTTTTGTCTACACATGGTTCTTGTAGCTGAGATTCTATTACAGAAACAATTTTGCATCCTGACATTCCTCCTCCCATTACAGACTAAGCATTTATCATATCATTAAAAACTCATGATTTAAAAACTGACAACAGGTTGACAGACCATCTGTGTCTTTGGACATAGTCTAGTTCCTCTTCTCTTCCCATACCAACGTGAGACATCATTGATAACAGGTTATGTGGGAGAAAAAAAGTGCTAATGGGAAGAAAAGCATGTTTGGCACTCAAATCAGGCTGTTTGAAAACGCACGCAGTAATCGGTTCTCAAAAATGTGGGTACCTCATGTTATGGCTGTCATCTTTGCCATATCATTTAGCAGGTGGCCTTGCTATGTGCTCACATCTCCTAGCATCCTTTTGTAGCCCCTTGACCTGACATGGGCGTAAGGAGAGAGCCAGGAAGCTGGGGGGCAAGGCAGCAGTGCACAAAGACTCATCGCCTGCCATCTAGTGAGGCCGGAGCAACATCAATACTCCGCAGTTTGAATTACAAGTAAAACACACATGTAACCGTAGCAAGGTTCTGCTGGGATCCAACTCCAAGGGCCTCAGTAAATTTCAGACAAACAGAGGGGCGTCCTTTTGAGGTTCCGGAATAACCATCCAAATGATCACCTGTGGCTCTTGTGTGTCAGAATAGACCAGAGAGCCTTACAAATAAAAAACAAAAGCAAAAGAGCACTGTAAGAACGCAGACACCGGAAGAGAGGGAAGATAGGAGAGAGAGAGAGAAGAGATTCCGGCTCACTTCTATTCCCGAGAATCCTCAACGAGCAGGGCTGGACCAGGCAGAAAGGCGGAGCCAGGAACTCCAGCAGGGTTGCCTGTGGGTGTCAGGGCTCAAGGACGTGAGCCATCCTCTGCTGCCTTCCCAGCGCACCAGCAGGAGCTGGGTCACAAGTGAAGCAGCCGGGGCTCAGAGCAGTGTGCTGACGTGGCATGTTGAAGCTTTGAGAAATGGCAACTTCCGTCTCTAGACACAGTACCAATCCCCAAGAGCTTCGTGAAAAACAAATCCTGAACCCCACCACCTGCTATTCAATTTTGGTAAATCAGGGACAAAAACTGGGAAAGTGCCACATTGTGAAATCCATATCTTGCCTTTGTCCTGCTTTCCCGATGTACAACCACTGAGACCCTCGGCAGCTTTGAGTGCCAGGGCTGTGGCTCCAGTTTCACTGCTGGATCCAGAAAGTTGGATTCAGGCTCAAGTGGTTGGTTCCTGCCACCCATGGGAGAGACCCACTTGAGCTCCTGGCTCCTGGCTCTGACCCGGCTCAGCCAGGTCCACCGAGGGCACCTAACCAGTGAACTGTCTAGTGAGACATCTCTGTTTCTGTCTCTGACATTCAAATGAATCAATACGGTAACCAACCAAGGAAGACAGCCTGCTATGTACAAGCCGATTGGTAAGAAATCAGACAAGCACGTCTAGCTGTCAGTCCAGGATGCCAAACAATAACTGCTAGTTATAGCTCCGAAAGGCCAGGATTTAATTAATAACTAACATTTTCCCTAATCTTTATTCCCATTTCAATGTAGGACCAACAAGAGAAAGCCAGATACATACTCTAAACAGATCCTGTGGAAGAACCCATCCAGGCTCCTGCATCGTGAACACATCAGCCTGGACGGTTCATAAACGATGGACATTTCCATGGTTCTGAAACCCGGAATGTCCAAGGCCAAGGGCCAGCAGATTCACTGTCTGTAAGGCCCTGCTGGATTTGTTTGTTTGTTTTCATAATACAGTTTCATTGGCTCCATCTTCCCCATTTACCCTGCCCCTCCCCCACACTGATTTCCCCTCTATATTAACCACAGTACAGTCCTTCAGCAACAGTCAAAAGTCCAACGTTCTTCTAGTTAAGGGTGTCATGACGTTACGGGTTAGACAATGGTAGAAAGTCCAGCATCTTATCAAGAGATGTATTTAACAGTCTCATTAGGAGTCCATCTTTTATTCAGTGGAATGCACACTGCAGTATATCTCCACTGCTTGGCATGCTGGTCTCCATTTCACAGTTCCTCTAGGTGAGTGCATGTACAGGCACCCCTCCCATGCTGAGGGCTCCACTCTCCCCGTTGTTATCTATTGCTTTGCCTGCTAATACCCAGAATATGGGAAACTTCAAATTATGCAGCCTGGTTAGGTGTTCGATTAATATTTCAGTGGACCAAGGGAAAGTCTAAATAATATATAAATAAACAACTTTTAAGAATTGTATGCTCTCATATACCCATCACTCAAGCTGTTCTAGTCGAATTATGATTCTTCTTTGATAGTTCAGGGTGATTCAGAATTTGCTTGTGGCTTGTGGTTATCTTTCTGTATGGCATTTATCTGCAGTATGTTACACTTTCCCGTGATAAACACTAGGGAATGAAAACCCTTGAATAACCCAGTTCTTATAAGAGTAACAGTAACGATGACAGTAAAACCTCGTGGGAAGTGTAATTACAGGTGCCAGCTACAGGCGACGCCTGGGGCCCGCTTTCTTCTCCGCATCCACTCTGACTTCTTTGATTCCCTTTTACATGCGCAGGGCGATTTGAAGGAGCCAGGAAACCTATGGAAGGCAGACGGGAACATTGAGCCTTGACCTATGTTAACCTCCATGAGCTTTCAGTAAACATCCGTGAGCGTCCACAGCAAAGATCAACATCCGAAGGGGGAAAGAAAGAGAGAGTATTGAAACAGCAAGTATTTCACTTTCTGGGAGGAAAATGACAGAAGGAAGGCTTCAGACAGAACGTTGTTGGGGCATAGCCGGTGAAGCTGCAGCCTCCCTCACCCACATTCCATAGGAGCCCCGTAGGGTTTATTTATCCCCCTGCTGATTCAGTTTCCTGGAAAGGCGGGAAGACAGCCCAAGTGCGTGGTTCCAATCATGTCCCTGGAAGACCTCAATTTCTGCCTGCTGACTTCAGCCTGAGTTAGTGTTGGCCTTTGCAATCCTTTGTAACCGAGCCTTTCAAAAAACAAAATAAACAAATATATTTGTAAAGGTTTTTCAATGAAAACACAACTAAAAAGATAATTAGATTATAATTGAAACTAAGAAAAATGTTTCTAATCTCTGAACGATATTACGCATATAATATACAGTCGGTCTTCTGATAGGGATTGTGTAATCTTGTTTGCTGTTTTCGAATTGTAAATGAATTAGGGATCAGTACTCTACGAGTTTATATTTCTTATTGTATCGGCTACATTTTATGTCAGCAGGACTTTTTCTAGTGGCAGCCACTGCTGGAAGCAGGTGACTGAATGTAATGGGACCAGGAGAATGCACAGTTGTCCCAAGTGAAGCGTCTTATGTGTGACTGCCTTGGTCTCTCCGGGATCAATCCTTCACGTGGCATTATAGCCTAAGGATTAAGTTTCAGGAATGTGCTGCCCTTTCTTGCTATAAACAGGAAACTGGCTCCCCTGTCTCCTGTCGCCAGGATTCTGAGCTGCACCTCCACCTTCTTGCAGCATTCATGTGGCTGGGAAACTGAGAAATCGATAAATGCTTTTCGAAGCAGAACTACCCCGATCCCTAAAGGGGGCTGCCTATTTTTAGTTTCACAGTCAATATTCAAAACGCGTTACCCTTTGCCATGGAAGGGTCAGGCGGGCTGGGATCTGGTTCAGCTTTTGATTACCCTTGGGCTTTTGTCTAAGAGTGTGCCAAATAATCCCCCTGGTGGCCAGGAAGAGTAACTACACTCACATATCTGCAGAAAGACTCAAAATACTGGAAGGATCCAGCCTAAGCCGATCATGAGGTCCCCTTAAGAGAACAAAACCACTTGGGGGCTCACATCCCTCCTCGGAGCACCGACTCCACGTCTGATTCCAGCTTCCTGGGCAGCGGGCAGGACTACAGTGTTTGGGTTTCTGTCCCCCACCTGAGGGACTCTGATGTATGGATCCCTCATCTCAGCCTGGCTGTTACAGGCATTTGGGGGGTGAACAACGGATGAAATTTCTTTCTCTCTACATCTGTCTCCCTCCGTGCCTGCTTTTCAAACAAAATGAGAATAGATGAGGTGACATGTGAGCTCTGGCATTAGCACAGCAACGATTCCAAAGCCATCCAGCTCCGGGAGCTGCTGATAGCATAACTCTTCAGACAGAATTCACTCCTTACCTGGAAAGAATAAAAATGAGCAGTCCAGCCATGTCATTGAACCAACATGGGACATTATTTAATTCATCTAATTACATGAGAGTAATTTCATTAGGAACAGCTTTCATTTGAACAGCCTGTACATGGTCAAAAAATTTATGCCTGCCCACTGGAACCCATCCATAATGAGATTTCTCAGCTAAGGACTTTCTCCATAGGACAACTACAAGGTAACAGATTTCCAGTTAAATGAACACGTTGGTCAACCAGGCAGTTCATCCTGGCTTCCAAATTACACTGTTTGCAAAGTATCGGTATAAGCACCAAACAAACGTCCAACATACAATTTATAGAGAGGACATAAGTGATAGACACCCTATAGCAAGAGTTCGTGGATTCCGGCTTCTTGGTTGCCCGTCTCTCCTGAGATTCAGAGGGGGCGTGGGAAGCAGGTGCACCTCGGATTCATTCACGAGGCCTCAGGAAACTGGGCCTTCCTGCACGGGACAGGCTTCAAATGAAGCGCAGCCATGGCTTCTCCCTCCCTCCCCCTGCTGTGTCCTCTCTCTCTCTCTCTCTCTCTCTCTCTCTCTCACACACACACACTTTCTCTTTTCCACTTTCTCTTTTCCTTCCCTTCCCTCCTCATGTTGCCCACTCTCAGTGCCGCCAAAACAACAGGCAATAATGACCCTTACGGCCAAGGAATGCAAGCATTTTGATCTAAATTTTAGCCTAGTCCACTCTCGGGATTTTTAACCATGTGTTTCTTACAGAAAATTGCATCATCCCATAACATAGGAGAAATATATCACTCTCCAGTGAAATACAGTGAAATAACTGCGCCCCTTGAAGCTACCATTGCCACTATTTTTTGTAACTTCATGTGACTTGGCCAAATTAGCACATGCCTCTTCAGAATCTTGTATGACCAACGCCCCTCTGTGTTTGCACTAACTCGAAGCATGCACGCATCTCTGCATATCAACACCTGCTCCCCTGATGACTTAATCAGATCCGGTAGCTGGTAGCACTGACATGCCCGTCTGTTGGAGCCTGCAGTTACAGGTGAAATCAGGCACCCATAAAAAGTTAACACCTGCAGTGTCGCAGGAGGATCCAGCAGTCAGCCTTGCTTCAGTAGCACCAAGAATCAAGATGACAAGGACAAGCGTCGGCTCCCCAGCCCCTCCCCAGACTCCTGCACCAAGAACAGATGATATTTTACCCAGAGTGAGTGAGCGGAAAAGCATCTCTGGAAGAAACCCAAAGGAGGAAAATGCATGCTATTCGATCCTTCTCCCCCGTGAGTCTTCCACCGCTAGGAGCATTCCGCTCCGAAGGTCTCCCGTGGAGCCAGAGAGCTTCAGGTGAAAGGTTACCTACATTTATAATGTCATGCTCTGGGCCTGCCAGGTAAAAGGTAAATGGTAATTTTATCATTAGCATGCCTGACTCTGTGGCCCACCATATCTCACAGGAAACTGCGAGAATAGCTCACCTGTCGAGTGGCAAAAGCTTAAAGGTCAAGACTCAGGGAAATCTCACAGAGCTCTCAGCTGAATTGCTGAAGCCTTTTAGGAACACCTGCTTAAATAAATGATTGCAGGGGCAAGACGAGGGAAGGCTGGCCTGATGTCACAACTGGCGGCTTCTGCTTTAAAACCAGCAAAATAATATTTGGTCATTTCCAAAATAAAGAATGAGCCAACCCTTGGACATCCATAAACATGCCTGGGCTTGAAGGGGTTTGAATGCTCTTTAAAACTATACTATCATTTTGAATGTGACGACGTAGGGACTGTCCTTCCTGCCTTGCTGTCTATGCTGTATAAAAATTATTTCTCCATTTTTTCCCCCTTCTTTTCATGGTTGGGCAGGAAGGCTTTTCAGGGCATCATGGGAACATTGCTCAATTTTTAAAAAAGATTTGAAAGTGTATCCTGTTTATTTTTTTCACTGTGAAAACTATAGGGGAAAACCATTGCTTTTAAAAGCAAGCACAGTGGTTTCTCAAATGGTTCAATGGAGTTACTCCGTGGCCCAGCAACGCCACCTCCAGGTACAAACCAGAGAATTGAAATCAAAAGCTCAGCATATTTCCTCAAGTACTAAAATAAATAGACAAACAACAGAAAGTAGAGCTTGAAATCTGACAGGAAAGAGCTGGCATGGATTGGCTCATGCCTTGCTGGGTGGGACACAAAGATTGGTCACTCCTCACCATGGTGTTGAGGATTTCCCTGCACACCCCCCCCAAAAAAAAAAAAAAAATGTTCTGCACCTTAAATGTCGACAAATATCTTGTTAGAGTTAAAAGCCAGTCTGGATTATCCCAAAATCTGCCAAGATCAACAAAATTATACTTCAACACAACAAATGGCTAAATACTAAAATGAAATAGACATGAGACAGCTGAATGGTACCCAGTGGCCTTTTCGGGGTATATAGCAGCCGGTCCGGTCCTGTATATAAACTAAAATTGAGATGTCAATGAGCTAATCATAGGTTGTGGTTAGGACTTGCTTTTTTGTTATTTTGTTCTTTGTTTTTTTTTTTTCTTTAACATACTGGTTACTCAAAACTATGTCAATTCCATAATATTGCAAATTGCTGTTGATGTTATATTGGGACTCTTAATTGACTGTGATGATATTATACCAGCTCTGACTTCGGACCAGAAATGGTCTCCCCAAGAAACTGTTCAACCCATCTGGACAACAAGTAGCTGGACTCCATGCTTAATATATGTTTGCAAGGAAAGAATCTTGATTGAATTTGAACTGTAATAATGCATCAAGGTGGAGGAATCCACCAGGGGGGAGGGGAGGGGGAGGGGGAGGGGGATTCCCAAAGCCTATGAAACTGTCATATAATGCTAAATATTAATTAAAAAAAAAAAAAAAAGCTCAGCAAATACTTGCACTGAAATACTCAGAATAGTACGAACACCTATAGCCTACAGGCGGGAGCAACCCGAGCGCCCAACAGCAGACGAACGGGGGAACAGAAGGTGGGAAACCATTTCCCCGTAATGACATGTCAGTCAATGACGGATCTGCTGGGTAACGACGGAGTTGAACAACCCCAGGCACCCAGTGACGTCTTAACTGCAGTGACTTCTTAGTGTGAGGTGCGCTGGCGCTGGTGACTGTGCCACCCAAAGCACAGCCCGTCCGGCGACCCACAGTGGGAAGGAGCCCTAAACGCAGAAACGACATGAGCACACCCGCAAGAAACATCCGGAACAGGGAACCCCTTGGGATGGAAAGCAAGCGAGGGATGCCCCGGGCCTGCAGGTGGAGCTCCTTTGGGGCTTGGCGGCTCAGGGGTGTGAAAGATTGTCTTGGGCTAAGGAACGTTTCCTGATGGACGGAGTTGACGGGTGCATGCCTGTCCAGCATCCTGAAACTAGGCGCATGGAAGAAGTGAACCGTGCGCCATGCGAATTACATCTCAAAAATGCTGTTTTGCAGGTGAGTGAACCTGTTCATATGACCAACAAGACAGAGTTGCCAAACACAATAAGCACTGGTCTTAGTATTTGCCAAGTCCCACAACCCTGGAAAAAGAACTCTAAACACTGAAAAAGGAGAACCCTGATGCAACAGCCCCCCGCCCGAACCTGATTGCTTCATTCTCCGTATTGGTCAGTCTCAGACTCCGGGATGTGGGCCACCGCGTGCCCAGCTCCCCCCGTGCTGCTGAGTGCCCATGCCGGCCGGAGGTCCCTCTAAGCCAGGGGCTGCAGCTTCCAGCCTTCCACAGGCATTTCAGGGCAGCAACTCCCAGACACTAGCTGCTTAAGGGTCAGGGAAACAGATGGGCCCACTTGAAATAGTCCCCTGCCTTGTACTTAAATAAAACCTTCTCTTCCTTCGAGCCGCTCTATCACAGCCCCTCTCCTGGGCCCTTCACTCCGCCACACTGCCGGAGCCTCAGGCCAGGTCGCCAGAGTGCCGGTGGAGATGAGGTTGGTCACTCACAGGTCTGCTTTTCAACCTGCAGAGGACTGTGGAAATGGGCTCAGGGGAAGAAAATCAGTGCAGAATGGAAATCTACAAATAGCCTCAAGTATAGCCTTATGAAAAATTGATTTAAGAGCCCAGCATGATGGCTCAAAGCACTGGGATCTCATATGGGCACTGGTGCCTATCCTGATAACCCCACTTCCCATCCAGCTCCCTGCCTATAGCCTAGGAAAGCAGTCAAGGACAGCCTAAAGCCTTGGGCCCCTGCACCCAAGTGGGAGACCTGGCAGAGGCTCCTAGCTTGGGATCAGCTCAGCGCCAGCATTGCAGCATTTGGGGAGTGAATCAGTGGATAGAAGATCTTTCTATTTCTCCTTCTCTCTATAGATCTAATGTATCATTCCAATTAAAGCCATATTTATTTGCTTGAAAGGTAGAGTTACAGAGAGAAACAGAGTGAAAGGAGAGATCTTCTATCCACTGCTTCGTTCCCCGCATGGCTTCAATGGCTAGAACGGGGCTGCTCCAAAGCCAGGAGCCTCTTCCGGGTCTCCCACATGGCTGCAGGGGCCCAAGCACTTGGTCTGTCTCCTATTTTCCAGGAACATCAGCATTAGGGAAGTGGAGCAGCCAGGTCCATAACTTGTGTCCGTAGAGAGATGCCTCTGTGCAGGCAGAAGATTTACTCACTATTCTATAGCACGCACCCCAGTTTTTGCAAATAAATATACTTTTTTCACCTTAATCACTGAAGATTTGCCTTTCTTCGCAACAGCTTTCTAAGGGTTTTCTACTGAATAGCGATCATCTTTCAGTAACAATCTGTGAGTGTCTATTTAGTAAGAGTCTCTTTATAACATCCCAGCACACTATTAAGTCACAAGAATTTATTTCATGAAGGCCATTAAGCTGTTATTTACTTTGGGCTATTAAAAAGGATGCTACTAATTTAAGCTTACTCCCTGATTCTGCCAAAGAGCCTATATTCTGTTTTCTTGTACTTTCATTCTTGCCTTTTTTAAAAAGCCAGGCACCTTTATCTGTAATTAATTTTACTCCATTTTTCAAAATTAAAAAAATGTTATGTGACTTGGTGGGGGAAAAAAAGGAAAAAAAAAACCCTTCCAGTTAAGGAAAAAAACACCCTTAACATCAGTCATATTGTCTGACTTTACTACACCAGTTGTGAAAAGGTGAGATTTGTGCCCTGGCTCCTCCGGCCTTCCCTGCTCTAACAGAGGGTGGCCTTATAAACACAGTTCCCAAAAGCAAATATGTGCCGCTATGTCAGATTCTGTGGGTTTCCAAAGAGCTCTAGACAGGGAGCATAAAGAGAGGGCAACAGTTTCAGAAGCCACTAAAATTTTATACTTGGCTTTGAGGCTAGGATTAACACATCTTAAAGAAGCGCCCTAAGAAATGCCTGTCACTCCACTGCAGGCCCCACCACACCAGACTTGGCCATAAACAGCAAGTGTATTGTAAAACCATTTATTGCTATTGTAAAACTATGTAAAACGACTGCCTAAGAAGCCCGATACCAGTTAAGGAAAGAAGAATTCTCCTTTTCCATCAAACCTTGCAGAGTGGGAGGCAGGAGTGCAGAGGAGCAAAGCTACTGCCCAGGGCCCCTGCACCCATGTGTGAGGTGAACGTGGCCGTGCCGACAGCACACGTGTGAGCATCTCCTTCATGCCAAGCAGCTTCTCTTGTCAGTACCTTCACTCCCAGTCCCACAGTAGAGCATGCAGCTCCTGGCTTCTGCTGGAGAAAGGTCGCATACTGGGGTAGAGTCCAGTTCAATGCAGGCCAAGGAATGCAGACACCAAACTCACCAAGAACACTGCCAAGGCTGGCCCCCAAGTATCTTGAGCTTGGCTTTCCAAAAGCTCCCTTCCTCTAGGCGCCCTTGTGAACGGGGGACACAACATGGCTGGGCCACTTTCCCACTCATATTCAGTTCCTCCCACTGCCTTCCTACCCCCATCCACCCACATGTTTACCTTCACACCCACCTCTCCTTGTCCCAACCTGAGCTCTAGGAGTGAGTCCTTATGTCATGAGATTAAAACGTGAGATATTCAAACAGCCGACGGCAAGGCCGTGGTTCTATACATAAGTGACTCACGTGTGTGCAGCCAGCCCAGAAAAGAACAACCTGTAGCATGCCAACTCAACAACTTCACAAAATGCAGACATTCAGGAAGCCAGGCACTGTTCTGTAGCGACAGCCAGAAGGCACACAATAACCCCAAGAACAGTTGACCCCAAACAACTAAAACTTATATTCCTGCTGCCAATGGAGAAATAACCACAGGAGACCAAAGAACCACGCCTAACAAACCCGAGAAACTCTGCACCCTTCCCTGGCATCCACCAAGGCTCCTTCCCACCCCCGTCGCTGCAGGGATAGTCCCCGCCAAGGGCACATGATACAGCTCTGAGCCTAGAGCCTCTGCTGCCCTCCTCTGGTTGCTGCTAGCTTATTTCCAAGGATAAAACAAACTTTCCTAACAACTTTAGGCAATTATTTTAAAGGAGTAGTTTCTGCTTTTGGAGATGCAATTCCAATTTTCTCTGGGATGCTCCCAGAAGACTGTGGAAGGTCGGCGACGTGCCACGCTGCGTTGTGTGAAACGTGGCTGAACCGAGAGACGCCTGGTGTATTCAGAAAGTCCAGTGAACATCCATGACACCCAGTGAACACCCAGAGACACCGAAGGCGATGGGAGAGACACAGTCAGTGCTGCCTTTCCACCTGGAAATTTCCACTGTGCTTGTTTAGAATAACACATCTTTTTTAAAGATTTATTTTATTTTTTATTGGAAAGCCAGATTTACAGAGAGGAGAGACAGACAGGAAGATCTTCCACCCATTGATTCACTCCCCAAGCAGCCGCAAGACCGGAGACAAACTGATCCGAAGCCAGAGCCTGGAGCCTTTTCCAGGTCTCCCACATGGCTGCAGGGCCCCAAGGCTTTGGGCGGTCCTTGACTGCTTTCCCAGGCCACAAGCAGGGAGCTGGATGGGAAACGGGGCCACCGGGATTAGAACCAGCACCCATACAGGATCCCAGCACATGCAAGAAGAGAACTTTAGCTGCTAGGCTACAGCGCCAGGCCTAGGACAACACAATTTAGTGCCGGGCCTGGACAACACTATCAGTCATGACACATTTGCAAAGCAGGTGGTAAATGTTTCCACTTTGTGGCCCCACAAGGTGATTAGAATTCCCAGAACTTTCATCAGGAAATCACACGCCCTTGGGATACCCACCTCGCCATACCAAAGTGCCTGGGATCCTGTCCAACCCCACTTACAACTCCTTAGAAAGGAAGAGTAGAGTTGTTCAGAACTGGACCAAAATTGCCCAAGTCATGTAAATAGGGAGAGGGAGGGTAGAAAAAAGTCAAGTGCAGCAGGCTGATTGTGTCAACTGGATGACGACTGGGTTATTCTGCATCTAGGTAAACGTTCAGCCTTTCTCCCTACCCCTATCTGAAGCCTCCTGTGCTCTAGAGAGCTTTGTCCTAGGGATGGCTCTGAAGTCCTGATTCCCCAAGGTGAGTTTTTTCTTTAAACATCATTTTGGATCCTGTTATAATTAGGAGTGACCATCAGTCTCTGGACAGAGCCATCCCTGGTATGTCACCATAGTGCAGCACTAAAGACCGGAAGAGGCAGATGCGAGGCCGGGAGATGGCCCTCTTGGACTGCTCAGGTGAGTTCTTGGTTTGGGTGTGGTTGGAACCAGCCTTCCAGTGTTGGCCTTTTGACAGTTTGGTCCCTAGAGAGGTGATGTTAGGCAAGATGGTGAACCGTTAAGAAGTGAAGCTTACTGAGGGGTCCTTAGGCTACTGGCAGCAAGCTAATTTAGTCTTTCAAATTGAAAGCCACACACACACACACACCTGCCCTATCCACCTACCAGTCAATTAAATGACCCCTTTCCCGGAAAGTACTCTCCTGCACTTGGGACCTGGACACAGTATTGCCAAACCACCCCACTTTTTCAAGCTCGTGAGAAGCCTGGTAAGGGAGAGGTGCGCTCCCTCTCTCTCTTCCTGCTTACAGAACAGACAGCAAATAAATCTCTCACGCGCTTTCCTTCCTAGCCCACTCTATCACTGAACGCGGCTCATGTGTGTCTATGAATTGCTCACGTTTTAAATAACCCTTATCACTTGGTAAGCTGTATTGGTGCCTGTGCTTAGAATGCTTTGTGAAGTAAGAGGCAAGAACCTAGGAGATAAACATTAGGCCCAACCTTAGCAGCCCCTGGGAGAGCTGGAGGCAGCTGTTGTGAGACCTTAAGATAATTCTGGCAAGAGCGACTGGTTTCAAGGTAAGCTCCATTCCTGAATAACCCTCACTTTCTGTTGGAAGGTGTGATCTCTGCCTGCTACTAGGGCTTCGGATGCTGCCTATGGTCCCCTGTGGGGTCCTCATCCTGAGGAAGCCCAGGCGATGCCAGGACCTGGTGACCTAAAAGACTCCAGAACTATATGCTGCGTAGGCCTTTTTGCCGATAAAGCAGCCTGCCCCCGTGTATACTATGGTGACAATGGTCAGACCGGCATGTGGACTCCAATGGTCGTAGGGACACCTGTCGGGATGCCCACATGCACGTCAGCCTGCCTGTGCTGATACACAACTCCGGCTCCTGACGTCAGCTTCACACAGATGCTGATGGCTCAAGGACTCTGAATCCTGCAACCCATGCAGGCCTCTGGGATGCAGCCGTGCCCAGCCCTGGATGGTACAGCATCTGGGCAGTGAACCAACACATGCGATCTCATGCTGTCATTTTCTCTTCCTTCCAAATGAATAAGCAAAACGTTTACAAATCTATAAGTTCTTATTTAGAATTATCCCCTCTCCGTGAGATAATAAACTTCTTAAAGATGGAACTTGTCGGCCTGTTTCATATTGTATCTTCAGCTATTGGTGCTATTTGGCCTTTAAATGGAAGAGAAAGCCAAACACAGATGGTTAGTGCTACTCGCTACTCCCCCTGGCACCCATGGGAGACCACAGCCCTGGATCAATGCTGAATTCTTGCAAAGTAAGAAGGAGTCACTCAGCTCTTCCCTCCAAACTCCCACTTCACTACACTGGGCTCTCTGTGTGCTGACAGCTCCGCTCCCCTGGCAGGGAACTGCAGACAGGAAAAATGATGTGTGGGGCTGCCGGTCAAGGCTCTGGGCAAGGCACAGGAAGAACACACACCCCCTACAAACTTCCGGAAGCACCTGCCGGGACGGGAGGAACTTTCAAACCTTGTGAAACCTGGGCAGGGCTCTCAGAACTCTCTGCTTCATTCTTGTTGAGAATGGCCTCCAAAGAAAAGGTGAGCAGAGTTGATGAGAGAAAAGCAATGGTCTTCCCCGCTTGCTGTCCAAAGAGGCCGTGGCAGCCAGGCCCTGCGCACTCCCTGCAGCTGTGGCGTGGCCATCTCTGGACATGGCTCTGCCTGTTCACACACTGGGCTCAGGTGAGGAAGACCCTGCTGGGTGGATGGCACAGCAACACAGGACCCAGATGTCACCTCCTCTCAGCTTCTCAGACGCTCCCTCGCCTCAGGGCTCTTGGGTGAAGCCTCTCCCAACCCAGTTCACACTGATGACACTCTGGGACCAGTCGTGGGTTTCTGACTAGCAGAGGCAAGCATGCTTTCACACACACAGACCTCTGAATACTTCCCCCTTGGCAGATGCCAAGTCATCTTGGTGTCCACAGCTGATAGCTTCTGTTCAGTCTGCTCAAGTCCTAAGGCTGTCTTCAGGGGTGACCTGGAGTCCAACACTAGAGCCTTAAGATTTGCCTTTTTAAACTTCTTTTGTAAAGATTTCTTTATCTACTTGAAAGACAAAGCTACAGAAAGAAGGAAGAGAGCAAGCGAGATCTTCAGATCACTGGCTCATTTCCAAAATGGCCACAGTTGCTGAGAGCTGGGCCAGCCCTGAGCCAGGACATTGGAACTTAATCTCTGTCTGCCACAGAGGTAACAGGCATGCAAGCACGTGGGCCTTAACCCATGGCTTCTTCAGGCACATCAGCAGGGAGCTGAATCAGAAATGGAGCAGCCAGGACCCAAACTGGCACTCATATGAGATGCCAGTGCTGCAGGCAGGGGCTTCACGTACAATGCCACAACACTGGCCCTTTAACCTTTTCCACCTACAGTCACAGAGGTACAATAATAGTGCAGCATTCCCACTGTCTGCACAAGGACACTGGAGGCCAACGAGGTGCCACAGCTGGCCTGCTAGTGCAGGACTGACCAGCGGCCAGCACCCAGGCTGTGTCTCTTCACCCGCTCCCCGAGGCTCTTCGTACTATGAAGGTCTTGGCTTCAGCATGAATTCACAGATCGAGGTATTTCCTAACAGCAGAGGGAGAGGTCCGTGGGTATTGGATTCCTGAAGCAGGTGGAGAGGCACTGAGAGAAAATGAGAAGACCCAATTCACAAGGTTTGCCTAAGGGCTAGACCTTTACACATTTAATATATGGGGATAATGATAATAGCCCCACTCGGCCGTTCCTTCCTACTGAGGGACCGCAGTCACCCGCTCTTCACGATGGTCAGATAGGAGCAATATTCGGGGGCAATGACATTGCATACACACTTTGCCCTTGATGTCCCTGGGTGCCCCTTCCTTGAGGGTTACAATTCTTCGGCTGGCTTCGAGTCTACTCCTGGTTCTCACACCAATGACTTACACCCCAGAGTGTATGTCTATTATAATTGCTACCTAAAGAGAATAAGAATTACAGATAAGTAATTTTCTTTTTCTAATCTAACCCCCTGGAGGCATTTTAGCAGCTAATACGGGTGATGACAGGCATTTCTGCTATAATTTATACAATTTCATTTTTCTTAATCATGGATTTTAGTTCTCTTACATCACCTGCTTGAAATGAAAGCAGCGTGGCTCTTTTTTTTTTTTTTTTTTTTTTTTTGTCGCTGCTTTTACATTTATGGTCTTTCTTGAAAAAAGTGTTTTCAATGCCCACACAATGATGGGAAATTCAGATGAACATCTTCTCTGAAATGCCTTCTCTCTAATTGCCAGAAATTCCTCTAAGACAATTCACAAAGCATGAGTTCAGGGGATTCACTGGGGCACCATATTTTGAATATTTACGATAACATGCAAAGCTAATAAGTGGAGCCTTAGAGCTTTTTACCTTGCCGGAGGAATTGGTGATTTTAAAAGGTGCGCTTAGAATAATGGTGTGGACATGGACGGGAACTTGGGAAATGTCTCATGGGGGGCGGTGAGTAAGTCGTGTGGTTTTCCTAACACAACACTCGATGCATGAAGGCTTGCCAGTAAGCACTGCTCCTGATGAACAGGTCACCATCAGCTGAAGTGTCGATGCTGATCACACCCCTGCTCTCCCACCCTCTCCCTCAAAGCCGGTTCAGTTATGCCCAGAGGAATCCAAGTGGAATCAGCATTCCCCAGAGTCCAGACATTCTGAAACAACCCAGGAGCATCTGAGTTCCAGAACTATCCATGGCAGTCCCGTTAAGGCGTGAATCGGAAAATGGGACTTTGTTGGAAGGCAGATTTAACAGTGTAAAGCAGCAGCACGAATCCAAGGTGTTTTGAGTTTAGTCCCAAGGGTTCATGTGTTCGAAATGGTCTTCAGATTTGTGTGGGTGTTTGTGATAGCACTGAAAACCTAATTCAGTAGATTATATGGTAAGAGAAGCGTAGTTTTGATGAAGTACCTGGGGCCAGAGTCAAGACACAGCTGGTTGAGCTGCAGTCCTGGGGGATCCCCTACCCACCCTGCTCTCTGCTAATGCAGCTGGGAAAGCAACAGGGGATAACCTATCTGCTTGGGCCCATCACCCACTTGGGAGACCAGGCACAGCTCCTGCCACTGGGGAAGTAAGCCAGCAGATGGGATATTCTCTCCCCCTCTCTCTCTCGCTCTTTGTCTCCTCTGTAACTCTACCTTTTAAAAAAGAGTAAGGAAAAAAAGGGGGAAAAGTAATTCTTTTATAAAGAATCCTTACTAAACAAAATTCTTTATTTCCCTGGGCATTGATTGGGGTTTCCCCAAATGATACATTCTCATCCTAATACCTGGAACCTAGAATGTGACATCTGGAAAAAGCACTTTGGGATTTTTGTTTAGATTTATCTATTTTTACTGGAAAGACAGATTTACAAAGAGAAGGAGAGACAGAGAGAAAGATCTTCCATGCATTGGTTCATTCTCCAAGTGGCCACAATGGCCAAAACTGCGCTGATCCAAAGTCAGGATTCAGGATCTCCCACACAGGTGCAGGGTCCCACGGCTTTGGGCCGTCCTCTACTGCTGTCCCAGGCCACAAGCAGGGAGCTAGATAGAAGTGGAATAGCCAGGACATGAACCAGTGCCCAATGGGATGCAGACAAGGATTTAGCCACTGAGCCATCATGCTAGGCCTTGGAAAAAGTATTTTTGGAGATATTATTAAAGAAAGATCTCCAGCTGCAAATTCTTGCTGGATCCCCTGGTGGGCCCTGAGCTCTGGCAGGAACAACCTTGTGAGAGAAAGGCAGAGACCTAGTACAGCCGGACCACAGAAGAGGGAGCAATATGACCACAGAGGTAGAGATCACAGTGACTGACAAACAAGCCAAGGAACACTAGGGGCTGAAGGAGCCTGGGAAGACCTTCTGCAGGGAGCACAACCCTGTGATTGCCTGTGTTCTAGAAACATGACAGAACATATCTGTGATGCTTTAAGCCATCCAGTGATGGACCTGCACAGACAGCAGCAACAGGAAACTAACATAGGCGTTGGACCCCAAAGATCCAAAATCCTGGGCACCTCAACAACCCCAAAACAGCCCCTCACCCAACCCAGTCCACACTGAAACTCTAAAGTTCCCAAAAGAAAGAAGCTCATTCTAGTTCAGGGTTTCCCAACATTTTCAGTCATGATTTTTCAAGAGAGCTATTCAAGGGTCTGTGTTCTGATACAGCCCCAGGGAAGGCAAAGAGGCTCTCTCCACACACTCACAGCTCCCGCAACCCAAAGAAGTCATCGAAGTCATCCTCAGCCTCTTCTTTGCTGACCAGGAAATTTGATGAAGCTTGATTTTCTGCACAGCAGATAATTAACTGCTCTAATATAAATTTACAACAATAGCTATGCACTTATAGACTAGATTGGGGGCTGGCACTGTGGCATGATGGGTTAAGCTGTGCAGCCTGTAATACCAGCATACATAATGACGCCGGTTCAAGCCCCAGCTGCTCCACTTGTGATTATATTAATAGTGTTTTTAAAAGGCTAACTACCAAGTAGATAGAAAATTAAACTTGACATAAAAATAATTGTGACACAAAACAACCAGCCCATTGCATTTCTAATCAGTGTTCGGTTGACAATTTCCCCACTAACATTTGATTGAATGTCAAAGCTTTCAGTTCCCAGTAGATCATAACGTACTGAAATTCACTAGAGACTGGTAGACCTTGCAAAGATAATCCTCGATTCATCAAGGCCTTGATGAATTGCTCACTTTGTACTGCCTGTAAAAGTGATGTGTGTGCATTAGGGTGGCTCTGAACGATAATGTAAGAACCCCATGGCAGGAAAGAAAGTGATGATTTGGGGCTGGCCAAGCAACTCACACAAAACAGTCAGGGAGCAGGTGCCATGCGCAGTGCTGGGCTTTGGGACAATTTCACGGGTGCAGAATTGAGTGGAGCCATTGCAAATCAACATTCTGGTAAACGTTTAGGCAACTAGACAGTGCAACACTATACAAACCTAGATTTTTTTTTGAAAGATTTGTTATTTTTATTGGAAAGGTGGATATATAGAGAGGAGGAGAGACAGAGAGGAAGATCTTCCATCCGTTGTTTCACTCCCCAAGTGAGCGCAACGGATGGTACTGCGCCGATCCGAAGCCAGGAACCTGGAACCTCTTCCAGGTCTCCCACGCTGTTGCAGGGTCCCAATGCATTGGGCCGTCCTCGACTGCTTTCCCAGGCCACAAGCAGGGAGCTGGATGGGAAGTGGAGCTGCTGGGATTAGAACCGGCGCCCATATGGGATCCCGGCACGTTCAGGGCGAGGACTTTAGCCACTAGGCCATACCGCCGAGCCCCTACAAACCTAGATTTAAAGACTGCCTGCCCTCCATAAACCAATTTTGAACAAGCGAAAAATTCACCAAGTTTGGGGTATTCTTTTCTGTAGTAATAGAGATAACAGCAACCTGAAAGTTATTATGATTCTTCATGGAGTTAATGTGTAATTGACAACGCACTCAATAAAGTTCTCTGATTCTACAAAGCTGAAATTGTTCACAGCTACTGAGCTCACTGCGCCTAGGACCTGATACACTCAGCAAAAGGCAGGTACTTGGGTGGAGCTTTCTTCAGCCCCATCACCTATCAGTACAGATAACACTGAAAACCTTAGCCTGGCATAGGGACAGGGAGTGAGACCCACCGAGAAGGTCTGCATCCCTTTTCAGAGTTCCTGGTTCAAGCCTCAGTTCTGACTCACATTCCCATTGCCTGGCAGGGACACACACCCTGGGAGGCAGCAGGCGATGATGGCTCAAGAACTTGGGTCCTTGCACCCCACAGCAGACTCTCATTGGGTCCCAGGCCCTTGGACTTCAGCCTGGACCAGTCCCAGCTGTTATAGTGTCTCTCTCTCAATCTCTCTCTCTCTCTCTCTCTCTCTCTCTCTCTCTCTCTCTCTCATTCGACCTCCCCCCCTCAATTTCAAATAAATAAGATAAACCGATTTTAATTTTTTTAAAAAAGCTGAGAACACCTATTTCCTCCGGCCCAGCTTTCTGCTGCCCCTGGCTTCCCATGCTAAGTGTTCTACCACCGTTTCCCTTCCACTCAGACACCTCAGAAGGTGCTCTCCCTTCTTTTCATTAAACTTATATTCAATGCAACTCAGAAGATTGGAGAAAGTTGTACATAAAAATTCTTGTCGGGGCTACTGTGATGGTATACCAGGCTAGTCCTCTACCTGAGGCACTGGCACCCCGTATGGGCACCAGTCTGTGTCCCGGCTGCCCTACTTCCCATCCAGCTCCCTGCTTGTGGCTGGGAAAGCAGTGGAGAATGACCCAAAGCCTGGAGAACCTATACCCGCATGGGAGACCTGGAAGAAGCTCCTGGCTCCTGGCTTCCAATTGTCTCAGCTCCAGCTGTTGGGATCATTTGGGGAATGAACCAGCGGTCAGAAGATCTTTCTCTCTGTCTTTCCTTCTCTCTGTAAATCAGCCTTTCAAATAAAAAAGTAATATTTTTTTAAAAATTCACCCCACAACTTAGTAAGAGGCAACCTGCCTCTAGCAAGTAGTTTTTTTCTAAATGCTTCCATTTTCCCATCTGTAGGAAAGGAATAATAACACTTTACAAAGTTAGAAAATGAGACATATTTGGGGACAGTTGGTTGAATCTTCGAAAGCCATGATATTCTCAAACGCAATGACCAATGCAGGGTGCTGAGCTAATGTGAAAGAGATTCTACAGGTTTTCTATATTTTCTATTCTTGTTCCAAACCTCATCCTTCCATCCTGCATCCCACCTCAAAGAGACAGTTCCTGTCCAGTGCCTTGTCATATCCGCCCAGCGTTCCTCACACTGTGTCTTCAGCCTGGGGTTCTGCTGCCCATCCCTCAAGGCAGGAAACTCGTTCATTGTTCAGGACCCAGATGGGACCCCAACTTCCCCACCGTACCTACCCGCTGCCCAGCAAAGACAGTTCTCTCTTGCAGCTTTCTGGACCTTTGTCATCAACTGTCTTAGGACACTTCCAATTGCATGCTCAATTGTTGGTCCAGCTTCTGTGTCCCACAGGAACGAATTCCCAAGGGTACACGCTCTATGCTCGTCAGCTCATGATCAGCCCTTTATGGGAGCGGCACACATTGAGTGCTTTGAAAACATCCATTGAGTGACTGAAGCAGCAAGGCAGGTTCACTTAAAGAAAAAAATTGTATGCAACATTTATGCTCAATTGACAGATAAGAAACTTGGAGATTCTCTGTCTTCCAGTTTATTTTACTTGTCTGCACGTTTATCAACAGGTAGAAGATTTCCAACATCTGCCTTCAATAGTCCATACATTTTACAGACCCTCAATTTCTGTAAAAAGCAAATGGATCTAACTATGCTATTTCCTAACATTTGACAGCTGTGGGACTGTGGTATGAGAAATCAAAGCAATCACTTATTTCATCAACTTGATGGCGACAAATGTGTCAAAAATATCACCTGTCTTTGTATGTACCAGTAAACTAATTTTTTTCTCTTTTAATTTGTTTAGGGTCATATAAATAGCACATCAAATGAAATAATCTAGTTTCCTGAAAATTCATCTCCGTGAAATCTTTAAATCTTCACTTTTGACACTATCTTTAACTTAAACCAAAAGTTAATACTGCAATTTTTTTAGAAAATTGTGACTGGAAAACAATGCCACTGCTTTAGGATTCCAGAAGAGAAAGACGCTAAGCCCACCACCTGCTTTCAGTGGTCAACAGCAGGAAGGCATGTCCATGGACTTGGTATAATTCTAGTCAAACCCTTGCACCCCGTGATGTGGTCCTGAGGATGAGTTAGCCGTGTGTAAGGTCAGCACTGCTTCATGCTTTCACCCAACCCTGAAGTGTCTTCTCTTTGGCGTGCTGTGAAAGCCTTAAAGAACAAAAGCCAAGCCAAGCGCATTACTATGCTGGCTGTCCGTTTGTAGCACCCTGATTCATCTTGAGTGAACCCAGTTGGATGACAATGCCTATCAGATGTAATGGACCACAAGGAGTCTTCATTTGTTAGTATTGGTTTGTGAAAGAGAGCGACTTTGCAAGGAGGCAGCCCCCAAAGCCCAAATGCCTTCAAAAAAAAAGTAAACTAAAAAACACTTGGGGAAAGAGACAAATAAGAAAATTGAAGTGTGACTGGGATGCCTTTATAAGAACTCTGCAAATGAACAAAAGACCTACAGCAACCAAGCAATTCTCAATCAAGAAAATGAATAAATATCGACCTTGGGCCTGGGTGCAGAGAACTTCAGCAGCCTAGTGGCTGCTGGAAATATCCAAACTAGGTCGGACTCAATGCTTGGGGCCCTGGCCACAGCCACCATTGCCACGTGGTTAGGGAGTCCTGGGCGGCCAGTGTGCCAATTGTTGCAGGGCTTCACCTGCTGGCCACCAGGCGACGAACTCTGGGGACTTCGGGGTGTGGAATTGCTGCCTAGGTATGTTCATGAATGAGGCCACTGTGTGTGTTGGTGAGGAATCAATCCTGAGGGACTCCCAATGACAGGGTAACTTTTCCTTGAAGGTAAGCGAGGGTACTGGGAGGGAACCAGTAGACAGAAGGGGAAAGTCCTGGTTCCTGGCTTAAGAGTGACCCAACCAGGGCTGTTGAGTGTGTTGGGCAGTAAACCAGCAAACGGAGTGCTCTGTGTGTGTATGTGTGTCTGCTCTTCAAATAAATAACAACAATAATAAATTAAAATTTAAAATATATTTTAAAATAAATTAAAATATAAGAGGGTAGCAGCGTGACTTTGAAGGGTTATCAGTTTTGTGCAATCATGGTGATGGACATATGACTACGTGTGTGTTAAAATTCATAGGAATATACACCAGAAGAAAGGAATCAGTGATAATGTTTTCAGTAGCTCAGGTCCATGTGCGTCATTGAGTTATCTTCCATCTCTGTTCATTTTCTCCCAGTCACAACAGCAACATCTCAGCTCTCTCCATGATGACTGAAATGATGTTTGTGTTTTGAGAAAATAGCAAGAATAGCCAATAGCCCTCTCCAGGTGCTAAACTCTCAACAGTATCTTCAAACACCTGGAAGAAAGGTGTATGCACTGACATTCCGCTCTCAGGCTGTCCTGGTTCCCCTGTGGATCTCACTCTGCTGTTAGAAGTATACTCCCAAACATTATTAACCACCAAGCACAGGGCAGCATGATCCACAGGCCTGATTCAGAATGTCCTCTTGCCAGCTCTCCCTGGGAAATAATCAGACCCACATCTGATGTACTTGTAGCAATAGCCGCATGCCTCTGGGATGTGATAGGAAAAGTGTAAGTCAGAACTCATCACTGCTTTATTTACTATGTTTGTCATTTACTGCCATGTGGTAAAGGCCAAAGAATCTAATTCGCTTCGCTCCTGGGGTTATAGTAGTTTGTCTCTTTATGCAGATCTCATGTGTGAAGGATACTGAGGTGGGCTCTCTTTGTAACCTCATGCCTCTGGTCTGGTCTTTCCAGAGTCACATACAACCCAAGTTTTCGCATGGAGAAGATAAATTCAACCCACATCCTCTTGCTATCACTTTGTCATTTCTTTGGTGTGTCTGCCAGATAAAAATTGAACAGGAATATTTTATCTGAATGTTTTTACATCTGTGTCCTGCATTAAATGCACATTTAAATTGATTTATGGTTTTTAGGTGTTTACAATATTGTGTGAGGTCATATTGAAGCAAAAAAAAGAAGTTGAGGGCCCGGCACGATAGCCTAGTGACGAAAGTCCTCGCATTGCATGTGCCTGCATCCATAGGCTGCCAGTTTACGTCCCAGCTGCTCCACTTCGCTTTCATCTCCTTGCTTGTGGCCTGGGAATATAGTAGAGGGTAACCCAAAGCCTTGGGACCCTGTACCCACGTGTGAGAACTGGAAGAAGCTCCTGGATCCTGCCTTCAGATTGGCTCAGCTCTGGCTGTTGCTGCCCTTTGGAGAATGAACCAGTGGATGGAAGATCTTTCTCTGTGTCTCTCGGTAAATCTGACTTTCCAATAAAAATAAATAAATCTTTAGAAAACAACAAGAGAAGTTGATAATATTGATCCTATGTTTAAGACATTTTTAACATGCGTTAATTCTGATTTTTTTTTTAAGAATATGACCCTAACTATGTCACAGTACCTGCTGGTGTGCGTGAAGACTAGTCTGTGGCAGCCTGGCTGGGCAGTACCCATTGATATGTGTGAGACACGGGGCTGGTGACCGAACTGACCAGATAGTCGTATCCTCCAGTATGTGCATTGTGCAGGCGATAGACCAAACCTGACCCTACACTGACCCTACAAGAGTCAATTCTGAGGTCACCCCAGGTGAAGTTTCTTAGGACTCCCCAGTTAGACCCTTGGATTCAAATCTCGGCCACAGGGGAAATCACAGATGTGTGGTCTGACCTTGTAATGCACGCGTCAGGCCTGGGCCATCTCAGTTGCTGATGCCTATACAATAATAAGCATGCCCAGACACACATGGGAGACATGACGGTCAGCTCATCTAAGCCATCTGGGGATGTCGACACAAGAGGAAAATGTTATTTGTCTTAGTGACTTATGTGGCTTTTGGTAGCCCCTTAAATGTTGGATTGGGGCAAAGGACCTCTCTCATGCTAGTTCTGGGTGACAGACCGTTCAATCACCAAAAAATGAAGTTGAAAGTAATAGAACATTCTTAAGAAACAATACAAATGGTTACTAAATGTGCCTTGTCTCAATCACTCCAAATCAGTTTTACCACCTGTACTGGGTTTCCAGGGCTGCCATAACAAAGGACCACAAGCTGCAGGATGTGAAATAACATAATCGTGCTATCTCAGGCTCTGGGGAAGAATGGAAGAACCTTTCACCATCTCCTCCCAGCATCCAGTGGGGCAGCTGTCTACCTCTGGCCTTCCCATCTCTGCTTCCCTCGGGTCCTGGCCTTCGGCCCATCGTATCTTCAGATCATCTTTCTGCTGCATTACATGAAAATCTTACTTTTCTTCAATGGAACTTAACTATGTCCACCTGCCACATTCTCACATTCCGGGATGCTGGTGGTTAGGATTCCAACTTTTTTTTTTTTTTTTTTTGCGAGTATAATTCAATCAGCAACATCCACCAAAATAGCTAATAATTCCTATTCCAATTTTAGGATCACCTGCACATCCAATTGCCTGTGTAGGATTCATGTGGGCTGTGACTCTGAATTGGTGGCCAGTAATGGTCTCGCCAAACTCCTGAGGGCTGTCCGTGCCTTTCCCGTTGGCCAGACGCGCCGCCACCTTGGACTTCCTTTGGCTAACCTGATGCCTGCTCTCCTTCTCTGCTACCTTCTCCCTGTCACATGCAGCCAGTCCTCTCACACACTGTTCTTGCCACAGCACAGCTGCTCATCCAGCTCTGCCCATTTCCTTGTTTCCATGACCACCCACGTGAGAAAGCTTATGTCCAAACAAGACCAGCATGCTTTGACAGTCTTTTTCAAGTGATTTGAGACTCCTATTCTAACCCTTGCTTCAAGTCCTGCTACGATGGGTTATGGTTTGCATGGTCCCTCCAAGGGTCAACATGTTGGAAGATGGGAAGTGGAAGAACCCCTAAAGAGTGTGACTTAGGACAAGGTCATTGGAAAACACTTAACTGTTCTTACAAAAAGAAGATGTTATAAAAGAGCAAACTTAGTCCCTGCGTCTCTGGTTTCCCGCTTCACCATATGAATGTCATTTGCAGGAGTCCCTCAAACAAGTGAGGCTATCCAATGTCAGACTTAAAGACTCCAGAAACGTGAGCTGCAGAAACCTCTTTCTTTTGTAATTTCCTGACCTCATGTAGTTTGTTACAGTATCAGAAAGCAGAGCTAATGAAAGTCTGGATGTGAATCTCACATCAGGTGATTGAGTATCATTGCTTAGTGGCTGTTTTGTTGCCTGGCAAAAGTCTCCAGAACTCTGAATGTCATCCAGCAGATTTGCAATGTCATGGAAGTAGAATGGAGACAGAAATGAGAGAAAGGGCACAGGAAATGCCGCATTTGTCTGCCAACTCTAGACTCTGGGTTTCTTTCCTCCTTGGGCAGCCATCACCTCTGAGCGGTAAACCATTTGTTTAATCACTTTGCTTTTCCCTGACTGCTAGCAATGAAATGCTGTACTCTCTAAAATAATTTCCTGACTATTTGCTAAGATTCATCTCTGACATTTCATTAAATATGATCATTTAACTGTACAAGTACAAATGCATTTTTAATTTAGCTTACTGCAGAAATTACAGATGTGGGGAAATGACTTCGTATTGCTCTAGGACAAATATATCATTCACATGTGCATGGCACAAAAGAACAAATTATTAAAAATTACTGAAACTTCATGAAGATTTATATTTAACTGTATTTTCAATCTCTATGTCATTGTGGAAACATATAGCATGTCATTTTGTCAGTTATAATTCTCTGAAGAATGGTCATGTTGAGCAGGTCTTGATCGACAGCTTTCACTTCTCTCATTAATACACTGCGATAGTAAACATTAGGACTTTTTTCAGTAAAGGAGAGATCATGAGGTCATTAACTCTGCTTCTATTTTTTTTTTGCCTTCCCTACAAAAGAAAACAGCAACAGGATATGTGTCTTTTTATATAAATCCAGACACAGTTCATGCCAAAGTTTAGCAGAAACATACTCAGCATGTAAACCAACATTCTTGAATGTCGTCTTGGAGCACATTGTCACTGGATTCGAAGCTGAATGATGAGAGCACCAGCTTGGCTTTGGCCTTGAGCTGTGAAATCTAGAACTTAGAGTGGTGAACTAACATTGCCACCTCACCGGGCGCGACCTGTTTCCATAGAATGTACTTTCATCACTGTGAGAAAAAAAAAAAAACATTTTCAAAAATCTTACTGTGTATTGTGGGCAGAGAATGAAGCAAAATAACAGAGGTTTGAAGCAATTACCTAGAAGAAAAGTTACTCCCATTGAAAAGGCAAAAATATATCGTCTCCAGATTAAAAAAAAAAAAAAAAAACACACACCAATATCCTTGACGCTAAAGACACAAATTAAAGTCAAAACTCAATGAGAGTAAAAAGCAAAATTTCTCCTCAGCCCCTGTTCTTGTCCACATTTAGACTTGGGATTCAGTGTAAAAGAATCCATTCAGAAATCCGGATCACCACGTGTAGTTCTCCGTGAAGTTTCCAAATCATTTTCTGATTTCAGGGTTTGAGCTTTGGGAAGACCCTTGGAAACCACAAGCCTTATGCCTAACTGGGTTCTCTTACAAATGAAGAAAAAAATGAGGCTCACAGAACCCTCACAGACATATAATTCCACATGAAGGCAGGGGGTCAGCCAGACCCTCAGAGAATTCCTACGGCCCTAGAGAAGCAACAGGAGTACCTTTTCACAGACAAGGAAGCCACGAGGCAGCTGTCTGTGGTCTCAGTGACACAAGGCTGATCTGCTCAGGTGAGCGGGATCCGAGGGGTATCAGGTGGAACAGCAACACAAAATTCACCTCCTCAGCTCAAAAGCCCTGCTGTCCAAGACCTCCAGACTGCCAATTCATCACTCGTCTGCCACGTTTACTTTATTGGAAATATTTATTTATTTTTATTGAAAAGGAAGGTTTACAGAGAGAAGGAAAAAACAGAGATAAAGTTCTTCCATCTGCTGGTTCACTCCCCAAATAGCCACAAGTGTCTGGAGCTGAGCCAATCTGAAGCCAGGAGCCAGGAGCTTGTTCCAGGTCTCCCATGTGGGTGTAAGATCCCAAGGCTTTGGGCCATCCTTTACTGCTTTCCCAGGCCACAAGCAGGGAGCTGGCTGGGAAGTGGAGCAGCTGGGATACGAGCCGGCACAGTATGGGATCCTGATGCACATACATGGAAGATGGAGCCATCGCGCCAGGCCCAGTACTGAGCCATAGGCTATCAAGCAATACTCTGATGTTCCTGGAAGGGTGTCTCTGGCTGAAGTCAGCTTTTGAATCTGTAGGTAGGGGGAAGCAGATGCCTGCCCTCCTTACGGTGGCCTCATTCTATCAGGTGAAGGTCTGCATAGACCCCAAGCAAGAGCCAATTCCTCCTGTGTGATCTCCACTGAACCAAGATGTGGCCCTTTGCTGCCTGCAACTCAGATGGCCAAGTGGGTCCTCCAGTTCTCAGGCCTTTGGAATCATACAAACTGAACTATCAGCTTTCCTTGACCTACAGCTTGCTGACCCCAGACCTTCGGAATCGCTAACATACACAACCACATGAGCCATTTCCATACAATAAGCACACACACACACACATACACATCCCTACATGTACACACACCCCTACATATACATACACAGCATACACAAGACACAGCCCACACATCTACACACATACAACAGAGAACACACACTTACATGTACAATACACAGCACACACCTACACACACATAGCACACGCACTGACACACAACACGCAGTCCACACACTTACATGTACACGCACAACACACTCAGCACACACCTACACATACCGCACACACAGCACACACACCTACATGCACATAGCACACAAAGACCACATATCTATGTGTATATACATAGCCCACACAGCACACACCTATGTGTAAACACAGCACACACGTACATATATAACATGCCCAACCCACACAGCTACATGCACATACACACAGCACACACACCTACATGTTAACACAGAGCATACACACATCCACGCACACACACACACACACAGACATACCATTGATTTTGCTTCTCTGGGGAACCCTGAGAAAGACCACACCCCTGGCATCTTCAAGCTTCACGTCATTTATTAATATTTTTAAATCTCAGTTCTCTGCTCATGACAAATTGTAGCTCAGGAAAACATTGTAGAAACCGAAAGCACAAAATAATGTGCAGAAACACAGGAGTTTTGGAGCTCTTGGTTTATAGTTCTAAAATTGACGCCAGGTCATGTCACAGTGAAAGTTCTTCGGCTATGTCAAGACGGAAATCATTCTCCAGGCCACGGACATGGCCACACTAGCTGTCCAGCTCACCTGGATTCTCTTTAGAGGAACTTTCTGAACATCACACTGAACCATCGTGCCTCTTGCAAGGTTACTGGCATCGTTGAGTCACTTGGATTTCTCTGTCCTAACAAACAAACTTTCTCCTTCATCAAGGGGGCAGTGGGGTCCCAAGGGGGAGGATGGCACTCCACCCGAAGTTCTCTTATTTTTGAGTGCCCAGGAAAATTGGCTGATCTGAATCGAAATTCTGGTGGTGTGAACGATCATAGTGCGTGTCACTAGTACCTGCAAGAACCCCTGGCTACATCACAGTGTAGCAGGTGGCATGAATGCAGGCAGGAGGGTTCTGGTGGTGAGCAGGGATGAGCCAGACCAGTGAGGAGCCAGGCCGGCTCTTCTGTCACAGCCCACTCCCGTGGGAACTAACCCACTTCTATAAGGTCTGTGTGAGACCCTTCTGGAGGGCAGTAACAACTCCAACAACTGG
This sequence comes from Ochotona princeps, assembly GCF_030435755.1. Taxonomy (NCBI): domain Eukaryota; kingdom Metazoa; phylum Chordata; class Mammalia; order Lagomorpha; family Ochotonidae; genus Ochotona; species Ochotona princeps. Next base: position 160,904,964 of record NC_080832.1, read on the forward strand.
TCACTTTTCAACATTTCCACTCTAGTGTCCTAGCTTCCGGCGCATGAGCCTTAAGGGAATACATCATGGCCAAACCTTAGCGCCCTTGCTACCAGATGAGACAATTTGATCAGCCAATAGGAGCTAAGTCCTGTGCTGCAGGCTTGTTCAACAGCACCATTTACAACTGCTATCCCACTTCTGTTCCCAGGGATGGCCCTGAATGAGGCCTTGGAGATTCTATTCATTAGCAGTGAGGGGGAGTGATAAGGTGGACATGAAATTAAAATTGACAAAGATTTATTTTAACTCCAGGAAAAATGTGTCATTTTTTTCAAAAGTTGAACTATAAGAGGCTAAGTCAAATATTTTTAATGCAACGTGCCAAAACAGCAAGAATAATTCTTTCAAGACTTAGCAAACTGAAGGGTGGACGTGAACAGCCCTCTCTGTAAGTGCTTGTTTTAAAATATTTAAAATGTAAGTTTTCTCTTGAGTACAGCACTCAAACACATAACGGTGAAGTTTTACACCATATGTTCAGTTGAAGAAATTGGGTGGCAGTCTTATCGGTCTTAAGAACAGCAGGGTTTAGCAGGGTTCAGAAGAAAATTGAGCCTTCTCTTGCTCAAATGTTTCCCTTTCTAGCATGGTTGGCAAAGAAACAGCAGGTATATATATTCTAAATAGAGTAGGAATTATACAGATGATACTGTCACTTAAGACAAGTGGCAGCCTTTGCCGCCTACTCACTTCCTGGGCAGGAGAATGATGCAGGCTAGTTGTCACTGTATTTCCCAGCCTCTCCGCCAGGATTCCAACGCTACGCACAGCTTCATAGGGCGCGTCAGCTACACCCCTTGCCTGCCCAGCTCAGCAGTGAACAACACGTCTCCTGTAGGAGGCATGCCTAGCTTCCCGACATTTTGCATTTGGGCTACAACCAGCTGGGTACCCGGCTGCACTCCACTGTGTATCTTGACTCTTTCTAGATCTTCACCATTTGCCAGTGAGCTCTCTTGTTCCCACCCCTCTATCCTAAATGTGATGTTTGAGATGGCCACCTCCTGCAGATCTTTGAGTTTTTTCTGTCCGTGGGATGTCAGACCCATGAGTTGGACCTGGAAACTTTACAGTGTAGAAGTAACTCCTCACCTGAGTGCTGTACTTTCACTTCACTCCTGTTAGAAGGGAATCACTGCTGGACAGTAGGAGTGGGTGACCACAAGGTGGAAGGCTGTGGACCGCAGAAACAAGGAGGGACCTATCCTTGCATTGCCATTTCTGTGGATCCTTCAAGTATCTGTTAACACACACACACACACACACACACACACACGAATGTAGCACCAAGAGTCATGTGAAAGCCAGCTGTGCTTCTCTGGGGGCCAGTTACAGGATGTGCATCACACGGGAGGGCTAGTTTCAAGAGAGAATCCACCTGGACGAGAAGAGACCCTGAGTTCAGGCTCAGCCACAGACCCAGGTCTGGGACTTCGCTTACAGAGCCTGAGTTCCCTCACCTCTAAAACAGCACCTGATCCAGCAGTTAGAACACACACACATCCCCGGGCCCAGCGTGGTAGGCTCACAGCTGAAGTTCTCGCCTTGCATGCACCAGGATCCCATATGGGCTCTGGTTTTAAACCCGGTGATCCCACTTCCCATCCAGCTCCCTGCTTGTGGTCTGGGAAAGTAGTTGAGGATGACCGATGTGGGAGACCTGGAGGAGGTTCCTGGCTCCTGGCTTCGTGTTGGATCAGCTCCGGCTGTTGCGGCCACTTGGGGAGTGAATCAACGGACTTAAGGTCTTTTTCTCTGTCTCTCCTCCTCTCTGTATCTGACTTTCCAATAAAAATAAAATAAATCTTTTTCATACACATCCGCTAGAATACCTGGACTCGATATCCATGTCCAGCTCCCTAAGCCAGCTTCCTGCAGCTGCAGCTCCCAGAGTGACTGTGTGGTCCCAGCAGTACTGACAGTTCAAATATTCGGACTCTTGCCTCCCATTGGGGAGGCTAGAATTGAATTCCTGTCCCCGATCCTTGAGGGCATTTGGAAAACAAAAACTTAGTGTCCTGGTACCGTGAGGGCCATGGATCGACCATAATCATTAAATCAAAGTAAAATAATAGCACTTTATGAGGCAGAGCTGTATAGCCCTGAGCAGCATGGAGTTAGATCTGCATCGTGGTTTATACTTCTCAATACATTTTCATTCCTTCATTCAACATACATCATTTCACCCCCAGCTTCAAAACATGCTGTGGAGTGGGTCAAGGAGACAGTATTACATTTTCCCATGGGACGGGTGGCAACTGTGAAGTTTCCATCCATGAAATCAAATAACTTCCGCCAAGTCACATCTCTCTGAAAGGACCTAAAACATGGCTAAGTACACATAATTCACACAAAAAGAAAAATATTAAAAGATAGCATCTATGGGAATTCAGTGGAGCTACTTGACACTACCAAACATTCAAACACACACACACACACCCCTACATGCTTGGGACAACTTGAAAAAAATATTTCCCAGTGTAGGGGCACCTTGGGACAGACCAGGTACAAAAGCAGATTTTAGTAAATCATGATAATCTAAGCATTCCTTCCTGGTGCAAGCAGTGTGCCATAACAAAGGAAGCTGCCACCTATAACACCGATAGCCCATGCGGACACCAGTTTGTGTCCCGGCTGCTCCACGTCCAAGCCAGCCCCCGCCAACAGCCTAGAAGAAGCAGTGGAAGATGGCCTCAGCATTTGGGCTTCTGTCACCCATGTGGGAGACCCAGGTGAACTCCTTACTCCTGGCATTGGCCTGGCACAGCCCTGGCCTTTGAGGCCATCTGGGCAGTGGACCAGCAGGTGGAAGATCTTTCTGTGTCTCTGTAACCCTGCGTTTTGACTAAGTAAATAAATATTAAAAATAAAAAGAGGCAGAACAGCAGGAACTTCAGTGCTGGGCAGCGACATTTTCCTGGATCTATGCTTGGACAGAATCTTGCTCTGGGAGTCTCCTTGGATATAGGTTGGCTTGGGGATGGTAACAAAACAGCTTTTTTTTTTTTTTTTTTTTTTTAAAGATTTTATTATTACTGAAAAGCCGGATATACAGACAGGAGGAGAGACAGAGAGGAAGATCTTCCATCCGATGTTTCACTCCCCAAGTGAGCCGCAACGGGCCGGTACGCGCCAAACCGATGCCAGGAACCAGGAACCTCTTCCAGGTCTCCCACGCGGGTGCAGGGTCCCAGTGCTCTGGGCCGTCCTCGACTGCTTTCCCAGGCCACAAGCAGGGAGCTGGATGGGAAGTGGAGCTGCCGGGATTAGAACCGGCGACCACATGGGATCCCGGGGCTTTCAAGGCGAGGACTTTAGCCGCTAGACCACGCCGCCGGGCCCAACAAAACAGCTTTTAAGGGCTAATTCTGAAGTGCACATAGGAGGAGCACCCACTGAGCTCTAAGGAGAAGTGGTTCTATGGCAAATGAAAAGCAGGTGGAGGAAAAATGTTCATGTCCCAGTCTTATCAGTTCTGATATCCAAAAGCAGCTTCGACAATACTATCAGCCTGGTGCGATGGCTCAGTGACTAAATCCTCGCCTAGCATGCGCCGGAATGCCATATCGGCACCAGTTCATGTCCCAGCTGCTCCACTTCCCATCCAGCTCCCAGCTTGTGGCCTTGGAAGCAGTCCACGATGACCTAAAGCTTGGAACCTGAACCCACCTGGGAGATCTAGAAGAAGCTCCTGGCTCCTGGTTTCAGATTGGCTCAGCTCCAGACACTTGTGGCTATTTGGGGAGTGAGCCAGCATATGGAAGATCTTCCTCTTTGTCTCCTTCTCTCTGTAGATCTCTATTTCCTATAAAAAATAAATAAATCTAAAAAATGTTCTCACTTTCCTGAAATTACTAGGATAATAAATTTCATTAAATAGGGCTGAGATGCCCTATCAAAAATTCCCATTCATTCCGTAATTGTCTCTTGAGAAGTTAGAGAAGGAGCTAACAACCACAGGAAGTGCACAGCTCTGACAGTTTCCCTTCGCTTCTCCTGCTTTGAGAAAGACAGAATAGGCGAAAGGAATGCTTTCATTATTGCTGCTATCTGAACCTTTTTGCTCATTCTTCACTCGGAATTTAACAGATCATTTTTAATGCACGCTGGACTCTCCCTGGCTTAAGTTGCGTGACTCAATAAGGAAGGATTATGTATGTTCTTCCTTTTCCTTTTATGACATTCTAGGTGGGGTTTGCTACACACACACAAGTCCCTGGATACAGTGAAAGTAAGAGTTTTTCTAAAGACAACATTGATTAGGCGGTGGAGGAGAATTACAAGGCCCACTTTGATCAATCATCAGGGTTGTCTCTTCAATAATTTCTGCATCAAGGAGAATTCATTTTTCTCTGGCTTTCCAACTTCTTCCTCCTTAACACTAAGTTTCACTGAAAGGACTTTCTCTGCTGCTTTCAGCATGATTTGGTGACATGAATGGAAATAAAGTTTTTCTAGAATTCAGAAGAACTCTTGCCAGAGGAACTCAGCCATTAAATATGTCAAGGGGAAAAGAAAGAGAAAAAGGACCTCAGAGGAACTTTTTTGAGTATCACAACAGTAGAAACGTAAATACAAGAGAATTTCTTGCCAAGAAATGTTTGGAAACATGAGCACATCTCGGTTGATGCTGAAGGCAAAGACATCACCCAAGAGCGACACTCAGCCTGAAGAAAGCAGGGCCAGGCCGCCTCATGCAATCCAACAGCCAGAGCTGATGAAGCGTGACACTCGGCTCTGAGTAATTGCTGTCCCCCATGCCACTGAACCTTCTACCTTGGCCTAGCACAAGAAGGATGCTGCGGCCAGCAGAGGCCAGACACGCCTAGACCTGACAGGTCCAACGAAGATGCATCTGTTTTAATGGGAGCCTTATTTGATGTTTATGTTCATTACAGGGAGAAGTGGAAGTGAGTTCGGTAAAGGCTCCATGCTAGCCGTGGCTGAGCATCTCATTATGTGGTTCCGGAATTCCTGTCTGCAGGTTGACTTGTTGTGATGACCTAGAAAGAAGAACAGCAGTACGCGAGCACAAATACGTCGCCCAGAATCGTGTTGCAGAATCCACTCCCGAGCTGACTAGGGGATAATTAGGGTGTTGTGTCATCAAAACTTTTCATGTCAACCAAGGAACATCCTTTCTCTGAATAAGGAACTGTCAGATCTGCTTAAAGCTAGGAGAGGCGGGGACTCCATTCTAGTTTCTTCCTTCTTGTTTAGAAATGCCAAGTGACTGGAGAGGGCTAACTGGGAGACGCTGCATGTGAGGACTGGTCTAATGTGCACGTGTTCTTCCTACAAAAAGCACGAATGATGAGACTCCTCAACAGAGAAGATTGAGTGTCTGGGGCTTTTGCCTCTCTGCTCAGATCATTTTTACAGAAGCCAAAGTAAGTTATCTTGAGTTTTAATGATGTGCCCAACCAATGGCAAGCAATTTTCACAGTGGAAGACACTGTATTAAATTCCTTGCCATGGGTCCAGTATGATGGCTCAATTAACTAATCCTCATCTTGCAAGCGCCAGGATTCCCTATGGGCACCAATTCATGTCCCTGCTGCTCAGCTCGTGTGTCCCAGACTCCCTGCTTGTGGCCTGGCAAAGCAATAGATGACATCCCAAAGCCTTGAGACCCTGCACCCATGTGGGAGACCGAAAGAAGCTTCTGGTTGCTGGCTTTGGATCAGCTCAACTCTGGCCGTTGTAGCTATTTGGGGAGTAAACCAGTAGATGGAAAATCTGTGTGTGTGTGTGTGTGTGTGTGTGTGTGTGTGTGTGTGTGTGTGTGTCTTTCTCTCTGTAAATCTGCATTTCAAGTCAACGTAAATAAATCTTTGAATGAATGAAAGGAAGAAAGAGAGGGAGAAAGGAAGGATGGCAGACAGGAGGAAGGAAGATACAAAGTCCTTCGCTGTGCCAACTGGAATTCTGACTAACTGATGGCAAAATATGACAGCTTTGACAAGGTTGGCTTTACTCACTTGCAGATGATATCCCAAGATGAATCCCATTGACACTGATTAAAGATGACGTTGTATTTTCTGCAGATACATTGAGTGGCTAAAGCTGAGTAATTTGGGGGAGAATCTGGGAATTCAGAATCTTTTGGCATAATTCTTAACCCTCCTTGGTTGTGTAGCTTTTTTTTTTTCTGTAGGCCAAGATAATTAAATGAATGATAGATAAATAATCCAATGAACTACCTAAAGATGGGAACGTTGAAAGCAGATTTGCATGGAGAAAGAATGTGTTGCGTTATGAGGGAGACAATTCCATGCAGGTCAAATGTCTACTTTATGTCTTTACGTAAAAATTGTTTTAACTTTGTTTTTGAGAGTTCTTCTCTATAGTCCACACGCAGGGCTGGACCAAGGCCAGAGTCCACAGCTTGCCATTCAACCCAAGAATCCATGTGGGTTGTCGGAACCGAAGCTGAGTCAGGAGCAGAGCAGGGAATCTAACCTTGGCTCTTCAACACGGGTCCAGGCACTCCAAGTGATACCTTGAGCGCTGGACCAAGCATCAGCCGCCACTGCGTTTCCATTTCACAAACTTGACCATGGGCCTTCTAACAAAGGACTTTAGAAAACCATATGCCCAGGCCCGGCGCCAGAGCATAGTGGCTAAATTCGTGCCTCCAGCAACAGCCTTAACTTTTGACAACTAAAAATGAAAATCTGTTTCTCTCTTAAAGCAGATAAATTTGTTGATAGGAAAAAAAACTTGGGATTCTCTCTTAGGATCTTTTTCCCCTGCTCATCTCTCCTGACATCATGTAACTGAAAGAATGGCTCAAAAACATCTCCGGCAGCTCAAGGCCCCTTCTCCCCGGTCACTCTGCTGTGTGGTAGGCCCTGCATGGTCTCAGCACCTGCTGGAGATTGTGCCATCGCTGAACCCCAAGACCTATTTGGACTGAGTTCAGAGCTCCCCAGGCCTCTGGTTTCCTTAGTGCTTTTACTAACAAGTCTGTAGGGTGAGGTAGTTAACTAAACAATAAGCCTACAGTGTCTGAAGTGTTGGGTACCAGCAAGCATCACAACTAGAAGAAAACAGTCATGAATGTGGTCTCATTTGCTCCCAGATCATGTCCCAGGCTTTCAGACATGCCAGCAATTGGGAAAACTGAAGGTAAGAAGAAGGTCAAGGGGGAAAAGGAGAGGAGCTCTGGCGAGAGTGGCACCTGACCCAGGGAACTGCTGCCTTGGAGTGATGGTTGTGCTTGACCATTCTCACCTCATTCCGCTCCTTCTCCAGATTTCTCTTCAGTTTTATCAAGCTCAGACAGAGAGAGAGACACGGTGGAAGGAATCCAGAGGAAGAAGTACTAACTGGTGACGTGGCAATGGTTGTATTGGAGAGCCTTGAGTACCTGGGCAGTCTGTGTTAAGAGACAACTGACTCCGGTGGATGCTCCAACATTTTGGTTCCAACATTTTGCTGAAGGATGTGTGAGTTCATAGGTGCCTCAAATGACAAAACCATGAACATGAATGTCAGGAAGAACTGCCGAACTCAGGCTACTGAAAGGCATCTCTTAAAAAAACACCAGTGCTATGTCATTGTTTTGGTCCTATCTGAGGTGCTAGCACATTCAATACTTGCGAGTCTGGTGTCTAATTGTGTCAGGATGCCTGTTTGTTAAAAGTCCTTGCACATGGATCTAGCACGATAGCCTAGTGGCTAAATCCTTACCTTGCATATGCAAGGATCCAATATGGGCACTAGTTCATGTCCCAGCTACTCCACTTCCCATCCAGCTCCCTGACTGTGGCCTGGGAAACCAGTCAAGGAAACACAAATCCTTGAGACTCTGCACCTGCATGAGAGACCCAGAAGAAGCTCCTGGCTCCTGACTCCTGACTCCTGGCTTCAGATTGGCTTAGCTCCAACTGTTAGCATAGAGCATCACTGACTGCCACACATCAGTCCACACCAAAGCTATGGCTGGGGGCCTATCTGGTACAGCTAGGTACCAGTACCTGACTGAGTGGTGGAATAGTGGACGGGTAGGATCAAGACACTAACCAGCGTGCAAGAAAACCAGATCCAGGAGTAGATTCTGTGGGGAAAGTGTGGGCCAAACCCTGTGGAAATACAAGTCCTGATGGTTAGCTCACAAGCTGGGGTGGTGAAGGGCTGAGCTAGGTGTGACCATGAAATCTGCCATCACTTGTGGGTAAAGGAACTGACAACAGTCTCGGCAGGTCAAGGCAGCAGCACCCAAATGTGCATCCTAAAACAGGATGTGGGGTGGGCCGAACTGCAACTGGAAGGGGGTGGACCAGGCAGGGCAGAGCAAGCCTCAACTCACAGGGAAGAACAGAAATCAGGAGGGAGCACTGGTCACGTCGAACTAGGCTCTTACCCCGACTGGTCTGCATGAGCCAGGAATATCAGGCCACAGCATCGAAGGCAAAGGCTGAGACAGGTGTGGGGCTAAGCCAGCTGGGTCAGAGCAACCACTGGCATGCGCATAATCTAGGGCTGGGATAGGCTCCATCCGGGGAGCTGTGAGAGTACACCCTTGCTGGGTTGGGCTTCCCACGGGAGAGTGCAGGGTCTGGAGTGAGGGGCTGCGTTCTGGTCTGGATATGGCTGCAATCTCCCTTGGCACAAGTGTGAACTGGGGCTGGGTACACCTAACCAGACTAGACACCAGCACCATCTGGTGCTCTGGAGAACCAGGGAAGATGTAAGACAGACTAGGCTGGGTCTCTGTCCCTACTGAGCCATGCTGAGCAGTGTCTGGGTATGGATGAGCCTTGGCTGGACTGAAACATCCAACAGTAAGAACCAGAATGGACTGAAGGCCAGTAAGGAAAGGCCACTGTTCCTACCAGGATAGGAGGTGAACTAACAAGGAAGGCTGGCCCATGGACACACCAGTGTGTCCAAGATCTGACATAGGGAGAGGTTCTGATGGAGGAGCTTGGGAAATTCCTCTGTCAGGACACAGTCCCTGCAGGTGAGCACAAGAACCACACTAGGGAGCAACCCAGACCAGCCCAGAGAAAGATACCCACTGACATACATTTGGCATAGGTCGGGGGCAGACCAGGCTGAACCAGTTCAGATCACCCACTGGCGAATCTGAGCACCAGAACATAGTGTGGGCTGGCCAGGTTCAGTCGCGACACAAACCAATGCACATTACAGAATGCTAAGGTGTGGTGAACCATACCACCCAAACAGCACAGGTGAGAACCAGGGAAGGAGGGGGCAAAGCCGGCAGGTGGAGATGTGGGCTCCCCTGCTGGACAACTACTCCCACTGGAGAGTGTGGGTTGGTATGGGGCAGACCAGACCAGGCAGGGCTACAACACCTGTGGGCCTCATGTGCGCTAGATCAGAGAAAAGCCAGGTTGGGCTGACTGTTCTGACTGGTGCAAGTAATAATTAGAGTGGATGAGTGTTGGTTGGACTTTGCCGCAACATCAGCTGGCAGAGGCTGGCTATGAGGGCTAAATCTGTCAAGTTAAGCTCCAGAACCTCCTAGAGAGTGCATGATCTAGGAGTGGGAGTGGCCTAGGAGGGAAATAGTGGGCACCTCACTCTTGGGTTACCACTCCCATTGGAGAGCACAAAAAACAGGACAGGGACAGGGGTGGCTAGACAGAAAGGCACCCACCAGTATGTGTGTGGGCTGGATAGTAGGGTTGGTTGGACTGAACTAGGCTTCGATGTCCATTGACATGTATGAGAGCTAAATGGGATGTGGGACAGACTGAACCAGTCTGTGGTTCATACTGGCAAGCATGGAAATCAGGATAGGGGGCCGGCCTGGTGGAGTTTGGGGAGTCGCCCCTACTAGGCTGCAGCTCCCACTGGTTTGTGCAAGGGCCAAGAATGAAGTGAACAGGATTGGGGTGGACTACAACAACCATTGATTTATGTGGAAGACAGGGCTGGTGCAGAACTGACCGAGCAATTGCAATGACAGGCATGTGCATAAGCCGACTGGGGCAACGGACTGTGCCGGACCCTATACTGGCAAGCACACACAAGAATCAGGTCTGGGATCACCTCAGACGAAGTTTCTTTGGAGATCCTTCCAACTGAACTGCTGATCTCAGGACCCCAACCAGGAAGAGACTGTATCAGCCTGTGGATTCTGAAGAGATTTCATCGTGCTTGGAACAGCAAGACTGGCAGCAATTCAGAACTCTTGAACTATCAAAACTGCTTCAGCAGGGCCCTTAGAGCACACCCCACATCGGGACCTGGGATGGGAGGGAGACTGAGTGGGGCTTCTCCCTTTGTTTCTCCCCTGACCCCAGATAAGGGAAAAAAATGATGATATTAGTGTGGAAACAATGGTCTTACCCACTTTTCTGTAGCCCCTGACCCTTTGTACCCTAATCAACTATGTAGATTATCAAAACAAATATAGTAAAAAATAAAATAAAATTATTATTCGAGATGTCTCTAAATTTTCTTCCAAACTGTTGACATCTGTCAAGTTTGCTGTCACACATTTTCAGCAGTGATGGCTACAGACCAACGGTGACTGTAAGATGCGTCCAATAGCAGAGCCATTTCAAAGTGTAGATGAATTTGAAATCGGTAAAATGCACCATATGTTGATTTGTCGAATCCTCTTTCCACTCACTCTGGAGTACAGAGACTGTGTCTATTGCTTGCATCTGTTTAATGAATATATGTGGTTGAAATTAATAGTGGCAAATTCCACTAAGTTGCTAATTTAAGACTTTTCATTTAAATTTTTGTCTCATTATTTTTTTGAAAAAGGCAATATCTATAGCATGATCTGTCCTTCTCAGTAACACATGTTTTTGCCCATGAAAATTAAAAATAGTCCTAAGTAGGGTCTGGCGTGATGGCTCAGTGGCTCAATCCTCACCTTGCATGCACTGGATCCAATCTCATATCCCGGCTGCTTTCACTTCCTATCCAGCTCCCTGCGTGTCCTCTGGGAAAGCAGTCCAGGTTGGTCCAAAGCCTGGGGATCCTGTCTCCACATGGAAAACCCGGCAGAGGCTCCTGGCTCCTGGCTTCAGATCTGCTCAGCTCTAGCCATTTTGGCCCACTTGGAGAGTGAACCAGTGGATAGAAGACCTTTCTCTTGTCTCTCCTTGTTTCCTTAAATTTGATCTGCTTTTCCAATAAAAACAAATAAATCCTATGTTGAATTATATATTCTTTCTTGTTTATAAATGCTTTCTACATTTTCTGTAATTGATGTATTATTCATTAATTCTATGTGATATCTGCACATTACTTTAATATGTTTTGCTGTATTATTATTATTACATGTCTAGAACAGCTGGGAGTGAACCAAGGTAAAACTGAAAGTCCGAACGCAGCTCGGTGCCCTGTGTGTGGTGGGAACCCGGACACCTGAACCAACATCTGCTCTTACCAGGGTGCGCGGTGGCAGGAGGCTGGATAAGAAGACCGGGACTTAAACCCAGATGCTCCAGCTCGGGATGCGGGCATTTCACTCACGTCCCAGCCCTGCTCACACTGGTCTATTTTCACGTAGTAGAGAAGAATAAATCTCCGTCTGCTATATAGCCAAAGCACATTCCCTTTTCAACTATTTTTACCTCCATGCTTTAATAAATTAACTCTTGCAGCAGCTTGGTCTCAGAATTTTTCTCAAATGCACATCTAAAGCCTGAAGACAAAGGAAAAAGGCAGGGCCGGGTGTAGGGACCATCAACATCTCTTTACTCCATGGGCTCAGCCTCCTTTCCTGAGCGGAGCAGCCGCCTCTGCTCTCTCAGGTTCTGTGCCCATCAGAGAGTCCCTGTGCTCTCAGGGTTACTACAAGCAGTGCTACCAGCTGCAGGCCTGTCAGTAACAGCCAACCTCAAGCCACATGAAGACGCCAAGAAAACAGCACCCAGCATCACAGACTCAGCATTTCCTACTGGTGCCCTTCAGTCTACACCAGCCACAGGGTGGAGCAGGGCGGGGGCCAAGACCATGTGCTCCCAAAATCTGTTCATTTGAGTTGTACATTAAACACCCAAGAAAGTGACTGTATGTGCAGGTGGAAAGGCCTAAGGAGCAGTCGAGCTAAAATAAGGCCCATCAGAGGAGCAGTCAACCAAAACAACTGAATCCTCAGCAAAGGAACACGGGACACAGGACACAGGGTTCATACATGCAGACACACAAGGAAGACTGAGTGAGTACACAAGAGAGGCCAGCTACTTGCAAACCAGAGAGGCCCCAGAGAAATCAGGCCCGTTCACACCTTCACAAACAGCACCACTTCAGCCTCTCTTCTGGGCATGGTGCTAAGAGATCTCTTGCAAATTAACTCAAGGGGGACACAGTCAGTGATCTCGAATCAGGGAAACTCTTCTTGTAATTGTTATTGAACGTTAGACTGAAGGAGGAATCCCCCAAGGCCTGCCAATGGTAGAGCTCGCAGTAGCAACGAGATACGAAGCTGGAAACACCTTCCACCCAGAGGTAACTCGAAAATCCTTTGTTCTCTTCAGTTTCTCCTGCGGCAAACCTCTACAACTTGGTGAAATTGCGTGACAAAGAAACTGATTTAATGGTCCAGGTAGATATCATAGGGCCCAGGCTGCAGAAACAGACACAGGAAGTAAAAAGCCTGGGAAACGCACAGTTAACCAGCCCCTGTCTCAACGGTTCGGAGTTAGCTGCTGCTAACAAGATAGAAATGGAAGCTGATAGCAGAGGCTAAAGAAACTGATGGATGATTAGCCTGACACACTCCCATGTAGATAACAGATTAATTACATGGGCCCCTTCTCCTTAACTGTATGGGTTTGATTGCCCTCTTGCCTACAGGTAATTCTCCATCAAAATTAAACCCATCCTCCAGTTCTCTATTTTAAAAACTATGTAGACAGGGGGACGGAGGAGCTCTGGAGGAGCTCTGGTAGAGGCTGTGTGGAGTGGGAGGGCGTTCAGCTTTCTCTTCCCACCTGACACTGCCAAGCAAGGCTTTTTTCTAAACTGCAGTCCCAGAGCGACATCAGCTGGTCAGATCCCAAACAACAAGCTCGCTGGGAAGAAAGTGCAGTGGCTCAAGCCTGCTCAGAATGACATACAGGCTGCCGCAGTAGGTCAGATTCGCACTGGAATCTCATTATCACAGTTGTTGAGGTGTATCCTGGCTGGTTTTCTTGTCTGCCCGTCCCACTGGAACAGCATGTGCTATGTAAACCGTAAATACCTACATACCCACGTGGTAGATACACCAGCGTCTAGATCACCCAACTTTATAAGGATCCTCTTTTACATGTTTTATGCTTAATTGTCAACTAACCTTTTATTATACGCCCACATCAATCAAGTTGCTTGGTCTAAATTAGAGTCCTTCTTACAAGTTTAGCAATATAGTAAAAGGCGAATCTAGCAGATTACGCGATCTGGAAGTTTGGTGCAATGAAGGGTGCTTTAAAATGTTTGTGGGAAAGTGGAATTGTATGATTAACTTATTTTGGTGCCCCCCCCCAAAAAAAAGCCTGAAGTCCGTGTAGATTTTTTTCATGAACTATCTTTTTCCTGAAATTGCATGCATTTTTAAAAAAGAAACTTTTTTAAAAAGGATTTATTTATTTTATTACAAAGTCAGATATACAGAGAGGAGGAGAGACAGAGAGGAAGATCTTCCGTTCGATGGTTCACTCCCCAAGTGAGCGCAACGGATGGTGCTGCGCCAATCCGAAGCCAGGAACCAGGAACCTCTTCTGGGTCTCCCACGCCGGTGCAGGGTCCCAGTGCTCTGGGCCGTCCTCGACTGCTTTCCCAGGCCACAAGCAGGGAGCTGGATGGGAAGTGGAGCTGCCGGGATTAGAACCGGCGCCCATATGGGATCCCAGGGCGTTCAAGGCAAGGACTTTAGCCGCTAGGCCACGCCGCCGGGCCCTAAGAAAGAAACTTTTTTGCACCAAAATAAACTGACGTTTAATTTGTTTTTCCACAAGCGTGGAATAGACAGATGAATGACAAAGCTCAAATACAACTCTAGGTTTGTGAATTCATTTTGTGGAGACTTGAGTGGCAGACTCCTATGCTTGTGTTGGGTCCTTTACCAGCTAGGGTCCTAAGGAAGTCTGCCTAGACGCTCACACTGGTTCTCATGGTGCCGTTTATAATCTTGTGGTTTCCCCCGCCCCCCCCCCTGCCACCTCCCCCTGGTCTCTCAAGTTGTTTAAGCTGAGGAAGGATTATCGAGCAGTTTCCTGTTTCACAAAGAAGCTACACTGGTACATGAGACAGCCGCCCGGCATTTCAGCAGACTAAATGCAATAATCCAAGATGAGGAAATTCATGGGGGAACAGACAGCATTCAGCAATGTGGCACAAACCTAAAGAACTGAGTTTTAGATGCAGCTGTAGAGGTACCAGAAGGAGATTCTCAAAAACGGTGGAAAGTGCTGGGAAAGCAGCTGTTCTCCACGAGTTAGAATGAGCAACAGGTGGAAACCAAGTTGGCCTGACCCATCACGGGAGACCTGGGGCTACAGAGGTGGGGATCAAATCAGGGAGAACCAGCATTTGGTTCTGGAATCTCAATCGAGAGTCACAGCAGTAACTCTGGAGACATTTTACACACTTCCTTTTTTTTTTTAATTATTTTTTAATAATCTTACTTAGTTGATTAGGGAACAAAGGGTCAAGGGCTACAGGGTGAAAGTGGGTAATACCATTGTTTCCACATCAATATCATTTTACCCTGTATCTGGGGTCAGGGAAAAAAACAAAGGGAAAAGCCCCACCCAACCTCCCACCCATCCCAGATCCCCAACGGGAGGCGCGCTCTGAGGGTCCTGCTCACACAGTTTTGATAGTTCATCAGTTCTGGATTCCTGCCAATCTCTCAGTTCCAATCGCAATGAACCCTATTCAGAATCCACTGGCTGACAGTCTATTCATGGTTGGGGTTCTAAGATCAGCAGTTCAGTTGGAGGGATCTCCAAAGAAACTTCATCGGAGATGATCCCAAACCTGATTCTTGTGCGAGTTTGCTAGTACAGAGTCCGACACCGTCCGTCACACCAATCAGCTTATGCTCATGCTGGTCGTTGGGATTGCTGGGTTCGTTCTGTTTCCAGCCTTGTCTTCCTCGTTTACACACTTCTTGTTCACATTTTTCCTTTAATTGGCTACTAATAGAATTGGCACTGCAGAGCCACTGGGTGGCGCCTTGCTCACTGGCCCTCCTCCCCAGCTTCAGCAGGGTCAGGCTGGGCCCTGTGTCCAGGACGCCTAGACTGGCTTTCCTGTTGTTGATTTTGTTTTTATGGCTTTTTACTTAAGGGAACGTGTAGTAACTGTGTAATAGAAACTATCATATCCAGCTGTGAAGATGCAATACAGTAAGCATCTCTGCTTCCAAACCAAAGATGGACTTCCAATGACAATAGGATGCTGGACTCTCTACCTACAATGTCAGGATACACTTAACTAGCAGAATGATGGACTTATGACTGTTTATGAAGGACTATATTATTGTAATAATATAAAGGAAATCAGTGGGGGGGGGGGGCAAGCGACCGAGGAAAAGGGAAGAAAAATTCCAGAGTCTATGGAATAGTATCATTGAATTAATTAATTAATTAATCAAAACTTAAACTTTCCAGTCACAGAAAGTATCATCCTAGGTCAAAAAATAAATGTGGGTCTTAAAGTTTGTGATTAGATTTTAGTTTGAAAACACAGGGTATCTAACACAGCATGGCGTGAGATAGATTCTCTGACAACATGCAGGGGCCCTGAAAGGCACAAAGCTGTGCCAGTTATCCCAGGCCCAGAGCGAAACACAGCAGAAGGAACAATTCAGACTGTGGGCAGGAGAACACATATTGGAGTCTATCTTGGCCTAGATCTTCTTTACTGGGATACCTAGTGGAAATTTTGAGTCTTGGCCATCTCTGAAGAAATGTTTACTGACGTCACAGGTCTGCAGGTTCAAGAACACAGCACCTGCATCCGCTCTACTCTGGCAGGAACCCTGGGCTACGTCACAGTGCAGCAAAGGACAGCTTAACTGAACCATGCGAGAGAAGGTGAGATTGTATGGGGAGAAAGGAAGCCAAAAAGATCCAGGAGCCAGGCTTGACCTTTTATAACAACTCACAGACCACTTGGGGATACACTCAAATCATATCCAAACCATAGCAGTGCTGTTTTAGTCTTGTAGTTTGCACTTGGTTAACATTACAGGGGATTCTGTGATTGGAACAGACTAGCATACAAGAGCAGAGGTCAGGGATGAGGGGAGTATGCAGAGCATGGCACCCCAGCTCCTAGTGCAAAGCATCCACAGAGAACCAAGTCCAAGCTCACAGTACAAGGCAGAGAAGACACAGAGAAAACACTTAGGCTCCAATAAACACATTATGAAAACCATCATCTAAAATCTGTTCAGGGCCTGGTGCAATGGCTCAGTGGCTAAATCCTTACCTTGTAACCACCGGGATCCCATATGGGTGCCGGTTCACGTCCCAGATGCTCCACTTCCTATCCAGCTCCCTGCTTGTGGCCTGGGAAAACAGTAGAAGCTGGCCCAAAACCTTGAGACCCTGCACTCACATAGGGGACCCAGAAGAATCTCCTGCTCCTGATTTGGAATAGGCTCAGCTCTGGCCGTTGTGGCCGCTTGGGGAGTGAACCAACAGATGGACAGTCTCTCCTTCTCCCTGTAAATCTGCCTTTCCCAAAAAACATAAAACTAAATAAATAAATAAATAAAACCTAGCAATATTGTGAGGGGAAGGACTCAGATGATCAAATGTTCAGTGAGGCATACAGGAAATGACATCCAACTCTAGAAAATGCAAACTAATGTACAGTGACAGGAAACAGATCAGTGATCGCCTGGGGAAGGACCGAGTGGGAAGAGAGTGGAGAGGAAAACTTGGGCTGATGGATACGTTCGTTATCTTGATTGTGGGATTGGTTTCGTGAGTGTCAACACTCATCATGTTGTGCCCTGTAAATGTAGCAGTTTGTCCGCTGTCAGTATGCTCAGAAGTTTAAAAACACTTTCAGAAGGATACTTCGTATAAGCTCATGTTTCTGTAAGGTTTAATCTGTGGGACTGGTCTTCATGACTCGGCTACTCTTACTACCGGTGGATGGCTGGAAATGTTGCCGCCTAGGTGTGATGCCGGCCACACAGGCCTGTGTTCTGCCGGTGAGGTTTCACTGAGCTATAGCTTCACAACAGGCAGGGCTTCCTGCCGACACACGATGTGTCAATAAAAATTCTTAGAAAAAAAAATCAGTCACCTTAAAAATACTAAAAGTCCACCTCACAAAGTATTTATTTGTGACAAAATAATACTGGTGTGATTACATTCATGTATCGAAGATATGCACGAGTTTTTTCTTTTCCCCACAAACACATGTGATGGAGGGTAGATGGCAGGGCTTGTGGGTCCCAGTGCTGGGGACAGGACACATCCCACCCTGACCGTGACACCAAGATGTGTCTCTGGACTTCGGCAGAGGCTGCTGGTGTCCCCTGTGCCCTTGGCTTTAAAAAAGCTACTACTTTTTAGTCTTCTCATAAAGGGGCCGAGAAGCCACATGTATGCACAAACAGCACACACGCCCCGAAAGGAGCCAAGACGCTAGCATGCGGTGTCAGACTCCCACTGATGGGATCACCCTGGGAAGACAGCTGATGGGCCCAGCCTGAATGCTCAGCGGCTAAATCATCACCTTGCATGTGCCAGGGTCCCATATGGGTGCTGGTTTATGTCCCTGCTGTTCCACTTCCCAGCCAGCTCCCTCACTGTGGCCTGGGAAAGCAGTGGAGGTTGACCCAAAGCCTTGGGACTCTTTACGCTTGTGGGAGACCAGGAAGGCGTCGGATCTGCTCAGCTCCAGCTGATGCAGCCATTTGGGGAGAGAATCAGTGGATGGAAGATGTTTCTCTTTGTCTCTCCTTTTCCCTGTAATTCTGCCTGTGCGATAAAAATAGACCTTAAAATAAATTAATTAAATAAAAAAAAAAAAGAAATGAAAACTCCCATTTGCACAAAGCCATTTTTATCCCTTAATATTTTTATAAGAAAATAAAATCCTAGCCATTAATTGATTTCTTTAATGAATAAATGTACAGTCACTGATTTGCTGTTGTAATGGATTGAATTTCCCTAAAGATAAGTGAATAAAAGATTTATCTTCCTCAACAACATTCTCCCACACCTTCAAAAAATGGAAAATCAGACTGAATTTCAAATGGGTTGGAATATATATATTTATGTATATTAAATATTATTATTATAAATCCATGTTTATATTTATAAATATATATGTATATATAAATCATAACCTTGTCTCTGTGAATTCCCTCTGTGGAGTAAAAGGAAATTATAGTGTCTT
This sequence comes from Ochotona princeps, assembly GCF_030435755.1. NCBI lineage: Eukaryota > Metazoa > Chordata > Mammalia > Lagomorpha > Ochotonidae > Ochotona > Ochotona princeps. Next base: position 160,923,354 of record NC_080832.1, read on the forward strand.
CAATAGTGTGCTGAAATAATTGCAGAAGAAAAAATTTTTGAAGTACATACATCCGCTGTGAAAATTATTATTTTGATCTTAAGCATAACACCTGAGGTTTCCCCAATCAGTGACATCTAGTAACAGAAAAATAAAAATAATCATGACTACCAGAAACGTCGTCTGGGTCTCCCACACGCGTAGCAGAAGCTGTAGTATTCGAACAATCCTCCACTGCTTTTCCAGGCACGCTGTCAGGGAGCTGGATCGGCAGTAGGGTAGCCAGGACTGGAACAGAGCCCAGGTGGGATGCCAGAACTGTGCGCAGCAGCTGAACCTGCCAGGCCCCAGTGCCAGACCCCAGAAAGCAACAGAAGCTCTGTGATGGCCGGTGGAAGGTGGTGAGTGAAGATCAAAGGAAGTCCAGGAAATGTTGCCGGAAGCTAGAGGGACGGGCGTGATGGATGTTGCAAGGAGGGTGGTTCTGGTGCTCCTGTCACACTGGGGAATTCTCACAGGGATAGGGAGCCAATCAGGGGTTTGTGGAAAGCAAGAAACCTGCTACCGCAGTGGGGAGAGGTTGCCGGGAATGCCTGGCTGTGCCTGCTCTTTTACACACAAAATGCATGATTCTGCTTGGGCCTTTTCTGAGAAGTGAGCACAGATTTAGCCAACCAGGAAGCCGGAATAACAACCAGAAGGCAGAGATCCGTAGCTGCGACCTAGGTCTAGCACTCACACCGCCAGGGGTCCAGGACAAGCCCCTGAGCCTGTGCCAGCAGCTGCAGAGGACAGGAGAGGTCGGCTGGTCTTCTCCCCGCTGAATTCTGCATGTGTGGCACCAGTCTCTGTGAGGGTATTGTCACCCCGCCAGGTCGATGAGAGTTGCTGGCTTCTGACTGGCTTCTTTCGGGCCGAATTCCCGGTCTCACTACCACATCGGAAGAGGCCCATGGATCAACAAGGCGTAATCCAAGTGGTCCAGCAGCCAGCAGGGTCTGCCACGCAAGGTCCTGAGATGCTGCCCAAGAACGTCTGGCTTGGAGTTTCACGCATTTCTAAAGCAAAAAGTTATCCCGGATTGGCCGATGTATATACTAAAGAGGTATGCTACGTGAACCAATCAGGGAACTGATGTTGGAGCTTACATCTGTTAGGCTAACTCCACATTTGAAAACTGCATTGTATACTCATCTCCAGCCACCTGTCTGCACCCCCTCCTCACACCAACACACACACACGTTCCTATAAATGGTAAAATCTAAGCAGAAAACTGAATTAAAACTAAAAAGAAAGAGCTCTTACTACAAATGAGCCAAGTTTTTCTCAGTTTAAAACTAGAGCTTTCCAGAGTCCAATGAAAGCTCAAAACAATAACAACAAAACCTTCCAGAATGCTCCTTTTCTAAAAAAAAAAAAATCAAAGTCTTATTGGAAAAGTATGGCATATAGACAAAGCAAGAATAGAATTAGAAAATTTCTTGTTAAGATCCACAAAATCACCTAGACCCTGTGTGCTCCGCAGGAACAGCGGATGGCCTTTTGCCCCCAGCCTCACATAGTGGCTGCAGGATTGGCTCTGGGCTGGGCGGCCCGAGTGCCAACGGCACTGGGTGCAACTCTCGGTTGCCCAGCAGTGCACTTCCTTGGAACTTGTGCTTTAGGATTTGCAGGGAGATTGGGGGATCAAACAGGTGAGGGAGAGCAGTGGTCTGTGAGCACGCCACGTGAGGAATTACTGGGGAGGGACATCCCTGGAAAAACAGCACCATAAATGTAGGTGAGAAATGATTCCAGAAGGACCCCAAAAGACAAGCCCACTGTACTTACAGGTGAGCAAGAGGACTAACACATGGTGGTTTGAATGGGAGAGACCTGAAGACCTTTATGGGTCAGACCACATGGGAGTTCTGAGCTGGGCTTGTTAGCATGGAACATTGCTGATCACCACACGCCAGCCCACAGGAAAGCTAGAGCTGGGGCCTGTCTGGCTATATCCCAGCACCTGACAGTGAGTGTCAGAACAGTGGACGGGTCACATTATGCTGGGCCATGACACCAACCAGCATGCAAGAGAACCAGGTCCGGGGTAGATGCGGGCTTGACCCTGTGGAAATACAAGTCCTGCTGGTTAGCTTAAGGGTTGGGGTGGTAAGGGCCGGAATCTGCCAACACTCACAGGTACTGGAGCTAGGAAAAGCCTTGGCAAGTACAGGCTGCGGCACCCGCATGTGCACCCCTCCTAGGGTGTGGGGCAGGCCAGGTCATATCATCCACCAGCTCATACAAAGGCTGGAGTGGAGGGGGCAGGCCATGCCAGGCCAGAGGGTGCACCTGACACCCACTGGCATGTATGAGATCTAGGTCTGGGAGTGAGCCAAGTGGGGGAACATGGGCAACCGGTTGCAAACTAACCCCCTGCACCCCAGCGGTTGTGCCAGTACAGTGCTCCCTTGGGGGTTTCATCCTCAGTGGATTATCTGAGCAGGCAGACAGTGTAGGCCATTGATGGTTCCAGCTTTGTAGGGCCCGATACCAGTGTGCGCTGCTGGAGACTACCACTCCTCCGTGGAAAACGTCTGAATCTGAGTATCCCGGGGTTGGTGGGGGCATCAACTCCACAGACGTGCTTGTGGACGCTGACGGTGCACCCTCAGGCCACGACTTCAGGCACCGCAGCACCGCCCCTTCTGGGAGAAGGGTCAACGTTGAAAGAGCGCATAGTGTTGTCTGTGTTCCAGATTGGACTGTGTGTTTAAGAACTGAGCCCCACGGAGGGGGTTGGGGTGCAGCTGGTTAAGCTGCCGTGAGGGACGCCTGCATCCCACAGTGAATTTCATGGAATCAAATCTTGCCTCTGCTTCTGATCCAGCTTCCTGGTGATACATCTGGGGAGGTAGCAGAGGATGGCTCCAGAGCCTGGATTCCTACCACCCACATGGATGGGAGACCATGTTGGAGTTCCAGATTCCTGATTTCAACCTGGCTCCATTCTGGCTACTGAGGCCATTTGGGGAGTGAACTAGTGGATGGAAGATCTCTCTCTCTCTCTCTCTCTCTCTCTCTCTCTTTCTCTGAAAGAATAAATAAATATTAAACAAAGGGAAACGAATTGCTATCCACAGCAAAGCTTGAATAGTCTTGAGAATGGTTCAGGGGTTCAAACCGTTGTTTCCTTCACCCAGCATTAAGGCGCCCTGCGAGACAGGAAACCTGACTACATGGTGTACATACAACAGAACCGTGGGGGCTTCAGTCACCCTCCAAGTTGTCGGCTTCTGAATGTGTTTCTAATGGGAGTACTAGGGAACTTTTGTCCAAATTTGGTAGATCGGTACCTGGAACTCATGACATCATGCTCTCTGTTGCGGGCTTGAAATTTTCCAGCGCAAACATTGCTTACAGAAATCTTGCATTAATATGTATCCTTGCTTCCAAATCAAAGATGGATTCCCAATGAAACTGTTGGACTTGAGTAGACAAAGCGATGCTGGACTGTCTGACATTGTCTGTACCAGCAATGTTGGGGCACACTTAAATAACAAATTGATGGAATCATGACTCCTTATGAAGGACTATATTATTGTAACAACATGGGGAAAATCAGCTGGGGGTGGGATTTTTTTGTGGGTTGGAAATCTCAGACAATGAAATTGTACTATAAAATTCAAAAATTCAAAATAAAATTTTTTTAAATATTGCATTGAAACTCAATATCCCAAACAGACTGAAAGCACATAGCTTTCACACTGCCAAAGCACTCTTCCAGCATTCTGCAAATTTGCTAAGAATCACTTCCAGGAAATCTTTGGTAGATGATCTGCAATTGCTTAAATACGATGTGAAAAGATAGACTAGTTTTGAGTCAATGCTGGACGAACTTGCTGGTGAAAAAATAAAAAAGTTTGTGTTGATCTAAAGTTGCCTTCTTACGCGTTCTTGTAATTCCCAGGGAGGATCAGACAATCTTTTGACCGTAAAAGTATTTTTGTTATGCATCAGAGCCTTTTCTTTTTAATCCCTGGTAACTGGCAATGTGAACATTTCTGTGTCACACTGACGTATGCTGCCAAATCTGCTCGAGAGGGGCTGGAGGCAATGTGTCTGTCCTCTGGGTTAAAAAAGATGTGAACAAAATATTTAAGTGAAATTAAGACACCTACAGGCAAAACCTGACAATGTGTGGCACATTGTGCTACCTAATAGATGGAGATTTTTTAATATCATGATATTCTCTTTACCTGCCTGTCAGCTCCCCATCAGTTGTTATTAATTTAACACCAGAGAGCCTGGGAAAAAAATGCTACAAGCCAGCAAGTGCACACAAATCAGGAACAAAAATGGTAAAACCTCCTCAGAGATTCTTGTTGTCCAACTTCATGGGAATTTGAAAAATGCCCCTCCATTCAGAGAATGCTGGATGGGAAATCAAATAAAAGGTACAGTCACTTGTTGCCATTATCTGTTTTCCATGCAGCAACTGGAGTAGGAGATGAGTATCCAGGCATCCACACGGGTCAGAGCCACTGGGGAGAGCGTCACTTGTCCTCCTGGACTTGGCTAGCATGTCCCCGGCACAGACAGCGGACCCAGCCCCACCCACTCCCACCTGGTTCTAAGACAGAGCCATTGGTGTTTGCTTCAGGAGGACAAGGTAAGGGGGTCCACATGGGCCAGAACCCAGTTTCATTCCCCCAATGAAGCATGACTCAGAGCCACACACCGAAAAATTCCACAAAAAGCAGTTGTCCCCATTAGCCACAGCTCAGTCTTGGATGAGTAGTCCCAACACACATCCAAATGCCATCAGTAGTTGTAAGCAAAATGACACATGTCAACTACATGAAAAAGACCATCTGCTTCCATATTTCCTCATATAATTCTATTTTAGTGTATAAATAATATTACTATATATTTAGTATATGTGTCCTACATATTACGTATTTATACAAATTGCATATATAACATACAAACATTACTGATAAACATTATCAGTGCTTTATCCTGTCATTATTTCCCAAATAATATAATAGACTGATGAGTTATATCATTTACCTTAAATATAAATAGCCTAGAGATTATTTAGAATATACAAGAGTACATTCACTGAGCATAATGGTCTCTAGTTGGCACCCTTTGGTTGCAAATGATAGAATTTTATTTTTTTTTACTGGCCGAGTAGTTCGTGGAGTAGATGTAACGTGGGTTCGTCATCCACTGCTCTTTGGACGGGCATCTGGGTTATTTCCATGTCTTTTTATTGTGGATTGTGCTGCTGTGAATAGGGGCCTACAGACCCCTTTCTCATATGCAGATTTCATTTCTTTTGTATATATTCTCAGAAGCGGGATAGTTGGATCATATGGCAGGTTTATTTTCAGTTCTCTTAGCCCTCTCCCTACTGACTTCCATAGTGGTTGTATTAGCTACACTCCAACCAACAGTCAATCCCAAAAAGACAAATATCATATGTTCTCTCTGATACAAAGCAACCTTCATGCAAAATAGAAGATCAACAACCCTTTCAATGCTCTTTTTGCTACACCTCATAGGTTTTAATATTTTTATGTTTATTTTCATTTCTTCAAAATAGTTTATTTTCTCTTATTAAATTATTCGCTGAATCATCATTCTCTCCAACAAGGTCTTTAATTTGGTTTTTCATTTCTTTAGCCACACATTGGCCATTCAGTAGAATATTATTTAACTACATGGTGTTGTAAAATTTTTAACTTTGTTCCTATTGTTGATTTTATTTTATGGCTTTCACTTAAGGGAAAGTCTAATATTAACCGAATCCTAGGGGGACCTAGATCACTTCATCCTCCCAAGGAGCAGTAGCCCTCCCTCCCCTGTGGTCTCACTTTCCGTGATGTTAGTCAACCACAGCCCAAAAATAAGAAATGGATATTTTTAGAAACCATAGTAACCTAATGTTTATGACAATGCATTGTTATAGTGGTCTATTTCATGGTCATTTGTTGTTGGCACAGCTTACTGTGCCTAATTTATAAATTACACCTTACCAATGGTATTACATACGTGAGAAAACCATGATGGGCAGAAGCTTTAGTCCTACCCACAATTCCATGCACCCCCTAAGAGTTCTGGGTAAAGAGGATCCAGGTGGATTGCTCTGGATGTTGATTTTCTCAGCCTTCTTGGAGCCTCAATTTCTTCATCTGTAAAATGGGCGTAATAGGCCTGGCACAAGGGCTCAACTAGCCAATTCTCCCCCTCAAGCACTGGGATCCTGTATGAGCACCAGTTCATATCCCAGTTGCTCCACTTCCCATCCAGCTCCCTGCTTGTGGCCTGGGAAAGCAGCCGAGGACGGCCCAAAGCCTTGGGACCCTGCACCTGCATAGGAGACCCAGAAGAAGCTCCTGGCTCCTGGTTTCAGATCAGTGCAGCTCCAAGCATTGTGATCATTTGGGGAAAGAGCTCACAGATGGAAAGTTCTTTCTTGCTCTTTTTCTCTCTCTCTCTCTTTCTCCTTCCTTTTATCTGTAATCTGCCTTTCAAATACAAATAAATAAATCTCTTTAAACAAGTTATTTATGTTTCACATACACCTTAAACACTTGACTGAAGGTACTTGTATAGAACATTTTTGGTGGGCCTGTATTTTGACTGCCATCTGTCACTTCGGGTCAGTGTGGAATTTTCCACTTGTGGCCTCACAGAGGTACTTCAAAGCTTTCAGATTTGGGGATGTTTGAGTTTTCAACTTTTTGGTTAACGATGTTCCACCTGCACCTGTATGTGTAGATACCAACAGGATGGGGAAGTGTTTTCCTGCCTCGGGCTATTGAGATCGCTATGACATCACGCACGGGCCACACAGAATTACCAAGCCAATAACTAGGCTGCTATACACCTACTCCACACACCAGTTCATTCTCCACATACCCCACCTGTGATCCAGCTCCCTGCTCATGGCCTGGGGAAAACAGCAGAAGATGGTCTAAATGGGAGACCCGGATGACTCTTCAAGGTCCTGGCTTTGGCCTGGCCCTGACCACCACACCCGCCTGGGGAGAGAACCAGCAGATGGAAACTTTCTCTCTCTCTCTCTCTCTCTCTCTCTCTCTCTCTCTCTCTCTCTCTCTTCTTCTTCTTCTTCTTCTTCTTCTTCTTCTTCTTCTTCTTCTTCTTCTTCTTCTTCTTCTTCCTCTCTCTCTCTGTATCCCTCTTTCCCTATAACTCTGACTTTCAAATAACTATACAAATCTTTAAAAAAAAATTTCGCCTGCTGTGCATTTGTTGAATTTCAATCCTGCTTGCAATTGCCTTTCCAGGGTCAGACCAACCAAGTGATTTTGCCGGCCTCTGTGACCCTTCTTCTCCCCATAACTCCTACGATGTACTATAAGAAATTGGCTCCGTTTTACATTGGATACAGGAAATGGATCATGAGCATCAGGTTTCCTGTGAAGTCTTTGGGGCCACATACACTGAAATTATGTGCATTCATTTCATGTGTTTGATGAAAGGTCAGGTAACTGCATGTTTGGTGCTGCTTCTTGATGCAGTGCAGGTTGGTCTGCACTGGATGAGGGGTGCTCACACTGTCAGGGGTTGGTCTGCACTGGATGAGGGGTGCTCACACTGTCAGGGGTTGGTCTGTGCTGGGTTCACCGATTTAGTGGTGACTCTCGCCCAGAATCAGCCTCCCAGGCTCTCCCAGAAATAATACTTCGCAGTGATCTGGGCAGCCGTCGCGCAGGAAGATAGCTAAATGAAGCCTTCGAGGTGCATTCTGAGCCAGTGGCTGCCTGCCTGTTAGCCTCATCTTCCACCTGCTCTTCCTGAACCATTCCTGCAAAGAACTGTGTTCCGCCTCCACATGTGCACATCCCCGGCTAATGCTCGGGCATGTTCCTCCAACTCTCACTCTTCCCCTGGTGGACTCGTCTTCTCCTTTCAGGTGCAAGGTAGACCCCCTGATGTCTGCCAGTCCTGGATTAAATCTTTTTATTGTACCATCTACTCCCTGACCACTGCCTTACTGTGCAGTTTGAATTGTGTCTCCTAGTGTCTTCCATCAAGCTGTGTGGGAGAGTGGGCATTTGTGTATGTCCAGTGCGTAGCACAGCTTCAGGTGCATAGTAAAAGCTCGAGAAACAAGTGAGATGAACGCAGGGAAAATGTCCATGTGGCAGGTGTCTCTGATGGAGAATAAGAGCATGTATTACACCTGCGTTACTTTACTTACGACACAGGTGGTATCAGCTAGACCTAATCTTAAAACCCTAATGTTTTCTGGAATAGAAAGTTAAATTCTCCTGAAACTTAACGCATTCCAATGCTGGCATTGCTGAGAGCAATCTGGCATAGCAATAGTCTGGCATGGACAGCTCATGTCGACAGCTGCCCGGATGACATACAGAGAGCTGTCAGGCCTGCCCCAGAAAGCAAAGCCAAATTAATGTCCGTTGACATTTAATTTGTATCCTAAGGTAGTGCAGATAACTATGATAACCACTGATTGGAAAAGTGTTCTATTTGACAAAATCAATTCATCAAGTTACTGTTGCTGCAAGTTAAAGTTGTCTTGATACAGACACCTCCCAAACAAATATCTAGAGCCACTGCACATCTATTGGCTCTTTTAAATAAAATGCATGCTTACTCCTCTTTCTTATGGCTACTGTCAGGCACAGCTCTCAGAGCTTCACTATAACCGAGAAAGGAGATGCCATGACGTGAACCCTGTGGGTTGAAATCCCAACATCGCAGCTCTCACAGGAAGTCTCAGTGCTGGCGGCACACTGGGCTCAACCATGGTTGCTCTAAATCCCAGGGCTTTGTCCTACCCCTGACAAAGTCCACGTTTTCTTCAAAGCTTCCAGGTCATTCATTCACAGGTTCATTAACTGTGCGGATTTGGTTACATAATCCAATGCCTCCGTTATATAAAATAGAATGTAGTAGACATTTGCCACCCCAACTGTTATTTTTAATTCTTTTCATTTATTTGAAAACAGAGCAACAGAAAGAGAAAAACAGAGAGAAAATAAAATCTTCTGCATAATGGTTCGGTCTCCAAATGGCTGCAGCAGCTGGGTCTGGGACAGCCTGGAATCTCATCTGTATCTCCTACATGAATGAGGGGTCTGGGCCATCGTCCCCGGGCTCCCAGCTGCTTTAGCAGGAAGGTGGATGAGAAGCAACGTAACCTTCAACCAGATGCTCTGATACAGGCTGTGGGTATCCCAAAGAGTGAGTAACCCGCTGAGCCACAATGGTCACTCTCAACGTTTTTCTGATAGTTCATTCCTTAGAATCAATATGAAGGAAAGAGCCACACATTATATTCGGTGGGTATGTCCCTGACGATTCTAAATGCTTAAATTCTATCTCCTGGGTTTTTTTTTCCTTGGAATTTTATTCATTGAAACAATTAAGGGATGTGTTCTATGGTTTGAAAAAAAAAGTTTTTATTGTATCTCTTCAAATGGCAACAACAACCAGGGCTAGACCAGGACAAAACCATGAGCCCAGATTTCCATCTGGGTCTCCACACATTCCTTGGGCCATGTTCTGCTGCTTTGGAGCTGGATTGGAAGTGGGATTCAAATGGGTGCTCATGTGAGACGCTGATGTCACAGCTGCTCAGCTGACAGTGTCCCGACACCAGCCCTCAGGGTCTCCATTCCTTCTCCCCACCAACTGCCCTTCCCTCACACATATCTGGAAAGGCAGATTCACAGGGAGAAGCAGAGATAGAAAGATCTTCCATCTGCTGGCTCACTCCCCAAGTGCCTGCAACAGCTCAAGCTGCGCCGATCCAAAGCCGGGAGCCAGGAGACTCTCCTGGGTCTCCCATGCAGGTTCCGGTTCCCAAGGCTTTGGGCCATCCTTCACTGCTTTCCCAGGCCACAAGCAGGGAGCTGGATGGGAAGTGGAGCAACTGGGCTGCATTCCTAGAAATGGCGTTTCTAGACCAAAAGTAAGCACGTGCGTAGCACTGCCAGGCGTCGCTGCTCCCACAGAGGGACCGCATCGTTGGCTCTCACCGACGTGCATGGGAGCATCTGTTTTCTTCACAGTCATCTGTGTTACTGAGCGTGTTGTCACACTTTCGAATCATTGCCAATCTGACCATTGCAAGATGATTTTATTGTGGTTATGATTTACATTCCTCTTTTTATGAGTAAACCTGAATATATTTTTGTGAACTTAAAGAACACTTTTATAGGGGCCAGCATTGTGGCGTATCAGGCAAGACCACTGTCAGCAATACTGATATCCTATATGGGTGCCGGTTCATATCCCAGCTGCCCTAGGATTTAGCTCCCTGCTAATGGCCTAGGAAAAGTAATGGAGGGTGGCCAAGCGTTTGGGCCCCTGTACCCACTCGGGAGACTTGGAGGAAACCGTTGGCTCCTAGTTGCAGATGGATGATTCGTTCTCATTCTCTCTCTCTCCCTGCCTCTCTCGCTCTATCATCTCTCTCTTTAGATAGCTCTGATTTACAAATACATGAAATGAATCCTTAAAAAACAAAATGAAGAATACATACACCTCGGAGGGAAGTGAACTTCCATCTTTCTGTAGATTTGATATGATCATTTCGCTCTCATTTTTAATGAATTCTTTCATACGTTAGAGTATTGCAATCTCACGTTGCTGGGACTCGGTGGTGTTGCTTTGGCATCTTGCATTCTTCATGTGTAATCATATTGCCAAAGACAAACTATTTCATCATTTATTGTAAATAACACTTTCCCCCAGACCTACCATAAAGTTTCTGTGATGTATTGTCTCCCCGTTGCAATAAAAAATGACTGAGTTGCATCAAAAAATTCTTATTTTATGATACAACTCCATAGGCTCTGGGCTTTCCCTCACCCTCCTCCCCAGGTGCCCTGCCCCTGATTGAATCATCTCTAAATGTATAAGTCTACTGCCACCAGCTAGTTAGAAAGTAGAAACACTAGTTTTTGTCTTTCTCCATTACAACACTCTTAATATACCTACGAACGATGCAATATGCCATCAGCTCCTAAGAAACTGGAAACGCTTTACTCTTCAATGTGTTCAAATTTAGATTCCAGAGCCAAAAAAAAATGATATCCTGCCGAATGAATTGATGCATTAACTATGCAGGTAGGCCAAAAACCCTGCCATCAGAATTTGGCAGAACCTGTCCACTGCAGCGATGCCTCCCCACTGCGCTCCTAGAGCTTGGCATGTCAATAGCAAGAACTGGAAATTAGCCATCACTTCTACACCCTTCAGCCCCACCCCACTCCCTGGCTCCGCCCCACTTGGGCCCGCCCCTCCCTCGGCTCCGCCCTCTCCAACTGCCCTTCCAATCCTAAGCGCCGAAGTGCCCTCACGCCTCCCTCCGTTCAGCCAATCACGGGGTACGTTTTCGAGTGAGTCACTCCTTCCCTGCCAATGCCGCAGCTCTTTTTTGTCCAGGTCCCGCCCTTCCAGGAACCGGGGCCAGAAGATGGCGGCGGCCGCGGAGTTGACGCTGCTGGAAAAATCCTTGGGGCTGAGTGAAGGGAATAAGTACGGCGCTCAGGGCGAGCGGCAGGTGAGGAACACGGGGGCCGGCGACAGCGGAGGCTGCCGAGACGGGGCCCAGCCCGGCTGGCTGCAGGGAGGATGCGGCTCCGGAGCGCCCCACGTGTGTGCACCGCGGGGCCGGGAAGGAAGGGCTGGGCTGAGGCGTGTGCCCCCTCCGGAGCCGTGAGCTCGGCCGATCCGGAGGGCCAACGGCTCTGAGGGTCGGCGACCGCTGGTCGGTACGCCAGGGTCCTGGTGGTGCAGGGTCGGCGAGTGGGGGGTCGGGCTGCCGGCATCGGTGACCGCTGCTCCGTAACTCCAGGAGCGCAGTGGTGCTAGCCCGGGAGATGGGGGCCTGGGGTGCGGGAATCGGTGACCGCTGGTCAGTCCTGGTGGTTTAGGGCCAGGGTGGAGGGCAGGTTTAAGGGAGGCTCTATGGGGTACCCTAATCCGGGGGACAGCCGAAAGAAAGGTGGCAGGGTGAGAGTGGTGAGACCGGGTGAGCTCCCTGATGGGCTGGACCTCCTAGAGGAGTGGGCACTGGAGGCAGGCACCTTCCTGATGCCCATTTGGGTTTGTATTTTTAGGAAACCTTGCCACAGGCCTGAATCTTCTATGATAGGAGAGGGTACCTGGTAGGAGAAAGCCCTCATCAGCAGTTCCTTCGAATCATTCCTTTCCCCACCCCCACCTCCCAGGGAAGAGTGTGGGCGAGGAAGTGGATTATGGCTTGTTGAAATAAGTCCAAATACTTCCCCCTCCAAAAATGCCGATCTGTAATGGATGAAACATGTTGGTGACGCATAAATTATGGCAGGGTGGGGAGTCGGGCATAGCTGGTCGACCCCTGAAGGGGAAGCCCAAGATTACAGCTGGAGATTCCGAGGTTTTTGGAGTTCAGAATGAGATTTTTTTTTTTTTCAATATTTTTGTTGTTGTTGAAACACTGTAGCCACAGGCAGTTATTGGAAGTTTGGCCTTTTGGGATAAAATGTAGCTGCTGGAGGCAAGGCAGCAAGAGGCGCTCTCTCTCTGACACAGTGCTAATAATTAAAATTATTTTTCTATCCGAGCGTTTTTAAGAGGGAGTTCTTGGTGATCTGAAGACAGGGGCGAGATTCAGGACTCTACCTAGGACCAGGAGGTAGAACGTGGCTTTAGTAACTTGTACCTATCAGGACGCACCCTCTGAACCTGTGTCCCTCCGTAAAATGTCCCTCTCACGTGACTCCTAACGTCAGGCCGACTGCAAAGTGGCAGTCAGAGCAGGCCATCTTTCGTGGCTGAAGAGTCTTAACATTATTATTATTATTTTAACCTACACCATTTTTTTGCTTGGTTCGCCTTTCCATCATGCATCATCTGTTATGAAATTATACATTAATGCGTCTGATTTCTGACTTGATGAGTGCTGAGTTAGTATCTTAGGGTAAAATCCAAGAGTAGCCGAACAGAAGTTGAGGGCTGAGGGGACGACTTCAGGCTTAGCAGTCAGGATGGTCTTTACCCTGGAAATGTCCCTGAGGGACATGTCCTTCTTTTTCTAAGGTTCCGGTTCTTCAGACAAACAATGGCCCTAGTCTGACAGGACTGACCACCATAGCAGCCCATCTGGTCAAGCAGGCCAACAAGGAGTACTTGCTGGGGGGCACGGCGGAGGAGAGAGCCATCGTCCAGCAGTGGCTGGAGTACAGGGTCACGCAGGTGGACGGGCACTCCAGCAAAGAAGACATCCGCACGCTGCTGAAGGTAGGACACTGTACCAGGCCACAGCAACCGGGCTGGTGACTCCAGGAGGCCACGATGTCACGACACCCTCATGTCATGGACCTTTCTTTTTTTAACCTGTTCGCTTGTGCCTTGAGGAACGTTGCACCTGTTACTACTTCTGGGTGCCTGCAGTTCTCAGTTCTGTGTACCTGCCTGAGCCCTCTGCTGCCCCAGAGCTTCCTGTGTCCTGTGGTTGGCTTCTAAAGGAACAGCCTGGCAGCTCCTACCTCTGAGTCAGCATTCCTGCTTCCCCAAAGGCAAGAGCAGCCCGGGCACTTGGGAGGGTGATCCTGCGAGGAAGCCCCTCGCTCCTCTCCAGAGACTCAATTCCAAAGGTGACAGTGCAGAATAAAAGCATCTATTGAATATGGCAAACCAGCTTCATGAAAATTTCATGAAAGCTTACAATTTAGAGCGAACTCAGATCATCCACTTGTACATCATTGTTTTTTAACTTCTTTAGTCTTTTTTAAATGGTTATATAGTCACTTCCATTACTTGATAGGGAGATTGAGCGAGATCTTTAGCCAACTGATTCATTCCCCAAATGCCCATAGCAGTCAGGTCTGAGGCCAAAGCCAGGAACCCCGGACTCCACCCAGGGCTCCCACAGAGGTGGCCAGAGCCTAAGCACTTGAGCAATCTTCCATTGGCCAGGAAGCTGTACTGGAAGTAGCATCCCTGGGATTTGAACCCTGCACTCTAACATGGGATGCAGATATGCCATGCAGTTGCTTTACCTGCGGCACTGTTACAGCTCCAGTGTTGTATAACAGCAATGCACATTATACAAGAAAGTTTTTTCTTTATCACTTTGGGGACAGTGATTTTTTAAAACATTTTTTCTGTAAGATTTAATTATTTTTGTTGGTAAGGCAGCTTTACAAAGAGAAAGGTCTTCTGCCGACTGTTTCATTCCCCAAGTAGCCGCAATAGCTGAAGCTAAGTTGATCCGAAGCTAGGAGCTAGAAGCTTCTTCCAGGGTTCCCACGTGGGTGCAGGGTCACAAGAATTTGGGCCATCCTCTGCTGCTTTCCCAGGCCACAAGCAGGGAGCTGGATGGGAAGTGGAGGAGCTGGGACACTAACCAGCGCCCATATGGGCTCCCAGCACTTGCCAGGGGAGGGTTAGCTTGTTGAGCCACTGCATTAGCCCCTCTTCTTGCTAGATGCCATTAGGAGATTGGGTATGGAGTGAAGCTCGGGCCTCTGCCCGTGTAGGTCTGTCATGATCAACTGGTCATGCCTGTGTACAGCTGTTCCTTTTTGAGGGTCCTGCCATGTTCCACGCACCACCCCACCCCCATCTCCAGAGGAAGGCAAATGTGTCTTCCCATGAAGTGAAGGTGAGCCTCCAGGTCAGTAAAAAGTGTCTTCAGCTTTTCAAGGGTGTGGATCAAATAAAGTACTCAACCTGAGAAAAGGAGTGGAATTTCAGTGAATTGACCTAACAGGTTCCAAAGTCCTGTTAGTAGGTTTGGTCGGTAGAGCATAGGAGCAACTCCTGAAGAGCTCTGTCTAGGCTACGGAAGTGCTTAGCTGGGAGTCTGATTGGAGGCTCCTGGTGGTGAGATGTGGAGCAAGTGCACCTGCGTGCCCTGGGCCGTCCTTCGCCTTGGCGCTGGGTGCCCTGGGTTGTCCTTCCCCTGGGAACTAGGTGCCCTGGGCTGTCCTTCGCCTTGGCGCTGGGTGCCCTGGGTTGTCCTTCCCCTGGGAACTAGGTGCCCTGGGCTGTCCTTCGCCTTGGCGCTGGGTGCCCTGGGTTGTCCTGCCCCTGGGAACTAGGTGCCTTGGGCCATCCTCCGCCTTGGCGCTGGGTGCCCTGGGTTGTCCTTCCCCTGGGAACTAGGTGCCCTGGGTTGTCCTTCCCCTGGGAACTAGGTGCCCTGGGCTGTCCTTTGCCTTGGCACTGGGTGCCCTGGGTTGTCCTTCCCCTGGGAACTAGGTGCCTTGGGCCATCCTTCGCCTTGGCGCTGGGTGCCCTGGGTTGTCCTTCCCCTGGGAGCTTGGTGCTCTGGGCTGTCCCCGTGGGCCTAGCACCTGCAGCCAGTGAGGTACAGTCCTGTGGGTAGAGGCTCTGGGCACCCTGTGTGCCCTTACAGAATGCCCACTAGTTCAGAATGACACAGACTGTGCCCATGTGCTTCAGGGCCAGACAAGCAGCAGGCTTGTTCCTGTTCCGTGTCCCTCTTTTAAGATGGCAATGTTTTTTATTTGAGGAACGGTAAGCAATTATGCAGATTTAGGAAATAGGAATAAGCCAATGGAAGCCGTCTGAAACAGCCACACCCCTGCGCTGAGGAATTTTATTAGACCCGTTTTCTACGTTCTTCCTGTTTTCCTTCTCAGGTGTTGTTTTACTGGGCGCCTGCTACACACTGTGAAGGAAGCTGTTGACGTATGTCATGGAGCTCTGTTCCTGTCAGTAAACACTCGTGTGTACGCACCCTTTGCTAACCCGGGTGCTCCTCGGTTGGTGCCACGTGTCGGAGCACATTCCATTGTCGTCTGTTTCCTTAGGCTAAAGTCCTCTGAGGCCGTAGCCGTGCAAAGATGGCTCCTTCCATGAACTGCCACAGTTTCACTGTGACTTTATGGAACTTAATTCTTATTTGCCAAAATGCCATGTTGGTGGGCAAACTATCATTTTAAGGTGTCCGTGCCTCGTAAGTAAGGGAGGAGGTAATTTCAGAATGTAGGCAGTGCTGAACACTGCTTTGTGTTGAATCGTAGATCAAGCTTCTGCTGTTTTTCTATTTATTTAGAACATTTACTACATAATTGGGAAGAAAAAAAAAACAGGTGGAAATCTATTAAAAAGAACCTAAATTTAACAGATTTGGCAGTGGCAACAGAAAAACTGAGTCATAAAATTTTGCACAAAATAAACTTAATCATTTAACTCCTTTTGTCTATTCATGTACCAGAATATACGCGCTCTCCTCATTTGTGCTCATATTCCGGCATGTCCTCATTTGTACCTCATTTTGATATTGCTGTTTTTGAGTAGATATGTGTGCAAACTCAAGGTTTGGTATTTCATTAAGCAAGCACTTCCTGATTTTGGGTATTGCTGTGCTCTGCATGTTTGGGTTCCCTTCAGTTCCCACATGCATGTGTGTGTGGGATTCACAGACTCCAGGGATACTGGAGACGGAGCCTGCATGGGTAACCTCCACTTCCCTGCCTGGAAGGGAGCAGTCAGCCCAGATCTGCCGGAGCCTTGCTCAGGGACTGCCCAGCTGCACAACTGGGAGAGACGAGCCTGCTGTTTGTGAACCATGCACAAGGACAGGTGTGATTTAAGAAGCCAAACAGAAGGCCTGGCGCAGTAGCCTAGCGGCTAAAGTCCTCGCCTTGCACGTGCCAGGATCCCACATGGGCTCCAGTTCTAATCCCAGCAGCCCCACTTCCCATCCAGCTCCCTGCTTGTGGCCTGGGAAAGCAGTCAAGGATGGTCCAAAGCACTGGGATCCTGCACCTGCGTGGGAGACCCAGAAGAGGCTCTGGGTTCCTGGCTTCAGATTGGCTCAGCTCCAGCCATTGCAACTGCTTGGGGAGTGAATCATCGGACAGAAGATCTTTCTGTCTCTCCTCCTCTCTGTATATCTGACTTTGCAATAAAAATAAAATAAATCTTAAAAAAAAAAAAGAACAGAATGCAGCTCCGTGCCTTTGGAGGAGCTCTATAGCTGGCACAAATTCCTCTTAAATTACAGGCCAAGTTTTGAGAAAGCCCAAAGTATTTGTACAATTTTTTTTACTCTTTTTTTCCGATTTAGTTATTTATCTGAAAGAGTTACAGAGGCAGCAGGAGACACAAACACACGGAGAGCTGTGTCACTCCCCAGGGGCTGCAGTGAGCAGAGCTGGGCTGCTGGGAAGCCAGGAGCTTCTCCCAGGGCTCCCATGCGAGTGCACGGACCCAAGGTCTTGGGCAGTCCTCCACTGCTTTCCCAGGCACAGTACCCAGGAGCTGGATGGGAAGTGGGGCAGCTCAGGCTTGAACCGGCACCAATCCAGGCTGCTGGCCTCACAGGGGAGGCCTTGCCCCTGCGCCACCGCCTACCCTGTTTCCCTTCAAGCCAGAAGTACCCGTGGACCATTTAGAAAGCTCTGTACCCACTGCTAGGTGTGTTTTGTTTTTATGGTTTTGAATGAATTCCTTTTTGTAAACACTAAGCAACACAACCTTTTAGAACTCGGTTGTTATTATGTGGAGAGAATGGCAACTTTCTGTACTTGTAGATACTTGTTGAAGGTAGAGTCTAGGGTATCCTGAGAACTGCTAGTCTCCAAGCTGATATTGAAGGTTACAGCAGCTAAACAAAATTTAACCCAGCGTAAATCAGAGACTTAAACATGTCGTTGGGTTTGGGAGTGATTTGGCTGCACAAGCAAGTAAGAATAAAAATAGATACATCATCAAAATTGGACTACATCAAAGTTGAGTTTCTGAGTGTCAGAACACAGCATAAAAGGCAGCCATGAAATGGGAACAGCATTTGCAATTCATAAATATAGAGGTAGTTAAGATTCAGAATGTATATTGTATATAACTAACAGGAAAAAAAAACCTCATAGCTTTAATTTTAAGATTGGCAAAAGACAGGGCCCAACACAATGGCTCAACTGGCTAATCTTCCCTTCAAATGCTGGGATCCCATATGGGCACTGGTTCGTGTCCTGGCTGCTTCGCTTCCCATCCAGCTCCCTGCTTGTAGTCTGGGAAAGTAATAGAAGATGGCCCAAAGCCTTGGACCCCTGCACCCACCTAGGAGATCAGGAAGAAGCTCCTGGCTTCAGATCAGCTCAGCTACTGCCATTGTGGGCGTTTGGGTGGGAGATCTTCCTGTCTCTCCTTCTCTCTGCAACTCTAAATCTTTAAAAAAGAAAAAAGAGACAAAGGACCCGAATAGATGAATAGAAGTTTCCTCAGAGAGCATATGCATGAGATGCCGACTGACAGGTCTCTCCCCATCTTCTGTGGCGGCCACTGTCGAAGTAAAATTAAATAGCAGATGTTAACAAGGGTGCAGAGAACTGTAACCATTGTGCATTATTGCTGTAGAAACAGGATGACAGTTTCTGAAGAAATAATAGAGTTTGCATGTAATCCAGCACTTCCCAGGATTGAGAATTCAAAGCCTGACCTAGAAGAGATAGTTATGTACTCGTGTTAGTAACAGTATCGGTCACAGTGGCCACACAAGGTGACATCACCCAAGTTGCTGTTGGTAAATGAATCCTCAGACAAAGCGTGCTCTAAGCAGGGGGTGGGAGCCAGCATCGTGGTGTAGCGGGAGATGCCGTTGTCCGTGCCCCCACTGCTCCACTTGCCTCGCAGCTCCTGCTCACGACCCGAGAGGGAGATCCAGACGGAGCCCATGACCCACGGCTTCAGCCTGGCTCAGCCCTGGCACGGCAGCTGCCCACAAAGTGGACCAACCGAAAGACAATCTTTGTTTCCTTCTCTGTAACTCTTTCAAATAAATAAATCTTAAAAATAAAAAAGCTACAGTGGGATGTAGTTTAGCCTTACTGACACACACCCCAACGTGGACAGCTGTTTATAGGATTGTATGTGAAATGAGCCAGTCGGAAAAGTGCCCATGTTTGAGGATTCTACTCCTGTGAGGTGGCCAGAGTAGAAACGGAGCAGAGTGGCTGGTGCCCAGACCTGGCGCGAAGTCAAAGTGCAGAGTTGTTTAATGGGCATATGCAAATGAGGAAACATTTAAAAATTAAAATAGTCACACTGGTAAATTTTGTTAGCCATGACATATATAATATACATATTGTATCCCAACTGAAAGTTGTAATTACAGAGTTATAAATGGACACATTATTAAAACTGCAACAAACCATCAGCAGAATTCTCAGAAGAGACAGAAGCCATTATTGATTTTTGACGAGAAAACACTAAGTCTTATCTGAGCATAATTTGCAAAATATTTCCAAAAACAAAAACTGAACACTTTGAAGCCTTTTTCCTAAGGTCTTCTTGTTTCTGCAAGACTAATAATGTGTATCCAGTTGTGAAAGGAGATGTTTGGCAATTGATTTGAATGAGTATTCTCTGTGCCGCTGAAGTCAGTACTTCCGGCTCTGATGTGCTGACGGGCTTGGCGTCTAGTTTCTCAGTTGCTGCTTGGTTTCTCTTAGGACCTTAATTCGTACCTGGAGGACAAGGTCTACCTGGCAGGCTTCACCTTCACCCTGGCAGACATCCTGCTGTACTACGGGCTCCACCGCTTCATCGTGAGTAGCTCCGTGTAGTCACGGGCCTTCTTCCATATTGTTCAGAATGGCCTTGTAAAAATTGTCTTCAATTTGGAACAAAACTTGCATTTTCAGTTTACCAAAAGAAAATAGAAGAAATTAACTTTATGGAAGGTATCTATGCAGAAACCCCTTCCAGCTGTGGCTTCCTGCCGCCTCCCATGCTTGTTTCACAGTTGGCTTCTGTTCTGGGTCTCCTGGCACCCCTCCCGGGCCCAGCCGAGTGCCTGCTGGCACGGGCGGCGCTCAGCAGGCGTGAGAGTGGCGTCTTCAGTTATATGTGTTCCAGTCTGCTGAGGTCAGGGAGCTGAACGCCTGGAATCTTTGCAGCTGAAATAACATTGACCGTGTTAGCCCCTCTTCATTCCATCCTATATATATTTCAGTCAATTTTTAAATTTACAGTGATGATGCGGTACAGCTTATCTTCCTTCAGAGCGAAAGGAGCCTCTGAGGTAGAGCATGGCTGCGAAGTAGCCAAAGCGCAGACGTCTCTCCTGGCAGCCGACCAGCCTGGGGGGACCACGGCGTGACTTGGCGTGGCTGTGCTGCCCCAGCTCAGCTGCCCTCACAGGACTGTGGGAACAGTTTCTGTTGAACACAGGCACAGATCCGTTGACATTTTTCAAGCAGATTTAAATGTAGCGTGATGTTTGGCTGTCGTTGGACTTTTTCTAAGTCAGGTATGAGGAGAGACATCAGTTGTGATCAGCAGCAGGCTGGGGGACGAAGCTGGGACGTCCCCGTGAGGTTGTCAAGGAGAGCGTGATGATGGTGAGGTAGAACCTGACAAGCCTGGGGTACATTTACACTTTCCCAGCTCCCTCTCTGCACAGCCAAGAGATAAGGAGAGGAGGCCCCCAGACAGGGAGGCAGCTTTGTGGAACTCTTGCTAGCAGGGTGTATCGGGTATTACCCACCATATGAGGAGGCTAAGTTCCTCAGGTTGGTGGGCATTCAACTTTCAAGAAGGTTACAAGGACTTCATTCAACCCTCCTGCCTGTTAAAATGGGTGGCAACAAGCGACGAGGGTGTCCTGCTTATTGAAATTGAGTCAACTGGTTCCAGCGTGTAGCCTAGTGGTTAAAGTCCTCACCTTGCACATTCCAGGATCCCATATGAGTGCCAGTTCGTGTCCTAGCTGTCCACTTCCCAGTCAACTCCCTGCTTGTGGCCTGGGAAAACAGACGAGGATGGCTCAAAGCCTTGGGTCCCCGCCCCTACGTGGGAGACCCAGAAGAAGCTTCTGTCTCCTGGCGTCGGATCAGCTTAGCTCCGGCCGTTGTGGCCACTTGGGGAATGAACCAGCAGACAGAAGATCCTTCTCTCTCTGTCTCTCCTTCTCTCTGTAATTCTGACTTTCCAGTAAAGAAAGAAAGAAACTGAGTGTTTTAACATTAGTACTTCACTCTGGACTGTGTTTAAATCATGAGTCAGGGCATCTCTCTCCCTGGTCCATGTGCAAGCAAAGTTAAGGAGAGAAGTAAATGCCTTCCCAAGGCACAGGCCTCACAGAGGACACCTGCAGAGCACCCAGCCGGGTGACATCCACAGAGGGGAGACCAAGAGCGACCCAGCTGCCCTGCGATGCTGGCTGGCATCCACACAGTCACCGAGTGACTTCTAGATACTAAATTCAGGCAGAAAACAGAAGTTTTGATTGCCAACTGCTTGTTCTCTTCCAGTTTTTGAGCTTCATTCGATCTGGTATTATGATTTTTTTAAGATTGATTTATTATTATTGGAAAGGCTGATATACAGAAAGAAGGAGCGACAGAAAGATCTTCCATCTGCTGATTCACCCCAACGTGGCTGCAACAGCCAGAACTGAGCTGATCCAAAGCCGGGAGCCAGGAACTTCTTTTGAGTCTCCTCCACAAACACAGGGTCCCGAGGCTTTGGGCCATCCTGGACTGCTTTCCCAGGCCACAAGCAGGGAGCTGGATGGGAAGTGGAGCAGCTGGGACACGAACCGGCACCCATACAGCAAGGCAAGGATTTCAGCCATCAGGCTGCTGCACCAGGCCCCAGGGTTATGTTTTTTGTCATGAATTCCTTCACTCATCTGTTCATTATTAAATGCTTACTATGCAGTCAGCACAACCTGTAAATAAAGGAGCTTTCGTGCCAGCCCCCTTGTAGTTGTTGCAGTTATCCTAGCTCTGAGATCTGGTCTTCTGAATTCCTCTTGAGGAGTATCGTGTTGCACTTCCTTTGTGGAGGTGCCAGTTGACATGGCTGTGCTTGTTACACCTGTGACCCCCTGCCTTCTCCAAATGGTTTCACTGTGCGTAACTGTCTCTGTGAAGGTCTGTTACCCAAGATTACAAAACTACTTTATGTGCTTCTTGTCTCTAAAATTATCAGCTTAAATACAGTTAACCTGAAGTTGAGCGCATCAGTGCAAGCTCTTTTAAAGAAAGGAGAAAAAGTAGGTGAGAAACAATCCAGGAACACTGACCTTAAAGAATGTCCCAGTCGGAACTGATGCCATGGTGTAGCACGCTGGGCCTCCATCTGCGGTGCCAGCATCCCATATGGGCCCAAGTTCAAGTCCCAGCTGCTCCATTATCCATCCAGCTCCCTGCTTGTGCCCTGGGAAAGCAGTAGAGGATGGCCGAAAGCCTTGGGACCCTGAACCCATGTGGGAGATGCAGAGGAAGCTCCTGGCTTGGGATCAGCCCAGCAACTCCAGCCATTGCAGCCATTTGGGGAAGATCTCTCTTTCTCTGGCTGCTTTCTTAATCTGCCTGGCAGGGAGGTGGGGGTGGAGCTCGTAGCAGGCTTCTGCCAGTTGGAAAAGCTACACAAACCAGCATGGCATGCTACATGGTGTGGTTTGGTTCAGGTGTTTTTCATAACATTTTTTTTTTAAGATTTATTTATTTTTCTTGGAAGGGTACATATATAGAGATGAGGAGAGACAGACGCAAGATCTTCTGTCCAATGGTTCACTCCCCAAGTGGCTGCAATAGCTGGAGCTGAGCCAATCCAAAGCCAGGAGCCAGGAGCTTCTTCTGCGTCTCCTACACGGGTGCAGGATCCCAAGGTTTTGGACCATCCTCAACTGCATCCCCAGGCCACAGGCAGGGAGCTGGATGGAAAGCGGGGCGGCCAGGATTAGAACCAGTGTCCATATGGGATCCTGGCACATTCAGGATGAGAACCTTAACCATTATGCTATCGCGCCGGGCCCTTTCATAACGTTTTTATGGAGCAGTTAGTGACGTGGCGTATCAGCTGTTTGGCCGTGGAGTTCAAGGTCATTATGGGATGCCAAGGGGAAAGAGCCCAGGGAGCCGGTGGATGCCTGGGGTCCTCATCGCATCCCTCTAATCAGATCTCTGGGCGTTCCTGAAACAAGGCAGCCCCTTTCTCCACATCACCTGAGCAAACAGCAGCAGTTCATGGAAAAGTGCAGCTCGGTTTATTTTGCTGGGAAAAAAAAAAATGAATATACGTATGAGATGTCTTCAAACAGTTCCTAAAATGAGTATTATGAAAAAAAAAATACTAGGCATAGATTTCTAAATCTTTACACCAAGATACAAGTTTGAGTGCCCTGTTACACCTGAGCTGTTGGCAAGGCGGTGAACACGGTGTCACGTGCTGACGATGCCCGTAGGCCGTTCCTGGCATGGATTTGCTTTAAAAAACAATCAGAATGGTCTCATAGTCTTTTGGAAAATATGCTTTTCTAAGTAAACAAACTCTTTGGGCCTGAAGGTCCTAGGCTGATGTGGCTTTTGCTGTTAAAAACGTGATGTAATTTCCTCGAAGACACATACGATTTTGAACTAAACACAAAAGCTCTGAACGAACGGCTTTTCCCAGGGGCTGAAAATCCAATTCCTGCTGGAATGTGCTGGCTTTTTTAAACTGCTCCAGGGGAGGGGACGCAGAGGAGGTTGCGTCCCTTCTCCTACTGAAGCGCTGGGAACCGCTGGGCTCTGCAGTGTCTGGGTTGTGTGTGTTCTTCACCTCTAGGTTGACCTGACAGTTCAAGAAAAGGAGAAGTACCTGAACGTGTCTCGCTGGTTCTGCCACATCCAGCATTACCCGGGCATCCGGCAGCACCTGTCCACGGTCGTCTTCATCAAGAACAGACTGTACACGAATGCCCACTAGAGCTGCCCATGCTGCCCGGAGGAGCCGTCGTGCGGCCAGGAGGGCAGGCCCACGGGCCTCACGGGGACAATGTTGCCGCCGTCCTTTGCCGAGCTGAGAGATGTTTTAAAGCATAAACTGGCGTCCGAGCGTCTTACGTGGTTTTTAGTTTGACATGTTACATTTTGTTAATGTACAAACTTAACTTCTGTCAATGTTGATCAAGTTATAAACCACTGTTTTTAATAGATGAAAATTATTTTAATAAAAGTTACAAATCAGCGGCTTAACCTTAAAAGAAACAGATGGTCCTTACAATTGGCTATTACTTACCCTCTCATGTTTGAAAGTTCATTTGGCTCTTATATGTATTTATAGTAGCTTGTTTATTAAGATTTACGATGAATGGTGCCAAGAATACAGAAAGGGAAGACGGATGAATTTGTATTCAGATCTTTATGTGAGTAAGTAAATGTGCTTGAAAAGATCCTATCCGTGTGTTTCTTTCCTGTGTATCTTTCTTCCCAGTTTTGATTGGGGTGAGATCAGCTACCGCACTGGCAGAAACTGGCTGTTGAGTGCTGTCCTTAGGAAAAGTCCCTGTCCCCACAGGTTCCAGACTGGAAGCTGACGCACAGAGAACAACCACTGCTCCTCCCGCCTGCCTGAGCACGCCGTCGGGGGTTGAGGAGCCAGAGCCGAGAAGCATGGAGCGTAGGAGTACCTGCCTGGTGCTGATGCCGGTTGGACCCACGTGGCACTCAAGCCCCAGATGGATAAGACATCGCTGAGAAGGTACACAGCACTTGGGTGGCTCTCGGTCTTCAATCACCAGCCGAGCAGTGGGCCATGTTGCTTCACCTGAAAAACAAAGAACTGTAAACGCGGAACATTAAAGGAGAAAGCACGCGTGGGAGAATCCCAGTGCAGCCCCCTCTCTCGGAAACCGCCAGCTGCCTGGAGCCTCTCCAGGCAGGTCAGCATTGTTTATGCAGAATTGGGAAACCTTCCTTCTGCAAAGGCTGTTGGGATACTATGTCTTTGTTTTTAGTTTTATTTGAAACATCAGTTTTTACAGAGAGCAGAGGAAGAAAGGTTTTGATCTGCTGGTTCAGTCCCAAATGACCACAATGGCAGGAGCTGAGCTGATCCAAAACCAAGAACCAGGAGCTACTTCCAGGTCTCCCATACGGATGTAAGGTCCAAGGCCTTGGGTCATCCTCTAATACCTTCCCAGGCCACAAGCAGGGAGTTGGATGGGAAGTGGAGTGGCCGAACACAAATCAGAGCCCAGATGGGATCCTGGCACTTGTAAGAGGCGATTTGCCTAATTCACCACCACTACAGCTCCAGGGATATTTATAGCATCATTCATAAGCCAAGCAAAATTAGCAACTTAAAAATTAGCAGAAATTTGGGCCCGGCGCGGTGGGCTAGCGGCTAAAAGTCCTCACCTTGAACACACCAGCATTCCATGTGGGCACCAGTTCTAATCCTGGCAGATCCACTTCCCCTCCAGATCCCTGCTTGTGGCCTGGGAAAGCAGTCGAGGACGGCCCAATGCTTTGGGACCCTGCATCTGCGTGGGAGACTTGGAGGAAGTTCCTGGTTCCCGGTTTCGGATCGGCACAGCACCGGCAGTTGCGGCTCACTTGAGGAGTGATCATCGGTCGGAAGATCTTCCTCTCTCTCTCTCCTCCTCTCTATGTATCTGACTTTGTAATAAAAGTAAATAAATTTTTCAAATCCTGCCGGTTGGTGGTCTTGGCAGGGACGAACCAAACAATTTTGTAGACCTTCATGTCCCTCACCTCTGATTCTTAGCATTCCGTCTTTCTGCCCATGTGTGAGTGTGGCGAAGGTGCCTGTGGCCTGGCCATTGGGATGCCTGCATCCGGCATCGGAGGTGCCTCAGCTCTGCCTGCTGGTCCAGTTTGCTGCTGACACACGGCCTGGGAGGCAGTGGCTCTCGTTAGAACCCTGCTATGCACCTGCAAGATGTAGAGGGTTCCTCGCCACTGGCCCCAGCCGACCCAGCCCTAACTAGGGCTGCAGGCAAGAGCTGTCACTTTGGCTTACACCCCACCTCTTAAACAATTAAAGGTGACTTTTTTTTTTTTCTTTTTTTTTTTTAAACCTTTCTGTGCTAATTGCAATGTCCATGAATTTTTTTTTCTTTTTTTTTTTATTCATTAATTACATTGTATTATGTGTCACAGTTTCACAGGTACTGGGATTCTCCACACCCCTGCCCAAGGTGACTTATTTATAAACAATACGTATGTAGCAGTTCAGGAGCCTCTTCACAGAATTGGATTTCCCCCTGCACTGCCCTCAGGAGCAGATTTGGTTTTACATGCTGACCAAATTAGAAACGGTAACCGGCATCAGTGGGGTGTAGGGGGAGGTCCCACTGTGTACCTGCCAGGCAAGCCTCTGCCCAGCTGGGTCTACTCTGAGACCAACATGGGCTGTCCTGTGTCTGCAGTAACACATCTCCCTTTGTCCCCTGTGGGGCAGGAGGAGAAACAGAACAGACAGGACCACGAGGACGCGGCCAGTTCCCAGCCTGTCTGCTGTTGTGAAATGCATGGTGAGCAGACATGCTTCCTACCTGAGAGTAGGGATGGATCCCACCTGCTCAAAACCATGGGTCGCACACAACAGGTGCTAAATATGTATTGCTTGAGAAAGGGTGCTACTACTGGTCTGCTTTGAGCTGAAGAAAGAGGTGTATCAGCTACTTGTACTGAGCAAAACAGAGATGATGAGAAAAAGATTGTGTTGGTCTCACAAACAGGAGAGCTGGGGGTTCAGGTGTGTTCGGAGGGGGCATTCAACGCCTGTTTCAGCTTCTGCCAGCTGAACAACTGGTTTCCTAATGAAGTTCAATACGTGGACCTTTCTTGATATCAGAACTGCATGGCCTCTAATGTCAGAGCTACTTGGGTCACTGTGACATCACAGCTGCATGGGTCTCTGTGACATCAGAGCTACACAGGCCTCTGATAACAGAGCTACGTGGATCACTGTGACGTCAGAGCTACACGGGTCTGTAATATCAGAGCTTCATGGGCCTCTGTGACATCAGAGCTGTATGGGTTACTGCAACATCAGAGCTGCAAGGGTCACTGTGATGTCAGAGCTGGCTGGGTCACTGTGATGTCAGAGCTGGCCAGGTCACTGTGATGTCAGAGCTGGCCGGGTCACGGTGATGTCAGAGCTGGCCAGGTCACGGTGATGTCAGAGCTACACAGGCCTCTGTCATGCCAGAGCTGCATCCCGTTCCCTGAAGGACATTTCTGGAAGTTGTGTTCAGCAGCAGCTGCTGCACCTCTGGCTCTGTGGGTTGGGAGAGACACTATGGACACAGTGCCACCCAAAGTAAATGCTCTGCTCTCAGTGAGAAAAGGAAAGGAGATACCAACTAAACATGTGGCTACAGGGTCCTCTGCGAAAGAACGTGTGTTAGTCTGTGAATACTTAATTTGCCAAAGAACCCTCACAAAGTCTAGGTGCTTGTATTATTTACCCATATTTTTAACCATCTTATACATGGTTGCCCTGTTTTACCATGTCTGCAGATAAGGTAACTGCCACAGAGAATTAGGGAGCGGGTCTAAGGTCCCCCGGACCTTGGTGTTCAAGTGCTGGATCGCCCTCAAGCATGGGGCTCAGCCTGAGCATGTGAACCCCCTCAGAAGGGGCCAGTGAAATTCTGCCAAGCCAGTGTGGGAGGTCAGGTCTCGCCAACCTTGGCAGGAAGCAGTTGTGGACACATGAGCATCACTGAGGCAGTCACACGGCTGTGACATGCTGAACACCTTCAACTGCAGCTACGGAAGGATCATTTGCAAGAGTCCATGAGTAATTTTCATTCATCAGAATACACACTAGTTTTATAACAGAGATAGTAAAACCAGGAGCGGTAAGGCTGCTTACCGCAGCACAGTTATATCCCAAGTGTCCAAGAGAGAAAGCCCTTTGTGGGGTTCTGTGGCTGCCACACCATGGCAGGAAAGCTGAGGGAACTTCCAGGGCGACATAGTCACCCATCCTTGATCTGAATTCCCTGTCAGACACCCCGGCCCCGGCCTGTTCGTGGAGATTTTTCAACGTGGATGTTCCATTTTACTCGAGCCAGCCTGCCCAAGGCTGTAGCGAACTCTAGTACTGCATGCATCAAGTTTCTGCACAGGGACAGAGACATCATTGGGAGGCGCCCCCCCACACACACACACACCCCTCCGTGTCCCAGCACTCAGGACTACTTGGCCCTACAAGCATGTGCAGTTCCTGAGAGCCCTGCTGAGGAGCCACCCGGACCAGCTGCAAGAGGTGCTGCTGGAAGGTCAAGCAGATGCTTCATTAGGGAAATGCAGAGCTCTGCCTACAAAAGTCGCTCCTGTGTTCTCCCCACTGAAGGATGACACAGCTCCTAGACAAGTGGTCCAAATCATGGTGAACTATGGCTCTTTCATTTGTATTTTTCCAAACACTGACTTCATTCTTCTTTATTAAAAAGTCAGATGTTACATGAACTTCAATATTAATCCAGCTTTGGCAGAGATGCAGTGCTGTAATGGATTGCAACGTTTAGGGATTCACCCCAGAGAGCAATATTTCTTCTTTCTCTCCACAATTAGATAATCTGCCGCTACCCATCACCAGAGCACTAAATTGCAAATTCCCCGTACACCTGAGCAGGCTGCTACATATCCGGCCGTCTTAATTCTAGTCTTGACTTATGGATGCTGAATTATATTCTTAACTTTTCTTGGAGCTCCAGGGGAATTTTATTGCAAAAGCAATGGGGAGAAAGTTACTGTCATATATCTCTCCTGCTGGGCAGCGCTTCGGGATGCATCAGGGGCCCCCCATCCTGCCTTGCCCCATCTTGTCTTGTCGGCTGGATTTATAACAGTGAAGCCCAGCTCTGGGCTTCCATACAGGCGTATCAAGAGATGAGATGGAGAATTTGATTTTGCAATAATGATTGCTTGTTGCTGAGGCCCACGCTCCTGCAGGCTCTACCTCTATTCCCAGTACTGCTGGTGAATAAAACTAATTCAACTGTCCAGTGAAACTCATCTCTCACAGAGGGTAGAAGTCGAAGCAGTTGCCATGTTGTTGCCACTTTGGCTACAGTGTGTGAAGGAATCCTGTGACTCCTTTAGAAACGTTTCAAACTTCAGGCTCCTTGTGAGAGCGGGTGAAAGCTTTGTATCTTTTCCGTCCCAACGAGTTCATTTGATGGCTCATACTTACTGTCTCTTCCACTTCAACGCAGCCAGATCCCCAGGGCTGGCAGAGCGTGCCACGGACCCTGCAGCTTGGGTTGGCCATCCCTGCTAAGGGCCGTGTGTGCTTGCAGGCTTGCCGTAGCTCATTTTTTGTCTTCCCTTAACATCATCTGCTTGAGACATCCATGCCTGGCAGGCCTGTCTTTCCAAGTTAAGCTTGAAATACGGTTAACTGTGGAACTAATTTGACAAGGCATACTCTGAGCAATAAGGCCGTGGGCTTGCTTTGCCCAAGATGAGAAGCTTATAGCCACCTGATTAGAAAGTCCAGCACTTCTTTGATACGATCTAGGAACACGCCTATCTGTCACATGTAGGTGATTGTCCCTCAACTGTCACAGTTCCCCCGACCTTCTATGACACCTACACACCTAATCGGAGAGGCCATTTCCACCCATTTGTGTCCTGCCAGCTTTTGGCAATTGAGCTGAGCCTTGACACTTGGATGAAACAACTGTCTATTCCACAGGGAATGCCTGAGCCCACAAACAAATTCACCATGTTTTGTTTCCTAGACACGCAGAACTAAGCTTAACTCAAAAGAGTAGGCACAGCAAAAGATGAACCCAGGAACCAATGTGAAAATGATAATGCACTATAGTTACAATGTTTTACATCTAGGATTTTCTGTTAAATATTTTTGAATGACAGTTGACCTTGAAAAACAGAGAAAGCAAAAGTGATTGGGGTCGGGGGCACAATCCTCAGCTGGACTCACAGGAAAGAGATGTCAGCTGTTGCTATGAGCAGTGGCTCTCAGATCACCATGCACCTTGATTTGGAGCAGTGCCCACATGTTCAAGTTTCTAACAGAACAAGTTATGTTATGAATGTTATATGTTGTGTATAAACTAAAATGGAAATGTCAATGAGGTGGTCACAGAAGGTGGTTAAGAACTCGCATTTACTTTTACCATATTGGTTACTCATTACTATGTCAATTAATTCCATAATGATGTAAATTTGTGCTGAAGGTATGTTGGAGTTTTTAGTTGATCGGGATGATACTCTGCTGGCTCTGTCTTCAGACCAGAGAGGGTATACCTAAGAAGCCGTTGAACTTGACTGGATAATAAGATGCTGGACTCTATGGTTGGTATATGCTTGCAATGGGGGAATCTCAACTGAACTTGAACTGTGGTTATGCAACAAGGTGGAGGAATCCACCATGGTGGGAGGGTTTGGGGAGGGGTGGGGAGAACCCAAGTACCTATGAAACTGTGTCACATAATGCAATGTAATTAATGAATTTAAAATAAATTTTAAAAAAAAAGAGTGATAAAGAAAGAAAGAAAGCAGAGCAGCCTGACTCAAACCGACACTTGCAAGTTGCTGGCACCTCAGGAAGCAGCTTGAGACACTGCACCACAATGCCAGGGTCTTGGGTGTTTTCTGTGTCTTCTCCATGTTACATAAATGAAGGTTCTTCAAAAAGTTGGTCAAAAAATGAAAATAGAAGACAAGTTTATTTTCATGCAAAGAAAACATTGAAATCCATGCAGTGTTTGTTACATTGGTTTTCTGTGAACTTTTACAAGACCCCTCTTCTCCTTCCTTTCCCCTCCATCTTTTTCTTTTCTACAAATTAAAGCATATTAAAGTCCTAAGGATTTTTTCAGCTCGATTCTGTTTCCTTGCTTGACGGCGATGGGTTGGTGGCCTGTAGGTCAGTCATCTCGGGTTCCTACCAGAATGTGACCCCGTGCTTGTCCGTCACTTCTCACAGTTCACACCATGATTTTTTAGGAAATGACGCTGATTTGCTGTTTACACTGCCTCTTTGGTTTTAATTTGTGAAGAGAGAGCTCACCCCATTGGCTTACTCCCCCGTCCAGCTCTAACACAAGTGGTAGGAACAGAACTTCTTGAATCATCTTTGTGTTTCCCAGAGTTCCACTGGCAGGGAGCCGGTATCAGAAATCAGGGCTGGAATCAAGTCCCAGTGCCGCTAGGGCAGCTCAGCGCCTTCAGTGCTCAACAGCTGCTCCTGGTTCTGTCTTGGTTTTTAACTTCTATCTTTTTTGTCAGTTATTCAGGGGTCTAGGTCTGTCCGATTTTTCTAACACTCTGCCATCTCTACTTAGAAATCTTGAGAAACTCACAGTGATTTAAAATACTCATTTCATAGCACTTTGTTCATGCAATAAAAATTCACTTGCCGTAACCCAGTAAAATATTTATTACCTTCCTGCTTTATAGCTGAGGAAGCTGAAATGTGTAGTGGTTTAACACTCATTGTTCTCCAATGATATTGAAACAGCTGTTGTGCATACTGAGTTCTCTGGCTCCAAGGTCAAGTTCAGCTTCAGGATGTCACGAGTGTACATCACTGAGAATACTGTGAAAAAATAGGCCTGGTCTCCTCGGACATCACCGTCCCCTCGGACATCACCGTCCCCTGGGACCTCACCGTCCCCTCGGACTTCACCGTCTCCTGGGACCTCACCTTCCCCTGGGACCTCACCGTCTCCTGGGACCTCACCATCTCCTCGGACCTCACCGTCTCCTGGGACCTCACCTTCCCCTGGGACCTCACCGTCTCCTGGGACCTCACCTTCCCCTGGGACCTCACCGTCCCCTGGGACCTCACCTTCCCCTGGGACCTCACCGTCCCCTGGGACCTCACCTTCCCCTGGGACCTCACCGTCTCCTCGGACCTCACCGTCCCCTGGGACCTCACCGTCCCCTCGGACCTCACCGTCCCCTGGGACCTCACCGTCTCCTGGGACCTCACCGTCCCCTCGGACCTCACCGTCCCCTGGGACCTCACCGTCTCCTCGGACCTCACCGTCCCCTGGGACCTCACCGTCTCCTCGGACATCACCATCTCCTGGGACCTCACCATCCCCTGGGCTTCCTCTTCCCACACAGGCTCCTCCCTTTCAGTCCCCCGGGGTGTTTTTTGACTTCAGTCCTAGTTCTAGGACTGCTGTACCATTTGTGCACATTGGCTTAGTGAGGAAAGTCACAGATTTAAACATCCTCTGTGTGAGCCGTTCATTCCACACTTGGGTATTCAGCCTGGACCCTCCCTTGAACTCTGGATTTCCATATTCAGTTGACTTGTTGTCCTAACTGTGTAATAAATGTCTCAATGTAGCATGGCTAGAAGGAGACTTAGCTTTTCAATGCTTGTCTCTTCCTGGGCTGTTTCGGCATGGCATCCTCATTCTCCCAGCTACTCAGGGTGCAAAGCCAAAGCCCTGTCCTCTCATTTCTCCCCTACCTTACCCATTTCCTCTTTCATTCCCTCCTCTCTCCCTCTTTTCCTCTCTGTCCACCCCTTGCCCTCCTTCCTCCTCACCTCTTTCCTTCCATGTGTTTGATCGGCAACTCAACTTTGGTTCCACTTTGACCATATAACCACGAGCTGACCAGCAGCCTTAGCCAGGAGCGGTGATCTCCATCAGGGCCTCTCGTGTGGGTGGTGGGAACTGGCTTTCTTGGGCCATCGTCCGCTGCACTCCCACGCATATGAGCAGGGAACTTCATCACAAGCAGAGAGCCTGCCTCAGTGCAGGTGCTGGTGTGGTGGCCTCGCTGGCTGTACCACATCACTGGCCCCTTACAGCTCCTCTTGGCCTAGTAGACACACTCTTAACTCTTCTTGTCCACTTGGGACCCTCTTCTCAGATGTCACTAAGCTCTCATTTCCTGTAGGTCCCTGCTGGGATGTCAGCTGTGAGCTCTTCCTCCACCGCTCCGGCCTTTCGTGGCCTCCCTACTTTGCTTGTTTCACATCCATCATAGCCTGCCTTGCCAACTATTTATATTTTCTGTGTTGGTAACTAAGACATACATGCCATGAGCTCAGGGATCAGTTTTGTTCACAGCAATACCCCAGGCACCTAGCATCGTCCCTGCCCCTTTGTAGTGATAATGGCAACAATCACTGCTTACTGTGTATGTGAAGACCTATCCTGGTGGTTTTATTATTAACACTTATTGTCAGGCACGGTGGTTACTGTGTTACCTTGTTTAATTCTGAAGTTCTCTTACTCCTTGTGAAGCTCTTTTCACAAATGAGGGAACTAAGGAGCTGAGAATGTAGGGGCAGAGACTGGCACATACAAACGTTCTGTACAGCTTGGACAGGTGGATAAGGCTCCCACGAGCCAATGCATCCAGTATCAGTCACAAAACTAAGTCCTTCAGCCTGAATTAAACTAAGCCTGACCCTCAGACTTGATACTTAAAAAAGTATGTATGTATTAGAAAGGCAGCGTTAGAGAGAGAGAGGACAAGGAGAGGCTCTTCCATCTGCTGGGTGGGCACTCCCCAAATGCCCAAAGCAGCCAGGACTGAGCCAGGCTGAAGCCAGCAGCCAGGAACCCCATCTGGGCTTCCCATGGACTGAACCATCCTCCACTGCCTTCCCGTTTGCACTAGCAGGGAGCTGGACTGGAAGCAGAGCAGCCCGGATTCCAGCGTCTGATGCGGGACGCTGACACTCGAGCACCGTAAGGTCTTCACTGGGATGAAGCAAGCGGGAGACAAAACGGGTCTGATAAAGGAAAGGTCCGAACAGCCGCAGAACTAGCAGCAGCTGTGCTGATGAAAAGACAGAAGTGTCAGCATCGAGTCTGATACGAAAACCAGGGCTGGCACAACAGCACGGCTGGCTAATTGTCCACCTCCAAGCACTGGGATCTCGTGGGCACCGATTCATGTCCCGGCTGCTCCACTTCCCATCCATCTCCCTGACTGTGCCCTTGGGAAAGCAGTAAAGCAGTAAAGGACAGTCCAAAGCCTTGGGACCCTGCACCCACGTGGGAGACCCAGAAGAAGCTCCTGGCTCCTGGCTTCAGATCAGCTCCAGCTCTGGCCAGCTGTTATGGTCATTTGGGGAGTGAACCAGCTGATGGGAGATCTTTCTGTCTCTCCTCCTCTCTATAAATTTGTCTTTCCAATAAAAATAAATAAACATTTTTTAAAAAAGTAAATTGGGCTCCTGTGTCACACCATATGCAAAAATCAATTCCTGAACGGTTAAAGATTCAGGCTCTTAATTGAAAACACTGGAAAACTTCTCAGCACTGGTCTCGCCCACAGTTTCTCGGGCAGGACATGAAAAGAGGTGATAAAAGCCAAAGCAGACAAGTGGGACAAGAACCCACGGCCAAGTGTCCACACAGAAGTCAGGCTCTTACTCTGACATAATTGTAATGATCGCTAAACATTCTGTAGACAGTTTAGCAGCTTTGTGGATTTGGCTTGACAACCTGATTTTACCAAGACTGTAGTAACAGCAAGTATTGCTGGAAACTTCTAGTTCACAAACCAAGGCAATTTCAAACTGCTTCAGCCGCGACACCGTCTGACTCCACCTCCCCATCAACTGCATGGTAAAAGTCATCAATAAAAGAAGGAAGCTGATGTGGCAGCTGGTCTCAGCATGGGGACCAATATCTGAAACAACAGGGTGCAAAGCAAAAACAAACCAGGCAAACCCCAGCAGCGAGCCATGCCGAGGGTCACAGGGCTGTCGAGGAGGGAGCTGGACAACGAAAAGCGACTTGGGGAGGATGGGCAGCAGTGTGACGGGTTGTCCGTCCCACAGAAGGATGACATGACCTCGCGGGGCCCTGGAAAACTGAGAGACACAAACCCGCCCGTCAGTCCTACCGAAGCCACACTCACCGGGAGGGTCTCGGAGCAGCCATGCTGCATGGTGGAGCAGAGTTCTCGCCACAGCCACCGCACAAACAACCCCACGACTTGTGTAGTTTACCTGAGCTGAATGAGAAAACTTTCTGAGCAAACATACAAAGTCACTTCACGCCTGAATAAAGTTCTACCCCCACTGGCAGGAATCTGTGACTAACCCCTCCGGTTCCTGCCCGTATAGGAGTCCACCAGCTGTGAAAGCAGGGCCACATCTGTGCCAGGGAGGGCGTGACTTCTGCTGCAGAGCCCGAGCACCCAGCGCACCTGCCTGCAGGAGAGCGTGCCCCTGGCAGACTCCGCAGGACGTCCTCATTGGCTCTCTGACTGCGTCGCCAGGAAGGGCTTGCAGGTGCAATGGAGCAGATCGTTCGTGGGAAGCTGGAAGACTGGCAAGTGTGAGAATGGTCTTGTTTTCCTTCCTTCTTTGGAACATGGTGATGTAAAAGAAATGACTGAATCACTTACACACACACACACACACACACACACACACACACACACAGAGGGAAACAGGACAGGTGTTTTTGTTTAATGGTTAAGAAGTTGGTTGGGATGACTGCATCCCATATGTGAGTGTCACTGCCTAATCCAGCTTTCTGTTGCAGGTGATGGTTCAAGTACTGGGGTTGCTGCCACCCACAGGGGAGACCTGTATGAATTCCCATGTCCTGGCCTTGGCTTGACCCATATCTACCATAAGATCTCACTTCTCTGTGAATGCGGGAAAAGTCAGACTCTGAAATGGCGAAGACCTACGGCTGGAGGTGAGCAGGCAGCCGAACACGCACTCTCCTTTAGGCAGTTAGGTGGGGGTGACTGCTCAGAGTCTCATATGCTTCAAAATCCTCTATTCTTTCCAAGAACATAACGTGTTAAATACATGGGAATCCGTGTGTGTGTGTGTGTGTGTGTGTGTGTGACTGAGACAGAGACAGAGAGAGAGATGGCAGAGTTACAGAGAGAAGAGACGTCTTCCAAACTGGTTCACTCCCCAAAAGGCTGTGCTGCCAGACTGGGCCGGGTTGAAGTCAGGCGCTTCATCCCTGTCTCCCGTGTGGGTGCAGGAGCCCACAGGGCTGGGCCATCATCCGCTGCTTTGCCCGATGCACTAGCAGGGAGCTGGATGGAAAGTGGAGCAGCCAGGACGCGTCTGCTCTGTTCGTCCAGTCCAGCTCCCTGCTGTTGTACCTGCAGGAGCAGCCCACGATGGTCCCTGCTGTCAGTGAAAGACTTGGAAGAAGTTCACCCTCGCCCAGCACCAGTTGCTATGGGAATTTGGGGACTAAACCAGAAGACAGAACATCTGTTTTTCCCTGTCAATCTGCCTTTCAAACCACTCATTTTTTTTTCAAGATTTATTTATTTTTATGGGAAAGGAAGGTTTACAGAGAGAAGATATAGAAAGATCTTTTATCTGCTGGTTCACTCCCCAAAGAGCCACAAAGGCTAGAACTGAACCGATCCGAAGCCAGCAGCCAGGAGTTTCTTCCAAGTCTCCCACGCAGGTGCAAGGTCCCAAAGCTCTTGGGACATTCGCTACTGCTTTCCCAGGCCACAAGTAGGGAGCTGGATGGGAAAGGGGGGTGGGTGGCTGCGGGAAAGGGCCTGGAGAGGGGAGGCAGCTGGGACACAAACTGGCGCCCATATGGGATCCTGGTGCATGCAAAGACTTACTGCTGGGCCATCACAGCAGGCCCCAAGCCAATCAATTTTAAATAAAAACATATCCCGTGTTACATCACAAATTATTTTTAGCTGTCAATTTAAAAAGCAAAAGAAAGCAGAATTTTTGTTTTCAACTTGAAAGGGAAAATAGAAACCATGAGGTAACTTTTTTTTTTTCCCCCAGAATTGTGTGTGTTGGAATCCTTGGATTTCCAAATTGATTTTGGAAGTAGCTTATCAATTTATCCAAAGGCAGTTCAGTCTTACAGAAATGACACTGAACTTGCAGAAGAGTTAAGTGGTGTTAAACACGCTTCGTTTTATTTAGAGCTTTGAAGTGTCTTTCAACAAATTTGTTAATTCTCGACCTGTTTAAGAAAGGACTGAACCAGCACATGAAAGGTCTTCCTCTCGGTTTCTTCTTTTCTCTAAATCTTCCTTTCAGGGGAAAACAAATGACTCTTAAAAAAAAAAATTCTTCCCTTTTTTCTGGATTCTTCCCCCCTTGTCTCAGAGTTGTATTTGTTTTCATTTGAAAGGCAGGTTTTTAGAGAGGAAGCGCCATGAGCCCCTGGTTTTGTCCCCAAAGCTGATCCTGCCGCAGAATGCGCACCGTTGGTGTTGGGAGTGCCTGTCCCAAGGAACTTTATCTTCGTGCCATGCGACCTCTGAATATACTCACATGATGACACACTGTATACTTTCTGATTACAATAATTTGATTACATTCATCATATCACACTTAAATTCATGCAACATTTTGGTAAAATTTCATAAGTTTATGAAAATTTTAAAATGTTCATGAAATTTAAGTAAAAACTTAAAAAATTTACAAATGCAAATTATATAACATTTTAAACTTCTTGTAAATGCTTAAATTATAAAACTAGTGAAGTTTTATATCAACAAGCATTTAACATTTTTTAAATTACATGATTTTTCTCAAAATTTTGAACTTTTGTAGAAGTACAAAAGTTCAAAATTTTGCAAGTGTCACTAAAGTTTACCTTCCATGTTCATAGAATGGATGTGTAGTGCCATTTCTCTAAACTTTGACATTTCCTAAAATTTTAATAAGATAAACAACATGTATTTTCATAAAGATTTCCAAGTTTTTAGACATACTCCAACCTTTTCAACTACTGGTAAACCCCTAATGAAACTTCCAAAAATTTTCAAAATTTTATAATGCCCTTTATTTTTTTTTTAATTTTCTAAGTTTAAACTTACCCATGTTCTTAGAACAAAAACCTAGTGTCACTTTCCATGAATTCTGAATTTTCATAAAACACATTTCATAAAATTTTAATAAAATTAGACATAATTTTAGATAAAATTACAAAATTTTGAAGCCTACCTCAACTTTTTTTTGACCTTTTATCAAAGCTTAATGAAAACTTTTAAAAGTTTCAAAATTTTCCTGAAGAAAAATTTACGTGGAAGTGTCATTAACCTTTACCCCCTGGGTTCATAGGACACAGCGTAATGTCGTTTTCTACCAACTTTGAAATCTCCTAAAATTTAAAAAAAAAAATAAAATTTGATGTAAATTTTAGAAAATGTCAGATTTTGTGACTTAATTCAAGTTTTTTTTTGATGTTTCAGAAATTTTATAAAAGTTTCATTAAGCCTTGTTTCAAAGGTTCACAGCACAAAAGCATATTGCCTTCTTGGCTAAATTGTAAAATTTTTAGGAATTTTAATAAAGTATAATTGAATGTAAGTTTTCAGAAAATGTCAAAAATTTGAGTCCTGCTTCAACTTTTTTGACCTCTGGTCGCAGCTTAATGAAAGTTTTGTAAAAGTTTCCAATGTTTCCTTAGAAATACACATTTCTAAGAAATATATACATATGAATCTTTATATATCATGTAAGTTTCACTAAATTTTGCCTCCCAGGTTCATAGGACGGAAGTATAGTGCCATTTTCCCGGAATTTTGAAATTTCCCTTTCTTTAAAGAAGATTCATTTATTTTCATTGGACAGGCGGATTTACAAGGGAAGGAGAGACCAAGAACTTCTGTCCACTGATTCACTCCCAAAATGGCCACAATAGCCAGAGCTGAGCTGATCCAAACCCAGGAGCCAAGAGCTGCCTCTTGGTCTCCTACACACGTACAGGGTCCCAAGGCTTTGTGCCGTTCTGCACTGCCTTCCCAACAGGCACGTGGAGCTGGATGGGAAGCAGGCCCACGGGGACACAAGCTGGCACCCATAAGGGGACCCTTCCACTATTATCACTCACCTTGTGGTTTTTGCCTTGGCCCTATCTCTAGGAACCAGTCAACCTGGTTAAAATGATTCTAGCCTGGATCCAACCCAAGCGAATACTGTTGGTGTTTCTGTGTTGCTATCACTGGGTAGATCAACATCTTGGAAGGCTAATTTCTTTTGCTTTTTACCAGATTCATTTATTTGTTTGAGAACCAATGTTAACAGAGGAGAGAGACAGATTTCTCATTGGTGGTTCACTGCCCAAATGACCACAGTGGCTGGAGCTGAGCCAATCTGAAGCCAGGAGTCAGGAGCTTTTTCTGGTCTTCCACAGGGTGCAGGGTCCCAAGGCTTTGGGCTGTACTCTACTGCTTTCCCAGGCCACAGGCAGGCGGCTGGATGAGAAGTGTGGCTGCCGGGACATGGACTGCTGCCCATATGGGTTCCCAGCACTTGCAAGGAGAGGATTAGCCAATTGAGACATCACACCAGACCAAAAATTTCCAAAAATTTTAATGAAGTAAAATTGGATGTAAATCTTCAGAAAATGTCCAAATTGTGAGGCCTGTTTCAACTTTCTTTAATCTGCGGTCCAAGCTTAACAAACTTTTAATAAAATTTCCAAATATGGAAATTCTCCCTTGGTGGAAAACGGATGTGTAGTGACATTTTCCCCAAATTTTGAAATTTTATGAAATCGCTTCATTCTGTAAAAACCCACCCCCAGCTCGTCATGGTGCAGACACACACCTGCTGTCCGTCCCTGACAGGCAGGGAGGGGCAGGGTTCCACGCCACGGCTGGCAGGCAGGGGGCAGTCTTCTCAATTTCAGTGTCCATCAGTCTCTGGTCTGTCTTTACTGATCCTAATCTGGACCTGAGGATCATGACATCATTGTCATCTTCATCGTCAGCATCATCACTGCCACTGTCCCAGCAACCAGCCATGCGTGGGGCTGTTCAGGAGAATTCCCAGACACAGGGTTCCCTGCCCGGGGTCCACGGATGGGGTCCAAGGGACGCTCCATGTGGGCGGCCACAGAGGTGATCCAGGACAGATGTGGCTGCACCAAGGTTGCACGGGCTGGCGGGCCGGTCACTGCAATCAGCATCCATTCACTGCGGCTCAGCTGGGGTCGACACACAACTGCACTGCCTGGGGCCACAGACTCCTGTGGGGTTGAAGGCAGAGTTTCAAGTCATGATCCTAGATGTGTATATGGAAGGATCTAGAATGTTCTGTAAGGATCTAGAATGACCTGGAGTTTTCTAGAAGAATCCAGGAAGAGCCGTGGGTGCACCCCATGACAGAGAAATAAAAAATGAGTAAAAATATTAAGTGGAAAATAAGAAAAATCAAAACACAAATAAGTTTATGATGTTAAATTTGTATGAAATCCTAGTTTAGAGGCTGTGACAGAAGAACCCAAAAAGGGTTTTTTTTTTGGGGGGGAGGGGGACAAAGTTGAATAGACCATACAGGTTTAAAATTTCTGGAAATCTTTGGAATGCTACCTTGGAATGTTCTGGGTGATGTTCTAGAAAGATTTGGAATCTTTTGGAATGTTCTAGAAGGAGAAGGAATTCGAATGTTCTGGGATGTTGAAAATGTAATCTTTTTTTAAAAAAAATGTCTGAGGATAGGAATGGAGGCGCTCACCAGGTCTGTGTCCACACCACCATCACGTGATGAGAAGCAGATAACGGATGGACCTGAGCTGGGGTGGAGTTGGGTGCAGGCAGACTCGTCCAGCAGCTGCACCTGCAGTGTGCCTAGAGTCTCGTTTGTCTGTCCTATAAAGACAGAGGAGACAGAAACAACTGAAATGGAAAACATGAAAGAGGTAGAAAAGATATGAAATATAATAAAGTACTTACTGAATAATTATTTGTGATAAAATTATTAATAACTGATAGTGTCCTATAATATAAGGTATATAAAAAGTAAATAAAAACTGCATATAGAAAATATTAAAATAATGTATGAAAATATTAAGTATTTAATAAAATATTAAAATTATACTAACATATTTTATATCATAATTTAAAAAATAAAAAACAAAATGTAAAAATACAAAATATAAAAACTAGGTAAATATATTAAAATACATAACTTAAAACAACTAAATATTAATATACCATTAATAATTAGTAACTAGTAGTTCATAGAAATATTCTTAATATGTTAATAATAATATTGTATGTTAAAAATATAAAGGTATGAAAGATGTGAAAAGATAAAATACAAAAAAATGACTAGAAAAATGACATTTTATATTATAAAAATATTCTAAAATAATTAAAATGTGAAAGTTAATATTGAATATGAATAATTGAATAATGAATACCCCTGTATTAAAAGTATAATAGAAAATATAAATAAAAATACATAAATATGTAAAAATATAAAATATGAGTCATAAAACATGAAATTTTTATGTTGAACAATATTAAGAAACAGTGTAAAATATAAAATAACTTCAATGTTAATGAAGAATTGATACTTAATATTTTGTATTACAAACAAGGTAAAAATATGAATACAGAATAACATAAAATATGTAAATTATATAAAACAGAAATAATACAAAGAGGATTCAGGAATTAACTGGATTGTTCTGGAACCCCGCCCGCTCACCTGCCGGCAGCGCCCGCGGCCCCGCCAACCAGCACTCAGGGGCCGTCAGGTTCTTCAGCCCCGCCAGCGGCCAGGACGGGCCCGCGGGTGTAGACGGGCCCGCGGGTGTAGACGGCGAAGGCTCGAGCTGCAGCAGCGCCAGGTCGGGGTTCGGGGGCTTCCTCGGGAGGACGACGCGCGCCACGCGCAGCACCCTCGGCTCCGCCCCCCGGGACGTCCGCCCGCTCGCCGGCTCCCCCTGCCGGACGCTGCTGGTCACACGGCCCGGCTCCGCCCCCTGCGGGTCGCTGTCCATCAGCGTGCCCGGCTCCGCCCCCTGCGGGCTGCTGTCCATCACCGCACTCAGCCCCGCCCCCTGCGGGCTGCTGTCCGTCAGCGTGCCCGGCCCCGCCCCCTGCGGGCTGCTGTCCATCAGCGTGCCCGGCTCCGCCCCCTGCGGACTGCTGTCCATCACCGCACTCAGCCCCGCCCCCTGCGGGCTGCTGTCCGTCACCGCGCTGGGCCCCGCCCCTGGGATGACGATGGCCACTGTGTCCTCGGGGTGCCTGAACAAGAGGGAAAGGAAGAAAAGGAACTGTCACTACTAGAAATACTTTAAATAAAAAATAAAATGAAAATGAATATAAAAATAGAAGATGTAAAATATACAAACTAAATAATAAAATGAAAAACGAATACAACTTTAAAAATAATGGAATAAAAAAACAACTGAAAATAAAAAAAGTTGAAATAAAATGAAAATAAATGAATACAAATAAAAATGAAAAGGTGCGGAGGCGGAGCTCACATGCCCTGGACGCAGCGTGCGGCCGTGAGGACCCAGGCGCCGCCGAGCAGGGACCCGCCGCACACCTGATGTCCACAGCCCACGAGCAGAGGCTGCCCAGGCCCAGCGTGGAGCATGGACACGCGTGCGTCTGGTCCTGAGGGAGAGACACGGAAGTCAGAAAAAACAGCAAAAAGACAAAGTAACCCCCTGACGTCACTGGCACGTCAAATCTTTGTAACGTGCAAGATCACTATGACATCAGCCAGTGAGAAGCAGCAGTTCAGTGATCCCTATGACGTCATCTTGATGAGTTTTGATGTCAGGGATTCTTAGACCACATCCAGGATCCCTTTGATGCTAGCCTTTGTGCGCTGACATCAGGCTTGTGTGGTGTCAGCCATGACGTCAGCCTTTGTGAGCTATGACATCAGGCTCCTGTGTGTCAGCCATGACGTCAGTGTTTGTGCGCTAGGACATCAGGCTCCTGTGGTGTTGGTCATGACGTCAGCGTCTGTGAGCTAGGACATCAGGCTCCTGTGGTGTCAGCCATGACGTCAGCCTTTGTGAGCTATGACATCAGGCTCCTGTGGCGTCAGCCATGACGTCAGTCTTTGTGCACTATGACGTGAGCGAGGGGCAGGATGACGCCTGCTCACCTGGGGCCTCTCCCTGCGTCGTGGAGGTCGGTGAGGCAGACGGAGGCTGGGCTTGGGGCGGGTCGGCTGGGGTCACGGCCACGCGGGGCGCAGTGGCGGTGGACACGCCGGGCCGCAGGACGGCCTGCAGCCAGGGCAGGAAGGGGCGCACGGGGCTGAAGGCGTAGGGCCGGGCGCAGCTGGGATCGGAGGCGCTCAGGATCCCCACCTGCAGCCAGGCGCCC
The DNA here is from genome assembly GCF_030435755.1 of Ochotona princeps. NCBI lineage: Eukaryota > Metazoa > Chordata > Mammalia > Lagomorpha > Ochotonidae > Ochotona > Ochotona princeps. The sequence goes on from NC_080832.1 coordinate 160,966,151, forward strand.
GGCGGCTGCGGCCCGCGGCACACCAGGGGCGCCCCCATGTTGGCCTGGGGGAGGAAAAGGGCACCGACATGTCCCCTGGGCGCAGGGACGCTCAGGGGACATCCCGGAAGACTGTGGGGCCGCCTAGAACATTCCAGATCCTTCTAGACGATCCCGCTCACCGCAGCCGCCCCACACCGCCGTCCTGCCTGTTACCTGGCACGTGGTCTCGCCCACGGCGGGCACGGCCTCCACGCAGAAGCTGACCTCGTCCAGGTGCGGCCAGCGCGGCCTGCAGGGTGTCGCGTGGCGCAGGCTCAGCCGCCGCTTCTGCAGGACCCCGGGGCTGCCTGGGGAGGAGGGGGACAGGAGGCACACTGGCCGCCTTTCTGTCCATCCCCCGGCCTGTCCGTCCCCCCCGCCTGTCCGCCCATGTTCTAGGCTGTCCATCCCCCGGCCTGTCCATCCCCCGGCCTGTCCCTCTCCCCGCCGCCCGTCCGTCCCGCACCCCGCGGCTCACCCTGCATCCCCGACCAGCCGGGCAGCCAGCACTCCTCGGCGTGGCCCTCGGGCGGCGTGTCCTTGGCGGAGGCCCGGCGGTCCAGGCACACGGGGCGCACGTACGGCGGCCGCAGGCGGAGCGGCCGGCCGAGCAGGACCAGGCCGGGCCCCAGGGCGCCGCGCGGGCCCAGGTGCGGGAGGGCGCGGTGCACCGGCCAGGCCTGCGCGGCCGCCGCGTCCTGCAGGTCCACCAGGCCGGCCTGCACCTGCGCCAGCCGCTCGGCGCCCCGGCTGCGGAGAGGCCAGAGAGTGACACTGATCCCAGAGCTCACTCACATTCTAAAATAGTCTCTGCTTGCCTCCTGGAACATTTGTTATTAGATGATATGAAATTTATAAAAGCTAAGTTTTTCATTATCATTAGATATGAAACAGCTAAATAATAAAAATAGAAGACAAATACATATTCGTGTAACTATGACATAAAAATAGATGACTGTAAAACAATAAAATAATTTCAAGTCCTGAATTATTATTTGGTACAAAATTGGAAAAATGTATTTTTTCATTTAAAAAAAGCTTTTTCTCAGGCCTGGTGTGGTAGCCAGTGACTAAAGTCCTCACCTTGCACGTGCCGGGACCCCATACAGTCGCCGGTTCTAATCCCGGCAGCCCCACTTCCCATCCAGCTCCCTGCCTGTGGCCTGGGAAAGCAGCTGAGGACGGCCCAATGCCTTGGGACCCTGCACCCGTGTGGGAGACCCGGAAGAAGCTCCTGACTCCTGGCCTCAGATCGGTGGAGCACTGGCTGTCCTGGCCACTTTGGGAGTGAATCATCGGATGGACGATCTTCCTCTCTGTCTCTCCTCCTCTCTGTATATCTGACTTTTCAACAGAAAGAATAAATAAATTTTTTAAGATTTTTTCCTCATTATTTTTTGTAAAACTCTTAAAAATATGTTTCACTAAAACTTCACTCTTACTAAGTAGACAATTGATTTTAGAAAGTTATTACTTGATATATTCTGGAAAAGTCTAAAAGATTTTTGGTTCACATTTTCATTAGGTATAACATTTATTAGAAACTTGTTTCTTCATTATAAGTGACGTAAAGTTCATGGAAAAGCTGAGTTTTTATTAATGAAAGTCATATTAGGAACAAAACTGATAAAAATGTTTTCCATTAAAAAACAATTTGTGGGCCTGCCGCGGTAGCCTAGTGGCTACATTTCTCGCCTTTTACGTGCTGGGCTCCCGTATGAGGCCGGTTCTAATCCCGGCGGTCCTGCTTCCCCTGCTTGTGGCCTGGGAAAGCTTTGGCAGTGAGTCAGCGGATGGCAGCTCTTTTCCTCTCTGCCTGTCATCCTCTCTGTGTATCTGACTTTCCAATAAAAATAAATCTTTAAAAATATAAAAAATTACATTTATCATTAGAAAATTTATACACAAGCTTTTTATTGCTATTATTACATATAATATTAAACATTTGCTTACATTCCAGAATATTCTATTTATTAAGCATAAAATGGGTAAGTTTATTTGTCGCTAAAAAGCTAATTATTTTCTGATATAAAATTAAACTTTTCTAAAATTATTGTCAATACAAAATTGATAAAAACCACTTTAAAATATCATTCAATATAAAATTGATTTAAAAATTATTAGCTGCAGATTGTTTAAAGATTTACTTTTATATCACTATTATGAAACTGATAAAAATAAAAATCTCTTGTTCATTAAAACACCTTTCTGTTATTCAATACACATTTCTAAAACTATCAAAATAAATGTAAAAATATAAATAGTAAATCAAAAATTGAATAATAAATACATAAAATATTAAAAAGCTCGTTAGTTTTTGTTTGCTATAACATAGCCACTCCCATTCCAGAACGTTACATTCTAGAATATTCTTTTCTTTATGATGGGATAATTTTGTAATTCTGCGGGCACAAACAGGGACTCACAGGAAGTAGGCGCACTGGGCTGCAGTCAGCACCCACCGGGCGTCCAGCACAGACCCGGCACACACGTGGGCGGAGCTGAGCTGCAGGGACACGACCCACGGGAACTCCCCGGGCTCAGCCTCGCGACAGCCAGGGCAGCGTGGGGCGGGGCCGGAAGATGAGTCACATGCTGCAATGGAGACACAGGGAAGAATGCTGTCATTGGAGCCTACCATGAGATTCCAGAACATTCTAGAATTCCCAAGAAGCTGCCACAGAATTCTAAAACTTTCCAAAACCAGGCACCCCACAAGAACTTTTCACAGGCTCTTAGAACCTCCCTGGGTGTACAAACTTACCCGAAGTCTCCTGGGAGGCAACCGTGAGTGTCTCATAGAGCCAGTACTCCTGGAGCGTCTCCCTCCAGGACACTCCCAGGCGGCAGGTGGCCAAGAGGATGTTAAGAACGGGAGGTTCCAAAAAGTTCTGGGAGACATTGAGGACAGGAGGTTTCAGAAGGGCCTGGGAGGTGTTGACTATGAAAGGTTCCAGAAGGTTCCCAGAGACATTGAGGATGGATGGTTCTGGAGCATTCCAGGGGACATTGTGGATTAAAGATTTCAGAACATTCCAGGATATATTGAACATGGAAGCGTCTAGAAGATTCCTGGAGACATTAAGGATAGAAGATTCTGGCACCTTTTTGGATAGTGATCCCAGCCCTTGGGGAATGTTAGGGATGGAAGGTTCCAGAAGGTTCTGGGAAACATTAAGGGTAGACGTTTCGGGAACATTCCAAGAGGCATTGTGCATGGAAGGCACCAGAACATTCCAGGATATATTGAACATGGAAGGTTCCAGAAGGTTTCTGGAGACATTGAGGATGGATGGTTCTGGAACATTCCAGGGGACTTTGAGGAAGGAAGATTCTGGAACACTTTGGGAAATGTTGAGAATGGAAGTTTCCACAAATTTCCAAGAGACACTTAGAACAGAAGCTTCCAGAAGATTCCTGGAGATGTTGAGGCTCAATGGTTCTGGAACACTCCAGGAGACATTGTGCATGGAAGGTACCAGAACATCCCAGGATATATTGAACATGGAAGGTTCCAGAAGATTTCTGGCGACATTGAGGATGGATAATTCTGGAACATTCTCTGATGGTGATCCCATCCCCTGGGAAATGTTGGGGATGAAAGGTTCTAGAAGTTTCTGGGAGACATTGAGGGCAGGAGTTTCAGGAACATTCCAGGAGTCATTGTGGATTGAAGATTTCAGAACATTCCAGGATATATTGAACATGGAAGATTCCAGAATGTTCCCAGAGATATTGAAGGCAGAAATTTCTGGAACATTCCGGGAGACATTGTGGATGGAAGATAGCAGAACATTCCAGGATATATTGAACATGGAAGGTTCCAGAAGGTTCCAAGAGACATTGAGGGTGGATAGTTCTGAAACATTCTCTGATGGTGATTCCATTCCCTGGGAAATGTTGAGGATGAAAAGATCCGTAGCATTCTGGGAGACTTTGACCATAGAAGGTTCTGGAACAATCTGTAGAACATTCTGAAACATTCCAGTTGGAGGTTCTGTGGGCAGAGGGGTGGGGCCTTCTGGGTGTGTTTGGGTCCATGTGACAGGTGATTGGTGACTGTAAACATGCAAGTCATCCCGTTGGGCAGGTAACCAAATGTTGAGGAATGAGAACAGAAGTTTCTGGGTGTCAAGGCTGGGATGCAAAGATCTGGTCGCTTCTGGTTCTGCCTGGCTCCAGGAGGCACTCGAGCTCACAGCTGGTTGCAGCCAGTTCCAGGGCCCAGCTGACTTCATTGTATTTGATTCGAACAGTTTCCAGGATGTAGCTGGCTTGGTCATAACTGGTTCTGGTTGGATCCAGGTTGTAGATGATCTTGTCATACTGACTTCCAACTGGTTCCAGGATGTAGCTTCCAGAACATTCCAGGCTTCACTTGTGTCTGCTTGTCCTGGTTCTATCCACAGCACGGCTGTTTCCATGGAATGCTGGATGCCTTGTCTGTATGTTTCTGGAACTTTCCATGGTTGAACAGGTTCCAGGGTTTTCCATGGTTTAGAAGTTTCTGGAAATAGTTGAGTGTTTTCCACTTGAGACATTTCCAGAATATTCCACAGTTGGGATGTTTCCACAATTTTCCACAATTGGATGGCTTCCATCTCAGAAATTTCAAGAATTTTCCAGGATTCAGAAATTTCTGGAACTTTCCATGATTGAACAGTTCCTGCTTGAGAAATTTCTGAAATATGCCATGGTTTAGAAGTTTCTAGAATATTCCATAGATGAACAGTTTGTTCAGATGTTTCTGGAAGTTTCTGTGGTGGAATGATTTCCACTTCTAATGTTTTCAGAAGTTGCCATGAATAGATGGATATTTGAGATATTTCTGGAATGTTCCATAGCTTAGAAGTTTCTGGAATTTTCCACAGCTCAGAAAATCCTGGAACCTTCCTTGATTGAACAGTTCCCATTTGAGAAATTTCCATAATATTCTGCAAGTGGGATGTTTCCAGAATTTCCCACAGTTGGATGGTTCCCATTTCAGAAACTTCTAGAATTTTCCGGGGTTCAAAAGTTTCTGGAACTTTCCACAGCTCTCTGAGACCCATTTCAGAAATTTCTGGAACTTTCCATGATTGGACAATTCCCACCCGAGATGTTTCTGAAATGTTCCACGGTTTAGAAGTTTCCAGAATATTCCACAGATGGACAACTTGCTCAGATATTTCTGGAATTTTCTGTGGTGGAACAGTTCCCACTTCAAATGTTTCCAGAAATTTCCATGAGGAAATGAAACCCACATAAGTTTCTGGAACTTTCCACAGTTGAATGAGACCTAGTTGGGATGTTTCCAGAAATTTCCATGGATGGATGTTTCCCACCTCAGGTGTTTCTGGAACTTTCCACAGATGGACAGTTTCCACTTGAGACATTTCTGGATTGTACCATAGTTTAGAAGTTTCCAGACTTCTCCACAGTTGAGTGACTTGTTCAGAAATTTCTAAAATGTTTGATGGTCCAACAGTTCCCACTTGATGTGTTCCTGGAACGTTCCACAAATGAACAGGACCCATTTGAGAAGTTTCTGGAACTTTGAATGGTTCAGATATTTCCAGAATTTTCCATAGGGGAATGGTTCCCACTTGAAAACTTTCTAGAATTTTCCACAATTTAGTGTTTCCCATTACAGAAGCTTCCAGAATTTTCTCTGATTCAGAAGTTTCTAGAATTTTCCATGGTTGACTGAGACTCACTTGAGATATTTCCAGATTATTCCACAGATGGACTGCTTGTTTAGATGTTTCTGCAATTTTCTGTGGTAGAACGGTTCTCACTTCAGCTGCTTCTGGAACTTCCCACAGGGGCATGGTACCCAGTTTGGATGTTTCCAGAATTTTCCATGGATAGATGGCTCTCACCTCAGACGTTTCTAGAATGTTCCACTGTTGGATGGTCCCCAGTTCAGAGGTTTCCAAAACTTTCCATGGTCGAATGATTCCCACTTGAGGCATTTGTAGAATCTTCTGTGGTTTAGCAATTTCCAGAACCTTCCATAGCTGAGTGGCTTGTTCAGAAGTTTCTAAAATGTTTGGTGGCCCAACAGTTTCTGTTTTATGTGCTTCTGGAATCTTCCACAGATGGGCAGAACCCATTTGAGAAGTTTCTGGAACTTTGAATGGTTCAGATATTTCTAGAAATTTCCACAGGAGAATGGATCCTATTTGAGAAGTTTCCAGAATGTTCCATGATTGAACAGGTACCATTTGAGATGTTCTCAGAATTTTCCATGGTTCATAAGTTTCTGGAATTTTCCATGATTGAACAGCTCCGATTTGAGAAGTTTCTAAATGTTTTTGCAGTTGAGAGGTCCCCAACTCAGCTGTTTTCGGAACATTCCACAGATGGATGGTTCCCAGTTCAGAAGTTTCCAAATCTTTCTGTGGTGGAGTAGTTCCCACTGGAGATATTTCTGAAATGCTCCATGATTGAGCAGTTTCTGGAGTTTTCCACACACCAATGACTGGTTTAGAAGTTTCTAGAATTTTCCATACTGAAATGGTTCCCACCTGAAAACTTTCTAGAATTTTCCATAATTTAGTGCTTCTCATTACAGGAGTTTCCAGAATTTTCTCTGGTTCAGAAATCTCTAGAATTTGCCATGGTTGAATGAGACTCACTTGAGATGTTTCCAGATTATTCAACTGGTAGATAGTTTGTTTGGATGTTTCTGCAATTTTCTGTGGTGGAACAGTTCCCACTTCAAATGTTTCTGGAACGTTCCCCAGGGGAACAAAGCCCACATCAGAAGTTTCTGGAATGTTCCACAGTTGAATGGGACCCAGGTAGGACGTTTCTGGAATTTTCCAAGGATGGATGGTTTCCACGTCAGAAATTTCCAGAATTTTCTGCTGCTGAACATGATCCACTTGAGATGTGTCCAAAATTTTCCACAGTTCAGAATTTGCTAGCAATTTCCACAGTTGAATGGTTCCAGTTTCAGAAGTTTCTAGGATCTCCCATGGTTGAATAACTCTCACTTTGGATGTTTCTGGAACTCTCCATGGCTGCAAAGTTTCTGACATGTTCCACAGATGGACTTTTCCCATGTCAGACATTTCTAGGATTTTCCATGGCTGAACAATATCCACTTGAGATGTTTCCAGAACTTCCCATGGAAGGATGCCTTGTTCAGACATTTCTAGAATTTTCCAAGGTTGTACAGTTCCCACCTCGTTAGCTTCTAAAATTTTTGATGATTGAACAATTTGAGATGTTTCCATGATGTTCCACAGATGAATGGCTTGCTCATCAGTTTCTAGAATTTTCCGTGATTCAGTGGGTCCCACTTCAGATGTTTCCAGAACTTGCCACGGTTGGAGAGTTTCTGGGATTTCCTGCTCCTGAACACTCCCTGACTGAATCCAGAATGAGGAGTGACCGAATGCCGGCTGCTCCCAAGCCAGCACCGACTCTGGGCTGTTCCAGGGAGGAATCAGCTCTGTCTCCATTCGGGTCCTCGGTTGATTCCAACTTTCGGTCTGGGTTTGAGATCTAATGACGTGAGCTTGAACCCGTGTCCAAGACCGGGTTTTTCTGGTTTTCATCGAAGTGATGATTGTATCCTTTGCCAAGGTGGCAGTTGGATCCATTTCTAAGGGGACAATTGCGTCTGTTGTCAGGGTGACTGCTGGGTCTGTGGCCAAGTCGGCCCAGCTGGAGAGGACAAGCTCCGGGTCACTCCAGGTCCCCGAGGATGCTTGAACCAGGTCAGGCATGTGGACTGTGGGGCTGCCAGGCAGAATCTGAATGTAGGGAGAAAAGAACACAGGGAAAGTAAAACAGGCAAGGATGCAGGGAGAAAAGAAAATAAAACAGACAAGGACCTTCTAGAACATTCCAGATTGGATCCGAACATTCTATAGTATTCTAGATCAGAACACTCTGAAATATTGTAGATAAGGACAGAACATGCTAGAACATTTCACATTATGCTAGGGATAATCATTAGTCTAAACGCTCCAGAACATTTCAGACCCTTCCAGATCATTCTATATTAGACTAGAACATTCTGTATGAGGCCAGAACATTCTGGAATTTTAAAGATGGGACAGAACATTCTAGAATATTCTACATGAGGCCAGAACATTCTAGACTAACTTCTACATGTGACAAAAACATTCTGGAACATTCTACCAGACTAGACTAGAGTATTCCAGAACATTCTAGATGATGCACTGTTTCAGAATTTTCTATTTCATTTTTACCATCCCTCCCTCCCACACACGGTAAACTTCACCCTCTGACCAAGTGTCCAGTAACCAAATACCCAGCAACCAAGTGCCCAGTGACTAAGTACCAAGCATCCTCCTCGGTGTCGACGCCAGACGCACAAGTGCCGTTTTTTCTTCCCACGGTGATCATCATCTGAAGGAAGAGAGATGGGGACATCCATGCATCTGCGTGTCCTGATGGAAATAGAAAGATGGAGAGAAGTGCAAGAAAATCAGAGGAATGTGTCGTCCATTTCTGTCAACCTGTGTGAGGTGTTCGTGCCCTGGAAATGGAATTTAGCAAATACAGAGACAGACAGAATGTTCTAGGATGTTCTGGAGAGTTCCTATATTATTTACTACACATAGAGAGAATATTCTGCAATTTTCCAGAGATCTCCTGCAGTATCTACTACACAAATCATTTTACATATAAATATATAAAGAATATTCTAGGGCCCGGCAGCGTGGCCTAGCAGCTAAGTCATCACCTTGAACATACCGGGATCCCATATGGGCGCCGGTTCTAATCCTGGCAGCTTCACTTCCCATCCAGCTCCCTGCTTCTGGTCTGGGAAAGCAGTCGAGGACGGCCCAAAGCTTTGGGACCCTGCACCCGCGTGGGAGACCCGGAAGAGGTTCCTGGTTCCCGGCTTCGGATCGGCACAGCACCGGCCGTTGTGCTCACTTGGGGAGTGAATCATCGGACGGAAGATCTTCCTCTCTGTCTCTCCTCCTCTGTGTATATCTGACTTTGCAATAAAAATAAATAAATCTTTAAAAAAAGAGAATATTCTTGTATATGTAAGCTATATTGCAGAATATTTTGCAGATTTAATATGTGTATGCATATACACATACATATACATATATGTATACACACACACATATATATATAACATTCTGGAATAGTCTGGAGATTTCTTATATTATCTATCATATATGTAGAATATTCCAGAATATTTATATAGAAAATATTCTAGAATGTTCTGGAGATTTCTAATACACATTATCTACTGTATATAGAAAAAGAATGTTGTGGAATATTCCAGAGATTTCCTGTGTATATAATTTTCTTTGCATGTAGAATATTTTAGAATATCCCACTGATTTCCAGTATATGTTATATCTTTTATGTACACATATACACATTTTATATATAATAAAATTTTATGTGTGCATAAATGTGTATATACATACATTTATATATGTAGGATATTCTAAAATGTTTTCTAGAGAATATTTAAGAATATTATACAGACTTCCAATCTATATTATTATGTATATATATGTAGATGATAGATAGAGGGAAAGAGAGAAGTATTATAAAATATTAAGGAGATTTCTAATACATATTATGTATTATATATAGAATATTATAGAATATTCCAAAGATTTCCTATGTCACTATATATATATGCATGTAAAGAACATCCTAGAATAGTTAAAAAATTTCTAGACATTTCCAATGTGTATTATTTATTATATATATTCTGGATATTTCATTTATTTGCTATTATATATATGCAGAACATTAGAGAAGTTTGATATATACAGAGAATATTCTAGGATCATCTGGAGATGTCCAATGTATAGTATATATAGAGAGAGAAGGGAGGGAGAGTAGAAGGGAGAAAATATTATAGCATATTCTGCGGATTTCTAGTGTTTGTCATCTATTACATATATGCAGAATACTTATACAGAAAGAATATTATAGACTCTTAAGATAAATTTTTGTGATATATAGAATATTCTAAAGTGTTCTGGAGACTTCCAGTCTTTCTCATCTAACTTTCTCTTACTTCTTCCCACCATCCCCAATCCTCCCAGCAACCCGCAAGGAATGACCCTTGCCTCCTTTCTCTCCCTCAGCCAAGGAGGCTTCCAGAAAGTTCCAGGGACCTCATCTTGCTGTCCATCTGTCCATCTGAAACTGGCTGGACCTTGAACCCTTAATTGTACTCACGGAGCAAGGCCATGACAGCTGGTTGTCACCATGATTGGTTGTGGGACATGTCTGGACATGAGGCTGCCACAATGAAAGATGAGAAACAGACCCCAGAGGGGAAAATAGCCCACAGCAATTGCCATGTGAGACCACGATGGCGACTGGGCTGAATGGCCAGCCCCCCAAAGTTCGACAGATTCTAGAAGGTTCTGCTTGTGAGGTCACTTCCTGCCAGGGGTTGGAACCAACCAATCAAGGAGAGTGTGGTGTGCAGCTACAGCTGGAACAGTGTAAATTAAAGGGATGAGGGAAAACAAGTAGAAGTGTGTGGAAATTTCCAGAAACTTCTGGCAACTTTCTGAAATAAATATGACTAAATTTTAAAAAAGTAAATAAATGAGTGAATGAATAGAAACTGCAGGAAATGCCATAAAGTTCCACAAATTTCCGGAAAATTCTGGAAACTTCCTGAAATTCCCTGATGGATACCAGTTCGAGTCCTGGCGGCTCTGTTGCCTGTAATCATGCCAATGGTAAGGCCTACCTGTGTCTCAGGGGCTAGAAGACTCCCACCTGTCACTCAGTCCTCTCAGCAAACACTGATTATCTATCTATCTATCTATCCGGAAGGTGGACAGGAGACTAAGAAAGGAAAGACAGGTGTGCACAACTCCATTTGCTCATTCATTCCCCAAGTGATCACAGCAGACAGGGCAGGGTCAAGCCAAGGCCAGGAATTGGATCCGTGTGTGTGTGTGTGTGTGTGTGTGTGTGTAAGTGACTCAGTCATTTCTTTTACGTCACCATGTTCCAAAGAAGGAAGGAAAACAAGACCATTCTCACACTTGCCAGTCTTCCAGCTTCCCACGAACGATCTGCTCCATTGCACCTGCAAGCCCTTCCTGGCGACGCAGTCAGAGAGCCAATGAGGACGTCCTGCGGAGTCTGCCAGGGGCACGCTCTCCTGCAGGCAGGTGCGCTGGGTGCTTGGGCTCTGCAGCAGAAGTCACGCCCTCCCTGGCACAGATGTGGCCCTGCTTTCACAGCTGGTGGACTCCTATACGGGCAGGAACCGGAGGGGTTAGTCGCAGATTCCTGCCAGTGGGGGTAGAACTTTATTCAGGCGTGAAGTGACTTTGTTTGTTTGCTCAGAAAGTTTTCTCATTCAGCTCAGGTAAACTACACAAGTCGTGGGGTTGTTTGTGCGGTGGCTGCTCCACCATGCAGCATGGCTGCTCCGTGACCCTCCCGGTGAGTGTGGCTTCGGTAGGACTGACGGGCGGGTTTGTGTCTCTCAGTTTTCCAGGGCCCCGCGAGGTCATGTCATCCTTCTGTGGCATTGCTACCTATGCTTCTCCCGAAGTCCCTCTACCTCGGCTGGGACGTGACATTTGGTTTTGCCAAGATGAAATCTGTCTGTAGGCAGCTGTGGGGCTTCTCCCACTGGGAAGTGGACAGCAGACGGTCCCTCGGCAGCTGTCCCAGGATGGATCTGCTACGGGTACTGTCCTCCAGGTGTCTTCTCCCCACATCGGTCACACTCCTGCTGACCTGGTCTCACCTGTATGGGCCGTGCAGATCACCTTCTTAGCCCATGTGCTGGAACACGTCGTGGCACAGGCCTGGGGGCTTCAATTACGTCTAAAGCACCTGCCTGGAAGCGGATCTGAGTCGCACTGGCTAGTCCAGTGGGGGCCAGCACTCACTGCAGACACACTGCCAGTCAGAAACAGGAGGTCACTGGGGAGCCCAACACTGTCCAGTTTGGTTAAGGACTGTCCAGGCACCCAACCGGCTGAGGCCAGTAAGCGTAAGAACTTCAGGGTAACCTGTTGGGGCAGGATGGTGCTCCGAGTTCCTCCGCTGCACTGGGTTCACTTTATTCACATTTCTGTTGTATGTTTTCATTTGCATGCAAGGTCCCTGTCATCTTCCTTTCTCAACCAACCAAGTCCCAGCTGGACATTCTTACTCCACGAACTTTCAGCCCTAAGGAACAACTCTCCAATAGGGAAAGTCCCCACAGTCCCTCGTTAAAGCTCTTTAAGACTCTTGGCTCCAAAACTGCAGGAGTTTGCCGGATGACACTATATGTTTTTCTCCTTTTGTCTAAGTTGTAAGCAGCTACAGCCAAGATTGACTCCCTAGGGCCCGGTGAGGTGGCCTAGTGGCTAAACGCCTTGCAGTTGATGGGATCTCATGTGGGCACCGTTTTGTGTCTTGGCTGCTCCTCTTCCTGCCAAGACCCCTGTGGTCCCTGGGACAGCAGTGGAGGATGGCCTTGGGTTCTGCGCCCACCTGGCTTACAATCAATTCAGCTCTGGCTGTTGTGGCCACTTAGGGAGTGAACCTGTGGATGGAAGATCTTTCTGTCTCTCCTTCTCTCTGTAAACTTTGCCTTTCTAATAAATAAATGTTAAAAAAAAAAAAAAAAAGAAGATTGATTCCCTCCTTGGACCCAGCACAGTAGCATAGTGGTTGGTCTTTGCCTGTGTGCACTGGGGTCCCTTGCAGGCTCTGCAGGCTTCTCTGGTTTGTGGTCTAGCTACTCCACTCCCTTTCCAGCTTCCTGTTAGCGAGGGTTGTGGAGGACAGCCCAGGGCCTTGGGGCCCTGTGCCCACCTGGGGGACCCAGGGGAGGCATCTGGGTCCTGGCTCCTAGCTTCAGATTGACTCGCCTCTGGCCATTGCAGCCGCTTGGGGAGTGGGCCAGCAGACGGAGCCATCTTCCTGGAACTTGTCACAAACTTAGTGAATATGTAAAACTTCACAGGAAGTCAGCCCTATAGAACCTTCTAATCTTCTAACGGCTGGCTGTTTCGGACACCTGACGTTGGGTTGGTTGGCTCACACTGCTGTGGACATGCTCCGGACAAGAGCCGTGGGTTTTCTTCCTGGTTGCATCAACCCGGAGGAGTGGTCAGCTGCTAGGTACATCGCATATCAAGTGCAGTCACTCATGTCACAGACAGCATCAGGGCAGGCTGACGGAGATAGAGTCGGGGAGTATGAGGCGAGAGTCCTCAGAGGGCCTGAGGACTCGGTCAGGGGAGCAGGAGGGGCAGCAGGGACTGTCACACATGGCCAGCACATAAGCAAATGTGACTGACTGCTGGTGTGCTCCCTGGGCTAGCGACGTATGCAAGCGACATCTACACAGAAGGTGTTCACAGCAACCAATCCACGGTCATGCAGCCCCAGGGCACTGGATAGATTAACTATGGCTACCTGCACCAGTACAGCAGCAAGTGTCCACAACCAGAAAGAAACAGACAAAAACAGTGTTTGTACCGCAGGTGGAGGGGAGGTGCGGAAGCAGCGCGGCCCTCTGGGGTTGCACCGGGGTCTCCCAGAAAGTTGGGAGGTCTGGCTTTAGACCAGCCCAGCTCTGGCCATGCGGTCATGTGGAGAGTAAACCAGCAGATGGAATCTCTCTCTCTCTCAGTCTCTCTCCCCTCTTAACTCTGCCTTTCAAATAGAAATGAATCATTTTATTTTTTAAGAAGAAAAGTTACAAAGGCAAATTGATTTATTGTAACTAGATCATTCTCTCCAAAAAATCACTGACTTCAGTTTTCCAGCCATATCTCTGACCAATAAATGTACAATTGAGAAAAAAAATGTTTACATAGAGTGTTAATGGGGCCACAATGATTCAACACCTCATCACATCGCTTTATTTTTAAGGATTCATTTCTTTTGAATGGAAAATCAGATTTACAGAAAGAAGGAGGTGAGATAAATAGGGAGATATTTCATCCACTGGCTCACTCCCCAAATGGCTGCAATAGCCAGAATTGAGCTGATCCAAATCCAGGATCCAGGAGCTTCTTCCAGGTCTGCCGCATGGGTACAAGGTCCCAAGGCTGTGGTCCATGCTCCGCTGCTTACCCAGAGTATAACCAGGGAGCTGGACGGAAAGTGGAGCAACTGAGATTCAAATTGGTGCTCATATGGAATTCCAGCACCTCAGCGGGAAGATTAACTTGCTATGCCACTGTGCCAGCATTCATTATACTGGTTTCTAAAACAGATTTTGAAACAACATACAAAGTCAATTTCATCAATCACATGTTTCAGAAATTGATTAAACTGAGCCCATTGTGATGGCTCCATTGGCTCATCATCCCCCTTTAAGCACTAGCATACCATATAGACACCAGCTTGTGTCCCAGCTGCTCAACTTCCTATCCAGGTCCCTTCTTGCCGCCTGGGAAAGCAGCAGAGGACAGCCCAAGGCGTTGGGACCCTGCACCCATATGGGAGACCAGGAAGAATCTTCTGGCTCCTGGATTCCTATCAGCTCAGTGTTGGCCATTGCAGCCAAGTGGAAAATTACTGTTTAAAGATTATAGAGTTTCTGAAAGTAAAAAGAAACTGCTGGAACTCAGACTTTGGCAAGATGGCAGGAGACAAAATAAACAAACACAAATCGGTGGCCGCTGTAGACACAAATACATGCCTGAGAAAGAATGCATGAGAGCAGTCCCACCCAAATGACTTGGAATAAACCTATGCCATGACGCAAATGACCTCGACCATGAAATCTACAAAATGTTAAAGAAATAAAGAAAAAGACATTAAAAGGTGGCAAAAGGTACCATGTTCCTGGATCGGCAGGACAAACATCATCAAAATATTCATCTTACCAAAAGTAATATACGGATTCAACACAATCCCAATCAAAATCCCAACAACATTCTTGTCAGAAAAAGAAAAATTGATGGGAAAACCCATCTGGAAACACGAAAGACCACGACTAGCCAAAGCTATCCTAAAGAATAAAAACTAAGCTGGAGGAATCACAATTCCAGACCAGATATCTTTGGGAAAGATACCCAAAGCAAGAGGACCCTGCTTATGAGAGCAAATTACAGCCCTACATTTATAGCAGCATAAGTCACATAAAGACATGGAAACAACCCACATGTTGCTGAACACATGGCTGGATAAAGACACTGTGGCACATCTACTCTTTGGACTACACTCAGCCATAAATAGAATGGAATTCTATCATTTGCAACAAAATGGTCCCAACTAGAGGTCATCATCACCCAATCCCAAAAGGACAAAGAGAAGACAGCATTTAGGCAAATTACAAAATAAACAGCTATAGATTATCAAATGTGTACATATATTCTCACAGATGAATAACGTAATGGAGACCAGCATACTGGGAAGTAATGTGACATAACGTGGTGACACATTTAAGTAGCAGAAACTTAACATCGTAACTGTTACTAAGGGATTGCACTATTTTACTCATTCAGGGAATTAAGGGAAGGAGGAGGGAAAGCCTTTATACTCATCCTATATTTACATCGGGGTAAGCGTTTCCAAGCTTAGCTGAACCTGTAAGTGTATTTTGCCCATAAACCATGGAATGACCCTTGACAGACAGCTCTGCAGGGAAGGCGCTTGTGAGACGTCCCCACCCCAGAGCTGACCCGCAGCCAGCTTCCTCCCAGCAGTTGCCCTGGGCAACAGCATTGGCTCAACACACTGGGTTCCCGCAATGGAACCCCTGGGCTGATCTCCCGACTCCTGCTTCTGGCCCACCCACCCCGGCAGGTGCACGTAACTGCCATTATAACAGAAGCAAGTTTCATTATTGACTATGGAAAAAAAAATTTTAAAAACGGATACAGTCTATCTTAGGAACTTATTAACAGGGTATAAAACATGTGACACTGTATAACGGGCAATGACAGCAGGTAGAAGTGTTGGTGTTCTCTACCCCAAAATCATCATCCACACTTTGTCCAACTCCCAAAGATGCCAAGCATGGTTAAATGCCTATGTACCTTCAATGATTTTAGATATTAGTCAGTGCTAATTAAGGCATTAAAAAATATTGCCATCCTGTTTCTAGCTTCTAAAACTGATTCACAAATTTTCCTTGGAACAACATCATCCAAATTTGATCTTGCTGTGTGTTTATATGCAAACAAATACATAATTTTTAATGAAACCAACAACAATTGGGACCTGTCATAGATATTTTATTAAATGAACCAAACTCGGTTCATACTGTCATGAAAAAGTGTGAAACTTGACAACTCTTTCAATGAAAACCAAGGTAAGTTTAAAAACATACTTTAAAAATATTGCTAATAGAAAAATTAGCAAAAATAAACAGGAATCATGCTTTGTTGAACACCAGAAAGAGAAGAGATCAAACATTGAGAGAGACAGTTATAGCATCAAACTGGAAGACCCAAAGAATGAAAGATTTCCTAGCAAAAGAGCGGTATCAGCAAAGCAGTTGGAAAAGCAATTGGCTTTGGGGGACATACCCAAGCCTGGCACAGTGCAGGCCTTTGCTGGGAGGCAGGCGGACGAGGGCCGAGCCCACGGCACCAGGGACACGCTGCGGCCCCATGTGCTGACTGTCAGGGACCCGGAGGCTGGTCTGGGGACAAACAAGCTTGGAACGTGCACTGCTGCTTGTTCACTGCCTTGACAGGTGTGTGTGACGAGAGTGACCCAGCAGAGGGCAAGAGCACAGCCTCACCCCGCTGCTTCAACTCTCCGAACTCCTGAACCCACCCAGGACCAGTCCACGAACACCTGCCGGGGGTCTCTCAGTGGGCAGCCCAGGCGCCCTTGAAGTAGGTGGCAAAGCAGAGCAACCCCAGCCTCCTCAGGGCTCCCTACACCCCTGCACACTGCCACAGCCCCATACACCCCTGCACACTGCCACAGCCCCATACACCACTGCACACAGCCACAGTCTCCTACACCCCTGCACACTGCCACAGCCCCCCTACACCCCTGCACACAGCCACAGCCTCCTACACCCCTGCACACTGCCACAGCCTCCTACACCCCTGCACACTGCCACAGCCTCCTACACCCCTGCACACTGCCACAGCCCCCTACACCCCTGCACACTGCCACAGCCTCCTACACCCCTGCACACTGCCACAGCCCCCTACACCCCTCCATACTGCCACAGCCTCCTACACCCCTGCACACTGCCACAGCCTCCTACACCCCTGCACACTGCCACAGCCTCCTACACCCCTGCACACTGCCACAGCCTCCTACACCCCTGCACACTGCACACAGCCCCATACACCTCTGCACACTGCCACAGCCCCATTCACCCCTGCACACTGCCACAGCCCCCTATACCACTGCACACAGCCACAGCCCCATACACCCCTGCACACCACCACAGCCCCCTACACCCCTGCACAAAGCCACAGCCCCCTACACCCCTGCACACAGCCACAGCCCCATACACCCCTGCACACTGCCACAGCCTCCTACACCCCTGCACACAGCCACAGCCCCATACACCCCTGCACACTGCCACAGCCCTATACACCCCTGCACACAGCCACAGCCCCATACACCCCTGCACACTGCCACAGCCCCATACACCCCTTCACACTGCCACAGCCCCATACACCCCTTCACACTGCCACAGCCCCATACACCCCTGCACATAGCCACACTAACCTTGCACCTCTGCACCCAACTCAGGCCTCCTCACAGCTCCCTACATGCCTACACATAACCACAACCTCCCCATACCCCCGCACACTGCCACAGGCTCTTCACAAACCTCTACACCCCTGCACACTGCCACAGTCCCCATACCCCTACACACAGCCACAGCCCCTGCACCCCTACACACAGTCACAGCCTCTTCACAAACCCCTATACCCAACCACAGCCTCCTCATAGCCAGCTACACCCTTATACATAACCCAGCCCCCTACACCCCTGCATCCCTACACACAGCCACAGCCCCTGCACCCCTGCACACAGCCCAGGCCTCCTCACAGCTCCCTACACTCCTACACACAATCACACCCCCCACACCCCTGCACACAGCACCGCCCCCACTCAGGGTTGTGTGGGACACACTCCCTGTGAGCAATGCACCCCCAGGCAGCTCCCACACACAATGTCCTTCCCCCTCTGCTGACCAGAGCCGGCAGGCCTCACGGCAGGGCCGGCTGGTGACTGCCTGAGACAGCATAGGGTCTTCCACCCCTTCCTTGACATCCCCCCCACAACACAGGGCCGTCCAGAAGACACGTGGAGTCTCTTTTGGTGGTTGCCAAAAGACGGCAGCCTCCCAGAGTCCATGCTGTGGTGTTGCCCTCTTCATGCGGGGACAGTGCAGCTCTGCACCACCCCTGCCTGCCGCGGTGGGCGCTCCCAGCCCTGGGGGCAGTACGCCCCTTCCTGGCCATCCCAGTGCCGCCCCCCGGCAATTCCATCTGCAGAATTCCAGCAAGGAATATACCCAAATGTCAGTGGGAATGGAAAGGGGCCTATCCGGGTAGAGCTGGAAGTAGTTAGTGGTGACACGGTTTCAGTCTTTGAAGAAGATACCCGTCCCACACCATCTCATGCCGACCCGGGGCTCTCACAGGTCCAACACCAGGACATGTTGAAAGGCGGGCTCACGGGACAGTCCGACAGTGAGGGCCGAGAGCTCGGACAGGGCAGACAACCCAGGCATCCTTGAGCGATGCCAGCCCTCTGCCGTGGAGACACAGGAGTTGGTGCGGTTTTGATCCACTCCAAAGTCAGCCACCTGGCCGACTGTCTGATCTCCGTGGAGGTAAGTCGGATTCATTTTATAAAACTTTGAAGTGGTCAGTGATGTTGTTTGAGAAAATACAGACTCTTGGATACAATATTGCACATTTTCTAAATGAAAACCATTAAACTTTTTTTTTTAAGTGCTGTTTGAACTTCTGTCTTGTTTGCAGTGGCTTTGTTCTTCATGCCTGGTTATCCAGCGATTGTTCCTGGAATCCTCAACAGAAGGGTGTAAGAGGGGGACACCCGCGCCCCAAGGCCCTGAGCCTGTGAAGTCACTGACCCTAGCTCCTGACCCACTGCTAAGGAGGCTGGGCAACATCTGGCTTCTTCCCGCTGTCTTGATACCTGCCATTCTAACGCAGGTGATATGCTACCTCCCCATGGCGGAGTCTCTCTTCTCTATTGGCTAATGATGGTGAGTTGCTTCCGGTTAACGCTGGACTTTGCAATGGCCTCTTCTTCGGACTGACGCAAAACAGAAACAACGGAAGTTCATCAACAGTAAGTGCTGTGGCATCCGTGCTCTGTCACAGGGGGCTTAGCTGCTGCCTGCGATGCTGGTGGTCCGTTTGGGCGCGCTTGTTCGGGGCCCAGCTCTTCCACGTCCGATCCAGCTTCCTGGTACTGAGCCCAGGAAGGTAACAGACGGTGCTCCTTGCATGTGGGCCCTGGCTATCCAGGAGACCTGGAGGGAGTCCCAGGCTCGTGGATTGGACCTGGCCCGGACGTGGCTGCCGTGGCCACGTGTGGAGTGAACATGGGATGGAGGAGTCTCTCTTTTGCTCTCCCTTTTTCTCTAACTCTTTTAAACAAGCAAAGAAATCTCTTTCAGAAAATCTTTACAATCTTTTGCGGGGCACTCTTTGGGGTTGCATTCTGTATGTGCGTGCCAGGCTCAGGTGGCAGCGACGGCATGCCCACCTGGTTCCTGCCTGCGGCCTTTAGCTCCTTCCAGCCCTAGCCTGTTGCAAGCATTTGGGAAATGACTCAGCAGATGGAAGACCCCTCTCCCTCCCTCTCTCTGCCAAATAAATGAACCTTTACTTTTAAAAAAATACTCCCGGGCATGGAAGGGCAATATCAAGGGTCCGGCAGTGTGGACCTGTGTGTTAAGCCACCGGCTGTGATGCCGGCATTCCATATGAGACAGGTGCATGTCCAGGCTGCTCCGCCTCTCACACCGCCCTGCCTGCGAACACACCTGGGAAAGCAGAAGAAGGCTGGGCACTTAGACCCCTGCCACGTGCCACCTGCACGGGAAACCTGGCTGAATGTTTAGGCTCTTGGCTCTGGCCTGGCCAAACTGAGCCGTGGTGGCCGCTGGAGGAGCGAGCCAGTGGACAGATATCCTCTCTCTCTCTCTCTGACTCTTTGTGTAACTGCGCCTTTCAAATAAACAAATAATAAAATACGTTTAAAATGAGAACCACGTGAAGAAAGTGAAAAGAAAATTAACAGAATGGCAGTAAACACTGGCAAACCAACTATCTGATCAGGGTCGAGTATTCAGGATACATTTTAAAATCCCTTAGCACTCAGCAATAAAAAAAAGATGTGATTCAAAACTGAGCAGTGGGCACACAGACATTCCTCCCCAAAATACACGCACAAGCAACAAGCAAAATGAGGCTCCACATTGCCCACTCTTGGGAAAACGCAACCACAGTGCAGGATGAAGCCCCAGTCCTCACCAAGAGCACACCCACACCCCCGGTCAGTGCCTGGCTTCGAGTCTCAGCTCTGCCCCCATGCCAGCTTCCTGGTGGAACACTGCTGATGGAAAGGTAAGACAGGACAGTCACTCTGGAAAATAGCTTAGGGATTGTATGTAAAGCCAAACAGAATTATTGTAAAATACAGCGATCTCACTCTGAAACATACATACGAGAACTGAAAGCAAGAGAAAGTTTGTAAATAAATTTTCATATCAGGGGCCAGTGCTGTGGCATAGAAAGCTAAACCTCAGCCTGTACAGGCGTCCCATATGGGTGTAAGTTCAAGCCCCAGTTACTCTACTTCCCATCCAGCTCGCTGCTAATGTACCCGGGAAAGCAGCAGAGCAGGCCCAAGGGCTTGGGACCCTGCACCCACATGGGAGACCTGGAGGAAGCTCCTGGTTCCTGGCTTCAGACCAGCCCAGCTTTGGCTGTTGTGGCCATTAGGGGAATCGATCAGTGGGCAGATCTCTGTCTCCCTTCTCTCTCAGTACACCTGCCTTTCCAATAGAAATTAATGAGCGTTTAAAAAATGTCCCTATCAGCCCCACTCACAGTAACAGAAGGATGGAAAGGACACAGATGTGTCTCAGCAGACACAGGCACAGGTGAGGTGTGGTACAGCTCTCACACACACACACCACACACAGAACACAGACACACACATACCACACACACACAGAACACAGACACACACACACCACACACACAGAACACAGACACACACATACCACACACACACAGAACACAGACACACACACACCACACACACACAACACAGAACACACACACACACCACACACACAGAACACAGACACACACACACACACAGAACACAGACACACACACACACACAGAACACAGACACACACACCACACACACACAGAACACAGACACACACACCACACACACAACACACATATCACACACACACCACACACACACAGAACACAGACACACACACACCACACACACACAGAACACAGACACACACATACCACACACACAACACACATATCACACACACACCACACACAGCACACCCCCCACACCACTCACACATACACACACAACACAGAACACACACACATACACCACACATACAAATATATACCACATACACATCACACATGACACACACCATACATACATACCACATACATTACACAAATGCACACATCACATACACCACACACACACACACCACTCACACATACACACACACGCCCTCCAGGGTCTGCAAGGGAAGTCTACAGGCCAGAGCAGCAGGTGTCTGCCTTGCCAGAGAGACTTCCCGGCTGTGGGGGTGGAGTGGGCCCCCTGGGAAGCCAGCAAGCTGTCACGAACACCCCAGCACCTCGCTTCTGTCCACATCCTTCCCACGCCCTGGATACTGACAACATGCTCTGGGTCCCCTCCCCCACAGCATGAAGGCCTATAGCCGTGACACTGACGTGGCCCGGCCCGGTCTGGACAGGAACCCCAAGGCTTCTGAGGTCAAGGAGATAAGGAGCAGCAGGAAGACCCCGAGGCGGGCCTCTGTGAGCTCCCACCCTGAGACCCCTCAACCTTCCCCCCCGGCAGGTCTGAGCCTTTCAGGCAGAATAGCACAAGAGAGCTCGTATATCTGCATAATGAAGTAAACCAGTATTTATAACACTGCCTAAGAGCTTTGTCATAACTCAATTTTAATTAAAAAAAAAAAGCAATTCTAGAGTCACATGCTATGAGAGGAAATTGCAAATGAGAGGAAGAGCCCACTAAGTGGAAGGAGCAGAAACCAGGGTGGACAGAGCCACGGACACTGACAGGAACATCCAGGATGGACAGCAGTCACTGACACAAATAGGAACCACTAGGGTAGCCAGCGGCCACAAAGGTGGACAGCAGCCATGGACAGACAGGAACCACCATGGTGGACAGCAGCCACGGACAGACAGGAACCACCATGGTGGACAGCAGCCAAGGACACAGACGGGATCCAGCAGAGCGGACAGAGCCACGGACGTGACAGGAAGCACCAGGGTGGACAGCAGCCCCAGCAAACAGGAGAGCCACAGGGGTAGACGGAGGTGACCCCATGGCAGCAGCCGGCAGAGCGGACAGCCATGGACACGAGAGATGGGACACAGACGTGCCAGAGCAGCAGAGGAGCGGGGTTCGGGGCAACCTGCTCCCCCCATGTGTCTGCTGCCAGCTCTGCTCTGAGCTGTGACTGTGGGGTGCCTCTACCTTTCAAAGCAGCATCCCTCCCTCCCCGAGGCCCGGGCATCCGCACTCAGAGGCCGGGGCTGCCTGCCTGCCAGGGAGCCCAGCCCAAGAGAGGAGGCTAGGTGCCAGCCACAGCCGTGACAGGAGCCTGCACCCACTAAAACCCAGCGAGTTTCACCAGCTGGCATCACAGGTGTGGCAGGTGCCAGCCGCCGCAGCCGGGACTGGCTGGGCCGACGCTCAGAAGGGTTGGCCGCCACACCTTCGCCCAGGGCTTGCAACCTGCGTTTCCAAGGGTCAGCAAGGACAGGCCTTGGGGGAGAGGGTCAGGGTGGGTGCTGGGGTGCACCCTTCTCAGGGCTTCAGCTCTCCTGAGAACGGGGTCCACAAAGCCACTCACGCCAGGAGACGCGCACCCAGCACCCGAGGGCAAGCTGGAGGCCGGCGGACAGACGGGGGCGGCCGAGGGGACCTGGAGAAGTGGCTCAGGTCCTGATGACACACACACTGCGCTTCGTGGCTCCATCACCTCAGAGAGGCCGGCCAGCGGCTCCTGACTCACCTGCCCCGGAGCTGGCTCTCCCGCGCCCACCTCCCCGCCCAGCAGGCGCGGGGCGTGGCCGGCCCTGACTGGAACGCAGCTCTGGCGCCCCCTGTCGAGCCGGCGACGTCAGTGCGCGTCGGGGAGCTCGCCCCGCGCTGCCAGGGCCCCAGCGGGGCGCCGCCTGGTGGCCACGTGCGGAAACGCACTCTGCGCTTTGCGACCTTCGAAATGCGATGAAAATATGCCTACAATTTTATGAAAATATAATAAATGATACAGATTAAATTTTTTCTATGGTGATGATTTATTAAGATGCTATAGAAATTTCATTCAATTTTATATTTCTAAAATTGTTAGAAATTTTTGCAGACTTTTTAAAAAATTTAAACATTTTATTAAATCCTTTAAAATGTGTTTTACAAAAACTTTGAAATTTTATAAGATTTAAATAAACTCTTATTTTATACATTTATTTTGTATAAAATTTTGAAAGCAAAACATTTTGAAAATATTGCTACTGTCGCATTTTACTTTGTAATACCAATTTTATTAACATAACCTCAATTGTTTTTATTTTAAATTTTATGAAAATTTAATAAATATATTAATGCTATTCTTAACATATTAATATTCTAGGAAAGTATTAAAAAGTACTATTAATTACATAAAATTTCCAGAATTTTATAAAAAGTTAAAGCTTTATTTTGTTAAAAATTTGTACAAGAATATCTTTACAAATTTATTAGAGCTGTCAATCAGTGGCTAAATACTTGCCTTGCACATGCTAGGATCCCATGTAGCACATGCTAGATCCTGTCTAGCTCTCTGCTTGCAGCCTGGAAAGCAGTA
Organism: Ochotona princeps; assembly: GCF_030435755.1. NCBI lineage: Eukaryota > Metazoa > Chordata > Mammalia > Lagomorpha > Ochotonidae > Ochotona > Ochotona princeps. The sequence goes on from NC_080832.1 coordinate 160,990,224, forward strand.
GAGGATGGTCCAAAGCCTTGGGACCCTGCACACGCGTGGGAGACCCAGAAGAAGCTCCTGGCTCTTGGCTTCGGATCGGCTAAGCTCCGTTCACTTGGGGAGTGAATCAACAGATGGAAGATTTTTCTCTCTGTATTTTCTTTTCTCTGTAAACGTGATTTTCCAATAAATAAATCTTTAGAAAAAAGAATTTATAATGGGGCTGGTGTGCTAGGTCAACAGGCTAATCCTCCTCCTTAAGTGCTGAGTGCATATTATGCGAGTGACATGGAGGCTGTCGGCAAGGATATTGAGCCCAGGAGGTGCAGTATCCGTGTTCCGATGACAGAAGAGCTGTCTTAGAAGTTGATTAAGTCACAAGGACCCTTAGGAAAAGATTATACAGACGCTGTGTGTGACGCATGGGGAAATGGCTTGTTAGGTGCCTAGCGTTGAAAGAAGAGCCACGTTACAACCAGAGTGAAACCTTGGTGATTGGATCCAAAGTGACACCTGGAATCTGTGGCTTGGACGAAATGCGGGTGCAGCCCTGGTTTTGTCCTGTTCTTCCGTGCTCACAGTGCCGGGGGGAACCAGGACTGCTAATGGGGGCCAATCGTTGCCGGAGGCAGCCGAGTTTTGAGCTCGAGAAGGGGATGTGGAGTCGGCGAAGAGACACGGACGCTGTCACTTGGTGCCCTCTTGTAACGGCTCAAGAAGCTGTTCTTTTCACTCAGACACATCACACGCCTCTGCACAATCGTTTGCTTGTTCTATTTTTACCTCATGACTAAGTGGGTATGCACAGATGTTTGATTCTTTCATTTTTTGCTTCACGGCCAACCAGGTGCTCTTAAAGATACTTCTGTAAGTTACTATAATCATTTTCTTCAGAGCAAGCCATCATTCATTCTTCAGTAGTAGCCATGGGGTGACAGCCAGGGCTCCAAGGCCAAGGCACATGCGATTACCTGCTAATTAGTAATACATTCCTCCCACATTTCTATCTCCACAACTTGCCCACCATTTAATGGGAGAACTATGTCACAAGGGAAAAAACAAAAATCCAAGACAAAAGTTTCAATTATTAAATGCCCCTACAACTACAGGCTCTGTAACCCCATAAACAATCAAACAAAAATTGAAGGCATATCTCTATAATATTAATAAAAATATCCTTTAATTCCTAAGGCAAAAATTAGGTAAGAGGCTAAGACAGGTACATTTCCTATGCTCCAAAGAGATTGCAAAGACAGGCCAGCCTTTAAGATTACAACAACTGTATTTATTGCCGTAGCCATTTCAGCTCATACTCCCCTCACTTCCGTTAGCTTGTGAGATTCTTCTCAAGCCATTTCCCAGAAGGCATGCTACATGTCTGGGCCACATTCCAGGGCAATGGGCAGGCACACAATAAGGTTTCCAGAAACGGCATGGGCTTAATTGTACTCCGGCGTGCAGTTAAAGGCCCTCTCACCGAAACATTATCAGTAACATTAACTCCCAAGCTCACATCAGCTGCAAAAGCCATCTCGCAGGGGCAAACAACAATGCCTGTATAAGTTACAGAATTCTTAGTGGGGTGGTTGAGTGTCCATGCCAAGGGGGTGAGACTGCGTCAAGGTGGTCAGAGAGACATCCGCCGGGCCCTGCCAAACAGCTGCAAGTTCCTCTGGGCCCTGCCAAACAGGGGAGCTGTTCTCTTCACACCTTCATGTCATCCACACCCACTGCACGGACCCCAGCAAGTCATGACTCAGGAGAGCCAGGATATAGAAGTCACACTCACAGGCAGAAACTGACTCCATTCCTTGAAATAACTGACAGCAAATCTTTCAACCAGCTAGGAAGGGAAACACAGGAAGCAAATCCCTCACTGAGCAAAATTAGAGAAGAAATCATGTGGATGCAGTTCCAGAAAGCATTGCAAGCCCTACCAGACTCATTCTAACTCCAGGTCCTGTGAAAACTTCAGAGCCCAGGCCACTTCTCATACCGCGCAACATGTTTGCTCTTTCCCGTTTGTAACAGATCCCGAGGACCTGGGCATTGTCTCCCCCATTTGTAACAGATCCCTAGGACCTGGGCATCGTCTCTGAGACAAAGAAGTGTTTTCTGGTGCCCATGGCTTTGCTCTTATGATTGTGTTCAGCATCCTTTGCTGCCATGATAACATTGGTCAACTTTGGGTTATGTATGTCACAAACCCTGGTGGAAAACCTGAACCTTTGTGTGGACAAGGCCAAAGCAAAGCAGCAGGCTGGCCCCAACCTGTCAATCCAGTTGTATTTACAGATAGAGTGATGGGAAGAGTACATGAATGGGTACAATTCAAACACCAGAAACCCTCCTTTACACATGTCTGGTTCACAGAACGAAATGCCAAAGGGCAAGCTTTACCAGAGACACCAGGGACACCCCCAAGAACATTTATTGGATATTGCTAAGATCTCTCCGTGTTCCTATCCAATCCAATATTCTAGAGTAATTGAGGTAAAAGTTAATAATTTTGTCATGATGCAAAAGTCAATGGACGTTTGATTCCCACACAAGTTGTAGAAAGTAAATAAGAAAAAACTTGACTTCTAGTCTCAGTGCTGTTTCTGTCAAGGACAATGAAGTGGGGTGGTGGGGTCGGAGCTGCGGCATGCAAATGGGTGCCTCTACCTGCACGCACACCCGTGTCCCACCTGGGTTCTGGTTCCTGTCACAGCTACTCCACTCCGATCCAGCTCCCTGCTAATGGCCTGGGAACACAGGAGAGAATGGCCCAAGTCTTTGGACCCATGCACTTACGTCGGAGACCTGGAAGAAGCTTCTGGTTCCTGGCTTCAGCCAGTGCTGGCCATTGTAGCCATTCGGGGAACACAGCAGTGGATGGAAGATCTCTCCATCTCTTCTCCTTTCTCTGCAACTCTGGCTTTCACATAAAAATATTACTTTATTTTTTAAAAAGGAAGAAATGGAAGTAAAGACCAAAAGAGAGGAATTGACAGATAGATTGGCAGTACTAAATAAGAATATGTTGCCTTGCTGGAAGCAATCGTGGTCTTACGTGTTCTTGCCCCCTGCCCCCACATGCTGCTGACATGGTGAGGTGACTCTGCCAGCACCCACACATCACGTCCTGCGGGCTCTTCACGTCCTCGGGGGAGATGCCAGGGGCTTCAGCAGGTGTGCGAGGCCCGAGGCTCTCTGAGAACCAGTAGGAGCCTTGTTCTTTATCTTTCTCTTTATGCTTGCTTAAGACATAAGTTAGCATGTATGGCTTTAGTAGTAACGTAAAGTATAATAATGAGGTCTTTGAGGCAGGAATTTCGCTACAAGGAGACAAGAACCAGAACAACAAAGTAATAATAAATGTGTCAGAAAATCATGAGACAACTGAAGGGGAGTGTGCGTGCTCATTGCTGCAATTTGTCATCTGCCTTTTCCAAGAGACGCTTCTCACCAAGGCCCAGGTAGGGCATGTCTCAAAGAGCGTGCAGGCAGTGTTGATCCTGCTGGCCAAGCTGGCAGCTTCCGCTTCCTGTGCCCAACCACTTCCGCTTCCTGTGTCCTCTCCGGGCATCTGTCTTGGAACTGCACAGGTGGTAATGAGGTCATCTGAGACCAGCAAGGTAGGCTTGGGAACACAGGAGAGAGCATCCGAGTTCCACTCAGTCAAAGGCAACTCCCACTGGACCCAGGCACGCCCCGGGGCGGTGCTTGAGGTGTCCCTCCAAGGCTTGCAGAACAGGAGACATTTACACATAACCCCATATCAGGTGGAACCCCTTAATGCACCCCACATGTGTTGTGGTCCAGTGGGTGCATATACTGGTGTGTGTGTGTTACAAATCCGTTTTTACTTTTGTATCTCGTAAGGGGCTAAGAGAAAAAAGTCGCGTAGGACCGTGAACTCAACAGAAACAGCGAAGATCGGATTAACAGTTGGCAAGTTGGGGTACGTGTTTATTTTAAAATGCCCAACGTCAATAAGCATTACAGAGATCCCAATCAAAACCACAGGAAACATGACGTTACCTCTGTTAGAACGCCTGCAAGACAGCGAGGGTTGGCGAGGGGTGAGCACAAAGGCCTCCTGTACACTTCTGGCTGGCCGTGTAAATTAGCGCAGCCATTAGGGAAAACGTACGGCGTCTCCTCACAAAATTGTAAGAAGAACTTTCATGAATCAAGCCATCTTGGTGTACGAGTGGGTACCTATCCAAAGAAAATGGAATGTGTCCCTCAAGACGCACTCCACGTTCAGGGCAGCATTGTTCCAACAGCCAGGAAAAGATTCAGCCTCACCATCATACGCTAACAAAAGGAGAAAGAAAAGGGGTTAGAGATACACAGCTGTACGCCTAAAAAACAAATAAGTCAGTAAAATCCTGTGATTGCGACAGATGACACGGACGTTCTCGGGAGGTAACAGGTGTCACACCATTCACAATTTTGCCATCAAATATCGCACTTTCAAAAGCATTAGTACAAACACTGAAAACCTTGAGCAGGTTGCTGGTCTCGTGGTGTGTCGGTCATTGTGTTGATCTCAGGCATGTGAGCGTGAAGTTCAAATCCTGGCGGGAGAAGGAAGCTGCTTTTATTTTCCCACCCCATGAAGCAACCCCAGATTTCGTCTGGACAGTTTCATTGGCTGCTCCCCAGCTTTTCCCCCCCCGAACAAGGTCTGACTCGGGAAGTCCCGACTCCCCATACTGTGGAGCGCCCGCTAGAGAGAAGCCCCTACCCCTTCTGGGAAGGGACGCTCGCTCGGCGGAGCCCTGGTCGTTCTTGAACGCGTTTGACCTTCTCTGCACTCCAGTTCATCCCGAGCGCATGGGTTACCCATTGCCCAGGTGGAGAAGTAAGTTGTGTGGAGCCAGGGGGAATTAGCTCAGGTGGTAGAGCGCTCGCTTAGCATGCGAGAGGTGGTGGGATCGATACCCACATTCTCCATCTCCTGTTTTATACTGCGGTCTCAACCGTCGGTTCTTTTGGCTCCAAATTCAGCGCCAAGGGATGGACTCTGAAGGGGAGGACAGTGGGAAGACCAATGGCTCAGAGTCCTTGGCCCTGCTGACTCTCCCTTGGGAACTCCTTGTGAAGTGCCCCGCCCGTGAACACGTGGGTCTCATGAGATCCAACAACTCATTATACAATTGTAATCATCGTTCAAGAAGCAAGGGCGCACTCCTCTGAAATGGGTAGGAAGCCAGTGAGTCTCGGTGAAGGAACAGAAGCTAAAGAGACTACAAAGCGCAAGTCGAGTCAAATAAATCCAACCCGACCAAATAAAACCTCCGTGGGCTCAGCGACAAAATAGAAAAGGGGGAGGGAAAAGTGAATGGCAGAAAACAGGTGCCAACCACAATGACATAGGAAAAAAAACTGTTAAAAATGTATAGAAGCCATTGGTTCATGCGAAACACAGGGCTGGAAACAGAACAGACCCAGCAATTGCAACCAGCAGCATGTGCATAAGCTGATGGGGGCGATGGACTGCGCCGGGCCCTGCCCTGGAAACACACCCAAGAATCAGGTCTGGGATCACCTCAGACAAGGTTTCTTTGGGGATCCCTCCAACTGAACTGCCGGACTCAGAACCCCAACCAGGAAGAGAAGTGCAGGTTCCATGGTCTGATCATGGAGTGCAAGTGTCAAAGCGGAGCCTCCTCAGAGGCTCAGACAGAGCAGCATATCCAGGTGCACATGGAGGATATGGCAGTACCAGAGGACACCTGGTACCACAACAGAGGATGGAGGACAGAACAGATCAATCAACTCCCCCAGCCATGGTTAGCAGTGAAAATCTGGGCAAATGGAGACTCTAAGGTGGATTCTGGAGAGATTTCATCGTGTTTGGAATGGCGATACTGGCAGCAATTGAACTGTTGAGTAGTGTTTGCTGGTGGTGTGTACCAAACAATTTGGGATAACTTCAGAGGTCTGACAAGAGGAGCCAGGATACTCCCTGGGGGAGGAGACGCACACACAGGCAGAAGAGGACTAAGTCACATCCGAGCTGGCCTTGTGAGGCCTCGTTTTTGATACACTGGGTGTGTGTGTGTGTACATGCCTGCACTATATACACCTGCTGTATTTGCTCAGGCAACACAGCACTCTGGGCGCTGGGATCTGGGTCGCTGAAAGCAACCAGGTCTCCCTAAAGTGGCAGCTGATTCCAGAAGTGGAGACAGACATACGGTGTTTAAGTCACAAAGCGCAGAAGTACTACGAGACAACACACGGTGGCGCAACAGGCTCATCGTCGGCGCACAGTACCGGAACCCTACAAAGGCTGTGGTTGGTGTCCCTGCTTTTCAACTTCTCCTGTAGCTCCCTGCTTAGGGTCAGGGCAGCAGTGGAAGATGACCCAAAACCTTGGCACCCTGCACCCGCATGGGAGACCCACTGGCTCCTGGCTTAAGAAAGAAAGAAAGAAAAGAAAGAAACCACGGAACCAAACAGAGGAAGCCGCAGGGACGTGTCTCAAGACAAACTCCACCTTGATGGGCACCAGAAAATGACGTCCATCAACACCTGTGCACACGGAGAAATACATTCACACACAAATATAGCTGTGTAGAGATAAAGGTAAAAGCGCAAAGACCGACAGGTTCATTAACAAAACCACCGGATGATAGAAATGCGATAAATATTCACCACGTGGGTGAATCTGTGATGATCTTCTTGCTGTAGTATTCTTGCAGCTTTTGTTTGAAATAAAGCAGTCTCTAAGCCAGATGGAGCGCGTGGTGGGAGGTAGCCCAAGAGGGACCCTGTGTGAATGCCAGGGGTGCTCCTGCCCTGCGCGCTGCCGCCTCCGGCCGCCCCTCCCGGCTCCCCTTCCTCCGAGAAACAAACACCAGCAAACAAAGCTGCCGCCACCCCTCAGCGCCTCCTAATTTCTCGTTTCGCTTTTCTTTTTCTCTCTGGTTGGTTTGCAGCACTGGGCTCTTAGGGCAACGCACGGGTTGCGCTGATCCGCCTCTTCCGGTCAAGCGTCCTCCCTCCCTGGGCACCTCCAGGACTCGGTGCATGCCCCGAGACAGGAAAGCCTCAGAGGACTCTCCCGCAGAGACGAGGTGGCCGAGTGGTTAAGGCGATGGACTGCTAATCCATTGTGCTCTGCACGCGTGGGTTCGAATCCCACCCTCGTCGGCAATTCTCGCTTTTAGGGTTTACAAACTGCTCTCCTAGTGGCTACAGAGACCTCACCCCTTCTTTCCTAACCATCCAGTCCCAGCACCTGCTTCTCTCCTCTTGTGTCCTTTTCATAACCAGGGCTGTTTTTAACCTTAGGGCACAAAGTTGGCAAACACCAGGGGAGCTCTTACCGGATATTTGCCCAAATATTACTCCCTCACCTGTGGTGCTCTTGATGCTTGGCACAGGTCTTGCAAGGGCTCTGATTTCAACCCATTCACTAGTAACATCTACAGGAAATTCTGTAAAAAGACACTGAGATGGATCCGGGAGCTTAAATCCTGCTTCATTAGGCCTGGGTAAGTTAGCTCAAAAGCAAGACCGCAAGCCAGAGGTGACGGCCTGCGGTGTCACGCATCCTTTCTCTGCTTTGATGAGAGGTCCTGGTCCTTCTTTTCCCACCAGAGGTTGTTGGCTCCCTGGTGATCTAACGTCCATAACAATGACCTTAACATTGACACGTGGATGGAAGTACAAAGATTTGTGTATTTATGCTGTACAGCATGTTTTGATGTATGCATACACCGAAATACTTAAAAGACACTGACAATTCTGCTACAAACCTTTGCTTCTTTTCAGGATGCCCTCACTAACAGTCGATCTTCGAGGTTCCCCAGCGTTGGGAGACAATCGGATTTCACAATTACTTTAGCATTTCATACAACTGTATAGGTTAGAGAGTAGCCAGATTAAACTATAGGTGGATAGATAGATAGATAGATAGATAGATAGATAGGCTTTTAACACTGCTTTGATAGAAATTTGAACCTGGACAACTCTCTTCCAATGGCTCAGTGGCTAAGTCCTCACTTTGCATGCAGTGCCAGAATCGCCTGATCCGGCTGCTCCACTTCCCATCCAGCTCCCTGCTTGTGGCCTGGGAAAGCAGAGGACAGGCTGGGACAAAGCCTTGGGACCCTGCACCCGCGTGGGGGCCCAGAGGAAGCTCCTGGCTTTCGATGAGCTCAGTTGAGGCCGTTGCAGCCATTTGGGAAGTGAACCAACAGATATTCCTGTCTCTCCCTCTCTCTGTATATCTGTCTTTCCAATAAAAATATATAATTTTTTTTCAAAGTGAGACCTGTATGTATCTTATATGTTAGAATTCATTTTTTTTTTTTTTTTGGTCTAAAGTTTAATTCGTTTTCCAGCTACATTGTGTTGTTGTTATAAACCATGTTTATACACTAAAGGGTTGGGGAGGTGACGTGGAGTTCTTGCTGAACCCCTGAGGACAGTGACAGCGGCTCCCATCAGAGTGAGAGGAACAGGTCAGCCACAACGGTCCCTGCCCAGAGAGAAGGCTCTGGTGAGTTCCAGGGGGTAAGGAGAACTCTGTGGCTGGAAGGGGTCAGAGTGGGATCCACCTGGCTCCACTCCCTGCTCCAAAGCACCCCAGGCACCCAGCAAGGCCCAGGGCAAAGCCTAGCGTTAAGATGAAGTGTAAGCAGCTGCACCAACCCAGGTAATGTGCTGTGTTTGTTTACACCAACGTTTAAACGTAGCTGGTGATGAACTAGAAACAATACTGACAACCAGGAGGACGTTTCGCCTGCTGTTTAAGAAGTGTGGCCTATGAGTGGCTTAAAATGTCATCACCAGGGCCCAGCATTGTGGGTTAAGCTGTCATCTGTGCTATTGACATTCCATATTTAAGGGTCAGTGCCAGTCCCAATTAGCAGTCCAATCCCTGCTAATGCTGCTGGGAAAGCAGAGGATGGATGTCACCCGAGTCCTTGGGCAGAGCTACACACGCGGGAGAGCAAGAGGGAGCTCCCAGCCCCTGCGTGGCCATTTGGGGATGAACCCGTGGGTGGGAGCGTACTCGCTTCTCTACCTCTCTTCTGTCTCTCTGTCATTCTGCCTTTCAAATGAATGCACAAATAAATATTTGTAAAATAAATAAATAAATATCATTCGGGGTGGGGGAGCGTGGTGGTAGCTTAGTGAGTTAATCTCATATAGGCACTGATTCATGTCCGAACTGCTCCACTTCCCTTTCAGCTCCCTCCTTGTGGCCTGGAAAAGCAGTAGATGACCCAAAACCTTGGGATCCCACACCCAAGTGGGAGACTTGGAAGAAGTGCCTGGCTTCTGGCTTCCTATCAGCCCAGTTCTGGCCATTGCGGCCCATTTGGGGAACGAGTCAGTGAAAAGAAATCTGTGTGTGTGTGTGTGTGTGTGTGTGTGTGTTTCTCTAAATAGCTCTTTCAAATAAAAATCAATGTCTTTTTTTTTTTTTTTTTTTTACATGGATCGCCTCTTTGCTTCGCCCTGGTCTAGGACATGAATATGTATCTCACTTCACTCTCTTCACGGTGAAAGCCCCCCGGGTCAGATGGAGCCTGCACACAGACAGGGACTAGAAGTTCTCTAACAGTGGGCACTGAGCCGGAAACGCTGGATTCTCTGCTTCAACTCTGCGTGCTTTCGCAAGTCTGCCCCTCACCATGGGATCTTCTTGGAACTGAAGAGTTTGTATTTTGATTTTAATTTTTTTAGTAAAACAATATTTAGATTTTATAGTTTTTCTAGTGTCAGTTTTGGGTTTTTTTAGAAAAATAATCCACCTGATCTCCAGTTTAACGCACTTTCGAAATATGCATATTTCCATTTTAATAGTATTTATTTATTCATTTGAAAGAGTTACAGAAAGAAGGGGGTGGAAAAAGAGGCCATATATCTGTTCACTTTCAAGTTGGCTGACACGGACAGGCCTGAGCCAATAGGAACTTGAACCAGGTCTTGTGGCAGGAACCCAAACACTTGGGTCATCCTCCACTGTTCTTATACCTTTAGCAGGGAGATGGACAGGAAGCGGGGCCCCCAGGACATTGGCTGGTGCCCACAAGGGAGGCAGGCATGACAGATGGTGCTTATGCCACTAGACCCCAGGGCAAGACCCCGCACGCACCCCCTCAATACATTTGCGAAGATATTTCTCACACACTTTGTGCAATTTTATAAATAAGAAGCATTTCATTTTTTCAATAAATCCTTCATGCTGATGTTTTGAAAAGAATTCCAACTACCATTCATTTAAAACTGTCCTCTCAGCGTCCCTCCATCTCCCATTCCTCCCACCAGGCTGCAACCCCTGCCAAGAGAAAGCTCAGCTTGAAGAAGCCAGAGAGAACAATGCCCCTTTTCCTTTATATATAACCAAAGGGAGGAACGTAAGCACTTATTTGAATATCCCACCCTGGAACCGGTCCTATTCGTCTTCCTCACAGCTCACGAAATTGGCGCCAGTCCAGCCGTCCACCAATCAGATACCTGAGAATCCCACCCCCAATGTCCCAGCCCCTTCCCCAACTCCTTACCAATCATTCTTAGGCAATAAGCACCAATCCCCTGGGGCCTGCCCTCAATCTTTCCCAATCCCCCCCACCTCCGCACTTTGCAGGCTCACCTGACATGAAGACCCCGGGTGCGGCTCTCTCAATCCTTCTTCCGCTCCCCTCCCTCCCCCTTTTCCTCGCTGCTCTCCCACCACCTCCACCGCATTCCTGTCCCGCTGGAATAAAACTTCCTAAGATAAAAAAAAAAAAAAAAGAAAGAAAGAAATACATAAAAACAAAAATGTCCTCTCACCCTCTGGCTCGTGTACAACCATACACTTACATGGTCTCTCAGCAATATGCTAGCCAACTTTCCGCTGCTCAGTGTACATAGCAACACACTTAGGAGCGTTTCTGTGGCTTGAGCTGTAAATGCTTCCTCCCAGTTCAGCTTGCTGCATGTTGGCTCATGGAGAACTCTCCGTTCCCGTAAAGCACAGAGCACTCCACTCTGTGATGCAGCCAGGGTCACTGGGCCCAGTCTCCTCTTGGTGGGTGGGTGTGCTGCTTCCAGTCATTGCAAGCACAAAGACACTGGCAGAAACCTGGACGGCATACAGCACTTGTCAGGTGACAGTAGCGACGGTATTCATTTCTAGACAAAGATCTCTAAGTGTGCACACATTCCTGTTTTTATTGTAAATGGTTGCCTGCAGGGATGAGCCGAGGTCACATCTGTCCCAACGTGTGCACGTCTTCTGCAGCTTCACCAACAGCTGCTGCCAAAGGCAAGATGCCGCAGACAGGATGGAACGCTTGTTCAGACTGCTCCTGCGGGACGCTCTCAAACAGAAAAAAGCCGAAGAAGTCAATCCCGGTAGTCCAGAACTACGAGAGGTGAAGTGCCTGCCCTCTTTGCTCTCTTCTCAGGGTGCCTGACACCCAGGCCATCCTGCAGCAACACCCAACCCTCCTCGGCGGTCCAATTCAGTGGCATGCCTGTCTTTCACTATGTGAGGAGGGGGAACCTGAGGCGTCTCTCACTGCCCAAGTTTGGTCTCCTTGACAATAAAAGTGGGACAAATGTTGGGCAAACATAAGGCCGGGTCTGCTTTCCTCGCGCAGACGGCTCCGCTCTCTGCTCTCGCCCGTCATCAGAAGGCAGATGAGTAACTGCACACCGTTATGTGAGCCCAAAGACAAATACCGTGCAGAGCAACAATACAACCGAAAGCTACAAGAACCGCACCTTTAAGACTTTCTTGAGCCCCTGAGCCAGATTGAGACAGCCTAATAACACAGTGTGCTGTAAAAACTGAGAACATGCCCAGTAGACCACAAAAACTACAAAAGGTACTTGGTCAAGTACTCCCACTTTCTGAAATGTGTCCATATGGTGCTGTGTTCCTATTGTTGTGAGGTATTGTGGCCAAGTCCATTAATGAACTTGAGTTTGGTTGCCAGTAAGCTAGAATGTTCCCAATGTTCCCTCTTCTATCCTTCCCTCTAGTCAGATTTGTATTGATGTCTGAAGTTTTCATTCCAGAAGTTTACCCTGATCAGATCTAATTTTGTATTATGCTTGCTTTCCAAGGATACTATTCCTTCATGACATGGTTATTTTGTGCTACAAAGAAGTCTTGTGTAATAAAATAAATCATGAAATAATGCTGTTCATTACTGGACAAGTTAGCATGGAAAATATTATCTCTGCTTCCCAGTGAATGTGCCAGCAGTTAACCAGGTTGGCATCCCTGTTGATCAGGACAAAGGGGCTCAGACTGGCATAACCCAGGTCAACAACCATTTGGATATTTAGTAATACGGAGTCCTCTGTCAAGGTGCTCCCTATATAGAACGAGAAAATGAAATCTGTCCAATAAAAGGTCATGAGAAGGAGAGTACTCCGAGTAGCCCTGGTCTCTGGGCTGGGATGTTTGGCACACCTGGAGCTCTGGAGGTAGAGGACACGCCTGTGATGTTTGTACAGATACAGAGCCATGTACACACTGCTCCAGCCCATGAGACTCTGAAAGATGAGGTCCCGGAGAGCCATGAGGCAGAGGAAGAGCCACCTGACCATTTGTGGAGCTGGCTGCATGTAGCAATAGACAACATACATTCCAACATTAGACCCATTCATGCTGTTGACAGCTGTGATGTAGTGGAGCAAGTTAGAGCTTATGAGAAGGCTAAAGACCCAGACGAGGAGGAGGTAGGGAAGCACCTGCCATGCAGTGTGTGGTTTGAGCTTTCTCCACCAGGTGTTCCTGGGACTGATGGTGATGGCCTGGACTACACTGAGGAGGCAGGTGGTGCAGATGGAGAGACTTCGAGCCACCCTGTTCTGGTAAATTATGGCTTTACAAATAATATTGCCTAGGATGTTACTGAGAAGAAAAGTTGGTAATGTAACTGAGATTACTTTGGCACAGAGTGTCATGGTGTTACTTAAAGCCAGGTGGATGAGAATAAGGTCTGTAGGCTTTTTCCCAGGAGCTGTAACAATCATGTACACATGCTTCACAAACAGAAAGAAATTCCCTCCAATGCCAGGCCCAGTGAGAGACAGGAAGATCACTTTCTGAATGAAGCTACTCCACTTCATCCTGCACCTTTGTGGACCAGAGCAGGAAAAACCTTTGGAGAAAGACAAATAAGTAAAGTCACAAGTTTTCAGTGTGGCATTTCTCTGATCTGCTAACAGGGAAAGAACAGCAGGAATGCCGCAGTGTGTAAATGCATACGGCTGAGCTGGCACCTTATTCTCTGCTGCCTTTGCTCTGTGCGTAGTGATTATTTTTCGCCTGCACATCACCTCTGTAAGACCCAACACACTGTAGTGCTTTGTCCTGGACCAGTCTGCAGTGAGGAGCAAAGGCACAGGTGAAGGGTGTTACATCTTTGCCTTGGTAACATTGAGGAATCACTTTTGAAAGGAAATGGTTGATGTTACTACTGTGTGTTCCTTGTACCAGCTCTTTTGTCCTGGACTAAATGCAATTCTACCAGCTTGTCTGCTGCACCAGTGTCCAAGCGTTGCTCTGGGGCGGTGATTTCTGTATTCCAAGGGGCAGCACATCTTCTGGGAGCTGGGAACGAGCGTTCCCACGGTTCTCTATAGAAGTGTTAGTCACTGTGGTTACAAGCCAGGATGTTGGCTAAAGGCAAGATGCAAAACAAATTTGGAAATCTTTAGGTTACTAGATCTCAAAAAAGACGAGGATCCCACCCTGAGAAGACTGAAAGGCGTGAGAAGGAAGATACACCCATAAATAAATTAATAGATACATGGATAAATAAATCAATCGCTCAAGTGACTGAAAATGCACACGGCCAGGAGCCTGTGGGAGGGGCAGGCTGAGAGCCCACTGCTGCCTGATGCCCCAGCCTCACTCACACTTACAAAATGCAGCAGCCTCAGGCTCAGGGCATCAGTGGCTCTGCTGCACACAGTCTCCCTCCAGGGCCACACAAGCAGGTGCTGCTGGATGCACTGGGAAGTGATAGCCACTCGCTCCCTGGGTGCTCACACTTTCCTCTAACACAGGGACAGGGAAGCTGAGACTTCACCCTCACCCAGCCTGGCCCTGACCAGCCCTATCTGGGTCAGAGTCTCTTCGAGAGCAAAGGCAGCTCCCCTGCGCACACACACAGCCCCACTCACCGGAGCAGTCTGCAGGGCTGTGACAGGAGCTGCGCAGAGCAGCACAGCCAGGCCTGTTTATCCTTGCCTGAGTCCCAGCACTCGGGGACACTGTCCCTGCCGTCAGCATGTCAGTGTGATGAATTTGGCTGCTGCTCTGTGCTGTGGGTCCCTGGGGCCAGCTCTGCCCTCTCTCTGCTGTGCCCTTGTCTGTCAAGCCCACAAACATCCTAATCACAGCATCATTATTACAGAGGTGAATGTGCTACTTGACCCTAGAACATCAGCTTTGCACCTGCGCTCCTGGGCCCAGAGTCATTATAACGCATCATCCAGCAAACTTGTTAATGTCAAAACCCTGCGGTCACATCAGACCTCTCGAGTGAGACTGGGCAGGTGGGACCAGCAGGCTGTCCTGAAAAGTAAAAATCACCACCCTAGACAGGTGCACTGGTGCAGCAGCCAAGTCGGTAGAATTGCTTTTAGAAGAACTAGACATAATTCAAAATTGGTGCAAGAATGAATAAAGACATTGTGGTATAATTCCACCACAGAATATTTATAGCACTAAAAAATAATTGCATGTAAAACAGCAACATGAGAGGACCACATGGCAGAGTTATGTAGGTTATGGTACTATTTTAAGAGTTTTCAACTACCAAAACTAAAGAAAGTGCAGGGGGAGGTATTGATCTTTTAAATATCACTTTCTGAAACATATTTTAAGGCCTATGATGTTTTGTACATGTTAACATGCATGTCCTTTAACTTGGGAAGATAAAATGTATGTTGAAATGACTGATCATGCCATTTTAATCACATTGTTTCTAGTTAATTCACTAAGAAACAAAATTGAAACTTCATGGTGGTATGTAAATTCCACTCTGAGGCCCTATCAATATTTCTTTCTATTTGAGGCTTTTAAAAATGAGTGTAAGGTGGAGAATTGTTTTGACACTTGAGCCAGCACTTGCTTCTGTTTGTAAAAGCCATCACTGGCATACTCACACTCTTGTTGTCTTAACTGTTTGTTGTTGTAGATTCTCCAACATTCTTCTTATTGATGTTAGCAAAAGGAAACCACTTTGTAATTTTCTATTCACCTAACAATCACTATAGATTGGACCGATCTCTTACAAAAGGCAAACCGGGGCCCCATATTGGCCCGTTAGCTAAATTCTCACCTTGCATGTGCTGGGATTCCACATGGGTACATGTTTGTGTCCCAGCAGCCCCGCTTCCCATCCAGCTCCCTGCTTGTGGCCTGGGAAGGCAGTAGAGGATGACCCAAGGCCTTGGGACCCTGCATCCGTGTGGGAGACCTGGAGGAGGTTCCTGGCTCCTGGCTTTGGATCTGCTCAGCTCTCTGTAAATCTGCCTTTTCAAGAAAACTAAATCAATCTTTACAAAAGAAGAAGAAGAAGAAGGGAAACATCAAAATTTAGTGTTTACTTTCATCTAATAGAACCTCCCCATGTTCTCTGGGGTTGCTTTTCCTGTATGTGGTGCCTGCATCCATCAGTGGCTAATATTGGGAGCTTGGGAAAGTTATTGGCTTTCTCATGAGGAAATTAATGAATGTGGAGTTACGATATTTAATACCTAGCAGGACTATATAAGCATTGGATGTCGTGGAAGTTTCCAACATTCCAAGGCCTACAGTGACTGAGAAAGGCGAGCAGCTTGCTTCCTCATGGCTCAGGCTGGGGACAAAGCCAGGTCCAGTGGCTGAGAGACACCTCCCCAGCCCCAGGAGCAGCTGGGAAGTTAGCAGTGGCTCAGGATCCTGATCCAGATAATGCCTGTCCTGGGCAGCTCTGCCATCTGCATTGGTCAGTGCAGGTGCCCTGGACTCGTGACTCCCACAGTCCTTGTTTCAGATCCTAATCCAATCTCAGAAATATCACCCAACCTGGCCTGATACCTACCTTCCCCAGACCCTCCAGGGACACAAGGAGGGGCGCTCAGACCACAGTCCATTCAGCGGGGGTCTCCAGCCTTGCCCCAGGCCAGGTGTCTCCTGGGGCGCACTCCTACAGTGGTGCAGCCATGGGATTCATACACCAGGCTTTCCCCAACATCTCTTCAACGTGTGTTTTCCCTGTATCTGGGTCCATTATCTTTTTTTGTCTTTTTACTCTTTGCCTTTGCTGATTTTCCCCTTATCCACTGCTCAGCGGTACAGGATCATTCGTCTCTGCTCTGTACTTCAGGGTCTTTCTGTTACACTAGACCCCCCAGTGAGCCTCCACAGGCCTAACCCTGGTGACTGCAAGTGAGAAATCTCGGAGGTGAGTAGAGCTGCAGCCAAGAGCTTTGCAGGAGCAGAGACTTCTCCTGCTTTTTGGTTTTCCAGTTTTGGTGTCGGTGTTGGTGCTCTGTAAAGGCCTGTTCTTGAGAATTAACGACATGCCTGCAATGTGTTGTGTATTTCACCGAGCACAAAATGAATTAAACTTGTATATGGGGTGCTGCTGTCTATTACAATTTGGGAAGGCCCCAAACTGCAAAAATAACAAGACAGTGGTAAATGGCGCTCAGTGCTTTGCTCTGTAGTTGTGTAGTTGCATAGGCCATATAGTGCAGACGTTGACGGCTACAGTAACAAAAAGAATTCCTAAGGCCCAAATGGAGCATATCAAGTAATATTTGTTTCCCAAACTGCATTTCCCATAAGTGCCCAGAAGTGACACCTTCATGTGGCCTAGAAGGTTGCTGTGAAACATGGTGAGGCATGACAAAACAACACTTTTAGCTTGTGCACAACAAGGATTAGACAGATGCTTGAACAGGGGGGAGGGCTGATGTCACGGTCGATGAAATCCTATGGCCTCAGTTGCAGAACTAAACAGCAGGAGCAGGACCCAGAGTAGGAGAACCAGGGAGACTAGTGTGTTGGGGTGTGGGAATGGAGAAGGGGAATATCTGCTCCCAAATAGCTTTTGGTTCAGTTTCATAAAGAAGAAATAATTATTGACCAGCAGAACATCTTATTTTGGCCATTTCCAATTGATCCACAACACCAGCAGAGACCCAGGAGTCTGTGATGGCAGCAAGAGGATTGGGAAGCCCAATGGCAGTAATATACAGTTCAGTTCTTTGAGCACAGCAATTTGTGACATGTGAGCTTGGACATAATCTGCTGTCCCCAACTAGGAAACTTCAGTAGAAACTGTAAGCGCTTGTTTTATTGGCTGTTTGTCAGCTGGTGTGACAAATCTCCTGTGGCTAATTTTAGAAATGCCCAAATCCAGTTAATATCAGTAAGACATTTTACCTTAGGTTAAAAAAAAAAAATAGTTGGAACTGATTTGGTCACTGGGTGAAGTTGGTTAGATAATTGAGCTGAAGAAAATTGATTGGGAAAAGCCGCACGAGCAATCAGCTGCAAGAGGCCAGAGGTGGGAAGAGTGTGAAACTGTTGCCCACAGAGAGCAACGTGGGTGATTTCTGGCTCAGTTCCATGTGATTGCAAACATCCCTTTCCTTGTGTTAAGGCTTTGATGACTCTTACGCGTGCGCTCACTAACTTTTGCTGTTTTTGAGACCTGAACTATTGCCCCAGCATGAGAACTTTGCACAGGATTAACTTGGTGACCTTATCACAGTAAATGTTCATCTACCCAAGAGACCTGGGCCAAGTGCTGAGCTCGGTCCACTGTCTGAAAATCTGTAAGAGTGCACTGTGGGCCCTGAGCGATGGCGTAATGGTTGGGGTCCTCGCCTTGCACGCACCGGGATCCCCTATGGGCGTTGGTTCTAATCCCGGCAGCCCCACTTCCCATCCAGGTCCCTGCCTGTGGGCCTGGGAAAGCATGGGAAAGTCTTGGGACCCTGCATCCACATGGGAGACCCAGAAGAGCTCCTGGCTCCGGATTGGCTCAGTGCCGGCCGTTGCGGCTGCTTGGGGAGTGAACTGTGCAATCCTCGGACGGAGGATCTTCCTCTCTGTCTCTCCTTTCTGTATATCCGCCTTTCCAATAAAAAATAAATAAATCTTAAAAAAAAAAAAAAAAGGGTGCACTGTGGAGGGAAAGTTAAGCTCGGTTTCCTAGCCATATTTTGAACAGGTGTGATAAACCTGTGATTAACAATGCTATTCACATCCGCTATGACTTTGTGCCAGTCATTTCAGGGTTTTAACTGGTTTTGCCTAATTTGAATGTTCTGTGGCCAAATTGGCATTTATCTGTTACTGTTCTTAGATGTTGGAAAGGCAGGCAAAAGATTGACTAAGGCAATCGTTAATCCCCTTAGGCACAAGCAGAAGGAAGCTGTGTTGATGAGGTGGACTAAGCTGCGGCTGGGAAAGCACCTCCACTGAGGATACAGTGGAAGCAGTAGTCACCCCATGCTGAGCTGTTTTTTCCAGAAGATTTAACGCTCCTCAACCAAATCCAGCACAGGTGCTAATGGCCTGGTTAGGATTTTTGGGGTTATGGGAAACGTCAGTTTGTCTTCCAGATGGCTGTCTCCCACTGCTCCCTAAGGGCTCCCTGCAGAGGAGTTTCAAATTGTTAAGGGGGGGCTGAAGGAGACAGCATCAGGGACCAGCCCCGGGGAAGAAAGTGGCCACCTTCTGTCCTCTCTCCGGCACCTGCTTCCTACCAGCCCACGGAGAGTGTTAAGGCAATCCCTCTGTCTGCCGATGAATCCACTCCAGCATTGCACCTGCTTTTCCCCAGCCAACTACGTGTTTGCACAATCAAGAGTTATACTCAACAACTAAAGACAACGCCAACAAAACTTTTTCTGAGATACCAACTCCCCTTGCTTTAAGTAACTGCTTCATTACTCTACAATATTGTCCACTTCCTCTTTGTTAAGATTTATTTATTTTTATTGGAAAGGCAGATCAACTTTACAGAGAGAAGCAGAGACAAAGATCTTCCATCCACCAGTTCACTCCCCAAGTAGCCGCAATGGCCAGAGTGGAGCAAATCCAAAACCAGGAGGCAGGAGCTTCCACTGGGTCTTCCACGTGAGCATGGGGTCCCAAGGCTTTATTGGGACATGAATGGTACCCACATGGTATGCTGGCGCTGTGGGGCAGAGGATTAGCCAGCTATGCCACCCTGTTGGTCCCTGTCTGCTTTCCTTTTTTTTTTTTTTAAGATTTATTTATTTATTTATTTTTATTGCAAAGTCAGATATGCAGAAAAGAGGAGAAACAGAGAGGAAGATCTTCCATCCAATGATTCACTCCGGCTGTAGCTGAGCTGATCCAAAGCCAGTAGCTTCTTCTGGGTCTTCCACTTGGGTGCAGGGTCCCAAGGTGTTGGGCTGTCATCATCTGCTTTTTCAGGCCACAAACAGGGAGCTGGATGGGAAGCAGGGCCAGCTGCCGGAATTAGAACCGGCACCTATAGGGGATCCTGGCACACTCAAGGCAAGGACTTTAGCCACTAGGCTACAGCACTGGGCCCTACTGTGCGGCCTCCCTTATCTACTTCCTATACTTCAGGTCTGCCCATTGCTCTGGTTGACATCAGCTGTCCACAAAATCCACGGCCGTGGCTCTGGGCATGGTTTGTGCTTGTGTAGTCATCTTGATTTTCCTTTGTCCTATATATTTATTTGTTTTTTGCTCTCATTGGCCCTGCTCCAGGCTTCAGCATGAACCAGGGTGCAGAGGGAGACAGAGTGCAACTAGATATAAGAAAGAAACAGAGACACAAAATATACATTTGTTAAAACAGGAAGGGGGCACCAAAGGTTTTCCCAAGGTATTTTCTTAGGGTGTAACATTTCCCTACTGACATGGCAGTAGCCTAAGGGCGCATCCCCATTCCCACTGCTCACCAGCTGCTCGGGCTACCAGGAGATGGCCAGAGGAAGGACAGGTCAGGATGGCTGAGCACACACACCGGAGCTCCTCATCAGACACCTGCAACTGAGTGACTGCTGTGTGAGTGATTGTCCCAGCAGCTGTTTCCAGACCGCTCAGCTCTGGACTACCCTGCTCCTTCCCAGGCCGTAGAATCCTACCCTGAACAATCTCCACCAAGCTTTCTTTCTGTGTGTCTTTCTTGCCACCCCCCTTTCTGTCTCCATGCCTCTCAAATAAACTATAAAAAAGTAAAAGATCTGAACACTTCGTCATAAAAAAATAGATACCCAGCAAATAAATATGAAGAAATGTTAATTATTAAATGTCATTCAAAACTGCAAATGGAACCAAAAAAGTTGCCATTCAACTCCTGTTAGAACAGCAAAAATGCAAAGCACAGTGTTTCTAATTTCTCTGTAATGAGAAGCAACCAACTGTGTTCTTAGTTACATTTGTTTCAAGTCTAGCTCATACACGGCACCAGGTCAGACACATAACTGACCTTCAGCAAGCATTTGTCATGATGAAAGTTTGTTTTTAATTTTTTCCATTATCTTAATTTGATAGGGAATGAGAAAGGGGAAGACAGGGAGGGAGAGAGAGAGAGACAGAGAGAGAGATTGTCCACCCACTAGTTCACTCCCCAAATGCCTGCAACCATCAGGGATGGGACAGTTCAAAGCCATGAGCCAGAAATCCAGTCAGTCCAGTCTTCCTCTCCTCTCTCTCTTTCTCTCTCTCTCTCTGCTAACCTCATTTCTATGCCTCTCAAATATCCCACAAGGGTAACAGACGCCCTAGTACATGAACCATCCCTTGCTGCCTGCAGGGTGCACTCGCAGGAAGTGGGAATCAGAATCAGACTGGAAACTTGACACATCAGTATGGGATGCAGGCCTCCCAAGGAGTGGCTTAATTGCCGCATCACACTTGAAAGCTTAAATGGTTCCACAAGGTGGTTCAGAATGAACAGTCTAGAGTTCCCCTTAATTATGCCCAGAGACTGGGCAGCTTCTGGTGATGGAAAGAATGGAAGCTGACTCATCTGTCCACGTCCACGTGGCCTCCACAAGCCACCAGGACCTGGTCAATTACAAGGATTCCACCCCATGACCCAATCCAATGCGATTAGTTCTCAAGACTCCACCTTCAGACAATGCAATGGGGTCATTTGCAAGCTCTTAATACCATTAGCATGAGGCTTTGGGGACCAGTCTTCTAACACCTTCTGTATTTCTGCCTCACAGAAGGAAAGGCTTGGGGAGAACGCCTGGTGCTGCAGCTAAGAGGCCCCCAGGATACATTCATCAGAGACCAGAATGCCTTGGCCCAAGTCCGGGCTCAGGTTTTGGCTCATCCTGGGAGGCACAGCGGGTAGCCACCCATGTAAGAGAGCCATTCCCAGCTTCTGGAGTCAGTCTAGTCCACTGTGGTCATTGTGGGTACCAAGGATGTGAACCAACAGCGGAGAGTCAGGCTCTGCCTCTTCGTTCCTATGCCCACACCCG
Source organism: Ochotona princeps (assembly GCF_030435755.1). Classification (NCBI taxonomy): domain Eukaryota; kingdom Metazoa; phylum Chordata; class Mammalia; order Lagomorpha; family Ochotonidae; genus Ochotona; species Ochotona princeps. The sequence continues at coordinate 161,011,665 of NC_080832.1, forward strand.
CTTTGAAATAAATTGAAAATAAACAAATACACCAGAAAGAGCGGATGAAGGACACACCTGGAGAAGCAGGGAGAGTGAGTGAGACAGCAGCAGAGACTTCAGGCACGTCATGACCAAAGGACTCACTTGGTCAAGACAGAGGAGGGAATAAGGAATGCCTGACCCAGAAAACAAAGCAAAGTAAGCACTTTCTGAGTGAATCCATTAGCGCTGGATTCAAAAGGAAGGTATGTAAGTGCCTGGGAATGGCATTGAGAGTGGGATATTTAAACTGAGACATAAAGAAGAGATTATTAAGTAAGAGAGAGACAAGTGTATAGACAGATATGAAGATGTTGGGCAGCTTAGTGACAAAAACCGGTCACACTCGGTTTGCTTAGAATGTTCGAAGTAAGCATGACTGGATTCTTTCCTTTTTGAAGTTGGAAATGAGAAAAAAGATGAGTTTAGACCCTCAAGCATTAGCTCATTAAAATTTGCTCACCATGTAAGTGAATGGGAAGCCAGGATCAGAAACTGGAAATAGCGATCTTACAAACACACCCCCTCAGCGGGGAGAACACCAGCCACCTTCCAATTCCCGTGGACGTTGACTTTGGATTACAAAAAAAAAAAAAAAAGAAAGAAAGAAAAAAAAAAAAAGAAAGAAAAAAAAAAAAAGAAAAGAAAAGAAAACTAAACAGAAAGATGAATTGTACCTAAATTTTTCCTGTGAAGTATTAAACAATGTTTGAAGTCATCATGGCTGGAATTTGGTGAAAGCGATAAATCAGATTCTAGGAGCAGGATGCCCATGAAAGTCCGTATCCAGGTCCATCACAACCAAAAGTCTAAAAACGTAAGCAATGAAACCCCTGGGAGTCGCGCGAGGGGGGTAGCACGTGATCTACAAGCGCGCGAGACCGGCCCTTGGACCTGGATTCTGTTGCATCCCTGAACTGCCGTGACTCTGTTGGGCTTCTAGCCTGGCCAGTAGTGCCTGGGGACAGGACACAGGAAAAGGTGTTGTTCAGATCAGTGTCCATTGCCTACTGGAAACCCCCGCTGTCCCTCCCTTCCAACCGCAAGTCCCCCATGCAATGACTGCTTGAACGTGAAGGGGCAAGCCACGAGGTAGTCACAAGGTGAAAACATCAGATTTTCTTTGCAGGAGTGCCTCCTTAGCGCAGTAGGCAGCGCGTCAGTCTCATAATCTGAAGGTCCTGAGTTCGAGCCTCAGAGGGGGCAGCTCGGTTTTTATCCCAAATCCCAGCTCTGGGACGAGCACGTCCCTTAGCAGTTTCCAAGCTTAATGTTGTTTGTTCGCAGAAGAGGTAACATTGGAGTACTGTTGGATCCTTGGGACTCTGAAAGCCACTGCTGCAGGCATTGTGACCGACCCTCTTATTCTGCTTAAGCTTATTTTAACTTCTTATTTTAAGTTCTCCCCGCCATCTGATCTCCTTTGGACACTGAGGAAGTTCTGATATTTCAGTTAGTTTAGAGAAGTCTACATGGCGTCAAATTTCTCAGTCATCATCCAATCCAGCCAGCCAACTTTCAAAGCCATTCCTAGCCCCCCAAGTGAAAAGTTTTAATTCATAATCAATGATTCATATCACTGAAATGTGAGCCATTTCCACTCGAGTCTCTACCATGAGCCACAGTTCGGAAAATTGTTTCCTTAATAAAGATGAAATGTCTATTGAATATACTGGACTTTGCTGGAAAGCCTCTCTTGTTATGAAATACATTCCTGACTTGCTATAAGTGAGCAGCTAATTCCCAAACAAGTTATGGAAAAGAAATGAGGAAGAAAGCGAGTCCCATCCAAAGTGTTCTTTGTATCTTGTATAATGAAATGGAAGCAAAAGAAAATAATATTGAGCAATAGAATTAAAGTAATTTGTTGAAAAAAGAAAAAAATCTTGATGAGGAGCGAGCATGTGGACGGGTTGACAGGAAATACTTCATTAGTCCTTGGAGCTTGATAATTGCCTGGGCCACTTAACAACCTGCTATTCATATTCCTCTTTTGTTCAAAAAGAAGCTTAAGAGGCTTCCAATGCTTTGTGACTGTTGCTTAAGGACTATACTGCTATAATAACATGGGGAAGAGAAGGAGGGGTGGAAGGGAGAACCCTGTGTCTATGGAGCCATTTCATGAACAACAGTAATAATAATAATAATAATAATAATAATAATAATAATAATAAGGCTCCTAGTAGATGGTAATGACTATTCCTCTACAAGGAAAAGAAAACGAGTTTCAAACAATTAAACCTTATTTCCTGAAGCTGACCTTATTAATTTTCTATTTCCATATAACAAATGACCACAAATTTGGCAGCTTCAAATCATGACCGTTTTGTCTGGGTTGGCCTCTTTCTCTGCTTTGGGTCCTCCAGACTAACCCCAAGGTGTTGATGGGGTTACAGTCAGGCCTGAGCCTTGGGGTGCACCACCAAGCTCAATGCTGGTGAGCAAAATACACTTCCTGTGTTTTCAGAGCCCAGCCTCTCAGCCCCTACAGACCCCCCCCACCGACAGCGGATCCTCTGCTTGACCTGCCCACTCCACTGCTGTGGCAAACAGGAGGCCTTCTCTCACAGGGAACCTGTCTTGTTGGGGCAGACCTGGATCCTCTTTCAATAGGCTCCCTGTGATTAGGTCAAGCACACTCAGTGAGTTCACTTTGAATCAACAATGTCAATTGACCAGAGTTCTGTCACATCTACAAAACGCTTTCACTTTTGTCTTACTAATCAAGCAAATCTTAGCAGCAAAGGTCCAGGTTTCCAAGCCCCGAGGCTCCTCCTAGAGTTTTCACACATCCCTAGCTCATGCTTTAATCACAATGACAAAAAAAATCACTTCAGTCATCTGATTCTTTTGAATTTATGTTTCTGATCTGGTGGAAGGTCTGAAAGCTAAGTCAATGGTTCTGGAAGAGTTCTCAATGACAAAAATAAAGAAGTGGCAGTGGGAGAAGAAGAGAAACAGCGAGGTCTGGCTGGAGAAGAAGGGCCTCCCCCCACCCCACCACTCTTCCATTATGTCAAGGCAGCGGGTGCCCTGAGGCAACACCCGGGGTGATGGGAGAGCAGGGGTGTTGTCCTGAGGTGGTGGGGGAGCCGGAGTAACATCCTGGGGTAGTGTCCTGAGGTGGTGGGAGAGCAGGGGTGTCACCTTGGGGCAGTGGGAGGGCAGAGGTGTCATCCTGAGATGATGAGGGAACAGGGACATCATCCTGAGGTGGTGGGTGAGCTAGGGTGTTGACCTAGTCTCTTGGTAATGCTTTACTCCATCTGGGAGGTGACCAGTTCACCTCCCAGCACAGTTCAAATCAGGAAAGCTACTCACCAATCACCCAGCAAACCCACTAGCAGGTATATATCCAAGGAAAGCATCATCGCGGCCAGGAGGCAGGTGCACTCAGAACAGCCAAGATGTGAAGTCAACTAAGTTTCCATTCATGACAAATGAATAAAGAAAATGTGCTGTACATACACTGAAATACTGTTTGGCCTCCACAAAAAGAAGGAAGTTGTGTCATTAGGAATAATGTGAAACAAGCCAGGCACAGAACAAACCAAAGCCATGTGATGCCTCATACTGGATTGAAAAACTTTGAACTTGGAAGAAGAGAAAATGCTGTTTATCAAGGGTTGTGAGGGTTGGAGGATTAGAGAGATGTTGATTAAAGATTACACAGTTTGAGTTACACAGAGGAATGCATTTAAGAAATTTGCCATACAATGTGATCACTGTAATAATCACAACCTATTGTATCTTGAAAATTGCTAAGAGAATAAATTTTAAAACATTTAAAAAATGTTCAACATTGCTAACCATCTGGGAAATAAAAGTTGAAACCACTGTGAGATGCCACCTCACACCTGTTAGGTTGGATGATACCAAAAAGATAAAATTTAAGTGTAGGCAAGAAGCAAAGAAAAGGATTGTTTCCCAGACCATTAGTGAGAACACAAGTTAACACAGCCGTATGGAAAAAAGCACAAGGGCTCTTCAAAAAATTGAAAATGAGGCTACTGCATGGGATCCACCAACTATGCTCCGCTAAAACTGGACACTGAGTCCTTCGAAGACTGGGCACTTCAGTGTCTTCAGTGCCAGCCCATTTGCAAACTATTTCCTGCTGGTAAATAAATCCTCCTAATCTTCCCCGGAAGAATCTGCAGATGAGAGAGAACTAAAAAATGGGCTTTGTAAGCCGTGTAACCCTGAGACCTCTGTGTGGATGCAGAAGTTAAAGCTGTCCACTTGATCTCAAGGGTCTGAATCTTAGAGAATCTTAGGATTGACGCTGAATAATTATTTTCCATAGTGAAGGAGGGATTTTTAAGTCTCAGTACGGTCCTTGTCAGGCCCCATCTATGCGAGAACATAAGATATTATCTCTAAAGGAGAACATGTTTTGCTGGGAGTGGAACCCTCGCTCCGAGCCATCAGCATCGACAGTCGTTAGCTAAATAATTCTGTCCTTCCTTTCGGTGCGGCTTGGTTCAAGCATTCCACTGTAGTAATGAGGAGCTAACAGGGTACAGGAATTTCACTTTCCTACAGTCAATAAAGTGAGTAGGAGGAACAAAGAGCCATGCCTGGCCACTTCAAAATTATTTGGATGCACTCAAAAATTCATCAGAACTCAGGTGAGTGCTGGTTTAAATCTTGATTTTTCTTTTTATATACTTAACAAAATCATATTTTCTACTTCTCTTTACAAAAGAATTTCATTATTGGTAACTAAACAAACAGGCACTCTATAAATTATTGAATAAAGGATAAGCTGAATGAGGGGACATATTCTTACATTTTAACGCTATCAATGAAATGACATTGAAAAGACACTTTAGTTCCATAGCTACATATTAGCATGGATTTAAAACATGGCTTAAGAGTGAGTGTTGTGGCACAGTAGTTAAGCCGGTGCTCAGGGCACCTGCACCGTTGTGTTGGAGTGAGCGCCTGGCTGGTATCAAGGCTGTTCCACTTCCAACCCAGATTTTTGCTGATAAGCAGTCTCGGATGGCTCAAGTGCTTGGATCCCGGACACCCACATAGGACTGAGTTCGGAGCTCCCAGCATTGGCCTGCCTGGCCCATTTCCAGCTCCCGTGGCGTTTGCAGAGTGAACTAGGAGCCGAATGATCTATTTCTGTCACTCGGCCTTGCAAACAAATGCAATTAGAATGCAAGTTTGATATGCGAGCTAATGCCTCCTGCAAAAAACTTTTAAGCAATAGGTTTGTGGGCGTCCTTATATTTTTAGAAGGGAAGAAGTTGTGAAAGTTCTCAAAGCACACTAAGTTTAGAGCGCCCCTGAAAAGCTAATGTTAAGAAACCTAACAATTATCGGTGGAACTTTGCCATGCTCAGGAATGCTCATTTTGAGAAACTGCTGGTAGGCGAAGATATTCAATGTTACGGCAAATGGCTAGGAGTCCCTTATTAACAACAATAGGGTAAACATGAAACAAGAGAAACTACAAAACTAAAAACTAAGGGAAATGAGTTCGTTTTTTCTATCACTATGGCTTAGCTTCGCTTGTTCTAGAATTTCAGATAAAATTTTTAGTTTGTGACTGACCACAGAATCTGTGAGATTCCTCACATTACCTTGTAGATTGGCAGCTAATTCTGCCTTACAGGTGAGGGGTGTTGGATTTTATGATAGGATGTGATTTTTTTTATCTGTTCTTTAGAAACGGTCGTTACTCTGGCTAATGCTGCAACATTTGGTTACTATCAGAAAAGCTGCTGCTGGAGTAAGAAAATGAAATTACTTTATTAGCAAACTCCAACAGAGGGGAAACTCCCAACAGGTTAGCAGCCTTACAGTTCAGTGGCAGGTGCTAATGGAAGCTTCTGACTATGTCACGGGTGTGATTCTCAAGATTGTTTTCACGGGAGAGGAAATTCCATCATCAGTAACCAAAAAGGAACACCTGAGCTCTATTGTTATTACAGGGTCAGACAAGTGACTCTGCAGGTGGCTCGTTGGTCTAGGGGTATGATTCTCGCTTCGGGTGCGAGAGGTCCCGGGTTCAAATCCCGGACGAGCCCACTCTATTTTCTACTTGAGATGCTCCTTACTCCTGAGGAGAGTGCCTGGGAAAGCGGAAGAAGCGAAGACTTGGCTCCCTCAGTGACACCCTCCTGCCTGCTTTTCTGCAGTTTACCGACTTTTTTTCAGAGAGCTAGCCTACGACTGACTGCTGACCCGCAACCGCCCTCACCTGCTGGCTTAGGGCCAAAAGGTACAGTCCAGAAAGGGAGAGTAAGACCCCTCACCACCTCAGCATGGCGACTGCCCTTGGTCAGGCAGGACCACCCACCCACTAGCCAAGGATGGATCTTCCCTGGCCGAGGCGGAGGGCTCGCGGAGCATGAAGGTAGAGGTCTTTGTGTCATATTTTATATCCGTAAAATGTAAACTTGTCATTTGTGATTTAACGTGATTTTATAATTTGGAGTAAGAAACTTATTCCATCTGCTGTCCCTGAAGAATTTTCTCAAAATTCAGCAAGGAGATGGATTCTTCTTCAAGTGATTTTACTATCCCAAGTGATTTACTAAGAGTTAGAGGTTTTTGACCCATCCCCAACTGTAGGCACCTATCTGGGTTGCCTTGTAGCTAGGCAAGTGCTAGACTGCTGGGAGAAAAGTGGCCAGTAGCTGGGGCCACAGACCTCACCGGGCCAGGCTGCTGCACCTGCTCCGGGGAGGCCCATGCTGTGACAGTCAGCAAGCAGCTCATCCTTCATCCCCCTTTTGATTATGTTTTGTTTTGTTTATTTTTGTTTTTGAGAGCTTCACTGAAAGCTCTATTTTAGCTGCTAGTAAATGAGACAGAATGTGGTTGGAGATTATTTCTTGCCTTCCAACTGATCACTGACTGGCTTTCTGTTGATATGTTTGATTTTATTTTTAACGTTGTTTACATAGTTGAGCAGGATGCATGCCCACGTAGGCCACTGGTTAGGGTGGGAAAGGTCACGTATGAAGGAAGGTGACGACCCCCAATAATTCCCACCAGGTCTATCCCCAACCCCAGTTCCTGTACATGCCAGTATGTACAGCAGATTAGTCCAGCAGATCCCCCATCTCATCTGACTCTTGTTTATGCCTTATGGGTATTGCAGCTTAGCTCAACCTGACCCACTACCAGATCTGGCCCACTCTTATACCACCAGGTGCCGCCATCTTGTCAAGCCTAGTCCGACCCCAGCCCTGGCTCTCATGCCTACCAGCAGGAGTCACATCCTAATAGAGGGGGGCCCAGTTTTCCTACTAGTCCCACTCCCAGCCCCAGACCTTGCACTTTTCAGCGGGTACTGTGGTCCAATCTGACACAACTTGTCCTGTCTTGGCACTTGCTAGTGGATATTGTGGCAAAACCCACATTTATTCTGAATGCTGCGTGTGCCAGCAAATGCAGTGACCTAACCTAGCCTGACTCTTGCTCGTACCCCGCTCACATGCAGGCTGATGTGCCTAGCACAGTCCACCCCCAGTTCCAGCTCCCATGCTTATCAGTGAGAGCAGTGACCTAGCAGGTGGGCCCATGAAGCTCCCCTACCAGTTTTGCTCCCAAACTGGGGTCTTGGATATGCTTATGGGAGCTGGCATGGCCTGTCTCACCTTGGCATTTGCCAGCAGGTGTTGCAGCCTGGCTTTGTCCAGCCTGTCACCTCTTCCAGCTCATGCTGGCAGGTGCTGCAGCCTAGACAAGCCCAGCCCACCCCAGCCCAGCCCAGTCCAGCCAGTCCCTAGTTCTGGCCCTAAAGTGAACTTGTAGGCATTGCGGCCCAACAAGGTCCATCCCACTCTCCATTCTGGCTTTCATACCTGCAGTTGTTTGCTGCAGATTGGCCCAGCCTGGCCAACTGGCCCATTCCTGGTCCGCATTTTTTTATGACAGCAGGTACAGTAACCTGGCCTGGCCTGGGTTGCTGCCAGCCTTAGTTCTCACACTAACAAGTTAAAGCTGCATCCTAATGAGGGAGTTTCCAAAGTTCCCCTATCAGATCAGCTCTCAGTCACAGATTTTACATTTACTGGAAGATGCTGGGACTAGTCTAACATGGCCTACCTTCAGGCCTGGATTCACTGTTGGTTACTGTGGCCTTGCCCAACTGGCCCACATCCATTCCAGCTCTCACCAGTGAGTGCTTCAGCCCTACCCTGCCTAGTCCACCCCCAGACCCAACTTTCATGTGGATCAGCAGGTGCCATAACTAAGCTCCTGTCCTCCGATGACACTGAGGATGACACTGAGGCACGAGGAGCGAAAGCCACCAGGAGTCGCTCCAGCCGGCTGGAGAGGCGGGCAGCATGACCTGTCCACAGCACATCTGGCCATCAGCCACAGGCCTCCGCCAATTGCTAGCTGCCAGCTGCCTAGCCACGCCCAGGAAGGCGGGGTCTGCCCAGTAGTTGGGTGGTCATGGTGGCAGAAGGCGCTTTAGGGACTTAGGGGGGAAATCTACCAGTTCAAGTGTTTCTCTTTTAACAAATCCTTGATTGAGGCAGACAGGAAGGTCTGTGGGCACCCGCAGCTCTTTCCCTGGACGGCTGGCGGCTGTGTCCAGGCCAGGTAGGGAGGACAGCTTTTCCCGTAGATGAAGGACTGCTGAAAACAGGATTGTTGGTGTTGCTGTTCAAACTTGGGGGCCACAGAGCGACCCCTGCCTCCCACAGGCGCTTCAGGTTCTTGGTGTGGCCTGGGTCCTCTCAGCTCAGCCCAGGGAGAGGAATGGGGTAACATGGGCGGACAGATGCCCAGGTCAGGACTGGCGGGCTGCACCCACACCGTCTTCAGACAGCCAAGACGAAAACAGCAAGATCTCACACCTCAGAAAACTTTGGAAATGGTCCATAACAGCCAACGTGTCGTCCCTAAAAAGAAAATAAAGCAGCAGTTGCCCCAAATATCTGTTTTTACAGTGATTTTTTTGCTTGACTCTGGATCCAAACACGTGGTATTGGATTGCTAACCCTCTTAAATATATTTGAATCCATAATCACCCAAGCCTCCTAGTCACCTTGCAGCTGGTGATGGGACATCCTACTGACAGGGAGCAATCTGCAAAGCACGTGCTGGTAGGTTCTTGTTTGCTAAATAGAGAAAAAAAATACTCATACTGATATTTAACATTCTTATTTAAGCTGAAAGGATTTGTATCAGCATATTTCATTGAAATTCCATCTGAAAAACTTCAGTGTGGGGACATGATTTTCTATAACTACAGAGAAAATACTAAGCTATCTTAGCATTGCTATTATCCCGAACTAAGAACCAGAAAGGGCAGAAAAGCGGAGGTGAGTGTCTACTTGGAAATGCGGAGAGGGTTGCCATGGGATAGAAACTTATGCTTCACTCTCCCTTATGCTGCTGTGAGCAGAACACACTTGAGTGCACTTCCTACTTCACAGCTTTTGACCTGTGTGCGCACATGGAGAGAAGGGGAGACAAGCTGCAGAGGACCCTAGGATGACCACAGGCTGGCCAGTCTCAGGCATCACAGCTCTCCTGGGCAGGTCCCTCCATTCCGGAAGCAGAGTGGTTGCCAGGAATCCACACAGCAGGAGTGCAATCCAAGTGGGTGCTGTGTGTGAGGTGGGGACAGAGCTGTTTTATATGAACTATTTTCACTAGCTAAAGACAGCTTTGGAAATCTTGAGTTAAAGGGTTAGGCCTCTGGACACCTGATATTTTTCCGTTGTGCTTTTTTCCCCAACCACCTCCTATCTCCCCTCCCAGTAAGATTTGCCGATTAAAAATCACACTCCCGCACCTGCAGCTAGACAGCTCTTTAGTCCAGTACAACTTAGTGCGCAGGAACTACCCGAACTTGCTTCAACCCTCTTTATGGTTATGTAACCCTAAGACGCACATAAAAACTGGCTAAGGCCCTTTCAGTTACAGGAAGGAAGCCGACACAAAAGATCCAGATTTCTGCCCGAGCTAGGTGATGTACAAAACGCTTATTGCAAACAGGAAACACAGAACAAGCACCAGCTCTTTCTGCCAATGTGGGTGGCTCTTAAAAGAGCCTTTGGAGTTGGGTGCAAGTAAAGACGCTCACGTACCAAATCTACTTGGAGCTGGTGTACTTGGTGACGGCCTTGGTGCCCTCGGACACAGCGTGCTTGGCCAGCTCGCCGGGCAGCAGCAGGCGCACGGCCGTCTGGATCTCCCGGGACGTGATGGTCGAGCGCTTGTTGTAGTGCGCCAGGCGCGACGCCTCGCCCGCGATGCGCTCGAAGATGTCGTTGACGAACGAGTTCATGATGCCCATGGCCTTGGACGAGATGCCCGTGTCCGGGTGCACCTGCTTCAGCACCTTGTACACGTACACCGAGTAGCTCTCCTTGCGGCTGCGCTTGCGCTTCTTGCCGTCCTTCTTCTGCGCCTTGGTCACCGCCTTCTTGGAGCCCTTCTTCGGGGCAGGAGCGGATTTCGCAGGATCAGGCATTTCTAAGCCTCGCAGAAGAACCGGAAGAAAAAGAGCAGAACCGCTGAGACACAGAAAAGACGTGTTTGCCTGCTATTTATGTACGTTAAGGATCCCAGAGTTACACGTTTTGATTGGCCATTCTAGTAACTTCTACTCTGATAGGCTATTTCTTTATTCCAAACGCTCATTGGCTCTTTCCGTAGCTGCCTCCTAAAATGTGAACTTCGACCTCGAACGTTTTATGTAAATTAGGAAGGGCGTTTGTGGTTTTTTTTTTTTCCACTTCAGCTCTTTCATTGGCAGAATTTCGAAACCACAGCAGAGTATAACCGTATAGCTTCGGTAGTTCCTCAGCCTTTAGCTACTCAGGCCACTTTTGCGGATTTGATCATGTCCGGACGCGGGAAGCAGGGCGGCAAGGCGCGCGCCAAGGCCAAGACGCGGTCGTCCCGGGCCGGGCTGCAGTTCCCCGTGGGCCGCGTGCACCGGCTGCTGCGCAAGGGCAACTACGCCGAGCGCGTGGGCGCCGGCGCGCCCGTCTACCTGGCGGCCGTGCTCGAGTACCTGACGGCCGAGATCCTCGAGCTGGCGGGCAACGCGGCGCGCGACAACAAGAAGACGCGCATCATCCCGCGCCACCTGCAGCTCGCCATCCGCAACGACGAGGAGCTCAACAAGCTGCTGGGCAAGGTCACCATCGCGCAGGGCGGCGTGCTGCCCAACATCCAGGCCGTGCTGCTGCCCAAGAAGACCGAGAGCCACCACAAGGCCAAGGGAAAGTGAAGCGGACCTCCTGCCAACCACCCCTCAAACCCAAAGGCTCTTTTCAGAGCCACCCACTTTGCTGAAAGGACTGGGCACTGGGAACAACGTGGACACTCCGCTAGGTCGAACCGAAGTGGAGAATTGTCCTTGCTTAAAGCTCACTTGATGTGATCCGGTGACCTTGGTCCAACGCAAGATTCCACAGTAACTTGCAGTTGTAATGAGAAACATTTGTCCCCAACTTAGTGAAAAGCTAATGTCTGAAGGCATTTGGAGACATTTTTCCACCCAAAAGCAAGCATCCCTCTCCAGCTCAGACCTCCCTTTGGCCTCCCTTGCCCACCAAGAGGAAACGCCTGGGGCCTGGAATCCAACCCAAGCGGAAGAAGCGGGACTCTGGCGTCTTTACCGGCTGCACCAAGCCTGCTGTCCTGTGCAAATGTATTACATGATTGCGTTTTATTTGGGAGGTACAAAAGGGTTGTAGAAGGCACAGTGGGTGGATTTCCACCTCAATCTCCCTGCTACTGCCCCTGGAAAAGCAGAAAGAGCCCCCAAATGCTTGTACCTCTATTTGCACCTGGAAGATTGTGCCTGGCCCAGCCCCAGGTTCTGTAGCCATTTCAGAAGCTTCTGTTACATTGCCTTTCAAGTAGATACAACCTTTCCGAAAGAAAAGAGATACATCTTGCATCTGCTGCCCCACTCCCCAGATGCCTGGACTGGGCAGACTGAAGCCTGGAGCCGGGAACGCGTGGGGTTTCTGCAGGTGAGTGGCAATGTGCCAGGAACCTGACCCCTCCTTGCCTGCTGCCTACCAAGTGCACATTAGCAGGAGGCTGCTTCGGAGGTGAAGGAGCAGGACTTAGCTGGCCACTCGTACGTGGGGTGTGTGCATCCAACCGTGGCACCAAATGCTGACCCCGAAAATATATTTCTAATCATGCATGTGTGGCCAGAGGTGGTCCAACTATCTTCTTTCAATAAAAGATTATACTTTTTTCCCTTGAATTCTTTGTTTATGCATGAAAATTAATCATTCTTGAAAATAAAAGGGTTTTTTTTTTCCCTATATTTTGCAATTGTGTATTTTCAGGAAACACACACACAGACTGAGATAACACCCCTCAGTTGATGGAGAGTTGGTATTTCTCCGGCTAGTGAGGACACAGCGTCTCAAAGAGAACAAACCCCAATACTTGTATCAGTTTTACAGTTTTACTCATATCCTAAAGAAGTGTCTCTGTTGTAACTTGAAAAAGTTCTTTGTGACTTCAAAAGTAGTAGCAGAAATTGAGAATTTTTGAAGAAAAAATAAGTGGTGACAATTACAGTCAAGTTTTTAAATAATCTTCAGTGACCTAAAAATTGTACTTGCACACTACACAGCTTGTGTTACATAGCATTTATTATTCAAATCACTGGGGAAAATAAGCAATACTTAACACATTACACTGATTAACCAGTTGGCAACTTTTTAAAGTTATTTCTATGTAACATAAATCACCGTAATTTAGCCACAAACTGGAAGACCTTTAAAGTTTTTCATAGTATCAGTCCATCTTCTGTTTTTCGGAAGTTCATACGTGCAGTATAAATATATTTTCTCCCCCGTATTAAGAAAGCCATGACAAAATAGTGTTGAATAAAACAGAGTACTTATCTTTTCGGCTTTTTATCTCACTTCCACGAGGTGAAATTGTTTTCTGTTTCATAAAAAATAAATAAAAATGTTTAAAAGCCCCGGTCTTGTCTAAGAAAGGGAGTGGGCACAGCAGGAAGTCCTTACCCTAGCCTGGAGGGACTTCCTCTTTCTGTTCCCACTCTGGTCCGCCGACATTGCCTATAAAAGAGAGCCGCCCGGTGGCGGGGATATCTTCGCCCTCCAACTCCTGCGAAAGCATGTCTGGTCGCGGCAAAGGCGGGAAGGGTCTTGGTAAAGGCGGCGCCAAGCGCCACCGCAAGGTGCTGCGCGACAACATCCAGGGCATCACCAAGCCCGCCATCCGCCGCCTGGCGCGGCGCGGCGGCGTCAAGCGCATCTCCGGGCTCATCTACGAGGAGACGCGCGGCGTGCTCAAGGTCTTCCTGGAGAACGTGATCCGCGACGCCGTCACCTACACGGAGCACGCCAAGCGCAAGACGGTCACGGCCATGGACGTGGTCTACGCGCTCAAGCGCCAGGGACGCACCCTCTACGGCTTCGGCGGCTGAGCTGCTCCCCCCTTTGCACAGCACCACAAAGGCCCTTTTCAGGGCCGCCCACGCAGTCAACAGAAGAGCTGGTCGCTGCTGTGGCACATTTGCTATTTTAGCTACTGTTGCTGCTGGAGGGAGGAAGGCTAGGCAGCAGTCACTCAGGTTCTTTCAGCAGCTAGTATGATCCTGCGTCTGTAGTGTTTATGTACCTTGATTTGGCTGCGGTCTCTGGGTGTTCACACGTTCTACGCATTCCTAACTCTTGTATGGCAAAATTCTACTGGGTTTTTTTCTCAGTTACGCACAATTTTTGAGCTATTTGCATAGTTAGTGTAGTTACAATAAGGTTTTGTTTGATCTGCTGGGACAGGCAAGTGTTCATTTTTCAGTGGCTGTGCGTTGCAGTGGCCACTGAGCCGTTAGTGGGTTGTGTGAATACTCGTAGCTTTCCACAATTCCTGTTTTCACTAGAGCCGCTTTCCACAGTAGTGTTGATCTCCATCTGAATCTGTAGATGTTTGGCCAAGATTTCACCAACAGTCACCTCAAATTGCATCTCTGATTTTTAGAACAGTTGCTTTTTTTATGGACTTTGTGGCTATTTCGGATTTTTGCCCTCCGGAAATGGCCCCTTACAGTTTGGGAGCTTTTTTTGATGTTAGGATTTGTGAGTACTACATGTTATCTCTTGAGTGCTCTACTTAGCACGTGACAAATTTGGTTTCCGAACTAGCGATATTTGATATAAAGATTATATTATGATTTCATACTTTGGCTGCCATTTGGTATAGGAGTTATGTGTTCCCTTTACATCCCCAAGATTTGTGTCGATTTGTTCAAAAAAAAGTTTAAAAGACTTCTGCTTTAGTTTGACAGTAACACCTCACGACAGTAACACCTCTGAAATAGCTGCAAGAAAAGAATAAGAAAGTGCTAAGGACTCAGATTTATTTTCCTGTTCTCTTACCAAGCAATAATTCGCTAAATGCCTAACGTTTGTAAAGCTGCATAAGAGACCAAGGCTGATAGGAGACCAGGTGTTCCAGGTGGCCTGAGACATTAAACCTGCAGTAAGTACTTGGCATGAACTGTTTCAAGTTACGCTCTCCTGAGATTTTGTTACCATTTTTATGGTTTCATTATCTTCATTTGAAAATGGCAACATCCAGGGGTAAATGCGTTTGGGGTGCAGTTGAGGACATGCCTGCGATGAAGACCCATCCGCTGGCTGCTCCAGCTTCCTGCTGGAGGCCACAGGTGATGCAGGTATTTGGTTCATGCCAGAGTGGGAGAGTAGCTGCAAGCTGCAGGTCTCCTGTTGCAGCCTTCTGAGGAGCGAGCCAGCCATGGGCGAGGGGATGATCTACATCTCGGCCTTGCAATTAAGGTTTTTTTAAATTAAACAAAAAACTTTAAAATGATAAAATCAAATATCCAAGTCAAAAAATGTTACAGTTGTAACAACTTCGTTGTACAGGAAGATTCTCATGTGGTGGGGGTGGGGCTATTCCCATAATGGAAAATTTGGGGAAATGTATCCCTACAAGTACCAGATCTGCTGGTCTCCAACCTAATAGGAATAGCTTATCTGAGGCTGTGGGCAGGCCTGACAGTTGGGGGTACGTGTGTCCTAAGATCTATAGAGATACTATATGTACTTTCCCATCTAACTTCATTACATCCCACACCCACAGGATTAAACACTCCCTTGTGAACACTGAGTGACTTGATGACTTTCATAGGGTTCCTGCCGGTTTAAAGGCCCTGTCCTGCTTGTGAACGGGTTGGTTGTATCACAGCGCAGTACCCATTTGTGGCTACTGAATGCTGGAAAAGTGAGCAAGGAAGTGAATATTTTTTTTTAGCTTAAATTGAAAAACAGGTGCTGACTTAGTTACTAGACAACTTCCAGACATGCTTGAAATAACTGCGGCAAGGAATCTAATCAATTGTAAATTTTTTAAATTTATTTATTTGCAAGGCAGACTTGTAAAGGCACAGATTTTTACATCTGCTGGTTCACTCCCCAAATGGCCACAGTGGTTGGAGCTGAGCTGTCTGAAGCCAGGAGTCAGAAGCTTCATCCAGGTCTCCCAAGTGGGTGCAGAGCCCCAGCACATGGACCACACTTCTCTGCTTTCCCAGTTACCTTAGGGTTGCAAGTGGAGCAGCCAGAATTGGAACCTGTGTCCATAAGTGATGCTGACCCACTACACCATAGAGCCAGCCTCTAAACTTAAATTTAACAATATTTAAATTCCTAAAATTGAGTTGAATTTTGAATGTACTTTAAGTGTAAAATGCACACTAGATCTTGAAAACTTAAATTGGAAAAAAGAATGCAAGATGTCTAATTAGTATATTCAGTATTTAGTTTGAACTAAATAAAGTTTGCATATGGATCAAAACATGCCTTTTTAATGTGTTTATTAGAAAAATTACATTATATTTCTAGTGGGTGGGGCAGCTTAGAGTAACAAATGCTTTAAACTTTCAGAACAAAATGTACTAATTCAGAGCCAAAAAATTCCAGTCCAGGAAAAAATGAAAAAGTGACAGAAAAAAAACAGAAGAAAAAGTTTTTCCACCATTTGTATTCCTAAAGAAAGGAAATCCCCACTTCAGGTGTTCTCAGAATGAAAGTAGTTAGGTTTTACTCCTCACAAGAAGTGCTGTGAAATTTAGCTCTGTGTTTTAAGCAAGTGGCTGTGTTTTTCCACCTCATCTGAGGAGGAAAGCAATGTGCTCTTCCAGGCCCTTTGATGTCTTGCTTATACTTTCAGAAGCAGACAAAACCGAGACCATAAAGTGGGTGCCAAGTCTGACCACAAAGTCCAACATTAAAGTCCTTTTCCATGTTCCATCGCAGAGCTACCAGGGCGTTCCGGTGGCCGAAGCTGGAGAGAGGAATTGGTTCTAGCAACTGAATCTAATTGTTGCGGTTCAGAGTTACACACCAATGAACTACTTTGTATTTAGAAAAGTGATTTTAGAAGATACTCATTCAGCAACATAATTTTAAAATAAGAGCCTTATTTTTTATTCTAAATTAAATCAAACATATATACAATGGGCAGCAGACATTTGAGTCAGTGAGTTGACTCTTCCTAGAACATCCACATGCAGTGCCAGAGTGCCCAGGCCAAGTCCGAGTCCCAGCTTCTGTTTGCAATTGTTTACTGTGAAAATACCTCCCAGGGCAGCAGGTGAGAGCGCCTGGCCTCCACCTGGCCCAGCCCTGGCTGTCATGGGCATTTGGAGAATAAACAGCTGAAAGATCTCTCTCTCTCTCCCTCTCCTCTCAGTCTTACTTTCAAATACAATGAAACATTCTTTAAATCCTTTGAAATGATACAGCCAAAGAGACAGATTTGTGGCCTAAGGGAGAAAACAGATACATGTTGCAGGCTGGTTCTGCCTTTGAATCATTTCAGCTCCGCGCATCAGATGTGCCGTTTGTTGTTATTTATCTGAAAAATGAGCACCAGCTGCTTATCATTAACAGCTCCAGAATAAAAAAATCCATGAACAGGCCAAGATCCGACCTTGAAGTGAGCATGCTCTGCACATCTAAAGCATCCGGGTTTGGCCCTACTGATCAGACATTCCCAACAGGCCAGACTGATCACCTGTCTCCTGATTGCATCCCTCTAGAGTAGAACAAAACAGTACAAAGGAAAAGCAGATTATACACCCAAGTTGTACACATCCATGTTTAGGCACACATTTCTGTGCCTTCAGTTAACGCTGGGTCAACCATTTCCGTCCGACAGCGGACATTACATCTAAAACCCCAGCTTAGAAAGGTCTAAATCTAACGGAGGTCTACACTGCTGAGCAATTGTGGTCACTCTGCATCTGTCGCCCAACTCAACGACTGGGCAGAGCTGGGCTACCTTGGGCGGCCACTGAAGATGATGTCTCAACAGAAAACCCCAGCATTGGAGAAAATACAAATAAAAACGCTTAAACCCAACTGTTACTTTTTCTGCCCAAGAACTGAGGAAAAAAATGCCGACTTTTCCTGCCAGCTCGCTTAAGCGCCATTTTCCCTCAATCACACAACGAAGCAAAAAAGACTTCCTTCCAGCCCCCAAAGCACCTGCATGGTTTCCCGAACGATCCAAGACCCCAGCCAGTGCTGGCAGCTCTCTCATGACAAAGAAGGTGGCTCTGAAAAGAGCCTTTGGGTGTGACGGGTCTATGAAAGATGGTCTACTTGGAGCTGGTGTACTTGGTGACGGCCTTGGTGCCCTCGGACACGGCGTGCTTGGCCAGTTCGCCGGGCAGCAGCAGGCGCACGGCCGTCTGGATCTCCCGGGACGTGATGGTCGAGCGCTTGTTGTAGTGCGCCAGGCGCGACGCCTCGCCCGCGATGCGCTCGAAGATGTCGTTGACGAACGAGTTCATGATGCCCATGGCCTTGGACGAGATGCCCGTGTCCGGGTGCACCTGCTTCAGCACCTTGTACACGTACACCGAATAGCTCTCCTTGCGGCTGCGCTTGCGCTTCTTGCCGTCCTTCTTCTGCGCCTTGGTCACCGCCTTCTTGGAGCCCTTCTTCGGGGCAGGAGCGGATTTCGCAGGGTCAGGCATTTTGCAATACAACCACAAACGAACTGGAGGCAAAGGGCCGTGTGTTGTTTTTCTATAGTATCGTGTATGCAAATGAAGTGAAAGTGATGTCTGTGTTTGATTGGTACTTGTTCAGACTACGCCAAAGGGGAACTCTGTCCAATCAGGATGTGTAAGTAAAAAAGCTCATTCCCCATTGGTTAAAATGAAATTTCAAATGTTGACCAATGACACACCTTGTTTTTCGCGCCCAGTGAGGGCTATAAGTACTGCCAGCTTTTCAGCTTAGGTTTACCAGCTACTTGCGGAGCATACT
The DNA here is from genome assembly GCF_030435755.1 of Ochotona princeps. Classification (NCBI taxonomy): domain Eukaryota; kingdom Metazoa; phylum Chordata; class Mammalia; order Lagomorpha; family Ochotonidae; genus Ochotona; species Ochotona princeps. Next base: position 161,029,982 of record NC_080832.1, read on the forward strand.
ATCTAATCATGTCTGGACGCGGGAAGCAGGGCGGCAAGGCGCGCGCCAAGGCCAAGACGCGGTCGTCCCGGGCCGGGCTGCAGTTCCCCGTGGGCCGCGTGCACCGGCTGCTGCGCAAGGGCAACTACGCCGAGCGCGTGGGCGCCGGCGCGCCCGTCTACCTGGCGGCCGTGCTCGAGTACCTGACGGCCGAGATCCTCGAGCTGGCGGGCAACGCGGCGCGCGACAACAAGAAGACGCGCATCATCCCGCGCCACCTGCAGCTCGCCATCCGCAACGACGAGGAGCTCAACAAGCTGCTGGGCAAGGTCACCATCGCGCAGGGCGGCGTGCTGCCCAACATCCAGGCCGTGCTGCTGCCCAAGAAGACCGAGAGCCACCACAAGGCCAAGTGAGTCGGGGAGTCGCCCAAGAAGAACAACGGCTCTTTTCAGAGCCACCCACTTTTTTTCCCAGAAGGAGCTGGAACACTGTTTAGTGTCGGTCTTGGTGGTAATGGAGGCTGGGCATTTGAGGATAGTGTGCAGCCGCTCAGCTGTCTTGGATGTGACTTCAGTGTGGTCTCTGAAACATGCTTGCAGGGGCAACAAACGGGGTGTTCTATGAGCAGTTTTCTGTCTCGGGCAGGATCAGGTGTGGGATGTGCCAGCTGCTTCCTAAGCAATAGCCTGTGGTTACGGAAAGTAACTTCTACTTCAGCTGTTTCCACTTTGCCTAATTAACTGGAAACAAAGCTGAACTTCGAACTTAATTTGTGCCTCTTTCCAGGAACACGTGCTCGTTTTGTGTTAAAGTTGTAGGCCTGGCTACCGCTGAGTCATGCCCCCATCCCTGGTGGGTCATACAAACTAACTTTAGATGGGGAGACAAAGATGTTCCCAGAGGGGAGAAAGTGAAATTGGAGCACAGTGCAAGCTGTAGAAGGGGCAAGTGCGAGCGAGCTGAGCGGTGTTGGCCGATGGGAGATTCAGGGATTCAGAAAAAAGAGAAGTCGGGAGATACCAGAAAGTCTGCATCTAGGAGGAACACCTGGGAGGCAGTGGGTACCTCAGCGCTGTGAGGGCTTGTGGGTGTAAATGTGGGCCATGTAAAAGCAGCTTCTTCGTTATTTTGGGATGAAGTCCTACCTTGAGATATTACCCATCAGCCTTGAAGCCACAGGCAGCTGTGCCCTGTAGACTTAGGTAGAAATGTTAAGGGGAGAAGTTGAAAGATTTCCAGAAAGTTTCATGATCACATTAGTGTTAACAAATGCCAAAGAAGAAAACTTAGGCTTCACTTCAAATAATGGCTTACGTTTTAAACTATCCTCTGAGGTCAGTAACAACACACCCTTAAAAACAGGAATCGCAAATACTTGTAAAGACACCTTGAGCATTTTTGAAGTACATTACACTCTTCCTGCCATCCCACCTGTCCCCACTTCATCCAATGATCCTTGATCATTGGGAACAGTTAAAAAGATCTAACGTGAAGGCTTAAACCGCAAAGTGGGTGCTATTACTGGTGGTAAGATCTATGGAATGTGTGTTGTGTGGGCCACAAGGATGCTTGACTAAGAACAAAATGCAGTTTTATATCAGGCTGACCTGGCCAGGTTCGACTCACTAGCGAAATTATCAAAGGAACTTGGTAAGTCCTTGCAGGTGTGAATCGGTGTTTCCGTTAAGAAAATCGGTCATGTTTTGTGGGAAATCTGCCCCAGGGTCTCTGCCTGCCACCTGGTGGGCAAGACCTAGAGTTTATCTGCCCTGGTCTAAGGTTTAAGTACTTCCAACCCTGTGTATAGGACGTGACCTCTGATATGATTGGAAGGTCAACAGGATTAGGTATGCCTTTCATGCAATCACAATGTCATATGAAAACAGCCTCTTACCCGCCCTTCTTAGACCTTTATAAACCTGGAACTTGGGCTGAGTAAACGGACATTCCTCACCAGCTTGTCCAGTGAGGGACACTGTTTGCCTCAAGCTCGGTGACCTTGGGGCCTGCTGGCAGGACTCAAACCCAAGAATGTTTTGCTGGCTGTCTGAGAAGTTAGCTGCCAGGATAACTTTGTTGAACTCCTGTGAGTCAATACCTCTTTGCCGGTGAAGTTATAACCTTTCATGTAATTAAAATGCAACTGTGCCTCCGGGCCTGCCAGCTGCTATTGGGACAAAGTATGTTTATGCAGCCCTGAGTTAAAATGTCCACTCTTTTTGTATGCAAGTTATTGATCTACTATGAGGAGGCTTGGTGATAGATTACTAAACAAAATAGATTCCTTGTATCTTGGTTCCCCCTGGCAAGGGAGCTGGGTCACACCTTGATCACTGAGCTCTGGTAACACATCACGACATGCATTCGGGGCACCGAGTGGAGCACAGGAAGAGTTCCCTGTGAACTGATGCTGAAGTGAGTCAACGCTCCCATGGTGCAGAGGCAGGTGACCAGGGCCTTCCTGGCAGGAGGGCCCCCAGAGCTGTGGGCACTGGAGAAAAACGTGTTCTCATGTCATTCTTGGGTAAGCCATAAGGCCCTTCTTGACCAAGCAGAGGGGCGGGTCCTCACAGACTGGTTCCGCCAGGATGCCTAGAGGTTCTGACCTGGAGCAAGTCCAAGCAGTACCTCTCTCATGTGGGTGAGTGAGGACCATGCTTTCTGAAAGTGGCCAAGGGACATGGGTGAAGCAGGAGTTGGCACGTCTTGCCCATGTCAGAGGGAGCATCAGGTTCAGAAAATTCCACGTAATGAAAACTCATTTTATTCCTATTGGCTTGTTTGACTGAGTTGGAAGAGGCAGATAAGGGAGGTATAGGTCTTCTGGGTCATTCTAAAGAGAGGTGACAATGTGAAGTTTCTTAGATGACCAAAGTAGAACATTCCTGAGAGGTTTTGAAAGGAAGAGCCCTGTGGCAGGAGGCTCCAGATGACTGGCTGTGACCACCTTTCGGTCAGTGCTTTCCACTACGGCTGCGTGGCAGCTGTGTGTGGGAAGCAGAAATTATTTCAGAGGGAACCCTGGGCAAAACGGAACAGACTTAACTGGAGCTGAAGGATGCTGGGGGCATGGTTTTTCTTTGTTCTTTATTTTACTTTTACTCAAAAAAGCAGAGTTACAGAAAGAAGGAGACACAAAAAGAGATCTTCCATCTGCTGGTTCACTTCTCACGTAGCCGCGATGGCCAGAACTGAGCCAACCTCAAGCCAGGAACTTCTTCCAGGTCCCCCATGCAGGTGCAGGGTCCCAAGGCTTTGGCCTGTCCTCCACTGCTGGATCAGAAGTGGAACAGCCAGGACACAAATCTGCATCCATCTGGGATGCTGGCACCTCAGGCTTAGTCTACTGTGTCATGGTGCTGGCCTCTCTCTAGTACTTCCAATACCCCAAGACCAATGGTTATTTTGGGTTTGATGTTGGGTAGACACACTAAAGCAGAAACTGAATAATAAGGAAAACAATCCTGAACTTCGTTTAAACACTGTAGACTTGAGGAAATGACCCAGAGTACCTACCCAGAGAAGAAAGAGTTCTTCATGATGATGTTTCTTAAAACACAGAAATGTTGGTCAGCCATTACAGTGCTGAGAAAGCGTAAGCTCTGGTACTTTGGAAATAAGAGCAACTTGCTTGGGAAAAGACATAGGGGCACAAATAGAATGGCTTTACTTCTGACCCTTTTGTGTGCAGAGGGAGTTCATGAGGGACAAGTGGTAGGAGCAGAAGAGAGCCGACCCGAGCAGAAAGGAAGGGCAGAGAGACACAGCACAGGCTTGCCAGGAAGCCCCCTGCAGAGCTGGCACAGCTGAGCACAGCACTCTGAGGACACACACTCCGCTCTCTCCGGGGTCGGGGTCAGGCAGATCCCTGGTGTGCTGTATCACAGTCTGTCCGCTCGGTTACACATAAACGAGGACAGGGCTCAGGTATGCACTGTCTACAAGACCAGCTGCTGTCAATTCTTTTGCAACCAGTGAATAACAAACTCAGATCTAGGACTGAGACAAGCACCTTGGTATTGTGGCTCTCTTACCATCCTGAGAAGTCTGCTCAGGGCTGTGTCCTAGTGAGCAGACTAGAGTCCCAAGATGTCACAGAATCAATGGGTAACACGGAGTGAGGGAGAGGGATGAAGGCCCAGTCTGTGATCTGCTCACACAGTAGAGAGCCTGCCTGCCTGTGCACCATAGGGTTGGCAGTGGAAAGCACATGTTTGTATGCGGTGTGTCAGGCTTGCTGGCTGTGTGGCTTTGAATGTCACTAGGAATTAAAGTACAAGATTAAATATTTGCACATTTCCTTTAGGTCCTAGGGGGAACAGCCACAGCAGTCAGTTTATGATCGTGTGCTGGGAGCACCTTCTAGAACCTGTCAACCTTGCTGGCAGCGGAAAGACAGCAGAAACCTGTGCCGCTTCGTCTTGTGGACACATGACTCTGTGTCTCAATGCACTCTGAACTGTGCAGGTGTCCTTGGACGGTGGCAGCTCAGCAAGGTCCAAACCACAGATCGCGTCTTTGCTGTTAACTGCCTACCATCCCAGCCGGGTGTTGGAAGGCCTTCACCTATCTGATTAGCAGACAGGAAGCCCTGTCTCACATTATCACTGCAAGTCTCTGGATTCACGGGAAAGAGGACACCCATTGCTCACTAATTTCAGGCGCATAGCTAAAAGGTTGAAGCTCAAAATAAGTCTCCCCATCCAGAGAGGTTTGGGAATTTGTGGAGTTAGGGTCCTGATCTGCCTGAAGCAAAGCCGGTGGAGCCTGGGCTGAGAGGAAAGGAAAAGGGTCAAATATTTTGAACACGGGTGCTGACAAATCCTGTCTTTCTGTGCATCATATACTCACAGATAGCTGCTGAAATATCACAGGAGGTATGACACAAAGTGTGTCACTTACCACAGTAACCAACTACAGTAGCAGTAGGCAATTGGAAGTGGTGTGCACACGCTCCAGTGACAAGGTTGGCTCTAAAGGTTCTGTCCAGTTACATCCAGGACTCTGGAAAAGAGCTCAGTGAGAACATCCAAGCCCACTGACATCTTGGTCACACCCTCAAATGGGTGGTACAAGAGTTGCTCAGCCCTGCGCCAGATTGGGCAGCAGCTTCCGCCAGTGCAAACTGGAATGTATCAATGCCCAGTGATGTATATCAAAGCTCAATGGTATGTGGGACAGACCAGACCAGTCCACTGTATTTGCTGGCAGGCACAGGAGCAAGGGCTGGGGGGCTGGTCCTGTGGGGATTACTGAGGGTTGCTCTGACTGGGCTGCAGCCCCCCCTGGTGTACATGAGGGATGAGCGTGTGCTGGGCAGGGCTGGGCTGGACTGCAGTACCCATTGGTTTGCAGAGAAATGAGGGCAAAAGAAATTGATCAACTACCCCAGTGAAGCTTGACAGCAAACTCCTGGGCAGATGGAGACCGTGAGGTGGACTGTGTCAGCCAATGGACCTTGGAAGGACGTCCTCATCTTTGAGCAATGGTATCAACAGCATCTCAGAACTATTGAAACAACTTGAGCAGAACCCTGACAGCATGCTCCACATCGGGGACCCTGGGATGACATGGGGTACTGAGATGGTTGGGAGTCTGGACGTGGTGTCTCCCATTGTATCTCCCTCCCTAAGATATAGGAAGAAGAAAAAAGAAGTTGTCTGACAAAGAGAGGGGAAGGAGGAGAGGGGAGGAATCCGGGGGTGAGGGAAGTATGGTGGTCTCCTTGGAATTGTATGGAATGCATGAAATCTGTTCTCTGTATATTAATAAAATTTTTTAAAGAAAAAAAAAAAAGAATTGCTCAGCCATTCCCTAACTGGTTGAGGGACCACCAATGGGGAACATCTTCCCTGCAGGTTCTCGCCCAACAAGGAGGGGTCAGGGAGCACAAAAATCTATGGTGTCTCTCCGTCTCCGTTCAAGAGGCAGCCCACCTCTCGGCTCTCTCCTGGTACTGGCGTTCCTCCTCCGTCTTCTACATTCACCGACATTTTATGTCCATGCTGAGCTGAAGAAACAACCCATTGAGCTTTTCTGGTAACACTTGAGAGCTTTTTTTGTTTTGTTTTGTTTTTTGTAGAAGCACCTGTTGCGGGAATGCAGGTTGCTATGCGACAAGTGGGCTGTTGGCGTGATAGGCAGCCAGGGGCTCTTGCTGTGGTCTCTGCAGCCATTGTGTGGGTGCTCGTTTCCAATGGGACAGGCAGGCTTGTGTCTTAGGATTGAGGTTTCCTTTAACAGAGTAAGGTATGAAGGTACAAACTCTCCTGTGAGATTGGGGGAGGCCCGAGGAAAGCAGAAGATGCTTTCATAACGGCATGCAACAGTCTCACCAGCAGGCTGGAAAGCAAGCCAGTGTGGCACACGTCCAGGTCCTGCTCAGAGCCCAGGAACACTACAGGAGGTCTCGCTAGGGTCTTAGGCAGCTAGTTCAGGATCACGACCTTGGAAGCCACTCCTCCCCGACCTGTGCAGTCCTGTCTGTCCGCCTGTGACACTCATCACCAGGAGCATGAGGGGGCAGTACTGTATTGTGAGCCACACCCTTCAGAAGCCGCTGTAAAGGCCCATGATGGGGAAAGGCTCACTCTGGGTTGCATGTTTCCATCACTCTCGCACTCCGACTCTTGGACTCCCCAACACCAGCTTGCTTTCTGGCCTCCTGCGGACAGACTCCGAGGACAAGCAGCCCCTGAACATGGCCCCTGTATGTCTGTATTCCTCACCCTCTGTTAACCGCTTCGGCAAGTCAGTGAAGACGCAAATGCTAAGATGTTTCCTATCTCTAATGTGTGTGTACTTTGGAGAGTTCCAGGAGAGGTGAGGGCTAGCAGTAATGAAATGCGGACAGAGAAGCCAGGGAAGAACGCTTCGCTGCATGTCTCGTAGGATAACGTACATGGGTCTCATGGTCATGACCATTTGTTCCTCTCAGAGTTTTGATTCAGACTGGATTGCCATGGTGACTCTTCATCTGCTAATTTCCAGTGGGCACTGCCATTGCCAAACTTGGTTAATAAACTCCTCAATACATCCTAGACTTGTCTGGTGTGCTCTCTCTCGCATCCGCAACAGCCTCCGCTCTCAAAGAAAGCTCCCCAGGAAAAGTCCTCTCCACTCGGCAGCCACTTGGTTGCCCAGCCTGGTAATTAAGTCATCGCCCAAGGACGCTCAGGGCAACTCCTGGAGGCTGTGCCACCTTCATGCTCTACAGCCCAGTCTGTGGATGGTGGTCAAGCTCGTTTTCCCACCTCCGCAGTAACATAGTGGAAAGGTTTGCGGCACCTCAGGGCTGTAAAGGAGTCGTAGGAGAGTGGGAGTAACTGTTGGTCTTGCACAGAAAATGTGAGTTTAAAGTCTTCCTTTTTATCTCCCTGCAGAACACAAATTCCATAGTGGCAGAAATTGACTGTGATTTTTGTTCATCATTCTCTCTGCAGCCCGTAGAGAAGAACATGAAACACATTCAGTCCCCATTTGTGGACAAAATGAATTAACGGAAAATTGAAAGTGTGTTGCAATATCCAAACTGTCCTCTAGGGGGAGATAGTCGCCATGAGATAGGAATTTAACTCATTACAATTAAAATCAAATTAAAATCCTGCACCAAAGAGAACATTTTGCCAATGTTGCTGTTTCCTGCTCGTCAGAGTTCAAAAGGACAAAAATGCTTTTCTTGTAGCAAAACCAAAATCCTGAGAATAGAAAAAAAAAGTTGTAACATTTCACTGAAAAGCAATAAATACAATATAACTGAAAGCAATTTCCAGAGGGGCCCTGTGGCTTAGCTGGTCAAAGCGCCTGTCTAGTAAACAGGAGATCCTGGGTTCGAATCCCAGCGGGGCCTTGGTTGTTAAGTTTTGTGTTTTCAATGGTGTTCCCCCCACACACACTGGTGTGCGTTTCAATGACTGCATCACAAGGATTGGGATGAAAGAAAAAATAAAAATGAGCATTTCTGTAGCTGATTGGGGGTTTGCTGAGAGTTGGTGGTCACCAAGGTAGTCCTGCATGACGGGAGGGAGAGGTCTCCGGTCTTGCAAGCCTGAGGTAGCCAGACATCTCAGCTAAATGATGGGTATTATTATTATTATTATTATTATTGTCATAAGAAGAATTAGTAAACTGCCCTTTAAGATCAAATAAGTAAGTCCCCTTTGCCCAGAGAAAGGGCCCTAACCAGTGGGACCGTGACTAAGGGATGGCAGGGGAAGCCTGGGCTAACCCTGCCAGGCCTGGGTTCCCACCTCAGAGCTGTGACCCAAATACAGCTACAGAAAATGGGTCAAGAACCTTGAAATATTTATTCCATTAGCAAATAATCTCAACACAAATTTTTCAAATGCTTCATTATTCACTTTTCCAGAGATAACAGTGATGAACACGTGCATGTTGACGTATTACTAATAGGGTGACGTTCTGCCTATGGCTTCCCAAGACTAATCCTAAAGAAAAGTGTCAATTTCTCCAAAATGTGAAAATGTATCAAGGAGACCAAAGCTTGGATACGAATTTTATATTCCTTGGTTGGGTTTTGTTTTGTTTCCTTTTGTGTTTGTTTATAAATATCTGAAAGTAAAAAGCTATCAAGTGGGCTAAAATTTAAGAAAGTCTGCTCAATTTTGGTGAATTTTTTTTTCTTTCCTTTATTGCCACCTTCCCCCACAATACAGAGTATTTATTTTGTCTATTTGGTCTTTGTCTGTGTAATCTGCTCAAATGGCAAGTATTTTGCATTTAAGCAGAACATGGCTTGTGCTAGCTTTATTGTAGCCTCAGTCACATAGGGAACAAAAGTTTCTCACTTAGGAATAAACTCGGTCTCTTTACAATCACATTCCTCTGCTCGATTACTTTTGGGTCTTTCTTTCTCACTTTGAAACAAGCAGCCACGTACTTTCTCAACCAGCCCGTTAGCTGACTCTTACTCTTCGGGTTCCAATATCCCCATGATTTCCCATGATTTTTCCCCAAAACCAAATACTAAGTCTAAAATTCTCATAAAAATTTGGGCCAAAAAAAAAAAAAAAAAAAAAAGGCACTAAAATCTATGTTCAAGTTTGCTATAAGGGACTCCAGAAAATCTTTTTTTGTTGTTGTTGTTTGTTTCACCTTGGGGAAAAAAACAATAAAATAGGTACTAGAAAGAATCAGGTTCAATCAGTATGTTACCATCAGACAAAGAGTAAATTAAAAGATTCCAGGAGGAAAGAGAGGGGGAGGTGGGGTTTTCGTCTCCCTTAGTCTCTGGTTACATTTTCAGGCGTGTGTGTTGTTGATGTAGCTATTTCAGAATTTATGGGCCAAGCAGGAGTTTCCTAGAGATTTTCCGTGGTCCTCATGGTCACGTGTCCACCAGAGTCCTATGGTGACCTGTCCCAGCAGGAGGCATTTCTCACTCATCACTAATTATTTAAATGTTTACTTGGCCACAAATTCAGCAATTTACAACTAAGGATTTATATCACATACCTATGGAGTTGTAATTTTTTTTTTTTTTAAGATTTATTTAAAATGGCCAGTGCTGGGCTAGGTAGGGCTGGAAACTAGGACTTTCTTCTGGGTATCCCAAGCTCTTGGGCCATCTTCTGATGCTTTGCCAGGCCATTGGCAGGGAGCTGGATGGGAAGTGAGGCAGCCCCAGAATAGAAGTGCCCCAAATGTGGCAACAACCTCTAGAATTTTATTGATGTACAAATGAGTGGGCCTATTCCAGACTTATCCAAATCTCTGTCCTGGGCATGGCAGATTCCTGATGTTTATCTGCTGTGTTCATGTTCATGGCAGATTGTGTCTCAAGGTTGTCTACCTCGAAGGTTCTTGGTAAGGAGGATGCTCTTCCGTCTTCATGAAAGCGTGTTCACCACCATGCTCACAACTACTCTCTCTAAAACTTATCCTGGGCTAGCTTTATTTTTTGCACGCCATAGAAAAGCAAAATTCCTTATTAGTGTTGCTACTTTTGTAAATTCTTATCAAATCTTTTGCTTTTGAAAATGTGTAATAATGAACTGACACAATGGAATACAGCCTAATCCTTCCCCTTCAAGCGCCGGCTTCCCATATGCGCATCAGTTCTTATCTCAGCTGCTCCACTTCCCATCCAGCTCCCAGCTTGTGTTCTAGGAAAGCAGGCAAGGACTGTCCAAAGCCTTGGAACCCTGCACCCTCATGGGAGACCCAGAAGAAGCTCCTGGCTCCTGGCTTCAGATTGGCTCAGCTCTGGTCATTGCAGCCACTTGGAGAATAAGCCAACAGAGAGATCTTTCTGTCTTTCCTTTTCTCTGTCATTCTGCTTTTCCAATAAAAATAAATAAATCTTTTTTAAAATGTAATGAACTCCAGATAATTAAAAATAATTGTCACCATCACTGAGTTCTTTCTCTTCCCTTTGATGCTTACCTGCCTACAATCTGCCACAGGCTGGAGTGCATTGTCCACAACACGGCAACTTGGATGAAAAGCCTCATGCAGAGAGACATGCCAAGTACTTCCGGGTAGGAGCTTTGGATGACACCACCCAAATGCCAAGACTGACCTGATGGGTCAGCACTTCCAGATGGCTACACAAAAGCACTGGGCACACAGAGCAAGCCACACTGCCAACAAGACCTCATATGCCCACAGAGGACAACATGAGAAGCACCGAACCATTTACACGCCATTTTGGAAGCCATGGCAAAACTCCAGAGCACCGCTGGATCCATCTCAGGCAGCAAAACAAGTATTAGCAGGCTGTGATCTTTGCACAATTCAGAGCAGGTGACCTGGAAAGGCATGCCTCACTCCCACAGCTGAGCACGCCGCCAACAGCTGAGCCCCATTACCGCTTGGCTGATGCCTCAGATTTCCCACACTGACCATGGACAGTGCAAACCCAGAAAACCTGCTCAGTTCTCCTAGCCTTCACCTGCAGGTGACACTTTGCTGTTGGCTTGTGGCAAAGAGCACACCATGGATTCAGAAGTTGCTCTTCCCCCAAGGCTGCTGGCTTCCTGAAATCCCCCCTTTCCTCTGCCTGGCCCTTGTCTCTGGCGAGCAGCCAGTACCCTGTAGCACTAGGAGGTAGGAAATTTGCAATTGTCACTGTGTTCTTGTCCTCCACCCAACAAAAGTCTCCTACTGATTCTGTACCTGTGCTTTGGGTCAGAAATGGGCTACGGCAAAGTCTTAAGTTCTGATGAATTGTCATTAAGCCTACTAATTTCCCCAACAGTCACTGTGGGCGATGTGCCCAGTGCGGTGCCAAGTGTCTGCCCGCTCCGAGAACTCAACCTGACTACAGATTCCAGTTTCTACCGTGCCCACCCTCAGGCTAGACCTATGGAACAGAAATTACATGCGGGGATTTCAAGGGTGGAAGGAAGGCAGACATGGCACTGGACTCCAGGCCATCAGGGAGGGCTTTCTAGAATGTAATGACACGATGACAATTTACAGGAGCGAAAAGAGATGGAAGAATGAAAAAATCAGAATCCAAACAAGCAATGAGGGCAAATAAAACATTCAAGGGGAGCAGATGAGGCCTGAACAAATGCCTTTGGCCCCATGCCATCACAGGGCAGAGCCTGGACCCCCAGGTCAGGGGCCAGGCATGTGGAGCCGGGACCTTGTCAGGGCCCTAACCCAGCTGGAAGGGCAGAACCCAGACTCTGACCCAGAGCCAGCCCCACCCATCCGTGACAGGTGTGACATGGGAGAAGGCCGCAGAAAACCGTGACCTCTGGCTGTCTCTGCTCCTCTGGAATTCACAACCCTCTAGTTTATTTTCCATCTTTCCATTTCATTTCTTTGTCTCGTGTCTTTTTTTCTCTCTCTTTCTTCCTTTTGAGAAAGAACAGCTGTGTCTCTTGATAAGCCTGGTCAACTATTCCTTTTACTTGTTTGCCATCACTCAACCTGTGAATTTAAAGACGACGCAGTTTAAAATTGAAATGTCTGAGATTACCTTCCTGGGCCCTGGTGCTTGCGTCTGTCCCATGGACCAGCAGCTGTCTTGTTTGCCTTTTCCTCTTGTGGAATTCAATGGGATGGAAGGGGAGACAGGGCGGGCTGTGGGCTTTTCCAAACTTGACTGCTCCTCCTCCAATTTCCTAACTCCAGCAGATGGATTTTGGCTCAGCCTCAGGGAGAGGTGTCTGTGTGGGCTGCTGGGCTTGTCTTCGCTTCCCAGGCTCCCTGGGTTCAGGTTGCCTGAGCTCTCTCTGCACGCAGAGAGGGTGGGAAGGGTTTCTCTCTACACGTTCCTCTGGCTTCAGGCAACGAAAACACCAAGTGCGCCATTGGTGTCTGTTGGTTTTCCTGCCAGCCGTCTGCCTTGCCCTGTTGTGGACACGGGTGCCTTAGCGCAACCAACAGCAGTGGTTTGGTTACTAGGGATCGGGTAGTCCTTACAAATGAACCTTTAAAATCTAGAGTTTAGACTGTTTTCTCTTTATCTTCAAGGATTTTCAGCCTCTGGGCCAGGAGTTGAAGACCTCAGCAGCTTCTCCCCTCCCACTAAAGCCTCGTTCTAGACTTTGCTTGGATTCCTTGGACAGGTTCAGAAAACCTACTCTGCTGTAGTTTATGCGGCAACTTGTAGGGTGGCAGGAACTCTTGTAGGGTGACTCTTGCAACCGTCTACAGCCTGACCAGAAATGGAGATTAATGCTGCGTCCTTTTAAAATCTGTTATTAAATTTCTAGGCCAAATCTGCTTCTTTGAAGCTACTGCCTTTCTATGACAACAGCCTAGGCACTCTCATTAAGATCAGTAACAGGACCCATTTTGATGGCTCAGTTGGCTAATCTTTCCCCCTTGTAAAGTGCCAAGATCCCACACAGGTGCTGGATTGAGTCCCAGCTGCTCCACTTCTCATCCAGCTCCCTGCTTGTGGCCTGGGAAAGCAGCAGAGGTGGCCCAAAGCCTTGGGAGCCTGCACCCTCGTGGGAGACCCAGAAGAGGCTCCTGGCTCCTTCAGATCAGCTCAGCTCAGCTCTGGCCGTTGCAGTCCCTTAGGGAGTAAACCAGTGGATGGAACACCTTTCTCTCTGTCTCTCCTTCTATCTGGAAATCTGATCTGCCTTTCCAATAAAAACAAATAAATCTTTGAAAAATAAAAACTAACAGTTGGAGGGCTGTCTGTGTACTTGCTGTTTCAGGTAGCCTTGAAACACATTCGCCCCTGCGAATGAGTGGAAGAATTCTGAAATCCGTGACAGCTCACACAAAGTCTGTGAGAACAATACCTCACAGAAATCCTCAAGAGTAACTCATTTTAAGAAGAGATAAAGTTGACATTAGGTTGGGGCTTTTAATTGATGGGGATGATACTCAGCCGACTCTACCTTCAGACCAGAGATGGTCTCTCCAACAAGCGGTTGAATTTGTCTGGACAATAAGATGCTGGACTCTATGCTTGGTAGATGCTTGCAATGAAAGAATCTCAACTGATCTTGAACTGTGGTAATGCAACAAGGTGGAGGAATCCACCATGGGGGTAGGATTTGCGGAGGGGATGGGGGAATCCCAGTACCTATAAAATTGTGTCACATAATGCAATGTAATTAAAAAAAGAAGAAGAGATGAAGTTGAAAATGAGGGTCAAATTGTAAGCAAGAGATGGATGTTGATTCTGACACGATCAAAGATCCATGGGTAAAGACTGAGCAGTAGCCGGAACCACACAGTCAGCTTTACCTACACAGCCCTGACCCCAAAGTGGAAATGGAGCGAACTTGCTGCTCCGTGGGAGCCAAAACCTCTAGGTCCAGGTCAGCTCTAGGTGCAAACAGAACTCTGAAACCGCAAACAAGTGGGTTCAAGATCTGGACACGTTTCCCTGAGAACCGTAACAGGAGATGAAACATGATTTAAAGGGTCCAGGAGACAGTGCGGTCAAAACATTCCAGGGTGGGTCATGTTTCCGCTTGGCTGTTTGTCTCAACAGTTTTGTTCTTCTTAAAAAAAAAAATAGATTTATTTATTTTTATTGGAAAGATGAATATACAGAGAGGAAGAAAGACAGAGAGGAAGATCTTCCGTTCAATGGTTCACTCCCCAAACAGCCGCAATGGCTGGAGCTGAGCCAATCCGAAGCCAGGAGCTCTTCTGGGTCTCCCACGCGGGTGCAGGTCCCAAGGTTGCACGCGAGGACTTCAACCACTACGCTATCGCACTGGGCCCAGTTTTGTTCTTAACGAGGTCCACCCCTTTTCTTTTTCCCTGTAGATGTCCTGATTGAGTTTTAGGAATTTATTTCTGGCATTTTCCCTCCTTTCCCTTCTTCTCTCACTTCACCTCACCTCACCTCACCTCACCTTACCTCATCTTCCTTTCCCTTCTGCTTTTTTTTTAATGATTTATTTTATTTTTATTGGAAAGGTGGATATACAGAAAGGAGGAGAAACAGTGATGAAGATCTTCCATCCGATGATTCACTCCCCAAGCTGCTGCAACAGCTGAAGCTGAGCCAATCAGAAGCCAGGAGCAAGGAGCTCTTCCAGATCTCCCACGAGGGCACAGGGTCCCAAGGCTTTGGGCCATCCTCTCCTGCTTTCCCAGGCCACAAGCAGGGAGCTGGATGGGAAGTGGGGCCGCAGGGATTAGAATCGGCACCCATATGGTATCCTGGTGCATGCAAGCTGAGGACTTTAACCACTATGCTATCGCGCCGGGCCCAACCTTCTCTGTTTTTGAGAGGGGCCAGGTGGTAGCCCTGCTAAGCAGGAAGAAGGCCTGGGGCTGGAGGTTGCATTAATGGAGAAGATCAACGCATCCTTTGGCACTAGCTGACATGCTTCGTACTTTCTCTGATCTCAGTCATGAAGACCATCAGAGGGTGGTTTTCAGCTGCAAGGGAGCATTCCCACCCAAGGGAGCATTCCCACCCCACCCAAGGAAGCATTCCCACCCCACCCAAGGGAGCATTCCCCACCCCACCCAAGGAGCATTCCCACCCAAGGGAGCATTCGGAGGATGATATTTGGGTTTTGGAGTATAGTGTATGGATGTGCTGCTTGAAAATCTCCCCATTTTAGGTAAGAATCGGAGCCTAGGGTAAGAAATGATCTGCAACAGGCCCAGGTGGGCTGGGACCGATGCTGTCTGGGGCACCGGGTGAGCCTCAGCACAGACCCTGGGTGTTCTCGCTGGTGCTCATGCTGTCTGGGGCACCGGGTGAGCCTCAGCACAGACCCTGGGCGTTCTCGCTGGTGCTCATGCTGTCCGGGGCACCGGTGAGCCCCAGCACAGACCCTGGGCGTTCTCAAGGCTTGCTTGATGGCCTCCTTCTGTGTAGCCTGCTGCCCATCCCACAGTACAGACCAAATGCTTGGCCATGTGGCTGCCTGGCGTCCACCCCAGAGCTCCTTCCCAAGGGGGGTATTGTGTCCATCACCAGCAAGAGGAAGCCACCCAGACTTGCTGGCAGTATCCACTCCCACCACACCTGCCCTGGCAGCCTCGTGAGAGCTCTCTAGGACGCATTGATTGAAGAAGAAAATCTCAGCCGTGGTTTCCTCTTCTGCTGCATTTATGATGCTTAAATTAAGGACATGAAAGCAGTGGATTAATTGGTCTGTAAATGCTGGACATGTACAGCTCCCTGATAGGATCCAGAGGCACACGAGGTAGTGTCTAAGGAGGCATCTGAGCTGAATATTCAAATTGGGGCCAGAGTTTGGGGAGAGGCTTAGGGGGCGTCTCCCATTTCTGTGCCCTTTTTGCACACGTTAGAACTGTCTTGTCATCAGGTGCATAGTGGGAGTGACTATGCCTACCGTGGTAATGTTATTTCAATAACATTGTTGTTACCAGCCTGAAGCCATATTGGACATTTCTTGCCTAGCAGTTCCCATTAATCATCTGTCAGTTCTACCTCCATAAAGCAGTTTCACACTAGTATAGAGTGGATCTTCTTCATGGACCTTCTGGGAAATATTGTGCTATAAAAGAGTGTGTGATTTAATTTAAATATATCTTCCATGATGGCCTTCCACACACATTACTCTGAACTTTCATACTAAGATGTATATGCATAATAATCCTCATTTTTCTGGACACAGACTCACAGTGCTTCACTGTACATCATGCCATGATTTACAGAATTAGATAATCCTGGCTTATGTAATTATCTAACAATATCTAAATGGCTGGGGACTTTCCCATCTTACAATCACTAATAATATCGCAGAGAAATAAGGCTTGAACGCAATATAGTTTCTCACCCGTGTAAATACATTTTGCACATCCGAGGAAACGCTGTCTTAAAACCCGTGTGCATTTGAAGTGGATTTGGGCGGACCCTTCATGGACTCAATGCGTGTCTGGGTATATCTGAACAGGATCTTGGATGCACTCCACTCTGTATTTCACTCCCTCCTGCAACTGTGAAGCAAAACCAGGGAATTCCTGAAGCCTGCAGGAAACCAAGTAAAACCAGGGTTTCTGGTGCAGCTGGAAGCTTTGCCTTCTGTAAGATTAGCAGCCGGGAGCCAAGGTGGGCGGGGCTGTGTTTAGAGGCGGGATCCGATGAGGGAACTTGGGTGGGTGATGAGGCTTGTGGGTTAGGGGCTAACTCACCAGACACGGGAATTAACCCAAGGAAATCGGGTTTGTGCCAGAAGCTCGCAGTGTCACAGACAATGCAGACATTTCTATCTTTAAAAAGTTCTACCCAATTCTCAAGTTGGTGAGAACTTTTCCAAGAAGAGGAGTTGGGAAGGTTAGAGAGAACCTTAGGCTTGGCTGATCCTTGGGCAAGTTCTCAACAGAGGCATGGAACTTGGTGATAACAAATAGCTTCCAGATTTATCTGAGGTCAGGAAATTCTAGCCATCCCCACACCCTAAGAATTCATAAGCAAGTATGATTAATCTGTGGCGTTGACTGTAGGTCTGACTAGCCCGGAAGTCCATCAGCTCTCACTGAAGGGAATGTGAACCCAGAGAAGAGAATGTCTTGACCCGACATTATGAGCAGTTATGAGCGATGTGAAGACAGAGCGCCTTTTGTGTGTTACTGAAAATGAACAGCCAAGTAGGCATGCGCGGAGCGCACAGGGCCTAATCGGAATCTAGTTTACTCCATAAATGATATGTAACCCTGCGGGCTGTGATGGCCGAGTGGTTAAGGCGTTGGACTCGAAATCCAATGGGGTCTCCCCGCGCAGGTTCAAATCCTGCTCACAGCGGCCCTCTTTCAATTCTAGGCTTTGACTTTTCTCCCCTTGCAAACCTGATGTCCTAAGGTGTTCCCTATGGGTCAGGTCAGGGCCACGCATCTGCCTACCACATCACACAGGAGCGTGCAACCCTGCGCTCAGACTGAATCAATGTTGCTTTTACTGTATGAAATAAAGCCCCCTGCAGCTAAAAAAACTAAAGGTGATTTACTAACCGTTTTGGTTTCGAAACCGAGAAACGGCGATCTGTAGTGACTCCAAGGTGCCCTAGGTCATCTGTCTTCAGCTTGTGAGCGCCAGAAAATGACATGCAAAAGAAGGGGTTAGTGGAGGCCGAGCTGCGCTGGCACCCAGACTCACGCCTTTCTACTTCCTGGAGTTTCTCCCATTTGCGTGACTAATGACACAGCCGGCGTATCTAAGGACGACTGGTATCTTTCAACTCTGGGTCGTTTAGTTCTTAAAACGTTTACCCTCGTTAAGTTCTTGTTGCCTCGTTTGGAGGGAGCCGGGTGATTCTGTGTCTTTCCCGCGGCGTGGAGTTTGAAATCCGACCCCGACAGGGAGTGAAGGCTCTTTGGCGATCCAGGTAGAAAGTGATGGATCCCAAGAAATGTTCTTTATTTCACTTTCATCATATCCAAAGTTAAAAGTGTGTGGACCACCCATCCTGACGCACTCTCCTCGTCCGTATCGGATGAAGGCATCCACCTGGAGTTGTAGTAAGGAGGGGGGGGGGTGGGGGAGGACCTACGGCAAGTTCCCCAGAGAGTGCACACACCGCGGCAGCCTGGGGGACTCGGGGAGGGAAGGACGGGGACGAAAGGTGATCTTCCGAAGGCAAGATCTCCAGAACAAACCCCAAAGTCGCCTGGTCCGCGACGCCAGCACCTGCAGGCTGACTCGACGCGAGGCTGCCAGCTCGCTCCAATTACCCCAATTAAGGACCAGCAGCGGTGCATAACTTACAGATGGGGCCAGTGGCGCAATGGATAACGCGTCTGACTACGGATCAGAAGATTCTAGGTTCGACTCCTGGCTGGCTCGTGATCATGTCTTTTTACTCTTGCGACTTTTTTACTTCTGAACGTTATCGAAGTCCCACCTAGCCAGGAGCCACCCTTAACGTCTGAATGGGTGAGACTCTTAAAATTTCACCCTGTTGGACCTCGCCCGGTAGCCTAGTGGCCTAAGTCCCCATCCAGCTCTCTGCTTGTGGCTTGGGAAAGCAGTTAGAGGATGGGACAAAGCCTTGGGACCCTGAACCCACGTGGGAGACCCAGAAGAAGCTCCTGGCTTCAAATTGGGTCAGCACTGGCCGTTGCAGCCACGTGGGGACTGAACGAATGGATGGTTTTCTCTGTCTCTCCTTCATTCTGTAAATCTGACTTTCCAATAAAAATAAATAAAATATTTTTTAAAACTGCCCTGTTCTCCAGTTTCACCGATGACGAGAAATAGCTGATTAGAAGAGATCTTTGGGAAGACAACTCACAAAGTAAAATTAGGGAGCATTATTCCACAGTTGCATTTATATGAAATGTCCAGAACGAGCGATCCAATAATAACAAGCATCTCTGGAGATGGAAAGTATTGGTGCCTGCCAGGGGCTGAAGAAGAGGCGATGGGAGTAAAATAAATATTGATGGGTCGGCTACTGTGGCTTGTAAATTGCATCTTAATTAAGAACTCAAAGGGGGGAAAATTTTCAGAGAAGCGTCAAAGGCAAACCGACACAGATCGGCCGATATTTCCTTCACTAACTTCACTCCGTTTCGCTCTGAGAACTTTCCGGAGCATCGGTTCTGGAGGAAAAAGGAGGGTCTTGGCCTCTGTGAGCCCCCAAAGTCCCGGGTGTGCCCCAGGGCCCGTGCAGCTCCGCCCGCCTCTGCAGGCCAGCCCACCTCGAGCTCTCTGGTCGACTGCGAAAGGCTGAGGCCGAACATTTCGGCGGATTCGGAAGAACATGAGACAAAGACTCAAGCCACGAGAGGAGGACGAGAGGGTGAGCCAAACCATGGCGGCGCCGTGGTGTGCGTCTAAGCAGGCGGGGGTTCTCCAGCCCAGGTGCACTCGGAAGGAGAGCGGAAACCAGATGTGGCCTGGACGGAGGGTGCGCAGACAGGCCCCTCTCCCCTGGCCCGCACGAGCCCCGATGGCGAAATAGGGGGCGGCAGACTCGCTGGGGGAAGTGGAATTACCTTAAGGAAATGGGTCTGAGGCTGTTGCGGGAGGTCTGAGAGGGAGGTGCATCGCAGAGATGAAGCAGGAAGGCCGCCTTTTGAGCCTCACCGGAGCCTACCATGTCGTGGCACCGACCCCCATCGCTACATTTTTTAATGAGGCCCCTGAAAGCCTTAAAGTTGCTATGATCTGATACCATAGATGGACTCGCATCTTCCTGCAGTTATTGGTGTGCTAGCACTTGCGTGCTGTCAGTTGCCAGTTCTCGTGAACACACAGTGCAGGTCATAACCCAAAGAAGTGTTGACTTTTATCTCCATACATCTGAATGTATGCTCCCAGAAATACTTCCTGGTGTACGACAATGGTCAGCTGCTCAAACCGTGTTGCTTTTCCTGGTGTTTCTGGCCAAGAGGGCCGACAGGTTGGCTGGTTATAGAACCTGCTTAGTCAGAGAACAATCCGGATCTGGGTTTGGGTGGCTCTGTCGTCTTGGAGAAGGGCCAGTTCAATGCTGTTGAGCACAGTGTGAGGATTTCATTACCAATGGCACCCGTGTTACTCAGTGGTCACTTGGAGAACTGACAGCTTAGCGTTCACTTTGGCGAGAAGGTTTGGATGGTGGGTAGGGGGTCTTCAAGGAAGGCCGGAAGAGGAGGAAGGACTGGATGGGGTCGTTGAGTAGCCTCTGGAGTGCTGGAAAGCAGGAAGCGGGGAGGTCTGAGCATCAACCACCAGGAAGAAAAAGGTTGTAGCAGCACAGCCTCACCCACCAGAAAACACCTGGGAAGCAAGGCCTGCCTGCAGGCACCCACACGGAAGAGAAAACACACACCACACCACACTGCCACACTTCCTGGACGCCATGTGACCAGGGGCGAGGGTGGGGGTCAGGGTGGTCACAGCAAGAACTGAGCTTTACCTGGACTGGTCAGTATCAAGTCCCACCCTCACCCGCAAAGCCTATCTGTTGAGAGCCCACAGTCCTGAGCGGATTGGTAAGGCTGGGCCATTGGCTGGGTGTGTCTTCCCTCTGAGGTCCGGTCCTTAGCTCTGGGAGATTGGAGACCCATGGGGAACTGTGGGTAAATTACCCAGCAGGGAGCCACCCATTTGAGTCCTGGGTCCTTGAGGTCCCTCAGCGCCCTCTCCAGCTCGGAGCCTTGCTTTTGACTCCCCTGATGGGTTCATCCTCCAAACAGTCCACCCCAACTTCCTCTGTCTGGAACTGGGGACGGGATGATGTGACTTCCAGACCAATTCAATCATTGGCCTCATGGTCACCTAATCATTCCTCACCCCAGGACCACCAACTCCTCAAATTTGGAGGTAGTTTGAACAAAATAATTACGTTCTTATTCTACTCCCCCCCCTCCCACCGCTCACATCAGGTTACGGCAACTTGGTCCTCAGCATTCCTCTGGATCTCTTGTTACTGTCCTTTTGTATTAAAGACTCATCTTTTTCTTCTCTTCGCTTCCTTCTCCCCCAATTTCATTTCGTAGCATTTTAAAAGACATCCGATGTCTGTCTTTCCTTTGCCATCATTGTAAGCAGGTCTATCTCTGACTTAATGCTTCTTAAAATACTGGACACCCAGAGCAGGTATGGACCAGCCGCCATGCTTTACGTATCTATTCAAATCCTGAGTCACACTCCAGCCCCTTGACAACATGTCACAAGCTGGGCAGGCAGTTGCTTCCAACCAGTGACACAGGGGCCAGAAGATGCTTTTCTGTTAAGGGAGAGAGCTGAGGTCTCATTCTACCGGACTGTCTTGAAAAAGCAGGAAAGCCAGCAGCTTTGTAGGAGAGCTGGCATGGACACCAAATCACCCAGGATGGAGAAGTTAAACTCACTCTGAACCCCAAAGAATGCTAGCAGAATTGGAAGCCAGTTGCACTCAAAAGACAATTCTAACAGTACAACACAAAGGTATATTGATTTCTTTTTTTTTCTTTAAAGATTTATTTTTATTACAAAGTCAGATATACAGAGAGGAGGAGAGACAGAGAGGAAGATCTTCCGTCCGATGATTCACTCCCCAAGTGAGCCGCAACGGGCCGATGCGCGCCAATCCGAAGCCAGGAACCTGGAACCTCTTCCAGGTCTCCCAATCGGGTGCAGGGTCCCAAAGCCCTGGGCCATCCTCAACTGCTTTCCCAGGCCACAAGCAGGGAGCTGGATGGGAAGTGGAGCTGCCAGGATTAGAACAGGCGCCTATATGGGATCCCAGGGCGTTCAAGGCAAGGACTTTAGCCGCTAGGACTTTAGCCGCTAGGGTATAACATCGAGATGATTTTAGATTACTTTATTCATTGGAAGAAATCAAATGGAATTTGTTGAGGATCATTAGGTCAAGTATTGTGCTAGCCTAATCAGTGTTGATTCAGAATCGAAAATACCCAGCCAAGACTGCTGACTCGTCACTTCTGTGTAAATCTCCTCGGCCATCCCCCCCACATAGACCTCAAGGAGAGCCTAGCACGAGTGGCACCTGCATCTCAGACATGAGAAAAAGCCAAGACAATGAGATCCAGAGAGAACCTGTGTGGTGTTTGTGCTATCAAGCTAGGGGCTGCGCCATGGTGCGGCAAGCTAAGCCTCCACTTGCAGAGCTGGTGTCCCAGATAAACTCCCATTCCGGTCCTTGCTGCTCCATTTCTGGTCCAGCTCCTTGCCTGTGGCCTGGGAAAGCAGTGGAGGATGGCTCAAGTCTCGGACCCATGTACCCAAGTGGAAGACCTAGAAGAAGTTTCTGGCCCCCGGCTTCAAATCAACTCAACTTCAGCCATTGTAGCTATTTGGTGAGTGAACCAGCAGGTGAAAGATCTTTCTGTCTCTCCTTCTCTCTATAACTCTGCCTCTCAAATGAAGATAAAAATAAATCTTTTTTTAAAAAAAAATTAACTTAAATGTTAACTTGTTATAGATGTATTGAATTTCAAATTGAACTATGAACTGAATTTCTACCTGCAGAGCCAGACCAAATGATTTCACAAAGTTTTTTTTTTTTAAGTTTTATTTTATTTTTATCGCAAAGTCAGATATAGAGAGGAGGAGAGACAGAGAGGAAGATCTTCCATCCGATGATTCACTCCCCAAGTGACCACAACAGCCGAGCCCATTTTCACAGGTTTACTATGTCCCATGGGCCAGACATCACCACCCCCTAGAAATGGTAGAAATGGTAAATGTTTGAGATGTTGAGACATGGTAAATGTTTCATCTTGGCCGATGAAACGGAGGAAGCAGCCCACCCCCCCCACCCCTGTCTGTTTTCTAAGCAGCTGGCACCATCTTTATTCCGCAGGCAGCCAGTGTGCCCTTAGGGTACCGGGCTTTGTCCAATGACCGCCCGCCAATGAGCTCTGGGGAGTTGGGGTGACAAAATATTGCCTAGGGACATCCATGCATATGAACACCATATGTGAAAGTGAGGAATTAATCCTGAAAGGCACCCAACAACTGGGTCATTGTACTGGCTGGTAAGTGAGGGGACTGAGACCTGGTGGTACGGAGGGGAGAGATTGGAGGATCTGTATGGGTCAGACTGATTCATCAGCCCACATGGGAGTCCTGAGATGGGCTTTTTAGTGCACAGCATCACTGACTACCACATGCCATGCCACATGACAGCTATGGCTGGGGGCCTGTCTAGCAGGCCTATATTCAAGCACCTGATTGAGTGTTGGAACAGGGTGCAGATCACATCAGGCAGGGCCATGACACCAGCACACAACAGAACCAGGCTGGGGATAGATTCTGTGAGGGATAAGTGGGCCCAACCCTATGGAAATACAAGCCCCACTGGTTAGCTCAAGAGTTGGGGTGGTGACTGACTGAACTAGGAGTGAACATGGAACCTGTCAACACTCGCAGATGCTGGACCTGAGAACAGGTAGGTCCAAGCTGCAGCACCTTCAAGTGCATCCTAAAACAGGGTATAGTGTGGGCTGGCCCGCAACATCCACCAGCTAATACAAAGGCCAAGATGGAGGGGCAGGCTATGCCAGGCAAGGGCCTAGCACCTGCTGGAGCATGTGAGATCTGGGTCTGGGAGTGGGCTGAGTGGGGAAACTGGGAGACTCCCCTGCTGGGCCATAGCTCCCACCAGTGAGCATGTGTTCCAGGCCTAGGGGTCAGGCAACCTGGGCAAGGTAGCCCTACCCGTTGGCAAGTGTGTGGGTTGGTTTGGGAAGCGGACAGACTGGGCAGGGTTGAGCAAATCTTAGCCCACTGGCGAGTGCAGAAACCAGGCTGGAGTGCAGGTCATGCCGGGCTAGGGTATCACACCTACTGGCTCACATGAGCCGGTGATGGGAGTAGGCTGAGCAGGGCCAGGTTGCAGCACCCACCAGTGAGAGTTGGGACTGGGGCTGGCTAGGTCAGGCCAGGCTACAGCATCCAGAGGCAAAGGCTAAGACAGATGGGGGCAATGCCAGGCCAAATCAGAGCAACCACTGGCATGCGTGAAAACTGTGGAGGTGAGCAGACCTAGCTGGGGAGCTAAGGGGACACCCTGGCCGGGTTGTGATCCCCATTGGAAAGCACGAGGGCCGGGGTGGGGGCTGCAGTCTCGTCTGGATATAGCTGCAGAATCCCTCAGCATGTGTGTGGGCTGGGTGTGGGTTGCGCCAGACTGGGCTAGAATGCAGCACCCACTGGTATTTTTGAGAACCAGGGTAGTTATAAGACTGGCTAGGCCGGGTCTCTGCCCCCGCTGAGCCATGTGTGAGCTGTGTTTGGGTATGGAGCAGGCTTGGCTGGGCTGTAGCGCCCAGCAATAAGAACTAGAATGGTTGAGGGCCAGTGAGGCAACGCCACTGTTCCTTCTAGGACTGTAGGTGGACTAAATAGGGCTGACCCACAGATCCATCAGTGTGTGCAAGATCTGGCATTGGGAGAAATCCAGATGGAGGAGCCTAGGGAACTCCTCCATCAGGACACACTCCCTGCAAGACCAAAGACGGGGAGCAGCCCAGACCAGGCCAAAATATGGTACCCACCAGCATACATTTGGTGCAGGTCGGGGGCAGGCCAGACTGGATCAGTCCATATCACGAAATGGTGAATCCAAGTGCCAGAATGGAGTGTGGGTTGGGCCAGGTCAGAGTGTAATACCAGCCAATGAACATGAGGACCAGGATTGGGGGCTGGCAGGGCTGGGCTAGGTGTGAGATGGAATTGGGGTGGGCCTGGCCTGGCCAGGCTACAGCACCCACTGGCAAATGCCGAGGTGAGGGGGCTGTACCAGACTGGGCCCGAGCACCCAACCAGCACATGTGAAACACAGGGGGCAGTGGGGATGGCCCCAGCAAGAGGGCTGCGAAGACCCCCCTGCTGGGCCACTACTCCCACTGGTGAGCATGAGAGCTGGGATGGGGGCAGATCAGGCCGGGCAGGACAACATATGACGGCCTACATGTGAGCTGGATCAGGAAAAGGCCAGGCTGGGCTGACTGTACCTTCTGGTTCGTGCATAAGCCAGTGTGGGTGAGGATTGATTGGGCTTTGCCGCAGCATCAGCTGGCAGATGCTGGCACAGGGGCCAAATTCTGTCAGGCACAGACATGGCCTAGACAGACAGTGGCACCCACTGGCACCAGTGTGGATTGGATAGTGGGGCTGGTTGGGATGAACTGGGCTTCAACGCCCACCAAATGTCCGGAGCTGCATGGGATGTGGAACAGACTGGACCAGTCTGCTGTACATACTGGCTGGCACAGAACCAGGGCAGGGGTGAGCCTCGTGGGGGTTTTTGTGGGTCACTCCGACTAAACTGCAGCTCCTACTGGTTTGTGTGAAGGCTGAGTATGGGGTGGACAGGATCTGACTGGGCTTCAACACCCATCGGGGTTTCATAAAACACAAAGCTGGACACAGAACTGACCCAGCAATTGCAACTACCAGTGTTTGTGTGTAGGCTGATTTCGGTGACAGATGGTGCCAGACCCTGTATTGGCAAACACACACAAGAATCAGGTCTGGAATGGCCCCAGAGGTTTCTTGGGTGATTCCCTACCAACTGAACTGCTGGACTCAGAACCCTAACCATGGAGAGAATTGCAGGTTCCATGGGCTGACTGTGGGAGTGGATGTGTCAGAGCTGGGCCTCCTCAGTGGCTCAGATGGAACAGTGGACAGCACATCCAAATGTACATGGAGGATACTGCAGTATATCGGAGCCTCCAGAGGACACCTGGTACCATGGCAGAGGACGGAGGACAGAACAAACTGATCAACTACCCCAGCCAATTGTTGGCAGTGAAGATCTGGGCAGACAGAGACACTAAGGTGGACTATAGCAGCCAGTGGATTCGGGAGAGAATTCATCGTATTTCGAGTGGCGGAATCACCAGCAATTCAGGACTGTTGAACTATCAAAACCTCTTGAGAAATTCATGGTGTTGTAAATTTCTATTTTTTGTTGATTTTGTATTGTGGCTTTTCATTTAAGAGGGACGTGTGGTGACTATGTAATGGAGACCGTCATGTCCAGACGTGAGGATGCAGTGCAGTGTGCATCTCTACTTCCAGACCAAAGATGGACTCCTAATGAAACTGTTCACTGTATGTTGACAATGGGAGGCTGGACTCTCTGCCATTGTCCATGCCTGCAATGATGACCATGGGACGATTTATGAAGAGCTATGTTATAGTAATAATATAGGGGTATTCGGTAGGGAGAGGGGGCAAGGGAAATAAAAATAATTAATTAATTTTAAAAGATAAAAAAAGAGGGTCAGAGAACTTCCATCAGGATCAGTAGGGGGGTGTTGGGGTGGGAGGGAGAGTGCTATTTGCATAATATTCAAACTAATGATCCCAAAGAATAAGTGGTAATATTGATAGCAGCCAAAAAATAAAACACACATTACACACAACTGGAAAAAATCAAAATAACAATAGATTTCTCATCAAAATTAAATATTCCAGAAGACCATGGAATGACATTTACCTGAGAGGAAAAAAATAAAGATAGGAAATATTCAATAACCCAGAATTCTGTGTCAAGAAAAAAATATCTTCCAAAGCTGAAGAAGAAATACACAAACGTTTACAGAAAAACAAAACCATAGGAATGTGTTACCAGCAGAACTAGGGATCCATGCATAGCAGGAAATGTTATTTCCCCAGGAGGAAGAAGTGAGTATGAGGCCAGAGACACAAAGGAATAACCAACCCCAGAGATGGTTACAGTGATGGTACCTACAAGCAACAGCTTTCCCAACAGTCACTCTGCAAACAGTTGGCTGCATAAAGCAGTAGTAATGAACACTAGGCAGTGATAGCAGAATGGGTGACAACAATACAAACCTTCAGAGTTGCACAATGTTGCCAGTTCCTCCACCACACAAGAGGATGGTATTATTTGAAAGTACACTGAGTAATTCTAACTGTACACAGAAAGCCCTAGGGGAACCAATAAAAAGGTAGTTCTGGAAATAAAATTTAAATTTTGTAAAATACTCATATTTCAAATACAGGAAGAAAAAGAACAACAGGAACTCAAGTAAAACAATTAATAAAATGATTTTTAAATTCTTATTTATTTGAAACAGCATGAGAGCTCCTGTGGCTTGGCTCACTCTCCAAAGGCCCCAGAGCTGCTCACTGAGAATTCAGCCTAGCTCTCCCCGTGGGTGGCAGGAACTTGACTTCCTGGGCATCCCTTCTGCCTTCTGGGGTCTTCCATAGCAAGAAGGCTGGGGTCCAGACCCTGAGGTGAATAGTGAACCCAAGCACCCCACCGTGGGCACACCACCATCTTAACTGCTGGGCCAAATGCCCACCCAAGGCGACAGACTTTAATACGAACACATCATTAATTACATTAGGTATAAATTGTGCAAACACACCCATTACAGACAGAGTTTTTTCAAGCTGGATAAACAAAAACCAAGATCCAGCTATATGCTGTTTGTAAGATACTAAACTTAAGTACAGTTAATGGCCTAAGTAAGTAAAAAATAAAGGATGTAAATATATAGGCCATGATCACACCAAAAAGAAAGCTGGCGAGGATGCAGGAATTCCAGACAAGCAGACTCCAAACAAACAATAGTGCATAATGGCATTCATAATCAACTCAGTAGAAAGACAACATATAACAGAAGCTCAAATTACATGTAAAAGTTGACAGAGCCAAAAGCAAAACAGAACACTCCTGAATTATACTTGAACACTTTAACATCCATCTCTTCCTCAGTAACGAATAGAACAAACATGGTCTAATGACGCTAATAAAATACTGCACTAAACAATAGCAATAATAATAATAATAAAAACAAGAGTATTTTTGTTTAAACACAGGCAAAGGATCTTCTCAGGTCTGGCTTTTCTTTTAACCATTGTTATTATTTTAGCTTTTATGTATTTGAAAAGCAGAGTGAGAGAGAAACAAGGAGACAAAGGTATCTCCCACCTGCTGGTTCGCTCTTCCAAATGCCTAAGAGGTCTGAGCCAGGCTGAGGAAGCAGGAACTCAGCAGGTTTTCTGCTGATAGGGAGTGGAAGGGACTGTGCTTGAGCTGCCTCACACTGTGTGTTAGCAGAAGGCTGGCACCAGGAGATGGCTGCAGCTCAGTTCCAGGCGATCTGGACACGCAACGTGGGCATCGAGAGCAGGACTCAGCCCACTACAGCAAATCTCACCCTGACATAGTCTTTTAAGTGGGCCTGAATAGTTGGGAATTACACAGCAGATGTTTAAATTATCCCTGACTCTAAGAAGAAGTCAAAAGGGAAATTGTAGTATTTTAAATAAAATGTATGAAACTGAAAAATTGTATTACAGGGTATGATGTAATGGCCTAATGGCTAAATTCTCACTTTGCACATGCTGGGATCATATATGGGTGCTGGTTTATGTCCCAGCTGCTTCACTCCCCATCCAACTCCCTACTTGTGACCTGGGAAAGCAGTCAGGGTACCCAAAGCCGTGGGACCCTGCACCCGTGTGGGAGACTTGGAAGAAGCTTCTAACTTTGGATAGACTCACTTGGAGAGTGAACCAGTGGATGGAAGATCTGTCTCTTTTCTCTGTAAATCTGTCTTTCCAAGAAAAATAAATAAATATTTAAAAAAAATAATATTACGGGCCCGGCGGCGTGGCCTAGCGGCTAAAGTCCTCGCCTTGAAAGCCCTGGGATCCCATATGGGCGCTGGTTCTAATCCCGGAAGCTCCACTTCCCATCCAGCTCCCTGCTTATGGCCTGGGAAAGCAGTCCAGGACGGCCCAGAGCATTGGGACCCTGCACCCATGTGGGAGACCCGGAGGAGGTTCCAGGTTCCAGGCTCCAGATCGGCACAGCACCGGCCGTTGTGGTCACTTGGGGAGTGAATCATCGGACAGAAGATCTTCCTCTCTGTCTCTCCTCCTCTCTGCATATCTGGCTGTAATAAAATGAATAAATCTT
This sequence comes from Ochotona princeps, assembly GCF_030435755.1. NCBI lineage: Eukaryota > Metazoa > Chordata > Mammalia > Lagomorpha > Ochotonidae > Ochotona > Ochotona princeps. The sequence continues at coordinate 161,058,736 of NC_080832.1, forward strand.
TTTTAAAAAATATTACAAAGGAGAAATTTTTGAAATCAATGATTTCCTCTTCTACCCAAAGATATTACAAAATATATACAAGTTAAAAGTAAAGTAAATATATATATATAAGAGCACAAATCAATGACATGTGAGTCATAAAAATAGTGGAAATGACAGCAAACCAAAAGAGCTTTGAAAAGTTTCAGCTGCACAACTTAATGGATGGAAAGATGTAAATGAGCAATGTTTGCCATTAAGAGTGGACTTGTTACACACTATGAAAGAATATTGATAATCACCTTATTGACATATATTTGACAGCTTCAGTTATACAGGAAAAAATTATTTGAAATGTTTATCCTACCAATTTCCACTTAAGAAGAAATGGATAACTAAAATATTTGCAGCTATTAAAGGAACTGAGTCCCTTGCAGAAGTAAGATAAAATAAAGCATTTCTATCTAGACATAGGTGGCTTTATTGGCAAACTGGAAAATATTTAAGTTGCATATCATATCAATTCCACATAAACTATTTCAGAACATGGAAGAGGAAGGAACAGTTGTCAATTCATTTTCTGAGGCCAGCACTACCTTGATACTAAAACACAGCAAAGCTATAGCAAGAAAAGAAAATTATGGGCAACACTCCCTTACCAACATAGAAACAAACCACTGATAAGATACTAGTGAAATATTTCTAATAATTCTTCCTGGCCAAGTGGAGTTCATCAAAATGCAAAGCTAATTCACTATTCAAAACCCAATTAATATAATTCAATACAAATTAAATGGGAAAATCATATGATCATTTCAATAGATGAAGAAAAGTATTTGAAGCTATTCAACATCCATTTATGACAAATTAGGAATATCAAGTAAAATAGAAATAGAACTTCCTCCAGTTGAGGAAATCAGCACAAGGCCAATATCCTACTGTAGGTTACAGATGGAATGATTTCCCAAGACAGAATACCTGGCCAGTGCGTCTACTCGTCCTATGACTCCCACTTGATGTAAAAACACTAAAAATCAATCAATCAAAGTGCCACAGACAATATGATTATCTATACATAAAATCCAAAAGCATATAAAATGAAAGTACAATAATCTAAAAGTAATTAAGTAAGTAATCTTAAAACATAAGGTAGGATAAAAAGAATTTGGTAAAAATGTACAGTAAAAGCTAAGCAAATAAAAATTTTATTTCTAGACATTGAAATCATCAATTGTAAAATTTCAAGATGTCAACATTCACAATAATGCCAAATAAATTTGATATTTTGGTATTAATCTAATAAGATATTTGTAGTACATGTACACACAGTATAAAATATTTGTAGTACTTTGGTATTAATCTAACAAAAATATTTGTAGTACATGTATTCCAAATACTAAAAACATGCAGAAATAAAGAATATCTAAGGATCTAGCGCAGTGGCCTAGTGGCTGAAGTACTCACCTTCATGCACTGGGATCCCATATGAGCGCCGGTTCTAATCCCAGCAGCTTCATTCCCATCTAGCTCCCTGCTTCTGTCCTGGGAAAGCAGTCAAGGACAACCCAAAGCCTTGAGATCTGCACCCACATAGGAGACCCAAAAGAAGCTCCTGGCTCCTCGTTTCAGATCAGCTCAGCTCTAGGTGTTGTGCCACTTGGGAAGTGAATCAACAGACAGAAGACCTTCCTGTCTCTCCTCCTCTCTGTATATCTGACTCTCAAATAAAAAAATAAATCTTTTTAAAAAATATCTAAATATAGAAATGTATACTATATTCATGGATTGGTCAGCTTAATATTTATAAAATGTCAATTCTTTCCACCATCTACCTGTAAATTCAATTTGCAATCCAAATAAAAATTTAACCAGGATTTACCTGAAAATAAGGAAACTTATTTAAAAAGAAATTATAAGGAAAATCAAAGGAGCCAAAATCTACTTACTTTTTTTAAGAAAAAAAAAATTTGCTGACTCATAATATGTGATGTCCTAACTTAACAAATACATAGTGTGGTCTTACACAGCTAGTTCAGGGTCACAATCCTGGAAACCACTACCTGCCCCCCTCAGCTGTGTAATCCTTCCTGCCCACCTGTGACACGCATCACCTGGAGCGGGAGGGGTAGTTAGCTGTGCTGAATAACCGACTCCCTTCTCAGGTCGGCCTAAAGGCCCATGATGGGGAGGGGCTCTCTCTCCGCACCTGTTTCCATCACTCTGACTCTGCCTTCCCCAGTACCTACTTGCTCTCTGTCTTCCTATGGGCAGACTCCAAGGCCAGGTAGGCCCCAAGCATCGCCCCTGTGTGTCTGTATTCCTCACCCTCTGTTCACTGCCTGTGTGAGTCAGTGAAGATGCAAATGCTAAGATGTTTTGTGTTTCTATTTTCAAGAATTCTGAGAGGTGGGCCTAGCAGTGATGGGATATGGACAGAGAGGCCAGGAAAAGGTAAATGTTTGCAGCTTCTAAGTGTGTCCAGGTTTGTTCGCTGCATGTCTCTTAGGATAACTTACACTGCCAGGGAAGCTGGAACATCACATCTTAAGTTTACTAGATGGACGTCATTTGTTCACATCACCACACTTGGTTAATAAAGACTCCTTAATACATCCTAGGCTTGTCTGGCATGATCTCTCTCGCACCACACACAATACAGCAAAATAAGATCATGTAATATAGCTAACTAAAATAAATAAATAAATAAAAACACAAAAGAAGAAAGAAAAAGATCATATAGTAACAAAAAAGTATAGACACATAGATATCAATACAAGAGGAGACTCCAGTAACATTTTCCTTCCGGCCAATTTTTTAAATGTGTTTTTGTTGGACATGCAGATTTACAGAAAGACCTTCCATTCATTGGTTCACTCCCCAAATGGTGGCAACCGCCAGAACTGAGCTGATCTGAAGCCAGGAGCCTGGTGTAGGGTGAATGAAGCCATTCTCCACTGTTTTCCCTGGGCTGCAAGCAGGGAGCTAGATGGTAACTGGAACAGTCGGGACATGAACAGGCGCTTGGAGGTGAAGATCAGCCAAGGGAAACTTTGGGGTGGCCCCCCCAGTTGAGTTTTGGTGGCGTGGCTGAAAGCAGCAAAAGCACATTTGCAATTCAATGGAGAAAGCTTGTTCTTTTCTTAAACGACACTGAAACAACAAATATTCACAGGACAAAACCAAAAGGCAGATTCCAAGCCATGTCTCGCGCTTCTTACTAAAACGATCTCAAAACAGATCACTGATGTAAACATGAAATGCAAAGCAAGCTGTAGAAACTATGGAAGAAATCTTTGTAACCGTTGAATTAGCACAATCGTCTCCTCTCCAAATGGAGAAATCAGGCCCTATCCCCAGGAAAAACTTCCACACAGAAGTCACTTAGGAAATGAAAAGACAGCTTGTGCAATAGGAAAAAATATTTGCAAAATACGTATCTGGTCATAAGTAGTGTGTCCAGAATATATCAAAACGAACGCTTAAAACACAGAAATAAACAAAATGCTAATCGGCATATATCTGAACTTGACCTAAGACTATGGTGGCTACGAAACACATTGAAGCAAATGCAAAACCCCGAGATGCTAATCCAAATTCTCTAGAATGGAGAGAAGACGTTAAAGATTGTTGCCGAACACCAAGAACTGATGAAGAAGTCGGGGAACTGGAGCTTTCATATGCGGCTTCTCACGAAACTTGTAACCCGAGAGGGACCTGAGAGATCCCGAAAACAGCGCGGCTCTGAGGTCGGAGCAGCCTCCGTCTGGGCGGGTCTTTGCCTCAGGAAACCAGCGCTACGAGGGGCACCCCGGCTCGAGGAAGTCCTTCGGGAAGCCGGCCTTTAGCTCGTAGACGCCTCGCAGAATCGCAGAATCGCTGGACCGACGCTGCTAAGGAGGCTGTGGGTTCGGACGCTCTGCGCGCCGCGTGCGGCAGGATAAGCCCGAAGGAGCAGCCCGGGCGCCGCGCCTCAGGGAGCCGAGCCGGTGGGAGCCTGTGGAGGCTTCCTTGGGCGCGAGCTGAATTGCCAGCAAGATTTTAGCCTCTTGAGTTGTCCCGCGCCCCTCTAGCCCCCACAACCCGTTTCCTGAAACCCAAAATCAGAGGGTTTATTTAAGCACTTCATCTGTACCACCTGTGGCAAAATTTCCAGCCTTTGGACAAGGAGTTAGTCATGTAAAATGCCCTTTACCAACCTACCGGGAGTGGGGCTCGAACCCACGCGGACACATGTCCATTGGATCTTAAGTCCAACGCCTTAACCACTCGGCCATCCCGGTACTCGCTGTCACGACGATCCCTTAAGCTTTATTTACTTCAACATTTGGGTTTCTTGGCACGTAGGAACAGCTTTACAGTCTGCAACTGTCCAGCAGAGTACACAAAGAGTACACAAAGCACACAGCAGAGCCTTGTATTGCTGCATGGGAAGAAAGCAACGAGGCAGTTAACCTTCAAGTACTCCTTAGTGACGAACTCATGTCTCCTACATTAATACCGAGTGTTAGGAAAGGATAAATTGTGCTTGATCTCATGGACCTGTGTTAAATGGCAAGAAAACACACAGCACGCAGGTTCGCAGACCTGACGCACTGCCTCACCCGGAAGCCTGGGGAGAAATGCCCAAGGTGGTAAGGCAGGACAGTCACAGGTGTGGACAGGCAGCCTGCACGGTCTACACCTTCGTGTCTCGCCAGAGAACTGTTGTAACCGAACCTGAATGTCTGCCATCCGGATAGAGGCTCAAGGCCAGAATCGGAGGGCTGTTAAAACCCAGACAGGTCTCAGCGGAGTTTGGGATATCCTGGTGCACATCCGTGAAGTGTGAGTCTGTGAAATGGACTCTTAACACGTATTTGAACCAGCAAGTCTAGCCTAGGTGAGGTGAAGCATGTTGCCTGTACTGGACGGAGCCTGGTAGGACACACCCAGACAGGCCAGTGATGGGAGGGTGGCCTGAGAACACACTGCCAGCAGGCCTCAGACTGCAGCTAGGGTTTGGAAAGTCCGAATATGTCTGAAGTCTAAGAAAGGCAAGGGAAAGAGTGTGAGATCTTCCATTTGCCGGTTCACCCCCCAAGTGCCCACAAAGGCCACGGCTGGTGCGAGGAAGAAGCCAGGAGTCAGAAACCTCATCCTCCACGTGGGTACCAGGGGCCACACAGCAGAGACACCAGCTGCTGCTACCAGAGTGTGTGCTGGCCGGAAACTGCCAACAGGAGCTGAGTCAGAACCTGAACCGAGCCACTTCGTGAGGGGTGCCAGTGTCCAAAATGACATTTTTGCCACTGGGCCAAATGTCCAGCTCTCAAAGAATGACATGAAATCCAGAAATAGGATTTGAAATAGACTTACCTTATAACTATGTTAGAACATTCACAGAGAGCCACACCGTGAGTAGACAACTTAATACTCTGCAAGCTGTTAGCTACTGGAGAGAACTTCAGTGTGAGACGGAGGGCAGTGTCGGCTGCCACTAAGGCGTTTAGAAGGTCCGAGGATAATGTTCTCCAGAGAAGCAGGACGTGCTGGACATTCTCAGAGCTGGCTAGTTCACAAGTACATCTCCCGCCCAGCTCACGGCTATCTCTGACTTTATAGCAGTTCTGTGCCAGCAAAGGCATGGCCAGAGAGACTGCCGAGAAAAAAACAGGCTTGTCGGTGCTGGGATAGCAGCTGAACTGGGAACATTGAATTATGAGTTTATATCCCAGGAAGACGTCTCCTGACCGAAATTTTAAACACCTGATAGGAACAGAAATGTATAAACTAAAACAGGTGAGATGTTTAGGGAACAAAACACTGGATCGCCAATTACAGCGCAGATCTCAGAGCCTGCAGGTGCAAGCAGTCTGAAACCCCGCGCATCACTGCTCATTCTGGTGAAGCTGGGGAAGCTGGTGCCCCCAGGTCTCTGCTCCCAGGTGGATGGAGGCCATCCCCTCACACACACACCACCACCACCACCACACCACAAACGTGCATGGCCTAGAATCCCAGCAGTTTGTTGGTCTCCCCAAGTCATATTAAATCCTGCTGCCATTGTGGGCAGCAGACACATGACACTTGAAGGATTTACGAAAAATAAACGGAATCAAAGATCATTGAGGGTGGAAAAAGATGAGGTTTCCAGAACACACGTTCCATGCGGAGGACCCCTCCCTTGCAGATAGTGTGGTAAATGGGCAATATTGGGCATTCTGTAAGAGTAGACAAACGTGTGTAACAACACGTATAAACCTTAAATTGTTTAAGAGGATATTTGATGCAGCAAACTTTTCCCTGCTATGAACAGTAAATCCTTTGGCTCTCTGACTATCGCAATCCTGCTGGGTTCCCTGCTTTCTCATCTTTGGTTCCTGTGCCTTTAAATATCCCTGATGTTTTCAGCACCCAGAAAAAAAAAGTCACCGCATAAGTAGCAACAGAGGTGAAGATCAGGTCGTGGGTGAACAGAGAAATGAGCGCTGGGATACCACCTCCCTCGACTATTCATGTCCGTGCAACCTGCCTGGCGCTTGTGGAGTGTCTGCGCTCAGAAGCATCGATCTGCCTGGCTCTGAGTTATTGAGTTTCCAAGCCATCGATTATAAGCGTTGGTAAGCGGAAGAGGAAGAGGTGAAAACTCGGTCAGAAATGAAAGGCCGAATATAAAGTTCCCTTTACCTGATACAGACTAGGAAGATAAGTTTGGTGTGTCAGTTTCTGTAGTGTAGTGGTTATCACGTTCGCCTAACACGCGAAAGGTCCCCGGTTCGAAACCGGGCGGAAACAAAGTTCGTTTTTGTAAATCATGCCCTAAGAAGATCCTCAGCCTGGACTTTGAATTCCAAGAGTACCTTTTGCCGAGCGCTGGAGACGCCAGGACTACCTGGAGCCCCGGAGGTCGGCAGTACCTTTCGGGACGCCTCTGAAGGAATTTACCCAGCAACCAGGAAGGAGGAGCTACCGGTCCCTGAAGTGGGGAGCTCAGGATAACTGCGACACAGAGCATCAGGCCGTAGTTTTAGATGTGCCGATCAATACACAAAGCCAAACTGAGCGCTGAGGAACCGCTAGCACAGACGAGGATTTTCCAAAAAGTTCAGGGAAAACTGCAATTGATGTTTATTTTAGAACAAAAAGAAATATCAAATGCATGATTATTTTTTTATTTGTTTTTTATTTTTTATTTTTTAACATAAATCTGTCAACTGTTTGAAATGCCAGGAATCTAATGGAGCAGTGTAGGTGGCAGACAGAGGTGTGAGCGGTGGCCATCTACGGTGTTATGGGCGCTGTGAAAAAAAAGGAAATTGGGGGCCAGGCGGTGTGACCTAGTAAAGTCCTCACCTTGAATGCCCTGGGATCCCATATGGGCGCTGGTTCTAATCCCAGCAGTTCCACTTCCCATCCAGCTCCCTGCTTGTGGCCTGGGAAAGCAGTCGAGGAGGGCCCAAAGCTTTGGGACCCTGCACCCGCGTGGGAGACCCGGAAGAGGTTCCTGGTTCCCGGCTTCAGATCGGCGCACACCGGCCCGTTGCGGCTCACTTGGGGAGTGAATCATCGGATGGAAGATCTTCCTCTCTGTCTCTCCTCCTCTGTGTATATCTGGCTGTAATAAAATGAATAAATCTTAAAAAAAAAAAAAAAAAAAAAGAAAGGAAATTGGGGGGAGCACACGCAGAGGGACACTTCAAGGACAGGCCGCGTGGGTGTCAGAAGGGGTCAAAGACAAAGCAGTGCGTCTTGGAGGTCGTAAGTAAACATCTGAAAGATAATGTGTCTGTCACCCTTGAGAAGCCCCGTGCTATAAGGACTTAGGAGCTACCATTAACGTGAGCCATGGAGGGAGGTTGGCGGTGATCTTGACCACAAGTTTCCACCGAGCAATTGTGTCAAAAACCCTTTGTTTTCAAGAATCGATTTACTGCAGATAACTCCTTAGCGATTTTCCAACAAAGTGACCTGGGTAATTGAGCACTACCTAGGAGAAAGCAAGAGAAACATTTTTTTTTAATCCTGGAGATTAAATGGCGTATATAAATGTTTTGGGAGATAATGTGAGAGTTGGGAAGAAATTGCTTAATTCAACCTAGATAAAAACTCCTCAAGTCATTAGTAATTCAAGGGATGAAACGATTCCCATGTTCCAAAGAGGCGGAGGGATGGTTCAGAGTTTCTGGAAAGCCACATGTCGCCAATAGTTTTGAGTCCATGCCTCCCAGAGACGGTTCCTTCTTCTGGAATCATTGTAAAATGGTTGTCCTAAAACGTTAAGTGTTGGAGGGAGACCACGAGGGTTCCTCCGAGGAGTAGCAGACTCGTGCCACTTCACCTCAACCTGGCAGAAAAGCTGTCTGGCCTGGCAAATGGCAGGTTCCCCACCACAGGATGCCGCCTTGGACCTGGAGCTTCCCTCAGCTGGGCTGGAGCTCTTGAAGTAGTTAACCCATGGGCTGTCAAGTTGGTGCTGGAGGCAGCTCATACCAGGTGGACTGGATAGCAGTTGGGCTGGCTCACAGGTCTGGTTACAATTGGTCATCTCCACACATCCCTTACTTTGCAGCATGCTAAATCCATGAGAGCAAAAGCAAGTAAGGGAAGGGAGAAAGAGGAGAGAGAGAAAAAAGAGACTGACAAGCGATTTCAGCAACGTTGCAGGGTACAAGAGCAACATACAAAAAAATCATTTTGATGTGCAGCAACAGTGACAAGTGGAATTTGAAGTTAGAAATAGCTCTGGCCGTTGTGGCCATCGGGGGAGTGAACCAGCAGGCAAAAGACCTGTCTCTCCTTCTTTCTTTACAATCTACCTTTCAAATACATTTTTAAAGTGTTCTGAAAAAAAAAGTGTATTGGGATATACCACCTATAAAAAGCAAGCAGGAAAAGGAAAGGGTTCAATCCAGAATCTTCTCTGTCACGTTTGCCAATATTCTCCTCGTGGAAGTCATGGCTCAGCTGTGAGCTGGAATGATAGCCAAGAGAGGACAGGGTCCTGCAGATAAAGGGAGAGGAAGGGCCATTCGTACCCTAATGACATCAGAGTGTAGCGAGGTATTTTTTACTTGATACAGAGAAGTCAAAATGAAGTTGTTCATTGGGAGTTTTACCCTACCTCCATCGTCACACAGGCCCTCGCTCCGGCCATGGACCCCAGCCGTTCTCTGCCTTGCACCCCAGTGACGGCAAGTTTACCGATGTGAGAGAGAAGTGCAGGGGAAAATTCGCAATTTCATTATGTATTATTAGGATTTTAAAAAACAATACTTTAGCATTTTACTTTTCAGATCAAAGGAAAACTTTGGTCATTGCAAGCAAACTGCCGACTCGGCGTGTCCGTCGGCCACCTCCGGGGTGTGCGCCCTTTTGCTGCTGACCAATCAGCGGCCGCGCCGACGGGGATCAGCCAATCAAGAGGCCCAACGAGCCGCAAACTTCAGAGAGCACACCGACCCGGCGACCTGCACAGCAACCGGGGCCGTGCGAACCGTTAGGCCGCTCACCCCTCTACAGATGCCGGCCGCTGAGCTCGGGGCTAAGCCCAAAGTCCCACCATCAGTCAGGGCCGGTGGCTGCGATTCGCACTCAGCTCTCCCCTCGCTCTCCAACCGGGGAGATCGCCGGCGTTTCATCTGTCAAACTTGAAGTAGCTGAACTTCGTTTTTGCGGCCGGGTTTACGTTTGTTTTTTCGTATCTGCAGTTCTGTGTGACCTTTACAATCACGTTTGCGCTGTAAATGGTGACCTGAGTTCATCTGAGTTCCTTTCAAGCAAAATGCGAACAGGTGAAAACACAGAGGCAGCTCGCTCTCTCCGCAAACACGAGGTGACTTCAAAAACTTCGTGGGAAAAGTGAAATTAAAAGAATTATTTTTGGTGCAAAACAAAAATGTTCTTTCTTTTTGAAATCCATGCATCGTCTTTCCTTCATATGCCTTCGGAAAACAACTGTACCTACACAGCCTCCTGCTTTAAATCCCACCGTCCACGCACTTTGCGAAGGATTCGCTTTTACCCAAAGTCTGCGTTCTCAGAGCCACTGAGTCCCGGGAGAGCAAAGGGAATCTCGGATGGAAGCCGAGCTCATCGGAAAGAGGAGAACCACGAGCCGGGAGAATGTGTGTTCTGTCCAACGTCATTTTAACAAGAAGCACCCAGCTCATCTTGCAACAGGCTCCCACAGGGGTCAGAGGCTTGCTGCACCTCCTCTCTGAGCCGGGCTCCTGCAATCCGGCAGCAAGTTGCAAAACACTTCCCCTGCAGGGTTCTCCTTTCTCCTACCCACTTTTTGGAGTAGGGACGGTGGGTAAAGAGCCGTTACCTGGCGTCGATTAAGTTCCCGTGTAATTCCAGTTTTATGGCCAAGCGGCCAAGAGGCCAAGCGCAGGAAAGGCGGCGGAGTAATTGTCACTAAAAGGGAAGGTTACTCCTTTTGGCCCGTACGGGGATCGAACCCGCGACCTTGGCGTTATTAGCACCACGCTCTAACCAACTGAGCTAACCGGCCACTTAGCTAAGCTTGTTTTAAAATTTCAGGAAAGCAAAAAAATTTTCTACGGAGAGGAATTCATCTTATTTTCGGTCTCCTCCCTCGCTCGGGAGAGGGAAAAAAAGGACCGGACGCGACCTTCGGCACTCCGAAGGACGGGAGCTGCTGCGGGGCTTCGGAAGAACCACCCTGGGACAGGCGGGCCGCTTCCCACCGGGCTCAGAGACCGGGAAGGGGAGGGAAGGGGCCGAAGGCGGACCGAGACCGGACCGCGATCCCGAGCTGCGGGCCAGCAGCTGCTGCCCCTGGCAGGAACAAGGCCAGTGGCGGATCTGCGCCAGTCCCCCCACCACCACCACCACACACACACTCCCCGAACACTTCTCGCCCACATCTACCACCCCAGGATTCTGGAAATAGGCAGATGGCGCCCACCTGAGTGCAGGTCTGGGTGAGGTGTGGTGAGTGTGGATGGGTGAGGTGAGGTGTGGGAGAGGTTTAGCTGCTGCCATGGCGAGGTCTGGGCGAGCTCTGGGATAGGTCTGGGTGCGAGTAGGTTGAATCTGGCTGAAATCTGGGCAAGTCTCGGTGCAGGTGTGAGTGGAGATCTGGGTGAATCTGGGTGCACGTCTTTGTGCAGGTCTGGGTGAGGTCTGGGTGAATCTGGGTGACTTGTATCCAGATCTGGCTGAGGTCTAGGTGGGTCTGGTTATACTCTGGGTCTGGGTTCAGGTCTCTGCCTGTTTGCTGATCTCCGTGTCTGTGTGTCTGCCTCCCTCGAGGTACCATCACCCTGACTGGGAGGGCTCCTGTCTCTTCCTTGGGAACAGCACTGTGTAAGGTTGTTGCTCAATTTTTAAAATGAACTTATTTTATTTTTGCTGATGTTTATATAGTTGAGAAGAATGTATGCCCATGTGGACCACTGACTACGGAGGAAAGTGGAAGAGACAAATGCTTCCATTTTTCTCTCCTTCCTGTATCTGGGGAAGGGGGTAGAGAACGGAGGAGGGCTGCTCTGCTGCTTATTCCTCTGGCACTCTGGGTCCACACAGTGGGACAGGCAGCCAGTCAGCTCAGTTGCTTAAGCTGATGTTAGGGAAGCCTGCAGAGGCCATTCCTGCCCTACATCTGGTCCTCGTGTGCTCCAAGGCAAAATCCCCCAGGAGTCTGCATGTACCCACTTCCCTGGAACTTCACACAAATCATTTGCCTCCTCACTAGGAAGGACAGTGGAGGTCCTCCAGCAAGGACGCCTGGCACTCTCTCTACATCCCCTCCACATAATGCCAATCTGTTCATCAAGCCACCCACTGTGCCTGGGGAAGCCCATGGAGTTCAGCCCATGGAGTGGAACCTCCAGGTGCCTGAGACGTCTGGGGCCTGGCAGGACGGCATGTGCACTGGACCAGCTGGAGACAAACTTGGCTCCCTGGCCCTCACAGCAGCGCTGGCCCTGCAGCCCTTCTCAGCTATGGGTTCCAGCGGCTCAACTTCAGATCAGTGACCATGCAGGCCAAGGCCAGGTCTAGTGGGAAGAGGGGTCCTGCTCCTTTCTGGAGTGGTCACTTGGAAGAGTTTTGGATTTCTGTTCTGAGGGTCAAAATCCTCCACCCACAGCCGGAGAAGGTATGTGTGTCTGCAGTCCTGCCCACCACTGGGACTCCACCTTGAAGAAGCACAGTGATGTGCCCACGTGGAGGACTCATGGCTGCCAAACTGTGACCACCTGCTCACTTCACCCTTTTAAAGACTTGTTTTATTTTTATTGGAGAGTCAGATATACAGAGAGGTATATATACAGATACAGAAAGATCTTCCATCCGTTGATTCACTCCCCATGTGGCCACAACAGCCAGAGCTGAGTCCATTTGAAACCAGGATCCCAGAGCCTCCTCCGGATCTCCCACGTGGGTGCAGAGCCCCAAGGCCTTGTACCATCCTCAACTGCTTTCCTGGGCCACAAACAGAGAGCTGAATGGAAAGTGGGGCTGCTGGGATTAGAACCGGTACCCATATCCTGATGCATACAAGATGAGGACGTTAGCCGCCAGGTTCACCTCACCCTTTTAAAACTGCACCTGCCGGGCCTGGCGTGGTGACCTAGCAGCTAAAGTCCTCACCTTGAACGTACTGACTTCGGATCAGCTCAGCTCCGGCCGTTGCGGTCACTTGGGGAGTGAATCATCGGACGGAAGATCTTTCTCTCTGTCTCTCCTCCTCTCTGTATATCTGACTATGCAATAAAAAAAATAAAACTGTACCTGCCCACAAACCTGTTAATAATCAAGTTATTTTTATGGTAAGAGTAAATAGATGCCTCTCTTGTATAATGATTCACATTTAAAAAATAAAATTATTATTTTAGCATATTTGGCAGATTATTCACTTTAATTTGGGCCAAATTATTACTTATTTTAAAATGACTGGAATGGCTATAGTCACCAGGGTGTGTGTACACTGATGTGGGTGACAGACTGAGCTAGACCCCACACTGGCTGGCACACACGGGAGTCAGGACTGGAGTCACCTACGGCTAAGTTCCTTTGTGGAACTCCCCAATTGGACCACTTGATTTAGAACTCCAACCACGCTGAATATCACAGGAGCTGCGATCTGACCATGGAGTGCCTGTGTCAGAATGGGCCTCCCCGGTTGCTGAAGCCTGCGCAGTGGATGGAATGCCCAGATGTTCATGGGGGACATGACAGCTCATTGAGGCCTAGAGGACATATCATGGAGGACAGAACAAATTGGACAAGTCTCCTGGCCAAGCTTTGGCAGCAAGTATCTGGACAAGTGGAGAATCTGAGGGGGACCGTGTCAGCCAATGGACCTTGAAAGGATTTCCTCAACCTTGGAGCAGCTAAAGCAACAGCATATCAGAACTATTGGAACCCTTAAGCAGAATCCTGGGATGGCATGGCATGGCTGCCCCACATCCTCACAGAAAGATGTGGTTGGGATGCTGGGCCATCGCGCACTCTCTCTCCCGTTAACCTAGATACAGGAAGAATAGAAAGCAAGATTGTCTCATCCACTTTCGTCCATACCTGACCCTTCCCACCCTAATCAAGGACCACATGGGCATGCATCCCTCTCAACTATGTAAACATCATCAAAAATAAAACAAATGCATTATAAAAAATGAAGTTTTTACAAAGGAAGTTTAGATCCCCGCCCCGTTCTTCCCACTGGTCCCGGTGGCCCCTGGCGCGGCTCCACGACCCCCACATCCCAGCACCAGTGGGATTCACTCCCCAAGTGAGCCGCAACGGGCCGGTGCACGCCGATCCGATGCCAGGAACCAGGAACCTCTTCTGGGTCTCCCACGCGGGTGCACTCTTCTGGGTCTCCCACGCGGGTGCAGTGTCCCAAAGAATTGGGCCGTCCTCGACTGCCCTCCTAGGCCACAAGCAGGGAGTTGGATGGGAAGTGGATCTGGCAGGATTAGAACCGGCGACCATATGGGATCCCGGTGCGTTCAAGGCGAGGACTTTAGCCGCTAGGCCACGCTGCCGGGCCCGAAGCTATTTTTTAAAAACAAATCTTAAGCCATAACAATTAAAGGTTATAAGATATAAAAAAAGGAAGTTTAAAAATGCATACATTTTTAAAACCTTCCTTTACATCCTTGATTTCTGTAGCAATTTACTTCTCAAATTTCTTTTACTCACAAGGGTAAAAGCCTAACAGTTTGGTACCTAAAAATGATTTTAGGGGGTCTAGCACAGTAATGTAGTGGTTAAAATCCTTGCGTTGACCACACCGGGATCCCATATGGGTACCGGTTCTAATCCCAGCAGCATCACTTCCCATCCAGCTCCCTGTTTGTGGCTTGGAGAAGCAGTTGAGGACAGCCCAAGGCCTTGGGACCCTGCACCTGCTGGGAAACCTGGAGGAGGCTCTGGGTTCCTGGCTTTGGACTGGCTTAGCTCCAACCGTTGCAGCCGCTTGAGGAGTGAACCATTGGATGGAACATCTTCCTCACTGTCCTCCTCTATGAAAAAATGATTTTAGGGCCTGTTATGGCTTAGCGGCTAAATCATCAGTTTGCACCTGTGGGATCCCATATGGGCACGAGTTTATGTCCCAGCTGCTCCACTTCCCATCGAGCTCCCTGCATGTGGCTTAGGAAAGCAGTAGAGGACGGCCTACATTCTTGGACCTACAACTGTGTTTGAGACGTGGAAAAAGTTCCTGGCTCCTTATCAGATCAGATCAGCAACAGCCACTTGGAGAGTAAATCAGCAGACAAAAGATCTTTCTCCTGTCAATCTGCCTTCCCAATAAAAAGAAATGCATCTTTTTTAAAAAATTGCTTTTAAATTTTCTGGAAGTCTACTTTTCTGACAACAAAAAGTGTATGCTATTTAATAATTTGGGGGATGATACAACTTCAAATTTTTATATCATTTCTTCTGATAAAATAACTATTAATAATTAAAGTGATTACTCCTGCAGAAACAATCACCACAAGAAACATTGTGAATTTTCCAACTCCTCGGAAAATAAAGGTTAAAAATAATTGGATGCTTCTCTAAATGGCCCACATAGGTTTACTTCATGTAACATTTAATTTGTAACTGCTGAGAATGTATGTGTGTTTTTTTTTTCACTTTTATTTTTGATGATGATCACACGATTGATCAGGGTGGGAAGGATTGAGGGTTGGGGAAAGTGGGTGAAATCATTGTTTCCAATGTCTCTATTTCTTCTTGTCACTGGGGGAAGGGGAGAGATCAAAGGGGAAGCCACACCCAGCCTCCCAAATGTCCCAGTACCCAGGGATGGAGAGCTGCCCTGTGACACCAAGCCAGGGTCCCGATGTAGTGCATGTTCTGACCAAACGGTTTGGATAGTTCTGAAAGGCTGTCAGTTTCGCAGTCCAGGGGTGAGGCAACCCTCCCAATGTCCATCGACTGACATAGCTCACCTCAGGTTTCTCTTCACCCAGATTTCTGCTGCTCTTGTTCAATGGGATAGTTGCCCAATTTGCCCTGTTCTCCTTCCAGTGCTATAGTACCCAACGAGCTGCCATATTCTCCCTGCGTATCACTGTCTGTGTCCACTGCTCCTCCTTTTTTGTTCATAGGCAGGTTCAAGAACCAGGGCCAGGCGACCCAAGTCCTGCCAGGTCTCCCACCCCCAGGGCTCACAAACTCAGCACCCACCGCTCAGGCAGGCCAAGGGACCAGGGCCAGGCGATCTACCCCCCGCTGGATCCCCCAACCCCCGGGGTTCATGAACCCAGCATCCACCTCACAGGTGAACCACAGGACCTGGGCGAGGCAACCAGAGCCTCTCCAGATTCCCTGCCCCTAGAGCTCACGAACCCGACACCCACCAAGCAGGTGGGCCCCAGGACCTGGGCCAGGGGACCCAAGCCCCACCAGATCCCCCACCTCTGCGGTTCATGAATCCAGCTCTCACAGACTCCAGGCTGGCATGGCTCACCTCAGCATCTCCAGCGTGAGCTGGCGGGTATTGAGACCTGACCTAGCCCCTTCCACACCCTATCCTAGTTCTCAGATCTGCCAGTGGATGGTGTGAACTGGCCCAACCTGGTCTGTCCCCAGACCTGAGCCACATATGTGCTGGCAGGTACTGTAACCTGGCATGGTCAGGGCCACTGGGACCCCCCACACTCTATATGGGCACGCCCAACAACTCCCAACTTGGCTTCCGGATCCAGCATCCTTCTGTGTACTCTGGGAAGCAGCAGGTGGCGGCTCAACTGCTTGGGTCCTTGACACCCCATGAGAGACCCAGACTAAGTTTGGGGTCCTGCCTTTGGCCTAACCCAGCCTGCCTGTGGTGAGCATCTGGGGAGCAAACCAGAGTATGCTGAAGGTCTCTGTGCATGCCCTTCTATTTCAAATAAACAGAAAATAAAGTTTAAAAAAGGTGTGGGGGAGTTTATGAAACTGTGTTCAAGGGCCAACGCTGTGGTGTTGTAGGTTCAAGTCCTGGCTGCTCTACTTCTTATCTAGCTCCCTGCTAATGTGGCCTGAGAAGGCAGCATAGGAAGGCCAAGTACTTGGGCCCCTGCACTCACATGGGAGACCCAGATGAAGCTCCCGACTCCCGCCTGGCCCAACCCCTGACTTTTGCAGCCGTGAGAGAAGTAAAACAGCTGATGGAAGATCTGTCTCTGCTCTTCTCTGTGTAACTCTGCTTTTTAAATAAATAAATCTTAAAATAATACCAAAATTGGCTTCAAGGAAACTGTGGGAGATCCCTGAAAAACTCCCACAGAAAGTGGAATCCTATTTGAGGGGCAGTGCCGCTCTTTGTTACTTTGATTATATGGAAACTTGCACAAATCAAAAGTTACTCTTCATTTGCATGTGGCTTTGTGGTTGCTTTGTGACAGTTGGCTGAGGCTCAGGAAAGTGGACAGGGAGTTTGACAGTAAGAACAACCTGCACTTCCTGCCCGTGTGGACACAAGTCTGTGAGGCTTGTGAAAATCCAATGACTAATGTGATATACTTTCCTCATCCTGAGCCAATACCGAGATGACTTGAAGCTAAGAACAGCCCAGAGGAACCAAAATCACACAGAAGTGAGTACCCACAACCTTACAGTACTGTGGTCCTCAGGAACACAACCCAGCCCAGCCAGTTCCCCACACACTTCACTGCTCATGTGCGTTTGTTTGTTGTTTTTGGAAATACTAACTCCACAACTATACTGCTGTGAAAGTTCTTGGTGACTAAGTCCCTTCCACCTTTCATTCCTGCCCTCATCAAAACAATGAGAAATTTTCAATTTAAACAAACTCCGGTATAAAGCTGTACTCAATGTTTTCAGGAGGAGCCATAAGCTTTTTTTTTTTTTTTTTTTTTTTTTTTTTTTTTTTTTTTTTTCAAGCCTGCAGCTTCTGCCTGGAAAGCCCAACATGAAATTCTGTCCTGCTAAATACCAACCTGAACGCTCCTGTGCCTGGCATCTCACCTTTGGAGCTGGAAGTTTTTTGTTTGCTTCAGATCCCCAGAGCATAAGAAGTTACATGAACACACTATAGTTACTTTGGAAAGCAGCAATTTCTTCAAAAGTGAATATAATTTTGATACACAATCCAGCACGTCCACATCCAGGTACCTACCCCTAGAAAAATGAAAACACATCTTCACACAAAAGACTCATATACGAAAGTTTATAGTAATAGCAACCACTGAAAATGCCCAAGGTGGCTATGGATTAATAATATCTTGTATGCCCATTCAGTGGATATTATACAATCACAAAAGGGTTGATAGCATGGATCAACAAAAGTATTATGCCAAGTGGAAGAAACCAGATGTAAAATAGCCCCAACCAGGAGGGAGTGTTTAGTCTCACACGGTCCAGACACTGTGTGAGGTGCCTATCCCACAATGGATATTATTTCCAGCTCCAGTTCTTATCTCTCGTTACCTCCGAATCCAATCGCTTGGCACTGGCTCAGGTGATTGCATTCTTGCCATGCACTTGGGGGCCTGGGTTAAGCTCTCAGGTCCTTGCTTAGGCCATCTCAGACACGGGGGGGGGGAAGTGCCAGCGGAGGGAGCACATGGTGTCCCTCCGAAGTAAATGAGTTTTTGAATCAGCACATACTGTAGGATTTCATTTATGTGATACACCCCCAAAAGGTGAATCCACAGGAAGAGAAAATAGATGTGTGGTTGTCTGGGAGGGTCAGGGCAAGAAAGAGAAATTATCTTTAAATAGGCATGAAGAAGCTTTTGGGGAAATGGTTTAAAACTGGATTGTGGTAATAGTTGCACACATTTGCAGATTTACTAAAGTATACAGAAAATAGGTAAGTTTTGTGCTACATAAATTGTATTTAGCAAAATGTACTTTAAAAACCAGGGAGGGGAGAGGCCCCCCTGCCCCGTCATGATGGCTCAACTTGCTAATCCCATTCAAAGTGCCAGGATCCCATATAGGTGCAGATTTGTGTCCCAGCTGCCCTGCTTCCCATGCAGCTCCCTGCTTGCAGCCTGGGAAAGCAGTAGAGGATGACCCAGAGTCTTGGGACCCTGCACCCACATGGGACACCTGGAAGAAGCTCCTGACTCCTGGCTTCAGATCGGTTCAGCTTCAGCCACTGTGGCCATTTGGGGAGTGAGTCAGCAAATGGAAGCTCTTCCTCTCTGTCTGCTGTAAGTCTGCCTTCCCAATAAAAAAGAAATCTTTTGAGAGGAGATTTTCCACTGTGGCTCCAATGCCAGCATTCCGTATAAAGCACAGGTCTGAGTCCTCCTCCCCATCCAGCTCCCTGCTAATGTGCCTGGGAAGGCAGTGGGGGCAGGGGGCAGGACAAGAGTCTGGGCCCCTGTCGTCCATGTGGGATACCTAGATGGAATTCCTGGCTCCTGCCTTTAGCCTGGCGCAGCACTGGCTGCGGTGGTCATCTGGAGGGTCAATCTGCAGATGGAAGTTCTCTCTCTGGTGCTCCGCCTTTTAAACACATAAGTAATTTAAATTTTTTTTATTGGAAACTCATATTTACAGAGAGAAGGAGAAACAAAGAGCAAAACCTTCCATCTGCTGGTTCACTTCCCAAGTGGCCACAATGGCCAAAGTTGAGCCAATCAGAAGCCAGGAGCTTCTTCTGGATCTCCCAGGCAGGTTCAGGGTCCCAAGGCTTTGGGACATACTTGATTGTTTTCCTAGGCCACAAACAGGGAGCTGGATGGGAACTGGTACCCATACGGGATCCTGGTGTGTGCAAGGCAAGGCCTTTAGCCACTAAGTTACTATGCCAGGCCCCACATGAGTAATTTTTAAAAGTATGTTTTTGCTTTTGTTTCTGTTTTTTAATAATGGCTGTTCCGCTTCACACTCCTGCTGCTCGTAGTATCGGTCTTCATTATTCCCATTCTGGAGTCTGTAAAGAGGCATCGCACAGTCCTATTTGTGTTCAGTAAACACTACTGATGCTGGGCACACTGGCTGTTGTCTCTTCTCCAGTGAATCTCCTGGTCAAGCCATCTGCCCTCTTTAAGTTGGGGCATCTTACTACTGAAATGGAGTGAAAATCCTTGTCTTTCCAACTGAGTAGACTCATGTCACCCCCATAACACATTTACTAGTACATTAACATTTTAGATTTTGCAAACATGCCTTCTATGGCAACATACTCTCAATAGAAATGCTCACATGATTGCAACCTTGTCCCTCGTGTCTGTCCCCATCACCCCCACCTTGTGCTCCATGCAGCCAACAGGGTTGCAACTCAGGACTTGCAGGGTTGCACTTGGACTGCTTGTGCCGGAACCTGTGCTCCCAGCTCCTCATTCTTGCTCCAACTCTTAGGTCATGTTCTCAGAGGGATGTTTTCCTGACCATAACATGAGCTGACAGAGGAATTCTTCCTCCCTTTACACATTTTCTTTCACCAAGCATCTGCCAAGTACCATTACAATGGGTGGGTGCACCAAGTGAACAAGGCAGTCAAAATTCCTTCCCTAATTCTGGGGAACAGTTGTGGGGGAAGAAATGCAGTAAAATGTGGTCATGTGGTCGCTCTGAAGTGACCACCTCAGGGCCAAGGGAGAAGGAGGGTCAGGGTCTTGCTCTGTAACAAGCATGGTCGGGGCACAGGTATTTGGTGCAACAGTAAAGACACTTCGTGAGATGTCTGAATCCTTCCTAGAGCACCTCAAACTCCAGCTCCTCAACTTCAGTCCAGCTTCATGTTGGCACATACCCTTGCAAACAGCAAGCTCAAGTATGTGGGCAGGCCTCTAGCACCCCTGTGAGACCAACACTGGGCTCTGGGACCCTGGGGTTGGCATCGCTCAGTAGGAGGCTATTGGCATCAAAGGGCAGGCACCAGCAAATGGAAGATCTCTGTGATTCTGTTTCTGTCTTTCAAGTAAAACGACAGTGAAAAATTGTTGTAAAGAGATTGGAATACAAAGGAGGATATTGAAAAAGAAACGGGGTGGGGGGGGAACTGAGAGACAAAGAGGGGCATGAGGTCAAGAATGCTGAAGGGCAGGAAGAGGTGCAGGAACGGTGAGGGGAGGCTGAAGGGGTGTGGGGAAGGGGGCAGGTGAGGAGAGGCTGAAGGGGTGTGGGGAAGGGGGCAGGGTGAGGGGAGGCTGAAGGGGTGTGGGAAGGGGGCAGGTGAGGGGAGGCTGAAGGGGTGTGGGGAAGGGGGCAGGTGAGGAGAGGCTGAAGGGGTGTGGGGAAGGGCACAGGGTGAGGAGGAAGCTGAAGGGGTGTGGAGAAGGGGCATTGTGAGGGGAGATGGAGCTGAGGAGACCCAGAGAACTGCCCTGTTGTTCACGCCCCCAGGCCTCCTGCACAAAGCTGGCGTCCCCGCTCCGCTGTAACAGTTCTCTCAGACGCCTGACCCGCCGGGAGGGGGCTGACAGAAACCTGAGCTGCTGAGCCCAGCGGGGATAAAGGCCCTCAGAGAGCAGGGACAGAGGCTGCACAAGGCACCCAGCGGGGCAGCATGGAGGCCAGGCCTGGCTTGGGGCTGGGGCCCCTGCTCCTCTTTTCCCTCTGGGGGGTCACAGCTCCAGGTAAGAGGGGCTGAGAGCCAGGTGGGGTCCTCAGGGGTCCAGACTGGACTTTCTCACCCCTGATCCTCCTGGTCCCACAGCTGCCCTCCTCAGACGCCTGGGGGAGCACATTCAACGATTTCAGGGGAGTTCTGGCCTGGGCCTGGCTCCTGGGGCTGCGGTCTTTCCCAAAGAGGGGTGGCTGGAGCAGCCCCTGGACCCCTTCAACACCTCCGACAGACGGTCCTTCCTGCAGGTGAGGCCGGGTCTCCGCATTGACCCCCCCCTTTCCCTTTGCCCCAGGACACCAGGTCCCGGCAGCGCAGCCTCTCTTAGATTCACCTGGGTCTCCTCTCTTTCCGGGGTCCTGCGCTCACTGCCCCAGGCCTCACTGCAGCCCCACCTGGCCCCCAACAGGCACGCGCAGTCTCTCCTGAATGAACACACCCATCCTTTTCCAGTTTCTGCTCTGTGCCCACCCACTGGGGCCTAGGCCCATCTGCATGTATGATGTACTCCACGAGGATTCCTTCAATTCCTTCAGGACAGAGCAAGTGCCTGCCGCGTGTGTCTAGCTAGGAATTCACACGTGGAAAAGTGTAGGCAAAACCCCCTGCTTTTCAGATCTTGTGCTCCCGGTGAGGAGATAAACAGGATAGGCACTAGCAAAAACCTAAGGAGAAACCCAAGAAGGAGAAGCATTGGACAGGGAGTGGGTCAGGACTCCGCCAAATCCTCTCTCTTCCCTCCACCCCAACCCCACCGGCCAGCGATACTGGGTGAACGACCAGCACTGGGCTGCCCAGGACGGCCCCGTCTTTCTGCACCTGGGAGGCGAGGGCACCCTCGGGCCTGGCTCTGTCACCAGAGGTAAGAGGCAAGGTGGGGAGAGGGGAGAGGGGCTTCCCGCAGCTGCGCTGACACCAACCCCCTGTTGCACAGGGCACCCCGCAGCCCTGGCGCCTGCCTGGGGGGCCTTGGTGATAGGCCTGGAGCACCGATTCTACGGGCTCAGTATACCCGCAGGGGGCCTGGACACCGCCCAGCTCCGTTTCCTGTCCAGTCGCCATGCGTGAGTGGGGGTAGGGAGAGGTTTGGGGGTCACAGGGCATGACCGTGGCTGCCCAAAGCCCACAGGGTCTCCGACTCTCTGTTTCCTTGCTTCCGCTCAGCTCCTCCTTCCTCTTTCGGGGGGGGGGGGCTTGCTCGTGTCTCACCATCTGCAACGGGCAGCCCACTCAAGCTGGCCATACCACCAAATCTCACTTCCGACTGAAAACCCTTGTAGAACCTAAATGTGATCCACCCCCCACATGCCTCCTCTGCCAGATATGGTGGCTCTTGCAATAATCATGAGGCACCCCCCTTAACCGGAGCCTTTGGCCCTGGGGGCCACGCTGTAAGGCGCACACCCAGGTCCTTCCTGCCTCGGGCCTGGGAACTTCCCTCTGCCCTTGAGGCTGAGCCTGGCCCCCACCTCCATCAGTGTGACACTCCACCCACTTCTCCAGTCACCCTGCTGCGCAGGTCTTCTGTTTTCTGGGAAGTAAATGATAGGACGCCTGTGCACCCCAACACCTTTCTTGGCCACCCACCACCTTCAAGCCACGACTTTCCCCTCTTTGACTGCTTCCCATCTCTCCCCCGAATTTGCCAACTTGGCACCTGCGCCGCCTTGGACATCTCCTATCTGTACCGGGTAGGGCGGCATGGGGTCTCCCGGACCCAAACGGAGCACCAGGGGCGGGGGAGAGCCTGTGCAGGGGCAGCGCCCTCAGCAAGACCCACCCCGCTCTGCCAGCAGGCTGGCTGACGTGGCCTCGGCCCGCCAGGCGCTGTCTCGCCTCCTCAACGTCTCCTCCGCCAGCCCCTGGGTTTGCTTCGGAGGTTCCTACGCCGGCTCCTTGGCCGCCTGGGCCAGGCTGAAGGTCCTCGGGGGAAGGGGCGGGAACTCGGGCCTGGGTGCCACGGCCCCCCAGCACTCTCTCCCCAGGGCGCGGCCCGAGGCGGGAGGAGGGGTTCGGTTCCCGCGGCCGGCTCACTGCTCCTCTCCCTCAGTTCCCGCATCTCATCTCCGCCTCCGTCGCCTCCTCCGCCCCGGTGCTAGCCGCGCTGGATTTCTCCGAATACAACGACGTAAGGACGGCAGGCCGAGGGCGGCGGAGAGGAGGGGAGGGTCCCGGCGCGGTGCCCCTGACGCGGCAGGTGCCTCGGCCGTCCGTCTACAGGTGGTTTCCAGAAGTCTAACGAACGCGGGCATCGGAGGATCCCAGGAGGTAGGGACGTGGCTTAGCCCGCCCGCGCCCGGAGGGAACCTTGGAAGCGGGAGGAGGCGCCCCGAGGCGCGGCCCGCAGAGACCTGCGAGCGGCGGTGCGGTGCGCGCTCCGGAGCGGACCTGGAAGGAGGCGGGAACCGGGGAGTGGGCGGGACCTGCGGCGGACGGGCCCGTCCGAGAGGCCGGTGTCACTAAAAGCGGCGGCCCCTCCGGGTGGGCTGAGGCCTCCGGCGGGCGCGGAGCCGGGGCGCATTCGGGTCTGGCCTCACGGAACTCAGCCCTCTCGGTTCCTTCTTGCAGTGCCTCGCGGCGGCGTCCGCGGCCTTCGCTGAAGTGGAACGTAGGCTGCGTGCGGGCGGGCCGGCGCGGGCGGCGCTGCGGCCGGAGCTGGGCGCGTGCGGGCGCCTGGGCAGCGCGGCTGACCGCGCGGAGCTGCTCGGGGCGCTGCAAGCCGTGGTGGGCGGCGCGGTGCAGTACGACGGGCAAGCGGGGACGCCGCTGGGCGTGCGGAGGCTGTGCGCACTGCTGCTCGCGGGCGCCGGGCGCCGAGCCTCCGCGCCCTACGGCGGGCTGCGCCGCGCGGTGCAGGTGAGCACCTGGATGCCCTGCTCCCCGGGGAGCTCGGGAGGGCCTCCGCCCGCTTCGGGGCGCAGGGCAAATCTCTGCGTGTCGCCCCCAGATCGTCACGCGCAGCCTGGGCCAGAGGTGTTTAAGCTTCTCCCGAGCAGCGACCGTGGCACAGCTGAGGGCCACAGAACCACAGGTGTCCGACTTGGGTGACAGGCAGTGGCTGTACCAGACGTGTACCGAGTTCGGCTTCTGTGAGTGACCGGTCTCACCCGCTCCTAAAAAAACACACCTGTGCCCAGGGCGCTCATCGCACAGGTGCCCCGCTCTCACGACTCACCCGACCTGAAAGTTGTTCACTTGAACGTTTCCATTAATACGAGAGCATAACACACAAACACTTTTGTTTGTTTTTCTGGAACTCGAATTTACCTAGACATCCTTGATTGTGTGTCAAATCCTATCTCTCCCCCTCCCCCACATTCAGAAGTAAATTCAAAACCCTCTCTGCTTTGCCTTTCCTGTAACATGTTCAAATTCTAGCTTCACTTCCTACCTATGAGGTCTTGAGACACACTTGGGCGAGACTTATAAAGTAGCAATAACTTGGCAGTACTTCTCTGGTAGGGTTAGAGGAGACACTGTGTGCAGCCTTCCTCCCTCATCCTGACTCCCCAGGGCTCTCTTGGTGCCAGGTGCTCCGCCTGCACGCTGGCAGAGAGGGGACCCCTGTGAGGCAGGGTAGTGCAATGGATTCTAAGCCAAGGAGCGGTGCAAGTGCACCATGCTTCTCACCGCAGCCCTGGCACGTGTGCTTGCCTCAGTTTCTCCTGGTTTACCTTACTCCTCACAGTTTATGCAGAAGGCTCTGCCTGAGGCCCCCAATGTCTCCCTCCACAGATGTCTCCTGTGAGGGTGTGTCGTGCCCCTTCTCGGCGCTCCCAGCACTGCCCTCCCACCTGGATCTGTGTGAGCAGGTGTTTGGACTCTCGGCTTCTTCTGTCACCCAGGCCGTGGCCCAGACAAATACCTACTATGGTGGCCAGAGCCCCGGTGCCACCCGCGTGCTGTTCGTTAATGGTGAGCCTTTTTCAGATACACCTGGTTCCTGTCCTCCACCTAGCCCAGCTCCCCACATCATCCCCTTCCTTCCTTCCAGGAGACATAGACCCCTGGCATGTGCTGAGTGTGACACAGGCCTTGGGACCCTCAACACCGGCCCTTCTCATCCCTGGGGCCTCCCACTGCTCAGACATGGCACCCGAGAGACCTTCAGACTCCCCCAGCATCCGCCACGGGCGCCAGGTAGGGGGTGAAGGTTGGAGGTAAATTTGCGAGCTCATTGCCATGTTCATTCCTTTGCTTTCTGCTGTGGATCAGGGGAGGGGGCTGATGGTCCAAATCCTGCCAACCTTTCCACAGAGCATCTTCCTGCAGCTGCAGGCCTGGCTCGGGCCAGCCAAGGAGAACCAGGATGCAAGCTGAGCCCTGCTGCTCTCACCATGCCCTGCCCAGCCACCTCAGTCCTGGACCAAAGGCAACAGCTGACTTACCAAGGACAGATACGCAGGAATCTGGGATTCAGCGCCTGTTCCTTATTATCAAGAGTTATGCAAATATACAGAGTGATTCTTTTCACTGTATGTTTTGATGTGCTCCATGTTGAACAGCCAATGAGCAGGGCTCCTGGAGTCAGGGCCTCTGCCATCAGATTGAAACTTGGATTCTGCCTCTGGACTCCTGGGCTGGGCCCCTTGCTGCCCTGAGGAGTGAGATAAATGAAATAAATAAATAAATAAATAAATAAACAAATAAAACAAATAAAATGTTAGGTAGGTAAGAGATCTAACCTCTGTCTCACTCCCCAGGGCCAACCCTGGACCCCTCCTTCAATTTGAATCACAGCCCTTCATTCTAAAATCTAATCCCAGCATCTCTGCTTGCATACTTAGCACTTGTATGAGGACCTGACACATCTTGGATGCTCAGAATCTGGCAGCATGAAATAACAGAGGGGTTCCCGTGGTCATGCAGCACGTTAAACTGCCACTTGCCAAGCCAGCATCCCGTATCAGAGTGCAGGTTCAAGTCCACACTGTTGTGCTTCCGTTCCTGTTCGCTGCTAATTCAGCGTGGCCCAGACCTTGCTGTTGGACCATTTAGAAGAGTAAACCAGTGGATGGAAGATATTTTCTCTCTCTCTAGCTGTAGGTCTGCCTTTCAAATAAAACATACACACGCACAAACATATTTTTAAAAAAGTGACCTGTGACTGGCAGACTTCCTCGCTCATGTTTTGCCTTTCAAATAAATATACCTTAAAAATAATACACAGAAAGCAGATAGTTAGGAGCTTAGCAGCTCAGATGGCCATGTCTGACGTCGTAGTGCCTGGGTTCGATACCTGGCACAGGCTTCTGCTAATCTAGATTTTGGGTGGCAGTGGTGATGACCCAAGCGATGGGTCTTGTTACCCATGTGGGAGACCTGGACTTAGTTTCTGGCTCCTGGTTTCAGTCCAACCCGATTCTGTCTGCTGTGGACATTTGGGGATGGAACCAGTGAATCTAAGCTCTGTCTCTGAGACTTCCAAATAAATCAAAACTAAAGAAATCAAAGAATGTTCAACCTCAACATTTCATGTACTCTTAGTTTTACTTTGCTGAAGTTCCTTCTTTTAATCTTTTTTAAGGTAGGTTTATTTATTTGAAAGGCAGTTGTCATTGTTGTTTTACAGAAAAAGGAGAGACAGAGTGTGAGCTCCCATCTACTGATTCACTTCCCAAATGGCTGCAACAACCAGAGCTGAGCTGACCCAAAGCTGTTAGCCAGGAGCTTCTTCCAGGCCTCCCATGTGGGTGCAGGGGCCCAAGGCCTCCAACTATTCTTCACTGCCTTTCCAGGCTACAAGCAGGGAGTTAGATCGGAAATAGAGCAGTGTCCATGTGGGAAGCCGGAGGATTAGCTCACCATGCCACTGCACCAGCCCCATGTAATGTCTTGCACCCTTCTTTCCCTTGACACCTGGATGACTTCTACCTTGTCACCTTCTCAGAGCTTCCCTACCAGTGTGCCTGCCATACCAGGACCCTCACTTTGAGGTGTGCCACAAGGTGCCTGGGCACATGGAGTGCACTACAGGCCTGCTGTCCTGTCCCGAAACCAAATCTGAGGTCCGGACTTTTCCAGCCCGGATTGCTGCTGCCCATTTGCACCTATCAGGGGAAGAATGGAAGGTTCCAGGATACTTTCTGTCTCCTGCCCACCCTCATCCCCTGCTGGCCATTCCTGCCCTGGCAGTCACAGTTGTTTGACCAGGTTGTGAATAAAGTCCCTGGATAACTGTCCCCACGAGGAGGAGAAAGCCCAGATCCTCACTGTGGCCATGAGGCCTAGCACACTCTTTGAGCCTCTTGCCTGAACTCACTGCCTCCTGCTCTGCACCCTGTGTGCTACCAGGCATGTGGCCTCCTTGGGTCACTTGAGGTCTCAAGCTGGTCCCTTCCCCTCATCCTGATGTCAGCTGTCGCCTGTATAACAGGCTGGACTGCAGCGCCACCTCCTCCCTGAGGTCTTCTCTTACCACCTCCCTGCACCACTCCCTGGCCCTGTGCTGGCTGTATGTGTTTCTTAGCTCTAAGCCTAATCTGAAATTCCCTCATTTTCTGTTTCGCTGTTGTTCAACCTCTTTGTTCTATAAGGTAGCAGTGTGAAAGAGGGAACTATGATACCTTAGTAAACACAGCTGCATCGACTGGGTATTTGACAACCTCTACAATGTTTACACAAACTTTCTGCATCAGCGTACTGGCTCAAAGATTGAAAACATTTTTCCAGACCAGGGATCTTGGCAAAGGTACAACATTTCCTGCTTATTATTTGCACGTGTGAGTTATGCAAACCTCATAGAAAAGGTTTTAACTAGGATATCAGCAGTGAGGGATGCAAGACCTTGGTGTATATTTGGAAGGTTCCTAGCCTGTCTCACACAATTCCACCCTCAGACGCTGTCAAGCAGGGCTTCTGCCCTGGACAGAATGCTCAAGGCTTCTCTCTGATCCTTCACTGAGATTTCACTTTTCAATGAGACATGAGCCACGCGTGGGCATGATCCCGCAAATTTGGTTATTTCATAAACATGGTGTTGAGTTGAAGAAACAAGACACAGAAGGGTATGTGGGCATACTGTGTGTTTTCCTTTATATAAAGGTCAAGTGTGAGTATGACACTTGATGTAGGAGTCCAGTGTGAGGATGACACAGCCTTCTGGCAGAAAGCAACGAACTACAATCACCACCATAGCACACAGAGTATGCAACCAACTGATTGTGAAGACCAAGCACCATGCAACCCGGGGCCGCTTCCATTCTGGGGCAGCTCTGTGGTCCAGCCATTCAGCCTGCTCAAAGGAGACCAGAAAGACTTCTTGGCCATAGCTTCTGGCGAGGCCTCGCTCATGAACGGTATTGCTAAAGAGCAGCGCCTTCATGCTGCTGAGGAGTGGCTGCGTGGGGGGTTAGATAGCAGTAAGTGACGCTGGCACTCACAAGTTCCATGTGACCTGCATTGCAACAGTCGATCCAGTGCACCCACTTTCCCAGGATGCACCTGTGAGTCGCCTGGCACCCGTTGGGAGACCCCACAATGGCCATGTGGATGCTGAGCTCCAAAAAATTCCAGAAAGTCTCATGCATGCCACACTTCACCCCATCTGTACGTTCAGTTATGGCACCCCCTGCTTCATCTAAGTGGCAGGCATACATGGGAACTCCCTTTGAAGGTTTTTGGCTTCTGGATCTTGCTTTGGGGCCCTTCTCTGGCATCCTCTTAATTCTCAGAAGTGACTTTACCTCAGTCACAGCAGGTGTCTCCATATGCTTTCCCACACTCATGCAAATCTTAAATCACTCCTGCTCTCGCTTGGGCACTACATTCATGCCTCTGGATTCTTATTTCTGTGGGGGACAAGAACTTGAAATAAAAATTGAGGTATTTATGTCCTGTTCTGGTCTTGGCAATGATTCGGGGGAACATAATATCAAAAGGTCAGACAGCAAAACAAAAAATGAACAAATGGGATGACACATAACTAAAAAGCTGCTTCCAGAAAAGGCAATCAGCCAACAAAATAAAAGGGCCACCTTTGGTATGGGGAGAAACCATTCACAAACCATCCGTCCTTTAGAGTCAGTATTTGAAACATAAAAATCTCAAAACAACTCAGCGGCAAAAAATAGATAACTCAACAAATGGCTGAGAACCTGCACAGTATCTTTCTAGAGGAGACCATGAAATAGACAACAGGAATATGAAGTTGATCAGCCTTGGTGATCACCAGGGGCCTGCAGATCGAGACCACGGTGAGACATCATTTCATGGCTGTTAGGACAGTATTTGTCAAGAGGACAAGATGTAACTGGTTATATTAACCTTTTTTTAAATTTTTTATTGCAAAGTCAGATATATAGACAAGGAGGAAGAGAGAAAGATCTTCCGTCCCAAGCGACTGTAACAGCAGAGCTGCGCTGATCTGAAGCCAGGAGCCAGGAGCTCTTCCAGCTCTCCCACGCAGGTGCAGGAACCCAAAAGCAGCCACCCTCAACTGCTTTCCCAGGGCACAAGCAGGAAACTGGATGGGAAGTAGGGCCACTGGATCCATCGCCCTGAGATTCCAGCCCCATCCAGCCTTCAACACAAGGGCCTTGGGGTGCATGAAACACACAGACCAGCACCCATCTGCAGTACAAGAATAAATGGTAAGAAGTAAAGGGTACAAATTTACTATTACGTAGGATGAGAAAACCTAGAAGGCTGGTGTACAACACGAGGACTAGTGAATACCACCACACTGTGTACGAATATCTGCTAGGAGAGTCGTTTCAGTGCACTTAGCAAACAGTTATAAGACAAATGTGGAAAGGGATAGCTAGGTTAGTGTGTGGCGGTCAGGAGACTAGGGCTGAACCCAGCATCTTTGTGGGATCCTGACACCCCTGTAAGGACTAACTGAGGCTTAAGGGGGGTGAGAACGCACAAGACCAAGGTTCCCCCACCGCCCAGCAATCACGACCTCCCTCACATCCTTGTCATTGTAGCTCTGCACCGGTGGACCCTAAGGGGCCGCTGCTCCGCACTCCGCTCAGACCACAGGGAATTCCTGCCTAGAGACTCAGGCAAGAAGGCAGTCTTGAGTTCTGTCTAGGCGTTTCCTCTCCCTCCAGTTCCCCCGACTGCCAGGATATGGTATGTGTGCTTTCTACGCTGGGCACCCATCCTGGCTTGGGGCCCTTGAAGTGCCGGGAGAAAAAGCGTCCTCCTCTGAGAGAGGATGGGTGAAGGAAGGCAGGCGGAGTCGTGGCGAGAGAGGTAAAAGATGAGGAGTGGAAGACGGAGATGCTTTGGGTGGGTGCTGAAGGGAGTCATTTCTGAGCGGATGCGGCTCCACACTCCAGCCCCCCGTAGCTGGGACCCTGGGCCTACCGAGGATGCTCTGCGGAGGCCCATTTCCGTGCATCCACTCGCAGGTTCCCACTGTAGACGTGCTTGCATGAGAAACCACGGTTTTGCTTCTACCATATGAAATAGACTTTCATAGCTACCTGTATGGAAAAAAGCCTAAAAAAAAAAAAAAAAAAAAAAACAGATAAGACGAAAGGTCCTTATGATGTTGAAAAACAACAAGGAAACCGATTTACCAGATACCTGAAATGATTCTCAGTGAGAATAAACAAGTTCTCCCAGCTTACAACAAAATGGAGACATTAAATTTCCTTCCAGGACTCCTAAAACTTAGAAAATGAGCTATCTGAGAATACAATTTTTAAAAATGAGCTATTTGAAATAACCGAAACCTTTTCATGTGAAAACAATTCAAAATAACAGAGTAGGTTATTTTTAAAACAGAAATAATATGAAGTCTCCTTGAATTAGTTGGTAAAAGTTTGCGGCAAAAAAAAAAAAAAAAAAAAAAATCAAGGGGCACGCTTTTGTTTTCCTGACAGTTTCAAAGCTTTATAGCGTTTTGAAGACCAACGGAGGACCCAGACTTTTACAAGAAGTATAACTTAAAGTAGGTCACCAGGCGGGCCCATCCGTGCAGCCAGGAGCGCCCTCACTCCCGGCAAGGACAGGGATGCCCCAAAGGAGGTGTTAGGCCATGTGGCTGCAGGTTCTGTGAGCGCCTGCAGATTCCCACAGGGTCCTGGTCCCAGGGGACAACACTGGGATGGGTCCAGACTCCATGGGTGAGGCCAGTGTTTTCCAGAACAGGAATGTCGGGAATGGAGAATGGCAATCAAGGAAGAAGCAGTGATGGGGGCGTGGGAAGAACAACATTGCAATTCTGAGAACGTGGGGGACATGGTTGCCGAGTTCTTGAAGTTTGGGGAGTACTGCTGACACGAGTCTCTGCAGATTTAAAATCTAGGAGAAACCAAGCTAGGAAAAGATAAACCCTACTGGCCCGTACGGGGATCGAACCCGCGACCTTGGCGTTATTAGCACCACGCTCTAACCAACTGAGCTAACCGGCCAAAGATAGAAAGATGGTTTCAGTTTTCCTCCCTCCCTTTAATGCATTAAGTATTAACTGTATTCCTGCGTTGTAATTACTAATAAATAAAGAAAAGTAAAATGTTAGCATATAGTAATTTTCCCTTAAAACAGACCAAAACTCCAGTGTTGACCTTTAGGCTGTCTTTCCAGAGGCCGCCGGATCCCAGAGTAAAGGCTGGCTCTCAGCAGGTACTAGGAGGCTCACCCCACCCCACACCTGTCAAGCGCCGCCTCCCGAGAGCGGCTCACTCACAGAGTAGCACCGGTCTGAGTCGCTCATCCCTGACCCTCCAGGGCCGGACGTGGTCTCCACTCACCCGTCTCCCGCCCACAGAGATCTCAGGTTTCCAGTGAGAAACGTCACTTCGGGGACTTAGATGGTGGGGAATTCCAGAAATGTGGCTCCAGACACTGTTACATACAACCTTTCTAACCGTCTGTGTCCCCAAAAAGGTGACCTTAGTCCTAGAGTCTTCTAGAAATTTTACATAATGAACAAAGTTGTGTAAATGTGTTTGCGTCTTTCTCTTCACATGCTGGCGTTTTATTCTTTTTTTAGCCTTTTCATTTTAGTTCCTTTAACTTAGACTGTATCTTTGCGCCCTACCTTCTGTTTTGACCTACCTAACATCCAGCTGTACCGTGTGTCTCATAGTTGGTAAGGGCTCACGCCCCCATCCCACTGTTGCAAACGCACTGCATGCCTATGAACAGATACTGCATGGAAGAGCTGCCTCACAGAGTAATACGCTGCCCATTTTGGTACAGGAGGAGGTCGGGGCAAGGCAGGTGGTTTAGAACATGCCCCAGGCAGCAAACAGAATACATGCCAAAGGGGAGCACCCCCTGTGGATGCTGCGAAGGATTCCATAACACGTCATTAACAAGGATAAAACTGCAAAGAACTTCGTGAGAGAAAGCTCAGAGCTTTAGCTGTTTCCAGCAGCTGGCCCTGGCTAAAGATCTGAGTGGCTCCCACATCCTGGGTGGCAAATCTGCTGGTCTTGTCTGCTTTAGCTTTAGGCCATTTGCCTGGCATGTCTTTTAATGGTGAGACAAGCTTTATCTCCAGGCATCTCAAGAGCTGGGGTTCTGACAACTCTTATCTACCTCAATTTCTAACCTGTGAAACCTGGAAAATGCCCTAAGGAACCCTAGGGTTATTTCCTCAGGCCACAAAGCCGGATATAATCCCTCTATGACGTCTCCATCTCTCGTGTCTAGTTCTTGGCATCACTTGTATTTCATGCATGTGAAGTGCTAAGATGCAGATGCTAACTTGTAATTTACCCTTAAGCAGTGCCCTGAAAGCAAAAGGGACAAGATCTCTGATGCCAGCAAAGCAACTTGTTTGAAGCTTCTGGAAACTAGGATAAAGCAGACACGAGAAAATTAGACCTGCCTGAATGTCTTGCAAGAGTGGGCACAGGGGAAGCGAATCAGCCAAGCCCTACTGCTGGCCCTCCGGCCCATTCTCTCTGTAGAGGAAAAGCAATGCCTTGCAACCCAGGCCATCCTGAGGTTGAGACTGAGAGGTGATGCTTTTGTGTGGCATCTTCCACTGGTTTGGAAGCTGACATTATTTTTTTTCTTCCCATGCGGTAGAAGTTCAGGATTCCAGTAGTGTGACTGGGAGAGTGATTGGGGGCTCAGCTAGCCGATGAGGTGGGTAACAGGGGAGCAGGTGTGCAGGGCCACCACCATCTTGAGGACTGAATCAGGGTTGGCTAAGCCATTTCCTGGTCTCAGGCATCCTCCGTATTATTCTTTGTGATGCACCTAGCCAGTGGCTGCTGCCGGATTGGGGATTCCTAAATGACCTTGCAGGAATAGGGAGACCTAGCTGGACTCCAAGAGACCCCCAGCTAAACCTAGGTGAGGTTCTGGTCTGTAAGAATACTACCTGAAAAGGTAGATAGAGGCCAACTAAAGAGCAGGATTTCTTGAAAGACAAACACACACACACACACACACTACATGAGTATAGACAAACTGCAAGAAAGAATTGCACCCAATGATGGAGACAAGATTTGGGTCAGTCTCAGGAAGGTGTCAAGGTGTACCGAGCATGGAGGAAAGTGAAACTCAGTCGTCCCATGAAGACCTGGTGATGTGCCTTCAGGCATGGCGAGTTGTCATGGATGCTGATAGGAGTGTGGTGGTACCTGTGGCTTGCAGGTAGCAACCCTTAGTACCTCATCCCTTTCTGACTCCCTGCCCTGCCCACAACCCTCCTGCTGCCACCACAGGAGCAGCTGGACTCCTGGGACCTCAGAAAACGTGGCAGGTGGGAGTGAGAGGTCCAAGTCCTGGAGCCTCTCTGAGGCTTCCTCAGAGAGCTTCCTCCATCCCAGGACACAATGCCCAGGTCCCCCCTCCTCCTCTCCTTCCTCTTTGCTTATGCTTGCCAAACCATTGGACATAACAAAAGAGCAGGTGAAGAAAGGAGATCCAGGAAGTTAGTCCAGCAAGTAGACCCGAGGACCCTGCAACACAATAGCACGGTGAAGGTGTGGGTTTCCCCAAGGATGCCCATGAAGCTCACTCCCACTCTATCCTCTGCTGCTGGAGGAAGGTTGGAGCCCACTGCAAGTACACACTGGAGAGCTGGAGGAGGGGGAGGAGTGTGACAGGGACACAAAGCCCTGCCGAGGCACCCGAAAGAAGGCTTGGGACAGTGACCAGTTCCAGAAGACCATCCGACTACCGATATTAGGAATCACCTGTCCCCAATCTTGTGACAGATGCTTGCCTAAGAATTTCAGGAGCTTCATCAGGAGAGATGACGGAACGGCAGACCCTGGAGTCAGCTGTCAAAACTAGGAAAACTCCCTGTGGCCGACTTTGTGGATTTCCTGGATCTTCAGACCATCACAACATAACCAGAAAATGGTTGGCAGATGAAACTCATACCCATTGTTTCTTTTGTAACCTTTCCTTCCCTTGAACACTCATTTCTGCTGATCTGTGGGCAGAAAGAGCCCGTTAGAGATGGAGGGATCCCCTTCTTTCTCCCCAAGACTGCTGGCTTCTACAAAGAACCCTTTCCTCATCAATTCTCAACTTGGGTGAACTGGTTGTGCAAGTTTCCAGTGGCCAGAGCCTGTTAATTTATGCAGTAACACAAAGAAGGGGATGGGGGAGGAGGAAAAAAGAATGGGGACGTGAGGACAAGCAGGAGAAAAGGAAACCTGAAACCTGAAGATTTGGACACTTGGGTGTAGATTCCTCATTCCGACTCCCCCGCCCCCCCCACAAGAAAATACAAGAAAAATTGGTACTTTCCCAGATGGACAGCAGAGGTCACCCTTGGAGTGGGAATCCCACCACTCCCGCAGCTCACTAGACTAGTATCTGGATAGCTTTTGTCTACACAGAGCTACTACTGTAAGAAGGCAGGATCATAGGGCAGCTGATGGGAATTCCTCCACAAACAAAGCAAAAGAGTAATAGAACTCTTCAAGTTGAACAAAATATCCTCAAACACACGTTTAGATACGAAAACCACAAGCGCCAACACATTCCATTAGAAATTCAGAATTGGAATCAGAAGCCAGAGCGTCCTGGCTGCTCCACTTCCCATCCAGCTCCTTGTTTGTGTCCTGGGGGTGCAGTCGAGGACAGCCTGGCCTTGGGACCCTGCACCTGCATGGGAGACCCGGAAGAAGTTCCTGGCTTCGAATCTGCTCAGTTCAGTCGGTTACAGCCATCTGAGGAGTGAACCAGCGGATGAAAGATCTTTATCTCTCCTTCTCTCTTTCTTCTATCTGCCTTTCCAATAAAAATGAACAAATCTTAAAAAAAAAAAAAAAACCGCAATCAGACACGGACCAAATGGAATGAAATGAAACAAAATTTGGCTGAGCAAAAAAGGAAGTGAAAGTTACAAGACACTCAGACAAGAATAAAGGTTTGATCATGAGATCTTTCAAAGTCTATTTAAAAGGCCAATAAATCACAGAAACACCTTCAGGGAGGCACATAAGGAGCACAGGGCAGGGTGAGGACAAGGTTTTTGCTTGGATCTTGTATCCTCGAGGAGAGTCACCCTGGAGATCTGAGGCTTCCGAGGTAGGGACCGCGTCCACAACAAGGGTCGGGGCCCAGAGAATCCGAGCCCACGGGCAGGTCCTTGAGGCAGCACAGCCTGCTGTGGGAGCCAGCACAGCCTGCTGTGGGAGCCAGCACAGCCTGCTGTGGGAGCCAGCAGCACAGCCTGCTGTGGGAGCCAGCACAGCCTGCTGTGGGAGCCAGCAGCTCCAGGGAGGCGCGCCTGGCTGGAGGAGCGGCGCGGGGTTCGCTGCACCTGCGGGCGCGCAGCCCTTGGCAGCGGCGCGGGGTCCCCGGGAGAGCGGGGCGGTCGGCGAGGCTGCACAGGTCTCGGCGATCTGGTGGCCCCCTGAGAGTCCACACTCTGGTTTGGTTCCAAGAGAAGGATGTTTTGTTTCGCTTCGCTTGTTAAGGCTGGAGAGCAGGAAGCAAGTATTCTTTCTTCTGAGACACGGACGGGAGAGGCAGCTGAGCGGCCAGCTGTGACAGTTGAGGGAAAGTTCCGGAAGTTTGTAGCGAGTGAGTATGGCCGGTTAGCTCAGTTGGTTAGAGCGTGGTGCTAATAACGCCAAGGTCGCGGGTTCGATCCCCGTACGGGCCAGCAGGACTTGAACTTTTGGTCATTAAAACAACAATTTCCAAACCTCCTCACACCCAGCGAAGGACCGGTTTGCTCCAACAGAGAGGACTGGATTCCTGGAACTGAGCAAGGCGTGCATCCCAAGATAGATAGCCTACCCCAATTACAGTGAAATACGAAATTGAAAACTAACTGCATATGGTTGGACGGTTTTAAAAAGTTTTTTTAAAGATTGTATTTATTTTCACAGGAAATTGAGATTTACAGAGACGAGAGACAGATCTTCGGTCCACTGATGGCATTCTGCAGCTGGCTGCAACGGCCAGAGCTGAGCTCATCCAAAGCCAGCTTTTTTTTTTCTTAAGACTTCTTTTTCATTTTTATTTTAAAGTGAGAGTTACACAGCTATAAACCGGCACCCATATGGGATCCTAGCGCACGCGAGGCGAGGACTGGAAACCAAATCACCTTTCTGAAATCACCAAGGAACGTAAGAATTCTTGCCGTTTTGCTGACCTCGCAGGTCAACCTACTGCGAGGACTGAGGGAGGCGGAGCTAGCTGTCGCTCTAACCCGGGAACGCGGGCTTTTTCTTCGCGAGTGTGTGGCCGGACCCGCGTGGATCCCGGGTTCCTGTGATTCGTGGGCAGTGTGCTCCCTGCGGCCCCGCCTCCGGCGCCGGTCAGCGAGGGTCTTCCGCGGAGGAGAAAGCGACAAAACCGCACGGGGACCCGCTGCGCGACTTTTCCAGGGCCTGAGATGCCGCTCGCCGTCTGCAGGAGCCCTGAGCTGGGCTCCAGGCTCCAAACGGGACAAAGCCTCGGGCTCCAGCCGCGCCTCTCCGGGCGAATCCGGGCCGCGCCCTAGCGCACGCACCTCTTGGGGTCCCTGCATGCCAAGTGACGCCGCGGCCTCTGCAGCCACGAGTCCAACGCCTGTAACTCCGTGGCTGACACTCCGAGGGGAACCCGGGTCTGTTTTTCGGGAGCCAGCTGCCCCCGCGGGGTCTTCGAATTATATTGCTTGCAAAAGTCTGGCGCCTTCCGCGCTGCAGGTGTTACAAGTCTGTAAAACCTAGTTTGCTTTTGGAGTCTCAGTGGAATAAAGGCATCCTGGTTGACTCGATTTTAGCATAGTTAACCCCGGGTTCAATGAGGCTTCACGATATTTATCAAGAATAATGCATAATCCTCATTTCCAAAGAGCTCCTTTCCTAAAATTTTAAGAAGAGTTTTTAGGACCCAGCGCGGTAGTCCAGCGGCTAGGGTTCTCGCCTTGCACTCGCCGGGATCCCACATTAGGCGCCGCTCCAGCTCCGACCTTTGCGGCTGCATGGGGAGTGAGTGAGAGGACAGAGGATCTTCCTCTCTGCCTTTCCAATCAAAATAATAATAAATATTTAAATTTAACAGGGTCTAAGAAAATTAACTTCGCGGTTTTGTTTTTTTGTTTTTTGTTTTTTGTTTGTTTGTTCGTTTGTTTGTTTGTTTTGCTGTGGGCATTTGGGAAATGAACCCAAACCGGGAATTTCTCTCTCCCTTTCCCTGCACGTATCTTCTTTTCAAGTAGAATGAAAACAATTTAAAAAAAAAATTTTCTGTGAAACTTGCAAGTTCACCTGTAGACTTTCCCAAAGCACCTCAAAGTTGGGGCAGGTGTCATGGAAAAGTAGATTAAATTGTCACCCGTCACAAGGTGGTTCCAGTCCTGCTAATGTCCCCAGCTGATGTGGCTGGGAAAAGAGCAGACAATGGCCCAAGGGCACGGGCTGCTGCCACCCACACGGAGCTCTGGGAGCCTGGTTTCAGCTCAGCTCAGCAGTGCCTGTTACAGCGCCACCACCAAGGAGATCCAAGCCCTTTGGGGAGTGAACCAGTCCCAAGTCTCTAAGCCTCTCTCCCTCTCTCTGGAATTCTGCCTTTGAAATAAATGTCTTTTAAGACATCCTCAATGTTTACAAAATAATACTGGATACTAATATGAAAAGGTTATCCGAAGCACAACTTTTGCATAATGAGAGAAATATTCTAAAGAGGAAGTCGATTCTTGCTTGTCCCTTAGCAAGTGAATGTGAATTAAAGTGATCACTGGTGTGCTAACCTCCGGACATTTCCTTCATCCCAGGGTCTTTCTACCTGGGCTGGTCTGCTTCCTGTCCATGGCATTTCTGCTTCAGGGAGCTCCTTCAGAAGCCAAGGTTAGCAGATGCTCCAAGTCCTGGTTGGGGCCCAGATCCTCTGCCCCCATCTCCTCACTTTGCCCCATCTCTGAGGATCCTGCAGGTAGGTGACTGGGGAAGGGGTTAGGAAATATTTCTCTGCATGGAACATGGCAAGCAAGCAGATGGGTACCAAGAGTGAAGAACTGATCGCACTTGTGTGTCAGCCAGTGTGCCTTCACCAGAGAAGTAAATGACTATATGGCAGAGAAATTCTGCCCTTTTTAATCGGCCAAATTGGTCGCAGGAGTGGCATAGCCGGCAGTCAAGCCCAGTGTTAGTGACCCAGTCCGGTTGCACTTGGAGGTTAAGATGGTCTTTCTCAGCAAAGCTTTTCCTGCGATTTCTCCATCCTAACTTCTTTCATGGATCCCTACTGTTCCACAATAAATTGTGACCATATTTGTTAGTTCAGACCTGATATCAATCAACGAATGCCTGACACTCATTTTCAGCACCCACTGCCTCCACCAACAGCAGTATCCAGATGCTGTCCTCAGTGGTGGGTCCTGGGTTGTGGGCATGTTCTCTCCGCAACTCCTGCTGCTACGCCCTTCCTGCAACTCTGCAGCCCAGCCCTGCTCACAGACATGCTGGCACATCTCAGCTTTGCTCCCACTGGAAGATTTGCCCATGCGGCTCTCTCTGAGGGGCACAAAAGGTGACCTACCCTTCACGCAGCCCTCAGTCTCTCTCCCCTGATTCTCCTGCAGTTTCTTCTGAGAAACATCATTCTCTCCGTGTACTTGACATCAGGTGATTTTTCCAGAACTTGAATTTCTCTGCATCTCAGCTGACAATCCAAGTCCTAAACTGGGAAACACGGGAAGAATGGGGAGCTAGGATGTGGCCAGGAGCCTTTGTGTTTGTTCTTTAAAAAGTTAAAAGGACACGGAAGCCAGCTCTCCCAAGCACAGCAGGACAGCATGCACCAAAATTACCAATGTGCTACTCTTTAAACAGCTCTTCCACATGTGTGCAAAGTCAGGGCACCTGTGACCTATGCTGTCTTGCAGCAACGGAATGGAGAAGTCAATCAGTTGCCAGTAATGAGAATCACCAAACAGCAGCATATGGTGTACGTTTAAAGAAAGACTGTTTACGTCGGTTCTGAGAAAGATGCAAATATAAATTCTAAGATAGTAAAAAAGCAAGGATAGACAAGACATGGATAAAGCCATGGATATGATGACAAATGTTTGCACAGCTTTACGATATAAAATTTTTAAAATGGCACAGATGGTAAAGCTGGGATATCAGTTTTGGGGGCAAAGATTGAGGGGGAAGGATTGAGTTAACGATTAATGAAACGGGGACTACAGTCACATTATTGGAAGCCGCCAGTAGAGAGGTCTCCCAAGTGACCTTGGAATGGCGGTCACCCTGGAGATCTGAAGCTTCCGAGTTAGGGACCGCGTCTACAACAAGGGCCAGGGCCCAGAGAATCCGAGCCCACGGGCAGGTCCTTGAGGCAGCACAGCCTGCTGTGGGAGCCAGCAGCACAGCCTGCTGTGGGAGCCAGCACAGCCTGCTGTGGGAGCCAGCAGCTCCAGGGAGGCGCGCCTGGCTGGAGGAGCGGCGCGGGGTTCGCTGCACCTGCGGGCGCGCAGCCCTTGGCAGCGGCGCGGGGTCCCCGGGAGAGCGGGGCGGTCGGCGAGGCTGCACAGGTCTCGGCGATCTGGTGGCCCCCTGAGAGTCCACACTCTGGTTTGGTTCCAAGAGAAGGATGTTTTGTTTCGCTTCGCTTGTTAAGGCTGGAGAGCAGGAAGCAAGTGTTCTTTCTTCTGAGACACGGACGGGAGAGGCAGCTGAGCGGCCAGCTGTGACAGTTGAGGGAAAGTTCCGGAAGTTTGTAGCGAGTGAGTATGGCCGGTTAGCTCAGTTGGTTAGAGCGTGGTGCTAATAACGCCAAGGTCGCGGGTTCGATCCCCGTACGGGCCAGCAGATCTTTTCTTTGGTCGAACTTAAACCTTTGAAATTTTCACACTGCTGGTATTACAAGTCTGTAAATCTGTTTGGCTTTGGAGTCTTGGCGGTAATAAGAGCATCCTGTTCGACTTGATTTCGCTGTTTATCACACACACACAAAAACACATACTTCTCTTTTCTGAAGATGTAATTTCCGAATCTTTGGAGAAAAATATAACTTCTGATTTTTACTCTCTGCCCGAAAAACTTCTTCATCTGTATGGGGCAACAATTCTGGCAGCTTTTTCAAAGTAGTCAGGACTTTTTTATTGCCATTTTGGCCACTTTCTTCCCACGTGACTACGAAAGTTTTCGTTTCTTGGAAGCTGCCTTTACACCTAAAAGTCCGTTTGCCAATAGAAATGAGTGAGGGGGACAGAGACATTGTCCGCCGTCTAGAAACGAGGATGGATTCTCAGCGTCTTCGCACGGGATGCGGGGCCTTCGTGGCTCCTGCCCTGCACCATGGGCTGGCGCCGGCTGGTGCGGGAGGCGCCAGCCAATAGTCGGTAAGCAGAGCTCAATCCGCTCTCAGCACTGAGGTGCCTGGCGAGAGTTGGGGGACCGACTCAGACGCAGCTTCATCCGGGATCTAAAGAAGTGGGCTTCAAAGTGGAGCCACGCCTGGCAGTCATGATTGAGCAAGGACTAAAGCCAGGTCCACTACCTGGGGAACTGCCCAGTTCTCTGCGTCCCACGCAACAGAGCAGGCCCCGATGGAGTTAAGGACGGTGTGGGTTCTGCGCACAATCCTCACAGAGACTTCTCTTCGGAACTCATCGATCCACTCCACTGGAGCCGCCTGCGCGCGAGCCTCTGTGCACGAGCGTGAGTTCATGAATGAGCACGCACGTGTTTGCATATTGTGTGTAAGCATTTATGGGGAGACACAAGCGCATTGCAGTGTGTGTGTATGTGCGTGAGAGTGAGACGTGGACGAACAAGCAGGTGGGACTCCTCTCTGGCATATTTGGGAACCTCCACCCACCCCCTAATTTCCGGAGCTGCGGAGTCCCTTCTCCGTCTCCTCGCCCCGAGTTATTCCCACTACTCTACCAGGGCTGCAGATTCTCTTCCGGCCTCGTGATCCACGCACCTTTGTTTCGGGTTTCCTCTTGCCGCGTGGAAGACCGGCATGGAAAACGAGGGTGGCAAAGCCTGGAACGCGCGGTGAGGGCTCGGGTTTGTTCAGCTACTCCCCTTGCCTTCCAGGGAAAACGTGGAAGAAGGAATACGACCTGTACCTGTGCCTCTGAAAAAAAAAAAAAGAGAGAGAGAGAGACTAGGGGAGCAGGCAAGGTCCTGCAGTTGGGAAGCCAGTGTTCTAAATTAAGGCTCTGGGGTAAAGGATGCTGCGCGCAGGCGCCCAGGTTTTGACCGATTTCGAGAAAAAAAGTAGAGGGCGCGTTCGGCCCGCCACTTGTGAGGGGCAGGGCTGGGGAAAGGGTGCCTTTAGAAAGGAGAGCTGGATCATCTAACGAGCAATAATGCTGATGCATAGGATGCTGTAACGGCCAGCACTCTGGACTCTGTAATCCAGCGATCCGAGTTCCAGTCTCGGTGAGACCTCACAAGTTAAGCAACTTGTGTCTGGTTTTGTTCCCGCTCTTCCCCAATAAATCGATCTTCCGTAACCAATCAACCCAGATCCCACTAGGCTTTTGCCGCCCACACCTCTACAGGAGGTGGAAATGGATTCTAGAGGCCGGAACCGCAATACCCTTTGAGCTCCACGGAGAGAAAGATTCACTCTGGTACTGTGGCCGGAGAGCCAGGGGTCCACACTGGGAGAGAAGGGACAGCCTTTTGGCACTGTCAGGTCAAAACCGGGAGGAAATGCTGTCTGAGCGACAGCTACGTGATAGAAACTCCACCTGCGAGGGAGGCTAGAGCAGAGCAGGTGGCTCAGAGCGCACGAGAGGCAATGGTTCTCGGAGACCTTCTAACCAGCAGGTAGGAGCTCCCCGCCGGTTCCTGGGGCCCCTCCACTGCTCCCCTCCCCCCGGGCTTATCCCTTCGCTCCTCCGATCCCAGGGGGAGGGAAGAGGAGAGAGAAGAAAGAGTGTGTGCATGTCAGGGGAAGGCAGGGGGCGCTGGTACTGGTCCCCCAAAGTCCACATCCGGCGTACTCCGTGTGGCCCCACGCATCGGCCGGGGCAGGCGGTGGGCGGAAACGCCCGCGTCCCCAGGTGTCGTCAAGTGCCAGGGGCAGTAGAGTCTATCAACGTGAATTTGCATGAGTGAAAGCAGCAATCAATCCGTTACTGACTCATCGATGTTTCCAAATCCGGGGACGTGCCGACCTTCGAGCAAACGCCGTGGGCTTGGGTGGACGGTGTACACGAGAGTGGCTGAAGGAAAGGGGGACTTTGAGAGAAGAGTGGGGTTTGTGTAAGGAATCTAGCGAGCAATCGCCTCTACAGTAACCGCTCCTGCTCAGCGCCCTGTGGGATGGGGCGTTGGGGGGCCCAGTCCTGCTCAGCGCCCTGTGGGATGGGGCGTTGGGGGGCCCAGTCCTGCTCAGCGCCCTGTGGGATGGGGCGTTGGGGGGCCCAGTCCTGGGAAGGTTTTCGGAAGCTCCACATCCGAGACACCCGTTCGGGTGCGGGATGGAGAAGCGCAGCGCAGGTGACTGTACCTGGTGACTCGCCCCGTGCGTCCAGGCCGGATGGGTCAGCTGCGCCCTCCCAGGTTCACCTGGCCGCTGCCCTCTCTCACCTCCGAATTCTCTGCAACATGAAGACAAGGACCTCGGAGCAGCCTCTTCCCCTTGTTTATTGTTTACTTGTTTTTGTTTAGGTTTTTGTGTTTTTTTGTTTTTGCCTATGCATGTTGGTAAGAAAATCCCAATGTTGTCCAAGGACACAAACGTGTGTGTTTTGTAAAGCTGTCGTTTGCTTTTGTTTTCTGTGGGTTTGGTTTTGCTTTTTAAATGCAGTCATTTTGAATGTTACCTTTGATCAAAATCACTTATTTAATGATAACGTGTCAGAAAGTCTACTTTTGAAAGTTCCAGACTTGTTGGACAACACAAACGTCCTCTTTGCTTAATCAATTTCTCACCCAACCCTCTGAGGTCGGACGTCTTGATCGGCGCACACGTAAAAGAGGGGAGAGAACGAGGACCGTCACGGTCACTGGAAGATTCATTTCCTGCGTTTCTTAGACAGTGAGTTACTTACAAAGCTTGCCTATGTCTATCTCCTGGTGTGTGCCGTCGTTTAAGCCAGAAAGAAACGCTTGGGCATTGCTCTGCGGTCCCTGGAAGGAGCGAAAAATCCTGTTTTCCTTTGGCTTCATGGTTTTCCGTCATAGCAGTAGCGTGCTAGATTTCTCGAGTGCACAAATACGTGAAATTGGACGAAAATACTGTGCATCGCTAGAAAGGAAGCGGCCGCGGGAAACTGCTGCGGGCTGGGGGCGGTCTCGGAGAGAGAAGCAGTAAGGCCGGGGAGAGGGACAGGAAGAGGGCGGACCCCATAGGGGCGCAGATCAGGGCTGGGGCGCTCTGCAAGTAGAGGATCCCTGTACCCACGTGCCACCCTCATCTGAAGTCGAGGCAACCCCATCCTGCGTGACGAGGTGGCCGAGTGGTTAAGGCGATGGACTGCTAATCCATTGTGCTCTGCACGCGTGGGTTCGAATCCCATCCTCGTCGGTTCAAAAA
Source organism: Ochotona princeps (assembly GCF_030435755.1). Classification (NCBI taxonomy): domain Eukaryota; kingdom Metazoa; phylum Chordata; class Mammalia; order Lagomorpha; family Ochotonidae; genus Ochotona; species Ochotona princeps. The sequence goes on from NC_080832.1 coordinate 161,102,576, forward strand.
TTTTTTTTTCCCAGGCACCCTCTTGGCCCCGGGCCCCTGAGGACTGATAGGTGAGTCAGACAGACGCTTTTCCTGTTGGACGACATTTTTGCCGCACCCGAGTCACCGACGTCGGGAAAGTTCTTCACCCCCTCCTTCCGCTGAGGCCACCAAGCCCCTGACTGCCGCTCTCAGAGCAGCGTTTTCCTCTGGGTTACTCGGGGTCCCGTGGTTGCTGACTTGACAGCACAAATTCTTGTCTGTAATTTTTAACTGTAAGAAGAATGAGAATGTATATATTGTGATACACATAAATCTCCAAAGGACACAAGTAAATTTCAAAACCATCATGTTGAGCCAAAAAAAAACATGCCTTGTCTTTAGGAGACATTAGGTGATTATCTCCCATATGTCAAGTTCAAGAACAGCAATGCAGTCCACCTGGTGATGTAAGCCCAGGTAGTGATTAGCTTGCAAGAGGCAGTACTCACTGGTATGAGAACACTATAATTTGGGGAGACCTATGGGAAGCTATGCCTTGGGTTGTATTCACCACGTGTGGCTGGCACCACATGTGGGTTGCATTTGGCTTCTTAGAGTTGCTTATCAGGGAAGCCCCAGCACAGCTCATCCAAGGACAGAGAAGAGAGACTGGGGTGCAGCCCACCATTATTGCTGCATGCCCAGTGAACAGGCCAGGTTGAGGTCTCCATTGCCAGTGGGCATCGGAGACACAATGTACCATTTACCTATGAACTCTCACAAAGGGCAATCAGGCAGAGATTGGGGCAATCTCCCACAACCTACTGTGCCAGAGTGCAGGCTCTACAGCCGAGCTATTAGAAGTGAGTGTGTGTGCCGTTACTTAAAGAGGCCTCATCGCGATCCCTTCCTGTTGTGAGGAGTTAGAAGAGTTCACAGACAGTCAGAAAAGACTCCTGCAGAAATAAGGAAGTGGAGCTTGTTTTGCTTTGTGTTTATTCATTTTTATTTGAAAGGCAGAGTTACGGAGAGGAGAGAGCAGAACAGCTACTGCCCCAAGTGGCTGCGGAGAAGCCAGGAAAGAGTAGCTTCCTTTTTGTCTCTGACCTGGATGCAGGAGCCCAAGAAGACAGGTCATTCTCCGCTGCTTTCCCATGCCATGAGCTGGGATGCTGGAGCAGCATGGGAGCAGCTGGGACACCAACCAGGCATCCGTACGGGAGGACAGTGCTGCTGCTGGAGGATGAGGCAGCTACATCACAACACCAGCACCAGGACTCAGGCCTTGCATGAATCCTCCTGTCTGTGGTTTAGACAAAAGACGTTGCCCCGAGAAAACGAAAAGATTAACAGGGAACTCAAAGGATCCCCTACACGTAGGTAACTGAAGGGAATGAGTCTGCAAACCAGTAGGTGTGACAACCTAGACCAGCAAGACCAGTGCACCAACCTGGTTGCTCGGCCCTGCCTAGTCTTCTCCCTTTCCAAAACCAACCCACACATTTGCTAACTCTCAGAGTTACCTTGCCCAGCCTGCCCGATTCCAGGCCTCAACCACGTGCTCACCAGCAGGAGCTATGGCACACTAGGAGAGTTTCCCAAGTTCTCCCAATCAGCCCACTCCCACTCCCAGATCTCACACATGCCAGCAGATGCTAGGCCCTTGCCCAGCATAATCTGCCCCTCCATCCTTGCCTAGTGTGAGCAGGTGGATGTTGCAGCCCAGCCTGCCCCATACCTTGTTGTAGGATGCACATGAGGGTGTCGCTGCCTGGAACTGCCCAGACTCTTCTTGCTCCCTGTACCCGTGAGTGTTGTCAGGTTCCATGGTTCCACAGTCACACCTAGCTCAATCAATCACCACCCCAAACTCTTTTTTCTTTTTCTTTATTTTTAAAGATTTATTTATTTTTGGGCCCAGCGGCGTGGCCTAGCAGCTAAAGTCCTCGCCTTGAACGCCCTGGGATCCCATATGGGCCAAGGTTCTAATCCCGGCAGCTCCACTTCCCATCCAGCTCCCTGCTTGTGGCCTGGGAAAGCAGTCGAGGACGGCCCAATGCAAGTCAGATACACAGAGAGGAGGAGAGACAGAGAGAAAGATCTTCCATCCAATGATTCACTCCCCAAGTGACCACAACGGCTGGTACTGTGCCAATCTGAAGCCAGGAGCCAGGAACTTCCTCCAGGTCTCCCACGTGTGTTCAGAGTCCCAAGGCTTTGGGCTGTCCTCAACTGCTTTCCCAGGCCACAAGCAGGGAGCTGGATGGGAAGTGGAGCTGCCGAGATTAGAACTGGTGCCCATATGGGATCCCGGGGGGGCGTTCAAGGCAAGGACTTTAGCCGCTAGGCCACGCCGCTGGGGCCCTCTGTAACTTTCGAACAAAGAATAACTCATACTAAAAATCCAAACATGCCCTTTATGAATTGGGTAGCCTTCAACAAATGTCTTTGTATTGATACTAGTTTGATCATTTCTGTATCATTGACTTATTTCAACATTTTATCATCCAAGTGAAGCTGGTTTTATGGACTAGGCCTCCCCCAACGTATGCACAAAACAAGAGAGAATGGCAGATGGGTGGACTCGGAGTCATTTATTTCCACCCCCCAACAGAGTGAAGAAGTGCCTGGAGTCTGTCTCGGCCTACTCTCAGACCCGCAGGTCATGGAAGAGGGCTTAGCTTAGGTTCTTGCTACTTCCCCTCTTCTTCCTTCCTCTCACTGCTGTCCCTGGAGTAGGTGTGGATGTGGAGAGGGTAGCGCTTCCATGGGTTACACATAATGGAAAGCCTGTGCTCTGGCAATTCCTGCTGATGGACATGCAGCAAAGGCTGCTGTGCCCCATCTCTCTCCTCCCTGATTCTCTTGTTTCTGCTAGCTCTTGGTGTCCACTGCTGCCATAAACTCAGCAAGGCACACTGCTTGACTCATCCCATCAACCAACCCCCAGGGACCCTTACACCATGGACTCTGCCTCTAGCAGCAAAGCAGCTCACCCTGTGAGGTCAGGCCTGATTCACATTCAATCAGAGGCACAAATTCCACATATCCACATTTCTGCCCAAGTCCTGAGAGTGGCAAGCATATGGAAGTCCATCAGCCCACCGCGTGCCCGGAGGGAGCCTGGCCAAGTGCTATCACTGTCTAGGAATAAGAAGGGATCCCTGGGGCTGGCAGGCAGAGGGGTGGGGGGTGAGGGGTAAGACTCCCCGGGGGAGCGGGCAGGCAGGCAGGGCAGGGTGGGGTGGGCTGACGGCAGGGCTTCCTTCCAGCCAGGCAGATTTGGCTGGCCCTGCCTCATGGTCCTCTGCCTTTCGGGAGGCCTCACCCGGTGAACAGCTCTCGCTTTAAAAACGCATTTGCCTTGCAAGATTGGAAGAAAGCTGAGACTGCTCGCCACCAGACCCGGGGAGGTCCGCGTCAAGGGGCGGGCTGACCCGGGGGCAGACGCTACTTCCTGTGGGCGCGATGCCTCCGTGAATGCGCTTGTCCCCATTTCTTCGGCGTCTTGGATTTTGCGCCCATAGAGAACGAAGGCAAGGCGGATCCGAATGGTCCTCTCGCCGCCAAGTCCTGGGCGGTGGGCGAGGGCATCGGGAAACCTAGGCCGCTGCCTCCCTGGCCTTGCCCGAAGAAGAAAGGCGTGCTCTGAGCGAAGGGGCTCGCCGAGGCCATCCCTAACGTGGAGTGTCGTGCAGGCACGTTGCTCCTGCCCAGGGCAAAAGGCGAGCTCTGGTCAGGCAGGCCCGAGGTGTTCTGCCTCCAGCTTTTCTCAAAAGAGAACCCAGAACCCGCAACGCCACTTGGAAGCGCTCCAGCACTTAAAGGTCCGCCTGCGGAGCCCGTGACCGGAGCGGCGGGGCTGGGCCCGGACTCTTCGTAGTCCATCGGTGTCACTAATCCTCCGAAGGCAAACGGGCGTGGAGCTGTGCTGCCAAACACTGGGCCGCCAGCTCCAGCCCCTTGTTTCTGGGTCCTGCCTCCCAGGCCCGGTGAGCTGCATGGACTTAAAGGAGGAAGCGGCTTGAGACTGGCAGGGGAGTGCAAAGTTGCGCTACCCCCAAAGGCTACTGGCTGCAGAGTATTGCCTAGGGTAGGCTGGGTGGGAGCTGTCTGGCCTGGGGTTGCAAGAGTGGATTCTGAGTCGACACCTGATTGGCAGAGGCCTCGCTTCTGCCCAATAGTGACCCCGCGGGTGGGCAGGGGAGCGCTCCCTGCCAACAGTGGGAAAGATGGCCTAAGGCTGGACCCCAGAGGGGCTGTGAACACCGAGGACGGGCTGGAGGCGCTGGGAGCCAGAGTGGGCACCAGGGAGGAGGCAGACAGGGGGCTGCTTCCCGAGGTGACCTGGCTGAAGATGGTGACCGTGTGAACAGGGGGCATGGCAGGTTGCGGGGGTGGTGGAGCAACACAGCCCACCTCTGCGTCCCCGGAGAAACCGGCCTTGAGGACCTGGGTGGTCCCCAGGAGCAAAGTGTGCCACGGGGGAGGCACAGGACTCGGGTTGCCCAAGGCACCGGCCACACTTGTCGCACTCAGACTCGAAGGTGGCTTCACAGGCGACCCCGCCAAAGCGCTGGTTAGGCTGGTAGACATGACCACCGAAGTGGCTTTGACCAGGCCGTGGAAGAGATTGGAGGAAGCTACAGGGAAATTCTGAGAGGCAGCTGGGGCAGTTGCGGTGGTCAGCGGTGCCAGGTTGCCAAAGATAGGCTTGAAGGTGGGCGTTGTGGAACCGGGAGCTGCGCCGAGGGAAGGGCTGGCCAATGTCGTCGCCGGGAGAACGCGGGTTCCGGAATAGATGGAGTCTCCCTCCCCGCTATCGCTTGGGGGTTCCACCGCGGGCGTCCGCGTGAGGTCGGCAGACGGTGCAGGTACAAGTTCCAGGAGCTGGGGAACAGGGCTGCTCTGCAGGCCTGACGGGGCGCTCTGTGTGTCCAGCACTGCTGGGCCAGCGTCAGCTCTGTCCACCCGAGGGGTGACGCCGGCTGCGGGGTCCTGGGGAGTAATGGGGGTCATCCCGGTAACAGTAGCTGAGTGTGAACACCCCAGAGGAGCCAGAGGGGAAGGAGCCACGCTGCCTGCCTCTCTGATGGCCTGAGGGGAGGCCGGCGGCCCCCCAGGACGCTCCCTCACGTCTTCTGAACTTTGCAGCTGGGAGCCTGCATCGGGAATTGGAGCTGCCTTTGTGCCAGGCTCATCAGTACCATGGACAGCTGCTTCCTTTCCGGTTCCTTGGCTTCCAGGAAGCCCAGCCCCCTTCCCCACGTCCAGGCCGTCTTTATCTGCCCCTGCCTGGCCACGCCAGGGGGGTGGGGGTCCCGGGAGCAGATTCCCAGAGCTTGGGAGCCTCAGGGGCGACCCAGAGGGGCCAGGTGCTGACCAACAGCGAAAGCCCGAGTCCAGGGGGGCGGGAGAGTGAAGCTGGTGGCCTTGGCCCTTCCTCTTCAAGGGCCACTCGGGGCTCTGCAGGGACGCCCTGAGGATGCGGCTCCTCCAAGGTTGCTCCAAGTACCTGGAGGAGCTGTAGGAGCTGCTGATGGCGTTTCTTTTGGAGCTGAGAGGGCCTGGGTGGGTGCCAGCCAGGGAGTTCAGCGAAGACAAACCGGGTCTCCTGTTGAGGTCCAGATCGGAACCCCAGGTCTGGCGGCTTCTCTTCAGAGGTCCCCGCCTGGGCACGAAGCAGGGGGGCATTCCACTTTTCACCAAGGGCTTAAACGCCGAAAGCCTGGTCTCCTCGGGCTTCTTAGGGCGCGCGCCCTCGGTTACAGGCGGCCCCTCCGTCTTGCGTCTTCCTTTCCCGTACTCATGCAGCGCCCGCAGCACTGTTTCCTTGGCACGGGGGTCCGGGGTCTCCTCCGAAGCCAGGGGTCCTGCGGAGTTAATGAAGTTGGCTGGGGAAATGGCTGGGGCCTCTTTCCGCTCAGGGGGCGAGATCTTGACCGTCACTGGACTGCACACGGACCTCGGGTGCCGGAGAGACCAGATGGTCCGCTTGCAGTAGCTATCCCACCAGTCGGAGGGCAAAGGCCGCATGAAGGAATTGGAGGCCCTGCGCATAGGAAAGCGCCTCCAGGCTTCGTTGACTCTGCGTGCCAGATACTGGGCCGGGTCCCAGTGTGGCAGTCTCCTGGCCGGCCGGTGCTGCGGGGCCGAGTGGGCGCAGTGGACGTGCTGCACTCGGTGCACCTGGTAGAGGGGCGGAGATGGCCGGCGGTTGGTCCGTCCCTCGGGCTGATCGGTGCGCTTCTGGGAGGAGGACCAAGGCGAGGGATCAGCCTTGCCCAGGTAGCTGCCCATGAGGAGCGAGGGGGCGCGGCAGGAGGCTCGGAGTGAGGTCTCGACTTCCGAAGTTTCGGGCGGCCCCCGACACGGCCTCGGTCGAAGCGCACGGTGTTCTGCGGCGGTTGATCCACGGCGCGGGTGGAGCGCTGGGATATGCGGGCGCTGGGCCCCTCGGGACGGGAACGCGCGGGACGCAAGGTCTTGCCATCCCGTTGTGCTCGCGGAGCGCTGGGACCTCCGTCGTGCCAGCCGCGGCGGGGCGCGGCGACCAGAACTCCGTGCTAGTCCTGGGACGCCCTGCTCAGTCACCGGGTGGGCAGGCCGGCATGACTTAGTGCAGGGTTTCCAGGTTCTGTCAGGCGGAAGCAGCGTCCAGGTCCGCAGCAACCCCCGGGCAGGTCAATCCGGGATCCCGAAGCAGCTCTGGGTGTGGACAGAGAGTGCCGCCAGGTGTACTAAACACGCGCGTTTGGTGCCACCGGGAGGTCCCCGCGGGCTAGACAACGCTTTTCTCCTTACTGCCGCTCCCGCCTAGCGCTTGGACTGGACCGGGCATACCAGCCTCGGGCTCACCTCGACCTCTGCTAAGAAGATGCAATATAGATGGGAAAATGCCAGGAAAACACCATCTGTCCTTGGGGAACAGTACGAAACACCAATGAGATCCGGCTACACACGCACTGAGTCCGTTAGGAATGCCACATACCGACAAAACGCACGTTCTGCTTTATGGTTGATGGGCATGCCAAGCGATGCTGTCACTTTGGAGGGCTGGCCATTTCTAGTAAATCGAAGCGTGGTCCCAGCATGCAGCCACCGCGACGCTAGGTGGTGATCCATAGCAGCTGAAAGCTTAGGTCCATGGGGGACACCATACATTACATGCGGACATATATTGTCTTCATACTTGCCAAAAAAAGAGGAAGTGGCCACGTCATCCTTCAATAGGTGAGTGGATAAACAGGCAAGAGAATGTTCCTCATTGTAACGAAGTGTGCTGTGGAGTCATGAAAAGACGCAGAGAAGGGGCAGGCAGTGAGGACACCCTGTCCTATAGAAGAGGAGTTGGATCCCTGACTGCAGCTTGCTGCTACTACAGACGCTGCGAGGCGGCAGGGATGGCCAAGTTTTGGGAGATCCAAATGGAACTCCAAGCTTCTGGCTTTGGCCAGCTCAGATTTGATGGCCATTTTGAAAGTGAAACAGGAACAAACACAATATCTTTGTCCACACCGCACGCCAAGCATTCCTCTTGCCTTTCAAATAAATAATATATAATTATTTTAAATGGCACTGGCTAATTATTTGCCTGCAAGCACCAGAATCCCTCATGGGTGTTAGTTCATGTTGCACCTGCTCCACTTCCCATCCACCTCTGTTCTTGCTACCTGGGAAAGGAGTAGAAGATAACCCAAGACCTTGGGACCCTGCACCCATGTGGGAGACCCAAAAAGCTTCTGGCTCCTGGCTTCAGAACAGCTCAACTCCAGCTATTTTGGCCATTTGGGAAGTGAACTAATGGATGGACACTCTCTGTCTGTCTTTCTCTGTGTAAATCTGCCTTTCCAATAAAAATGAATAAATTTATTTAAAAAAATAAAAGAAAGAAAGCATAATCTCACACCTACTGTATTTTTTGTGTCTTTTTTTTTAAAAGATTTATTTTTATTACAAAGTCAGATATACAGAAAGGAGGAGAGCCAGAGAGAAAGATCTTCCGTCCGATGATTCACTCCCCAAGTGAGCCGCAATGGGCCGGTGTGCACCGATCCAAAGCCGGGAACCTGGAACCCCTTCCAGGTCTACCACGCGGGTGCAGGGTCCCAAATCCCTGGGCCATCCTCGACTGCTTTCCCAGGCCACAAGCAGGGAGCTGGATGGGAAGTGGAGCCGCCGGGACTAGGACCGGCGCCCCTATGGGATCCCGGGGCTTTCAAGGTGAGGACTTTAGCCACCAGGCCACGCCGCCAGGCCACGCCGCCGGGCCCCTCACACCTACTGTAAATAAATGACTCAATAATTTTAAAAGCTTGCTACAAAGAAAATGTAAAGTCCATTGCTTCAAAAGTGAACTCATCCGGGCCTGGCGGCGTTGCCTAGTGGCTAAAGTCCTCACCTTGAACGCACTGGGATCCCATGTGGGCACCGGTTCTAGTCCTGGCAGCTCCACTTCCCATCCAGCTCCCTGCTTGTGGCCTGGGAAAGCAGTCGAGGACGGCCCAAAGCCTTGGGACCCTGCACCCACATGGGAGACCCGGAAGAGGTTCCTGGTTTCTGGCTTCAGATCGACGCAGCACCAGCCGTTGTGGTCACTTGGGGAGTGAAACATCGGACAGAGGATCTTCCTCTCTATCTCTCCTCCTCTCTGTATATCTGACTTTGTAATAAAAAGTAAATAAATGTTAAAAAAAAAAAGTGAACTCATCCAAGGATCTACAAAGTGAAAATACCAATTTTGCAAAAATTCCATCAAGGATTAGGAGGGGAAAGGAGCATTTTACAAAATCACTGTATGAGACTTGGGACTCAGACCTGCATCCCAGCAGCTGTAGGCGCTGTCCGGTTCACCTCTCAGCAGAACCCACCAGGACCTTGTGTTCATTGCTGGTGAAGAGCTCCCTGGCTCCTCTGTTGCTGCTGAGAGGGTCCTGACATGCTTGCCCACAGCACCCATGTGTGACGCCATGTGTGCTCCATGGAGCGAGACTGTGACCACTTGGAGACAAGGGCTGGCTGATGATGAATCCTTCTCTCTTCCCCTAAGCAGCCTCTGCTGAGACTGCATCCTTTAGGAAATCAACAACATATTATTATCTGGTTCAAATAATCCATCAACATTACTTGTGGAGCCTGAGGTAATTAGGAAAGCATGTTACACTTCAACCTAGTTTTTAACCTAAAAGCAAGCCTCAAGAAACAAGACATGACCAACCGAGCATAAGGAAGACCTACATTAATGTGACCTTAAACCATATGCACTGGATGGAAGAGTCATTGTTATAAACTTTGCAGTTTGCCTTCATGGGAATTATAAAGTCAGTGCAATTACAATTAAAACGGGGGCGAAGCAGTGCCAGCATCCCATATGGGTGCTGGTTCTATTCTCGCTGTTCCACTTCCCATCCAGTTTTGTGCATATAGAATGGGAAAGAAGAGGAAGATGGCCCAATGCTTTGGGATCCTGCATCCACATGGGAGACCAAGAAGAAACTTCAAGCTCCTGGTTTCACAGTGGCCCAGCTCTGACCATTATGGCTATTTGCCAGCAGATGGAAGATCTGTGTGTGTGTGTGTGTGTGTGTTCTTCTCCCCATAAACCTGCCTTTCAAATAAAAAAAATGAATCTTTAAAAAATATACTTAAAATGCAACATTGTGGTGAAAATTGACGAGCTCTCTCTAAACATGATGCAGGAAGGCAGGTGTGTGTTGCCAGATACCAAGGTCACTGAACGCCAAGGAGGTAAGCCGTTGCCTACACAGGCCCGTGTGCTTCCACAGAGTGTCCAGACATGGAACTGAATATTTGCAGATGCAATGTGTGAAGAAGCTAGAGGGAAAAAATTTAATTAAGAGGACAAGCCACTATCCTGGTGGTTAAGTGAAGATAGTTGTATCCCACACTGGGAGCTTGGGTTCCATTCCAGACTCTGGCTTCTGTTATGGAGATTCGCAGCCCAAGTCCAGAAGGTCCTGTCAGCTTGGTGTCTGATGAGGGTGGCCCAGTGTGTGGAGGGAGAAACACCTGAGGGGCACAGAGCTTCTAGAACCACCCTTGTCATGAGAACGCACATCTGAGGTCAAGCCCTGATGAGCTCCCCCTAGATCAGGCCTCTGCCCTTCTGTTGATCCATCTACGTGTGTTTGGGGAGTCCAATCAATGCTCAGACCAGAGCAGGAGGAGCTGAGGTTTGGTGTTATGAGTCAGGCAACTCACACGCCTTAGGGAAGAAGGGGAAAGGTGTTGGAGGGATGAGTGGCACAACGATTGAGAAGTGCATAACAAACTGCAAGGGAGCCCAATGCAAAGGCCTAGTGGCTAAAATCTCATCTTGCATGTGTCAGTATCCCATATGGGTGCTGGTTCATGACCTGGCTGCTCCATTTCCCATCCAGCTCTCTGACTGTGGCCTGGGAAAGCAGAAAAGGATGGCCCAAAGCCTTGGGATCCTGCACCCACATGGGAGACCCAGAAGAAGCTCCTGGCTCCAGGCTCACCTCTGGCCATTGCGACTACTTGTGGAGTGAACCAGCGAAACAAGTTTTTCTCTGTTTCTCCTTGTTTGTCTCTGTAAATCTGCCTTTCCAATAAAATGAATAAATTATTAATGAAACTGCAAGGGTTTAAAAAGTCATCCAAATACAATTATTTTTAAATTTCATTTTATATTGCTTTTTCAAAAATATTTATTTATTTGATAGGCAGATTTTACAGAAACAGGAGAAAGAGAAATCTTTCATCTGCTGGTTTATTCCCAAATGACTACAATGGCCAGAGCTGAGCCAGTCTGAAGCCAGGAGCCTAGAACTTCTTCTGGGTCTCCTACATGAGTGCAGGGGTCCAATGACTTGAGTCATCCTCCACTGCTTTCCTGGGGGGATAATAACAGCTGGATTGGAAGTGGACCAGCCAGAAGCACAGCCAACACCACAGGCAAAGGCTAAATCACAGTGCTCTAAATCACAGACTCTACAGATGGAAGATCTTCCTCTCTGGCTCTCTTCTTCTCTGTTTATCTGACTTTCTAATAAAAATTAAAAATAAATCTTTAAAAAAAGAAGCAGGCTTGCCCTGGGATGGGCCATTGGGCCACCTAGAACCTAGACTCGGTGTGCTCCTCAGGAGCCGCTGGTGGCCACACCCACCCTGCTAAGGGGTCATTTTGCCATCACCCTGGGCCCTTGGGTTGCCCAGCGGTGTGCTCCAGGAATTTTTGCTTCAGGATTTGCAGGGAGATTGGGGGAATCACACAGGTGATGGATTCATGCCCAGATGAGGAATTACGGTTGAGGAACATCCCTGGAAAAATCCACCGTAAATGTGGGTGAGGAATGACTCCAGAAGGACCCCAAAAGACAAACCCACTGTACTTGCAGGTGAGCAAGAGGACTAACACATGGTGGTTTGAAGGGGAGAGACCTGAAGACCTGTATGGGTCAGACCAATACACCAGCCAACATGGGATTTCTGAGCTGGGCTTGTTAGCGTGGAGCACTGTTGACCACCACATGCCAGCCAACATGAAAGCTAGGGCTGGGGCCTGTCTAGCTATATCCCAGCACCTGACAGTGAGTGTCAGAACAGTGGACGGGTCACATTATGCTGGGCCATGACACCAACCAGCATGCAAGAGAACCAGGTCTGGGCATAGATTCTATAGTGGATAAATAGGCCTAACTCTATGGAAATGCAAATTCTGCTGCTTAGCTTAAGTGTTAGGATGGAGCAGCCACCGGGCTGGCGGGCGTCCAGGCGGGACATGGCGGGTTGTGCAGCCCGGCGGGCCCTGGCTGTGGGCAGTCGCTGCTGGTCCCGGTCGTTGACCGGAGCCCGCGGGCCGAGGCCGTTCTGTGCGGCGCGGGGAGCAGGGGCCTTCCCTCCAGCGGCGACCACGACGGCGCGGAGGCATCTCTCATCCCGAAACCGACCAGAGGGCAAAGTGCTGGAAACGGCCGGTGTGTTTGAGGTGCCGAAACAGAATGGAAAATATGAAACTGGTCAGCTTTTCCTTCACAGTGTTTTTGGCTACCGAGGCGTCGTCCTGTTTCCCTGGCAGGCCCGACTCTATGACCGCGATGTGGCTTCTGCAGCTCCAGAAAAGCAGAGAACCCTGCTGGCCACGGCTCTAAGGAGGTGAAAGGCACCCGGACTTACTACCAGGTGCTGATTGACGCCCGTGACTGTCCACATGTACCCCAGAGATCTCAGACAGAAGCTGTGACCTTCTTGGCCAACCATGATGACAGCCGAGCTCTCTCTGCCATCCCTGGCCTGGACTATGTCAGTCATGAGTACCTCCTCCCTACATCTCCACCAACCATGTTCCCATCCAACACGAGCTCTTTGAAAGGTTTCTCCTGTATGACCACACTAAAGCGCCCCCCTTTGTGGCTCGGGAGACACTGCGGGCCAGGCAAGAGAAGAATTACCCCTGGCTGGAGCTTTCTGGCGTCAACCAGGAAACAACGGAGAATATCCGTGTCACGGTCATCCCCTTCTGCATGGGCGTGAGGGAAGCTCAGAATTGCCACGTTTACTGGTGACGCTATTGCATCCGCCTGGAAAACTTCGACAGTGATGTGGTGCAGCTCCGGGAGCGGCACTGGAGGATATTAAGCCTCTCTAGCACCCTGGAAACAGTGAGAGGCCGAGGCGAGGTGGGCAGGGAAACAGTGCTATCCAAGGAGCAGCCGGCATTCCAGCATAGCAGCCACGTCTCCCTGCAAGCTTCCAGTGGGCACATGTGGGGCACGTTCCGCTTTGGGAGACCTGAGGGTTCCCACTTTGATGTCCGGATCCCACCCTTCTCCCTGGGAAGCAATAAAGATGAGAAGACACCACCCTCAGGCCTTCACTGGTAGGCCAGCTGAGGCCGAGAGCTTGGCCCAGCTCACCAGAGGAACATATCACATCCCGCACTTGCTGCAGACTCTTCTCTCCGGGTTATTTCAAAAATTTTCAAAAATGTGGTTACATGTTTGTGACCATGGATTTCTGTAACTTTCTAAATTCATTGATATCTCTGTGTGCCTATGGAGAGGTGTGCATTTTTTTTCCTGCCCCATTGATTTCTGCCTGTATTTTCCATCCTAAATTATTTCATGCCTTTCAAAGTCAATTGTCTATGTGAGCACAAATTTACTTTTAGCCACCTTATTTTCTTCCTTGATTTTTAATGTGTTACAATGTTGTCCTGGTTACTGCAGCTTTATAAATGATTCTCAAAATCTTGTTTAAAAAAAAGGAAAGAAGAAAGAGAGAGAGAGACAGAGGGAAGGAGGGAGGGAGGGAACAAAGGAGGGAGAGAGAGAAAAGAAAAGAAAAGAAGAAAAGAAAAGAAAAGAAAAAAAGAAAAGAAGGAAGGGAGAAAGGAAAGAAGGAGATGTCCGGGAGAATAAGTGGAATTTGTTGCTTCATCCTTCAAAACTCCTTAATGCAGTATTCTCTAGTTGTTGCTTTGTAGCAACAGGAATGCTGAAGAAAGGGATTCCACATCAGAAAGCCTGAAGAGGAGACACCAGGAGGATGCAGATAGGGGAAAGAATTACTAGGGGAGAACTACAGGATTTCAGAAACAGGTGGCTAGAATTATTTCCACAGCTCCACGAACCGGTAAAACTCGTAGCAGAGGATGGTTTCGATCCATCGACCTCTGGGTTATGGGCCCAGCACGCTTCCGCTGCGCCACTCTGCTGTTCTACTAGGGAATTGTTCCCATGGAAATTGCCATCGACTTGCAACGCTCAGAACTCTTTCAGTCCCAATGTCTTCCCCACTCATCTCTCCAGAGATCTACCACCCGGGGACGAGGGCCACCAGGGGGTCGAGTTCGCCCACTGGCGGGAGAGAGCGAACCCGCGAGCACATTCTGGACCTGCAGGAAATTACTGTTTTGCTTTTCCAGCTTCTGCCAGAAAGTCTTACGGACACTCCATAAGAGGAAAGGTTTTGGTCAATGAGAGGTATTTGTTTTTGCTGGCAAGGGCACAATATTTTCAAAGCAGAGACGTGACAAACCCAAGCGCTCTCACGGAATGCGGGCACCCCAAGCAAGGGTTGACCCGCCCTCACCAATGATGCTGTGCTTTCATTGGTGTGTCTGTGTTTATTGCTAAAGTAGGAGAGGAAAACGCAGTGTGTGAGTTCTTAAATGGGGTAGACCTCTGTAACAGACCGATTGCAAAGAAACAGCTGTTAGAACGCAGATCCTGCTGGGCAGGGCTTCATCACAGGACCTTCAAGGAAGTGTTGGGCAGGGGTGCATCACATTAGGCTGGGCCATGACACTAGCCAGCACGTGAAAGAACTGCGTCTGGAAGCAGATCCTGTGGGGGTCATAGTCTCACCCCTGTGGGACTGTCATACCAGTTGGTTTGCTTGAGGGCTGGTGCGGTGTCAGGCTGAACTAGGCATGACCGTGGAACTCACCAACACTTATGATATATCAGGGTTGAGAACAGGCCGGGCTGGTCCAAGCTGTAGCACACATAGGCACACCCAAGAATTGGGTGTGGGGCTGGGAGGGCCGCAGCATCCACAGCACACAGAAAGGCTATGAAAGAGTCTAGCCATCTGCTGGCATGCATGAGATCCAGGTCTGGGAGTGGGCCTGGGGAGGAAGTTAAGGAACTTCCTGTCACAATTGATTGAATAGACAAGAAGATATTTAACAGAGAAATAATTTTATTAATCTACCCTGTGTCCGTCATCCACACTTTCAGGATGATGCACTTTGTTTAAGAAAACACAGATTTTTATACCCCAAAGGAACCCAGATGTTCTACAAAACTTTCATTTTTTCCTTACCTTATGTGAAGCTACAAGTTCTTAAAATAGTTTTTCTTATGTTAACTAAAACTGAAAAAAAAACAATAAGGGAGAAGACAATAACACAGAGTCTTGGCATGCTTTGGTCCATTATTTACAAATCAAGGAAAGCAAGAAGAAAAGATAGTATTAAGGTCAGGGATGCTCTCTTTTGTTATTTTTAACCAAAGGTAGGCAAAAGAAGAGATAGCACCAGGGTATTCTGTCTGCTGTTTGGAGTTCCAAGGTTAGTCACAAACCTAGGTGTTCCTGGTTTGCGAATAGCTCCCTTGTCCACTGATGGTCTCAGCTCCTTCCACTTCCCTTGTGGGCATAGTTCCTGCTTGGGAGCATGTGAGTCAGGGCCGGGTGTTGGTCAGGCCGGAAAAGGCTGCTTCACTTATCAACAGGTGCGTGCATTGGCTCTGTAGAGAGGAGACTGGTCAGGACCAGGCCAACCATAGTACACTAGCATGTGAAGGAGCCAGGAGAGGGTGTGGGCCATGCCAAGCTGGACTATGCTATCACAACTACATGAAGACCATGGATGGGGCAGATTGGGCATAGCTAGTTTGCAGCACACTCCAGCGAGAGTTGGGACTGGAGGTACGCCAGACCAGGCCAGGCTGCAGCATCTGAAGGCAAGGTTCAAGCTGGGTGATGGGCTATGCTGGGGTGGGTCAGAGCTACCACTGGCACGCACAAGATTTGTGGCTGGGAACGAGCTTGGTTGGAGATGAACCTGCTGGGTTGTGTATCCCACTAGTGAGCATGACAGCTGGCATGTGGGCAGTGAACTGAACTGGACATAGCTGCACCATCACTTGGCATGGGTGTGGACTGGGTCTGGGATATGCCAGGCTGGGCTATGCTCCAGCACCCGCTGGTGCTCACAAGAGCCAGGGTAGGTATAGGACAGGCTGAGCTAGGTCTCTGCACCTGCTGAACCACAGAGAGCAGGTGTAGCTAGGCTGTACTACCAAACAGTAAGAGCTGGAATGGGTGTGGGCCAGTGGGCAAGGCTGTTATACCTGCCAAGACAGGAGGTGGGCCAAGCCAGACTGGGCCAAGGACGCAGTCCCTGCAGATAAGCACAAGAACCAAGGCAGGGAGCAGCCAAGACCAAGTCAAGTTACAGTGCCAGACGGCATATGCGTGGGTCAGGTCTGAGGGCAGACCAGGCTGGGTCTGATTACAGCACTTACTGGCAGATGTGAGAACCATGATAGGGTGCAGAACTGGCTGGGTTGGGCTGGAATGCCAGCCAGTTCATATTAGGACTGGGGCTGGCTGGGCTAGGCTGTAGCACTGGGACTGGGGGCAGGCCAGGCCAAACCAGGCTATCAGCACCTGCTGGCAATGAGGCAAGTCATGCCAGTCTGGGCCACAGCTCCTGGACAGGGGTACAACACTCATTGGCCTGCATGCAAGCTGGGCTGAAAGGATAGCAAGGCTGGGCTTAGCAACCATATCCACTGGTACAGGCATGAACCAGACTAAGTGTGGGCTGGTTGGGCTTTGCCATAGCATCAGTCGGCAAGTGCTGAAACTGGGGGCAAGTCCATAGAACCACCTGGAAAGTGCAAGATCTGGGGTTGGGGGTGTGTCTAGTAGGGAAACTGTGGGCACCCAACTGATGGACTGCAACTCCCACTTCGAACATGAAAACCAGGACTGGGGGTGGGCCTGACTAGGCTGGTGGTTGCATTCCCAGGTCACAAGCAGGAGCTGGGTTGGAAGTAGAGCTGCCGGGATTAGAACCGGCGCCCATATGGGATCCCGGGGCGTTCAAGGCCAGGACTTTAGCTGCTAGGTCACTGTGCCAGGTCCATCTGGGCCAGTGTTCTGTACATACTGGCATGCACAGGAACCAGGACTATGGCCTGGCCTGGTGGGGGTTATTAGGGGTCACTCCAAATAGAATGCAGCTCCCACTGCTGTATGTGAAGGATGAGTGTATGGTGGGCAGGTTTACTGGGCCACAACATTCATTGGTCTCTTGACAGAGAAAAGGAATAGCGCCCACCAAAACCAAAGGCAAATGTGAAGAACATCCCAGTAAAATAACAACAGAAGACTAACTCAATGAATAACCCATTGCTAAAATGATAGGACCAAATTACCACCCATTCATATTAACCCTGAATGTAAACGGATTGAACTTATCAATCAAATGTCATGGATTAGTAGACTAGATCAAAAAAACAAGACCCATCTATTTCTTGCCTAGAGGAGACACATTTCACCAACAAAGATCAGAGAACTATATCTCATGGATTTTTTTGTTCTTGTTAGTTTTATCTCTTCAAAACACTTTCTTTTGATTAAATTCTTCAATGGCTCATAGATCATAGAACAGCATCATTCAAGAATGTTCTCGGTTTTCAT
The DNA here is from genome assembly GCF_030435755.1 of Ochotona princeps. Classification (NCBI taxonomy): domain Eukaryota; kingdom Metazoa; phylum Chordata; class Mammalia; order Lagomorpha; family Ochotonidae; genus Ochotona; species Ochotona princeps. The sequence goes on from NC_080832.1 coordinate 161,119,736, forward strand.
TTCTTCAGTGACACATTAGTCATTCAGTAGCATGTTATTTAACTTCATGGTGTTGTTGATTTCTTTTTTTCTTCCTGTTGTTGATTTTGTTTTGTGGCTTTTCATTTAAGGGGATGTACAGTAACTGTGTAATGGAGACTATCATATCCAGATGTGAAGATACAATGCAATATGTTTCTTCCAAAGATGGTCTCCCAATGAAATTGTTTACTATATTTTGACAATAGGATGCTGGACTCTCTGCCATTGTCCATTCCCGCAATGATGGCCATATGACTGTGTATGAAGAACTATACTGTAGTAATGATATAGGGGAACTCAGTGAGGGGGGAGGGAATTGGGGAGGGCATAAGTTCCCAGGGCCTATGGAACTGTATCATAAAATGATAATAATGAAAAGAAGTAACATTTAAAAAAATAAAATGAATTCATAATTTTTAAAAGTACATGCCAAATAATAAACACTTGAAACAAAGAAAAAGAAAAAAATTAAAAAGAAAGCTACTGAAATCATTTCTACTGGCCAAGGCTAAAGGGGCTTAAGAACCTCACTCTTGTTAGGGAAACGTTTTTTGTCCATGGTTGAGGTTCAATTTCCTTCTTCAGGAGAGAGTGTTTATACAGAAAAGACTCAGCGCCTGAGCAGGGACTTGAACCCTGAACCCTCAGATTAAAAGTCTGATGCTCTACCAATTGAGCTACCCAGGCCCTAGGGAGAGTTGATATCCATGTCTAAGGATGGGGCTCATAAAGAGCGTGGTTCATGTCGTGGATGAAGATTTGCACTAGAAGAGAATTGAACAGAGAGGTAAACTCACTATAGAACTGGGTCACCCAGGACTGGCTCATGTTTTCTGCAGGTCCGTACAGGACCAACGTCAAGGGGATCAAAAAACTATCCTCAGGAAAACAGCCAATGACTCTCAGGAAATACTTAGAGAACATTTAGTTAAATCTGTCAGCATTGTCCTAGCTACTGACACCAAGAAAAAAAAAAGAAACAAAACGGAAGAAAATAACAAAAGAAGGGAGAACTAGTGGTTGGAAGATCTCTCTCCCGTCTGCCTGTCTGTCTTCTTTCTCTGTAAATCTGCCTTTGAAATAAAAATAAGTAATTTGGTGGGGAGGGCAGAAAGAATACAGATTAAGAAGTTTTATGTTGAGATGTGACCTGGTTTTTTTGAAGGATGCTGAAAGAGCTTTGAATACGACAGGCAGAAGATACAAGTGTGAAACTGACTGCAGGGATGCGATTCTGAGGAAACCAGAGGATGTGTGCTTAACAGTATTCAAGGTGGTCTATGGCCACACCACCCTCAAAACGCCTGACCTCATCTGATCTCCCCAGTATGGAAGGCGAAGTGAGTCTGGGAGGAGAGGAATAGATACTTCAATCCCAAATTGGTGAGTAGCCAGCTCTATGGAATTGGCTAAAGTGCCATATTTGGGTGCCTTTACACCCCACTGACAGAATACTGATGAAAGCTGACTTACAATTTTTCATCACACATGGGAAATCCAGAGGTACTCCATGGTTTGCTGATTCCATGACCAGTGTGGACATTTCTGGAATGGCTTCTGTAGTGTTCCCCTACCTTTCTAATTCCTGGCCAGATTATCCAAGACTAGATCCATATGAGTTCCAGTTCTAATCCCGGTGGCCCTGCTTCCCATCCAGCTCCCTGCTTGTGGCCTGGGAAAGCAGTCGAGGATGACCCAAAGCCTTGGGACCCCACATCCAAGTGGGAGACCGGGAAGCAAAAGCTCTTGGCTCCTGGCTTCGGGTTAGCACAGTTCCAGCCATTGTGGTCATTTGGGGTGTGAATCATGGGATGGAGGATCTTCCTTTTTGTCTCTCTTCCTCTCTGTATATCTGACATTACCATTAAAAAATTAAAAATAGTGACGCCAGTGGTGTTGCAGGAAAGAGTTTAGCTCACTCTGCCACAACAGCGGCCTATAAGTTTAATTAATCATACAATTATAGCTACAAAATATTTGCTGAAATAAATTAAAGAACACCTATTCAAATGGAAAGACATCTAGGGTTTACAGACTGGAACAATTAGTATTGTTAAAATAGCAACACTCCACAAGACTTAAAGATTCATTGCAATCTTTATTAAAATATTATTTCCCTTTTTTTGGCAGAAATTGAAAAGCTGATCCCTACCACTGCCTGCAGTGGCACGAGCAGGGTTGTGGAGGGGTGAGGGTGGCTATGTGCAGTTGAGAAAGTTAGAAAAGAGGGACACACAAGAAGCAGACTACAAAAGCAGGTGGACAGAGAGCAGCCCCGTTCTCTGAGGAAGAAGCTCGATCTAGAAGGCTGGCTGCCTCAATCTTTTATTGAACTGCTTGAGGAGTCAGAATCTAGGGGTTCTTGTGGCACAACTCTTGACAGCTGTGTCCGGTCCCGATGTTCACCAGCCAATGCTTGATGATCAGGAAGCAACAGTGCGACTCAAATACACACATCATCACATGTAGGACTGGCTCAAGGCTTTGGGCCATTGTCCAGCTGCGGACCTCTGCCTGTAAGCCTCAACCTTGGGCCTTTGCCCACTCGCAGACCGTTACCCACCTTGGTCACCAGCAGTCTGTGAACTCAAGATATCATTCTGTCTGTTCTGCTCTTCCTTGTCAAGTCACAGCTTTGTTTGTTTATTTTTGTTTTTCACAAACTGCCTGTGGCAATCCCTAAGATCTTACGGATTTGCAAGGGATGCCAAATACTGAAAATGATCTTAAAATTAAAAAGCAAGAAAACTTCACAGTTCCTGATTTGAAAGCTAACTACAGAGCTACTGTCATCAAAGATTCTGTGGTATGGATATAAGGATAAATAAGTCAATGGGAACAGAGCTCTATCAGCTATTTAGTCTAGAAATAAATCTCCATATCCATGACCGATTGATTTAAAATTATCTTACTAATTTTATTTGAAAGGCAGACAAATTTTTTATCTGTTGGTTCAATTCTCAAATGCCCATGACTAGGTCTGAGTTATGCCAAAGCTGGCAGTCTGGAACTCAATCCAGATCTCCCATGTAGGTGGCAGAGACCAGCACATGAGCCACACTGCCCACGGTGTGCACTAGCAGGAAGCTGGAACAAGCAGCAGGACCAAGGACTGAGCCAAGCAGTCCGTGTGGCCATCTGAATATTTCTTAACTGCTGCACCAAACAACTGCTCCTGGTCAACAGATCTTGACACGGGATCTAAGACTGTTCAGTGGGAACAAAATCATTTTTACAACAAGCGACTCTAGGAAAGCCAGATATCCACATACAAAAGACTGAATTTAGATCCTTTTAAAAAAAAAGATTTATTTATTTAATTTTTTATCGGAAAGGCAGATTTATAGAGAGGAGCAGAGACAGAGAGAAAAATCTTTCATTCATTGGTTTACTCCTCAAGTGGCTGCAATGGCCAGACCTGAGCCGATTTGAAGCCAGGAGCTTCTTTTGGGTCTCCCATGTGGGTGCAGCGTCCCAAGGCTTTGGACTGTCCTCAGCTGCTTTCCCAGGCCACAAGCAGGGAGCTGGAAGGGAACTGCAGCAGCTGTGACACAAACTGGCGCCCCTAGGAGATGCTGGCATGTGCAAGGAGAAGCTTAAGCCACTGAGCCATCGTGCTGGACCCAAATTCAGACTTTTTGCACAGCATATTAAGAAATTAACTCAAGGGTGCTGATATAGTGTTATGGAGGAGAAAGCTGCCGCCTGTGTGATGCCACCACCCCGTCTCCCTGTTAACACACCTGGAAAGGCAGTGGAGGACAGTCCACGAGCTGGGGCCCTGCACCCACGTGGCAGACCCAGCTGTTTCTGGCTCCTGTCTGTCGCCACTAGGTGAGTGAACCCAATGGATGGAAGACCTTTCTCTGTTTCTCTTCTTTCTGTAACTGACTTTAAGACTTCTCTATTTTTATTGGAAAGTCAGATTTACAGAGAGGAGGAGATACAGATCTTCCGTACATTGATTCACTCCCCAAGTGGCCACAACAGCCAGAGTTGAGTTCATTCAAAACCAGGAGCTAGGAACTTCTTCCAGGTCTCCCACGCGAGTGCAGGATCCCAAGGCCTTGGGCCATCCTCAACTACTTTCCCAGGCCATAAGCAGGGAGCTGGAAGGGAAGTGGAGCAGCCAGGATATGAACCCATATGTGATCTTGGTGCATGCAAGGCAAGCACTTTAGCAACTAGGCTACTGTGCCAGGCCTTGTAACTCACTTTCAAATAAATATATTGCAATGAACATAATAAAATAGATCAAAGACCCAAATGTAAGATATATAGCTATAAAACTTTTAAAATGAAACAAATTCATAAATCTTTATGGCTTTGTATTAGACAACATATCTTAATATGGAACCAAAAGCATTATGGCACAGTGTGTTAAGCAGCCACTTTCTGTGCTAACATCCCTCCAAGTCCCAGTCCAAGTCCCAGTCACCCAGCTGCTTGGCAATGCGGGAAAGCAGTGGAGGCTAAGTGACTCATGCCACCCACTGGGAGAATCCTGGCTGCAGCTCAGCTCAGCCTCGGCTATGTAGCAAACCACGGGGTGGGAGACCTCCCTCTCTCTGTTCAGCAATGCCTTTCAAATAAATCAATTCCAGACCAGAGAGGCTGGAGGTTTCTGGGTCTCAAACTCCTACTTGACTGAATGACAACCAACTTTAACCACGCAATGGAAAACACAACCCAACATGCACCCTTGAGCGCACAAGCGGACCCTTCCTTACTTAGTGCATTCCAGCATTTTCTGCTCTGTTCCAGAATCCTGCATTTCCTTGAGGCTGGAGATTTCAAGAAACACTAATTGGCCTATGGCAGAGGACGAACCTTCAGGGACAGACACTCAACACCAGCTCCCAACTTTGCTTACAAATGGTGGCAGACTAACACGAAGGCCATTTCAAGGACAGAAGGTAGCAAACACGCAGCTACTAAATTGGAAGGAAGGAAGGAAGGAAGGAAGGAAGGAAGGAAGGAAGGAAGGGAGGGAGGGAGGGAGGGAGGGAGGGAGAAAGAAAGGAAGGAAGGAAGAGAGGGAGAAAGAGATGAAGAGACAGAAAGAGTAAGCACAGTTGGCACGCTGAAAGTCTCACGCACGGCCCAACAGCGCACACTGTGGCTCAAGTTTCAGGAACTGCCCCGTGGTCCCCGCCCCACTCCAGGGGAAGGGGACCTAGGACGTTCCAGGAGGACGCAGGCGGGCACGCGACATCAAGGCCGATAATGGGGACACGTCCCAGGGAAGGTAGCTCAGAATGAAGGAAAAGCAGCCAGTCACGCAGAATTCCGGCGTCCTCCTGCACCTGTCGCGGCCCGCCGGCGCTTGACGTTGACGCACTCCAAGGCGCGACTCTAAGGAGCGCCGTCGCCATGGCAACAGCCCCTGCCGGACTTGGGGTGTCCAGTTCCATTTAGCATTTGAGGAAGAGAATTGAGGATTCTGACCAAGCATAGCTGGCTATTTTGCTAACACCACTTCAGTGAGGGGGTGGGGAGTAGAGAACTTATGAAAAGAACCCTGAAGTGAATGAGCAATGAGAACCAGTGACACATTCCCTATTAACATTATACCTAGATTAAGGCTTTGGGTGTGGGTGGGGGGGAATACGAAAACTTTGCCACCCTAGTGAGTGACATCGCCGCGTGTTTCCTGCCCCTTTTCTATCGTCTCTGGCCAGGTCCGGGCTGTGCATTCACATGGATCAAGTAACCAGCTTTGTCGGTCACCTGTTACTGTTGACTAAGGAAGGCGTGGTCATATTAGGCTCTATTTCTAAATCCCTTCTGCAGGAAGCAACACTGGTACGTAAGGAAATGCTTAAAGGCAAGCAAGCGTGGCAGAGATTCCTAAAAACGTCCCATTCACAGAGACCGCCTACAAATGGTTTTCCAGTTACCCTGCGGTCATTTTTAAGGTCCAGAGGATGGAGACGATCACAGCGTATCTTTCGAGATGAAAACATGATGTTTGAAAACACGGTCTTGTTTTCTTTGCTGGTTGAGAACACAGGTTGAGGGTTGTTGGGACCCGTCTTTGCCCCACGCTGTGGTGGTCATTTCGTGCGTGTTTCCTGTCATCTGCCCAGGGTCACACCGCGCACCGTGTGTTCCTCACGTCCACTCGCGGAAGCAGCTCTGGACAGCAAACCCTCGCGGACACTCGGCGGCTGGACTTGAGCAGGTGTGCCAGCCGCGCAGCGGGTCCGGACCCCGACAGGTTCCCGAGAAGGCGTGGGCGCTCAGGTCCTTCCGGCTCCCTTCCGCGCAAGCGCGCTCCCCCACGGACGTGTCCAAGGCGCGCAGCCAAGGTCTGCTGTGAGCTGTGGCGGGGCCGGAGGGCCTGCTGGCTCCGGGCGCCCGGAGCTCCCGGGAAGGTGAGCATCCTCGGCCCAGCTGCTCCCGCGGGAGCCAGGGCTACCTCGGTCGGGCGCGGCTGACTCCCGGGGCCTGTGGTGTCTCTGCTGCACCTGGGAACCCGAGGGGCCGAGGGACCGAGCTTTGCCTTGCCGTGAGGTGGTGATGAGAGAGTGGTGGGACTGCTTGTTGGGGCGTATGTGTGAACGTGCTGCTTGGAAACCGCTCCTGTGAACCCGCTAGCCTGAAGACCACCACCTCAGCTCCCGCTGCCAGCCTGGACAACTGGCACTGACAGAACCCTCGGCTTTCTTTCTCAAGAAATCAAGAGAACTATTGTCCTTGCATCGGGAATTGATTACCGGAGGACAGCTACGCTATCAGAAGAAGAGCACGGGCTGGGGCTTGGGGGACATGGGTGACCACTGTTTTAAGGCTGGAAAGCGAGAGGCCGGGGCATGGAGAGGGCTGCAGGGAACGGCTCTTGTTTGCCCTATGGCAGCTCTTCCTGACAGCATTTCTTGGGAGAATGATTGTTTGAGAATGGTATTTTTTGGGGGGGGGAGGAGGGAGAGGGTACCGAGATACAGTGGCCAGAAGAAATAAGGAGAGGCCCTTTTCCACAATGTGAGGGAGGAATGTGGCTAAGGGTGGAACAGGCAGCTCTGGGGAACAGTGGCCTCTGAAATGCACTTGGGGGGCTCTGCCAGAAGCTTCCACTGGCGCCTCCCCCTTTCCATTCCGTGTGAATCCTCCATCCTTCCAGGCTCTGCACAGCGCTCCTGGAGCCTGGTACACGCTCAACAAACGTCTTCTCTTCAAAGACTGGTTGATTGGAGATGAGGGCAGCACTCATGTAACCTTATGTTTTGCCAGATTTTAACTTGTAGCACTGAGAAGACAAGCAGATACCAGCAAAGGCGCTTCACCATGTGACACTGGATTCTTCCAAGGGTGAGTGGCTCGCACGATGCTGGAGCCCTGAGCAGTGACGGCGCCCTTTTACCTGAGCCAGTCCTTTTAAGCCAAACCCCTGTGTAAGGAAGGGACAGAGGCTGGGCCACCTCAAGAATCTGAAGTGGTTTGGATGACTCAGACGGACTTGAAACCTGAACTCAAGGATCTATGGTTATTTTCTGGGAAGAGTTAGGGTTCTTTTGGACACTCGTTTAATCTTTCATTCAAAAGATGTGTTATTTTATTTATGGAAGCTTGGGCAGGGGCCCAAGCACCTGCACTTTCCACTGCCTTTCCCCGTGCGAGGTCAGAAGCAGTGCAACCAGGACTCGAACCGGCACAAGGGGCGGCTTAAGCCATTGCACCACACGAGCTGCTCGATTAGAGTTGTGCTCAGTTGGCCAGACAGGAAAATAACTAGGGCAGCGACTCTGGATGCCTCAAGGTTACACCATTTTCTCAGCTGTGCCTTTGCCCAAAAGCAATGCCAACAAGAGGTGCCAGGTTTAACAGCAAGCTCGCTACGCCCTGGAAGACCCATGTCCCACGTGATTCTCAAAGTCTGTTATCTCAACACAGGGTTTCCCTCTCTTTCAAGAAAAGAATTTTTTGCTCTTATTTATTTGAAAATCTCAGTTACAAAGATGAAGGGAGGAAAGCAGAGACAGAGAGAGATCTTTCATTTACTGGCTCACTGCCCCAGATGACTGCAAGACCACAGCCAGGCCCACTCCCAGACCCAGATCTCACGCATGCAGCGTGTGCTGGGCCCTTGCCCAGCATAATCTGCCCCTCCATCCTTGCCTAGTGTGAGCAGGTGGATGTTGCAGCCCAGCCTGCCCCACACCTTGTTGTAGGATGCACATGAGGGTGTCGCTGCCTGGAACTGCCCAGACTCTTCTTGCTCCCTGTACCTGTGAGTGTTGTCAGGTTCCATGGTTCCACGGTCACACCTAGCTCAGTCCGTCCCCAACCCTTAACTCTTGAGCTAACCAGTGGGACTTGGATTTCTGCAGGCTTGGGTCCACAAATCCCCCAAAGAATCTACCCCTGGACCTGGTTCTCTCGCATGCTGGTGTGTCATGGCCCTGCCTAATGTGACCTGTCCCCCGTTCCGACATTCAGTCAGGTACTAGGATCTGGTCCTGCTAGACAGGCCCCAGTCTTAGCTTTCATGTTGACTGGCATGTGGTGGTCGGCAGTGTTCCATGCTAACAAGCCCAACCCAGATTCCCATGTGGGCTGGTGCACGAGTGTGACCCATACACATCTTCCAGTCTCTCCCCTCCAAAGCACCAGGTCTCAGTCCCCTTGCTTACCTGTAAGTACAGTGGCCCTGTCACTGGGTGTCCCTCAGGATTCATTCCTCACCTACACATACTGTGGCCTCATCCATGGATGTCCTTAAGCAATAACCCCACACCCCCAAGACTCCAGAGCTCGCTGCTGAGCAGCCAGTGGATGAAGCCTGGTGCTCTGGTGGTCCACAAGCCCAGGATTTGCCCGCTGATTGGCAGTGGTGGACGGGGAGCTAGGATCACCAGCAGAAAGCCTGGCCCGACATGGGCTATTGCTGGGCGATTCAGACATCAGCGCCTCTGAGCAGACTTACCTGGACGCCTGCCAGCTAAGTATTGTGACAGCCACATTGGAAAGGCCATTTGCTTGTATTTGGAAGGGAAAAAATAATAAGTGCCATTCTTTAAGGATAGAAGCTTTCTAATACAATCAAGAGATTCTATTCCAGCCATCTTCATACATCATGTAATGTCATTCATAGCAAAAACAAAACAAAAAACCCTAAGTCTTTCCCCTGGTTTAGGTTCACTAATGAGTAGGAAGTTCATCCTAAAAGGTCCAGCAAGGCAGGCATGAAGATTGTCCCTGGCAGACTAAGCTAGGTGTCTGCCCCTACTAAGCCATGTGTGAGCAGTGTCTGGGTATGGATGAACCTTGGCTGGGCTGAAACATCTGACAGTAAGAACCAGAATGGGTTGAAGGCCAGTCAGGAAAGGTCACTGTTCCTGCTAGGACAGGATATGGACTAAGTAGGGCTGGCTCATGGACCCACCGGTATGCGTGAGATCTGGCATTGGCAGAGGTTCTGATGGATGAGCTGGGGACACTCCTCTGGCAGGACACAGTCCCTGCAGGTAAGCACAAGAACCACGATAGGGAGCAGCCCAGACCAGGCCAGGGAAAGGTACCCACTGGCACATACTTAGCATAGATCGGGGGTGGACCAGGCTGAACCAGTTCGCATCGAGCACCAGAACAGTGTGAGTCAGGCCAGGTTTGGTCGCAACACATACCAGTACACATTACAGCTGGGATTGGGTGCCTGCTGGGCTGGGCTAGACTGTGATCCTCACCAGTGTCAGCTGGAAGTGGGGGTGAGCAGGGCCAGGTCAGGCTAAAGCACCCACTGGCAAATGCTGAGGTGAGGGGGGGGCATGCCAGACTGGGCCGCAGCGCCCAACCAGCACTGTCAAGTTAAACTGCAGAACCACCTGGAGAGTGCACAATCCAGAATTAGTCCCCAGTGGCAGCATCTGCCATCTGGACGATATTGTAGTGGTTAAAGTCCTTGCTTTGCATGTGCCGGGATCTGTCTCTCCTCCTCTTTGTATATCCACCTTTCCAATCAAAATAAATCAATCTTAAAAAAGGGTTGGGGTAGAAAGGGGCTGAACTAGGCATGACCATGGAATCTGCCAACACTCATCGGTACTGGAGTTGGAAACAGGCTGAGCAGTATCACGCTTAGCACCCATATGCACACTCTAAAACAGGGTGTGGGGTGGGCCAGACCACAGCACTCACCAGCTCATACAAAGGCCAGGGCAGAGGGAGCATACTGTGCCAGATAGGGGCCTGGCATACATGATATCAGGGACTGGGAGCGAGCCCTAAGTGGGGGAACCTGGGTAACTTCCCCTCTGGGTTATAGCTGCTGCTGGTAAGCAGTAGTCCAGACCTGGGTGTTGGGCAGGCTGGGCAAGGTAGTTCTATCCATTGGCAAATGTATGGGTTGATTATGGAAGGGGGCGGACTGAGCAGGGTTGAGCAAACCTTAACTCACTGGCAGGTGCAGAAACCAAACTATCAAACCTGACGGTTTGCATGAGTCAAGGATGGGAGCAGACTGAGCAGGGCTAGGTTGCAGCACCCACCAGAGTGAGTTAGGACTGGGGTCAGGCCAGGTCAGGCCAGGCAACAGCATTCAAAGGCAAAGGCCAAGACAGGGGAGGGACGATGCCAAGCTGGGTCAGACCAGACTAGGATGGGTTGTAACACCCAAAAGTTAAAACCAGAATGGGTGAAGGCTGGTCAGGAAAGGCCAGAGTTCCTGCCAGGACAGGAGTTGGACTAAGTAGGGCTGGCCCATGGACCTACTGGTATGCGCAATATCTGGTACTGGGAGAGGTTCTGATGGAGGAGCTTGGCAACTCCTCTGTTGGGACACAGTCCCTACAGGTAAGCGCAAGAACCAAGACAGGGAGCAGCCCAGACCAGGCCAGGTAATGGTACCCACCGGCATACATTTGGTTCAGGCCTGGGGTGAGCCAGGCTAGGCCACTTTATATCATCCACGATAAATCTGAGAACCAGAATGGTGTGGTCAGGCCAGGTTGAGTCACAAAACAAACCATTTCTCATTTGAGCTGGGCCTGGGGGCTGGCTGGGTTGGGCCAGGCTATAAGCTCCCACCAGCATGAGCTGGAATGGAGGTGGGCTGGGCCCAGCCAAGCTGCAGCACCTACTGGCAAATGCTGAGGTGAGGCAGGCCATGTCAAATTCACCGATGTCTTTTGGATGCAACCCCCTATGCCCCACCCCCAGCATGAAGTTCCATGGAATATCATTTCACCCCCACGGGGATGCATAACCCTTGCCCCCTGTGTGAGGTCAGTAGGCAGTTAGGGCCTCTGGTCCCTAGTGAAATTACCTTTTAAAATATATCAAATTGGGCCCAGGGCAGTAGCCTAGTGGCCAAAGTCCTCGTCTTGCACGCACTGGGATCCCACATGGGTCCTGCTTCCCATCCAGCTCCCTGCTAGTGGCACAGAAAAGTAGTTGAGGAAGGCTCAGATTCTTGGGACCCTGCACCACACGGGAGACCTAGAACAGGTTCCTGCTTTGGACCGGATCAGCTCCAGCTGTTGTAGACACTTTGGAAGTGCATCAGCAGACTGAAGATCTGTCCTCCTCTCTGTATCTGACTTTCCAATGAAAACAAATCAATCTTAAATACATAAATAAATTGTGCTTCTCCCCATTTCATACCATTCCAAGGGCACATTCTCTCCTCGAAGGGGAACCAAAGGACAGAATCAATACATCAATTCCCTCCCTTAGCATAATCTGAATGGAAGAAGCCAGCCACCAACAGCACCCTACATGTCTTCGGTCTTGGACAAGGTGCTATATTGCTGCCCATTGTGAATGAGCTTTTCCTTGCTGCCCTTTGAGCGACTCCCCTGAGATGGTGTATAAAAGCTCCAATTTACAAGTTCTGGCCTTTCTCCCTTGGAGCCCCCTCCTGTAACTATTGGTGGGTGCCTTTTTATCCTTTCCTGAATAAATCTTGCTTTACAAACGAGTTGTCTGCTTGAAAATTCTTTCATGTGAGACAAAAGAATGAGGTTGATGCCGTCCGTGTCTTGTATCCCATTTCCTCCCCCCGGGACTGGAGTAGACACCCTCACAACTGCGGGAACCACTGTATTAGGCACCCGGGACTGGAGTAGACACCCTCACAACTGCGGGAACCGCCGTGTTAGGCACCCGGGACTGGAGTAGACACCCTCACAACTGTGGGAACTGCTGTATTAGGCACCCGGGACTGGAGTAGACACCTTCACAACTGCAGGAACCGCGGTATTAGGCACCCTCCTCCTGTTGCTGATAGAACCTTGTGTTATTGTTTGGTTAAACGTGGCTCATTGCTAACTGCAATACTTTTCACTTTTGTAACTTTTGCTTTGCTTGCTTGGCTATGAAACTGGGAGCTCACAGGCCAGACAGCCTACATGACCGTTAGCACAGACAGGACTCAATTCCTACAAATCAAGGACCAAATCTGGTTATCTCACAGGCTTCAAGGCCACAGTCTGGTTACCTTAATTACTAGACCAAAGAGTCAGGCATGAGTTGTCCAGCCAAGATAGGCAGGGAATATGTGGCCATTCCTTACCATACAACTTAATGTAAAGTGCCACTATAAAAACCCTGTGAGGGCCTGGCACAGTAGCCTAGTGGCCAAAGTCCTTGCCTTGCACGCGCAGGGATAATGGACCCTGCGTCCAATATAGCTTCCTGCTTGTGGATTCTGCACCTGTGTGGGAGACCTGGAAGAAGCTCCTGGCTCCTGATCAGCTCAGCTGTGGCAGTTGTGCCCACTTGGGAGTGAGTCAATGGACGGAAGATCTTCCTCTCTGTATGTCTGACTTCCCAATAAAAATAAATAAATCTTAACAACAACAAAAGCTGTAAATGCCCAGTTTGGGGCCACACTCTGGGGCGTTGGTCCCAGTCGGTCAGTAGGTCACCTTGCCTCACAATGTAATAAAACGTCGTTGTGACTGTCACGGGGCACGTCTGTTTTAGCAGTTGAGTGGATGCAATAGTCCTTCCCGCCTTTCCCAAACTTCTTGCTTTGGGCAAATATTAAAAAATTTATCTACAAGCAACAGTAAATGTTTGTGCTACTGTGTCAGAGTGCGCCATTCTTGAGATCAGTCTGGAAACTCCACAATTATTCTTGAAAGAGGTGACTCGATCACTAGGCCAGCCTAGAGAAACCAAGGGGCCCATGCACATCCATTTATGGCTGAATTCTGCTTTCGGCTCAGGTGAGACACTGACGAGGGTTGTCACAATGGCATGGGGCTGGGGGTCTCCCCAGGGGTGTCACCTGCTAGGTGACCTGTTTCTGACACAAGGCAGACAAGCGCACCGACCACTACTTTAAACTGCACTTGATTTCTGCACTCTGGTGGAGAAGCAAACACACCCCATCTTCCAGAGCTTCTAAGGGCTCAACTTACAAAACAGGGCTAATGGTCAGAAGCAGGAACTGATGCACTGAACAACTAACCTGAAGGCCTTCTGGAACAGCCACAAGCAACTCTGAGCCACAAAAGGGAGACAGAACTCTCCTTACCAGGCCACATGTGGACAAAAACCAAACAAGGGTCCAGTGCAGCTAGCGGCTAAAAGTCCTCGCCTTGAACGCACCGGGGATCCCATGTGGGCACCGGTTCTAATCCCGGAGGCCCCGCTTCCCATCCAGCTCCCTGCTTGTGGCCTGGGAAGGCAGTCGAGGATGGCCCAAATCCCACCTGTGTGGGAGATCTGGAGATCTGGAGGAAGTTCCTGGCTCCTGGCATCAGACCGGCGCAGCACCAGCCGTTGCGGTCACTTGGGAAATGAATCATCAGACGGAAGATCTTCCTCTCTGTCTCTCCTCTCTGTATATGACTTTGCAATAAAAATAAAATAAATCTTAAAAAAACATCTGCCTTTCATATAAAAATAAATCTTTAAAAAGAAATTAAAATCTTCTTTTAATAAAAATAAATCCTTAAAAGAAAAAGCAGTTCTCGGGTGTTACAGAATGAACATGGGCATGGAGGTGACAAGCCCCCAGGAACCGGATCGGCGCCCCTGTAAACCTGCGGAGAGCCTGCGTTCTCCACCATGAGCGCACGTGGAGAGACCACCGTGTGTGACCAGGTGGGCGCCAGCAGACACCAGAGCTGCCAGTGCCCGAGTTCTAGGTTCCTCAGCCCCCGGGACTCGGAATGAGACACTCCTGCTGTTGGCATGGGGGGAAGCAGCCCAACGGACTGAGGTGCCAAGCCAGCCCAGTGGAAGCTGCGGGAAGCAGACTGACTCCCGGAACGTTAAAAACCATCCTACAAGAGCGAACAGAAAGTCCAATATATTCACACTCACTGAGTAAAGTTCCTAGACAATCTGAATTATTAGTCTGTGAAGATTTTATAGTAAATTTCCCTTTATTAGGAGCCGCTTACTTGAAGAACCTATGTGTGAGGGAGTCCAGTCACAGAGGCAGACCCCTTCTACCGGAGAAGCATGCATAAACACGTCCTCTAGCTGCAGCACAAAGAGTAAACTGAGTCAAGAATACACTGTGAAGGTACAAAAGTGGCTACAAAACTCCAAATTAGTTTTTAAATCTGCAATCGCTCTGAGTCCCTCACTTCATCAGACAAAAGTGGAACGTAACAGCTAAGTTTCTCCATGTTCCAAAGCCGTGAGGAGCATTAGTTCAGCCTAAGGTGCCTGGCACCTCACAGGATAGTAAAAAGTTAAGGGGTTGTAAGCAGCTTCTCAATCCACTCTGCTTCTTGGAACTGAAGCAGAGGACGAGCTGGGCACACGCGGCCATGGCCTGGTCACACGCCAGGATGCAGCCTCTCATGCTTGCTGAGAGCCGAGCGGTACCAGAAGGCTTTCCCGCAGTCGGCGCACCCAAAGGGCTTCTCCCCCGAGTGCACCCTCTGGTGCTGGAGCAGGTACGTGCTCTGGCTGAACGTCTTCCTGCACTCCTGACAGTCGTAGGCTTTCTCCCCCGTGTGGGTGCTCCGGTGCTCCATCAGGTGGGTGCTCCGGCTGAAGGCCCTGTCGCACTCCGTGCATTTGTAGGGCTTCTCCCCGGTGTGGGTGCGCTGGTGCTGAGTCAGGTGAGAGCTCTGGCTGAACGTCTTCTCACACCTGTCACACTGGTAGGGCTTCTCTTCTGTGTGAGTTTTCTGATGCTGGGCGAGGGATGAGCAGTGCCGGAAGGCTTTCCCGCACTTGGCGCACTCGTAGGGCTTGGCGCCTGTGTGAATCCTCTTATGCTGTGTGAGGTGGATGTTCTGGTTGAAGGCCCGCCCGCACTCGTTACACTTGTAAGGCCTTTCCCCCGTGTGGATCTTCCTGTGCTGGATGAGGGACGAGCCGTAGCTGAAGGTTTTCCCGCACTCATGGCACTGATAGGGCCTCTCTCCGGTATGGATCCTTTCGTGCTTGGCCAGAGAGGAGCTGCGAATGAAGGCCTTCCCACACACCTTACACTCGTATTCTTTCTCCTGGCTGTGGGTCTTCTGGTGCTGGTTGAGGTTTGAGAGGTAACTGAAGGCCTTGCCACACTCGCTGCACGCGAAGGGCTTCTCCCGGGTGTGGATCCTCCTGTGCTGAGTCAGGGACGAGCAGTAGCTGAAGGCCTTCCCGCACTCGGCGCATTTGTAAGGCTTTTCTCCCATGTGAATCTTGAGATGCTGGGCCAGGGACGACCAGTAACTGAAAGACTTCCCGCACTCGGCGCAGTCGTAGGGCTTCTCCCCCGTGTGCGTCTTCTGGTGCTGCGTGAGGTTGGAGTGCTGGCTGAAGGCTTTCCCGCACTCATTGCACTCGTACGGCTTTTCACCAGTGTGAATCATGTGGTGGCGGATGAAGGTAGAGGGGCCGTTGAAAGCCTTCCCACACTCGTTGCATTTGTAGGTCTTCTCTCCGGTGTGGATTTTCTGATGCTGAGTCAGGTGTGTGCTCCTGGTGAAGGTTTTATCACATTCATCGCATTTAAAGGGTTTCTCTCCCGTGTGGATTTTCTGATGTTCCAAAAAGTGTCCCCTCTGGCTAAAGGCTTTCCCACAGTAGTTGCAGGTGTACGGCTTCTCCCCAGTGTGTATTCTCTGGTGCTGGACGAGGTGAGTCCTCTGACTAAAGGCTTTGCCACACTCGTCACATTTATAGGGCTTTTCTCCGGTGTGAATCCTCTGATGTTGCGTCAGGGACGGGCCCTCAATGAAGCCTTTCCCACAGTGATCACATCTGTAGGGTTTGTCTCCAGTGTGGATCCTTTGATGGTTTATGAGGTTTTCGCTCCGGCTGAAGGCCTTTTCACATTCATTGCACTTGTAGGGTTTTTCTCCAGTATGTGTTCTCTGGTGGCGAATAAGAGCTGAGCAATAACTAAAAGCTTTACCACATTCATTGCACTTACAAGATTTTTCTTTTTTAACTCGATCTGAGTTCTGTTTGACTCTTGTTCTAGCAGAGTTCTGTTTTGGAGCTTCTTCCCGCTGTGTGCCAGTGCCTGGACTCCCACTGACAATCTTACCAAACCCTTGCTGCAGCGCCCCACTGCCCGGGGCGGCCACAGCCACATCCCTGGACACTGTCCGTGGCTCAGCCTGCTGCCTCTCCAGACTGCCTTCTGATGCCACGGTCTCCAGGAACCTGGAGCTCCATGGGTGAGCCTTGCTGTGTGTTCCCACCTCAGCAATCTCTGCTTCTGGGCTTGATGTCCTATTTTCACATTTTGTCTCCAAGTCTGAAAGAAGAAAGAGAATGGCTAGTCTTCTCTGAATGGAAACAAAGAAAACCGCTGCTGTGGGACAACCCAGCACAAAGCCTCAGCAGATGACACCAAGCTCTCAAACACACAGCCCTACTATCTGGGGAGAAGTCAGAAGGAGGTAAGGAAACCAACACAGACAGCAGCAAATGGCAAGAGGATGTCCAGCGCACGCTCACAGAACATCTCTAAGAAGCAGTAACAGATGTAGCTACATTCAGGAAGATTAATTTTCTTAATAATCACAGGGTAGGCACTTGGCACAGCAGTTAGGCCACTGTTTGGAGGCTGGCGTGTGGGCTCAGCTGGCTAACCCTCCACCTCTGAGCACCAGCATCTCATTTGGGCACCGGTTTTTGTCCCAGCTGCTCCACTTCCCATCCAGCTCCCTGCTTGTGGCCTGGGAAAGCAGTCGAGGACGGCCCAAAGCCTTGGGACCCTGCACCTGCGTGGCAGACCTGGAAGAAACTCCTGCTCCTGGCTTCGGATCGGCTTGGCCCCCTCCTTTGCAGCCACTCTCTGTCTCTCCTTCTCTCTGCAAATCTGCCTGTCCAATAAAAATAAATAATCTTGAAGGAAGGAAGGAAGGAAAGAAAGAAAGAGAGGGAGAAAGAAAGAAAGAAAGAAAGAAAGAAAGAAAAAGAAAGAAACAGAAAGAAAGAAAAAGAGAAGACTGAAATACCAGAACCACCACTATGGGGTCAAATTCCCAAAACAGGAGAATGTGGTTAAATATCAGGAACCAGGAACTTGAGCCAACAGCTCCATCGTTATTGCAGCACGTGGCGAGGACAACATTACTGAAGTAAGACTTCCTGGTAATGACAAGTGTTTTTTGAAAAGCCTGGGTTCTTTTCAATACAGATTTCTACATTTAAAATTGTTCTCTATCTGATAAAGTGTTTTCAAAACTATATATATATATATATATACACACACACATATACATATTTTAAGGTTTATTTATTTATTTTTAGTGGAAAAGCACATATACAGAGAGGAGGAGAGGCAGAGAGCGGCTGCTAAGGAGAGGGCCAAGCTGATCCAGAGCCAGGAGCCAGGAACTTCTCCCAGGTCTCCCATGCAGGTGCAGGGTCCCAAGGCTTTGGGGCATTCTCAACCGTTTTCCCAGGCCACAAGCAGGGAGCTGGATGGGCAGCAGGGCTGCCATGGGATTAGAACTGATGCCCGTATGGGATCCCAGTGCATGCAAGGCAAGGACTTTTTAGCTACTAGGCTACTGCATTGGGCCCCAAAACTATATTTTTTCATCTGTAAAAAACTGACAACTTTCCCCCCCCCCAACAAACAGTGCCAGTTTTTGTTAAGCTCTATTTATCACAAAAGTTATCTAAGTTCTGTTCTATGAAACTATTTTGTGGGAGAAAGGCTTTAGGATGTGGAATGTGAAATGGGTGTTTGACTCAACAGTGAAGCTGCCACCTCGGATGCCTATTCCATCCAGAAGCAGCGGGCTCAGGTCCCCCCACTGCTCCTGCCACCCGGGATGCCTAAAAGGGAGCGGGCTCAGGTCCCCCCGCTGCTCCGCCACCCGGGATGCCTACAGCCCATATCAGAGGGAGCGGGCTCAGGTCCCCCCGTCTCTCCTCCACTACAGTTTCTTACAGATAATGCATCCTGGAAGGTGGCATGTGACGCTCAAACAGCTGGGTCTCTGTTACCCATGCAGGAGACCTGAACTGAGTTCCTGGCTCCTGAGTTCAACCCAGCTGCCATGGACATTTGGAGACTGAAGCAGGGGTAGGAGACCTCTCTCCGTCTTTCAAGTAAATGACTGACTGAATGAATGAAGATGTGATATGAAATCACAAAGCGAAAGGGACAGACAAAAGGAGAAATATTCAACGTGATGCTCTTGGGAACTCATTATGGCTTAGCTGCCCCTGAAAACAATCTGAGGGCAGGTGCTTGGTGCAGGGCGAAGATGCTGTTCAGGAAGGTTACATACCCAAGTGCTCTGTCTGGAGTCCTGGCCCTGATCCCAGCTCTTACACATCTTGGGAGATAGCAGCTGTCCGCTGCAATGCGTGGGACCCCCATCCCTGTGCAAGACCTTGGGACAGGTGTACCACCACATAAGTTGCACACTGGGCTGGGGGACAGGCCATAGTGTCGCTGCATGCTTTTAATGTGGGCAGAACTGCAGCCATGAGGCCCCTGCCTCAGGCCAGGCTGCTGCACCAGCCTACATGCATTAAACAGCCAAGGCCATAGGCATGGGGCCTAGAGAAATAACAGCATGGGCCACTCCAGGGCCAGGCCACTGCACCCTCCAGAGCGCACGGGAGCCAGGGATGGGAATGAGTGAGACAGGGGTTAAACAGTTGATGACATGTGCTTCCCAGATGTCCTGTTCCTGCACCCATCGGCAAGCATGAGTCAAGAGCAGGCTGGGGAGGGGGACTGGGGAACAGCTTCCTGTGTCAGTGAGTAGCCTGTGCGTCCGTCTCATGACGGCCTCAGACCATCAGGCTCCCCAGTCCCAGAGATCAGAGCCGATGCGTGCGTGGCCCGGCCTTGGTCCACATACTACATGATAGGCCACCTTTGTGCTAACTCTCTGCAAAGGGGAAGAACACACCCAGGTGCACAGGAAACGCAGGCTGCCTCAGATCAACCAAAGACCTTAAGTAGCTCTTCCAAGGGCAGAATGATAAGTAATTTGGCCAACTCTCAGGGCCAACTTCTACAGCAAGTACCCAACTCGTGGTTGTTTTGTCTCAGGTGGTCATGGACAATCAAGAGGCCTCAGAATTTATACTAAGAAAACAATGCCTCCATGGGGATAAATGGTAATTGTCACCTCTTCCCCAAACAAAGCCAACAACTTCTCAAGAGTAATGAAGGTGACATGGGACACACAGCCACTGGCACTGAATAGGAATTCTTTGGCTTGTGAGAGGGATCCACCAGATCGCTCTCAGACTTCCAAGCCCAGGCTAGGTAAGGCCTACGTTCCTAATAAGCAGGAAGTAACTACAGAAGATGAATCTGTACCCTCAGCACCCCCTAGGATTAAGGGTTATAAATCTCCAAAGAAGGAATGAAATAGGACAGCCAACTTAGGGTCACAAGCTGCAAGTCACAACCCCCACACAGCAATATGTGAATCCCACCTGACTATCAATCTCCGGGGGCAGTACACATGGAATCTGGCTCTCTCTTCCCACAGACACAGGACAAAAGGCAGAAACAGCTCTGTGTCCCCAGCGTCTCTGTCTGGGTCCGAGTATCCATGATCACTTTACCTTTTAAATAAGCTCTCTATCAAAAAGCACGCAATTAAGGGCCCAAAGAGGGAGCATCCAGGAGGCTCTGTCAGTGCAGAAGACGACGAGGCACCGAGACACTGAGTGACAAGACACAGCAGATGCTCTGAAGAGAAACGACGCCAGCTACGCTTCCCATCAGTGGCCAGCTGGGAAGGTTGGAGTTCATGGTTCCATCCGCTGTCATCCATGACTTACCTCCAGACGCACCGACGGGAAGGCCTGGCCCCACGATCCACGGCTCTGTTCCTTGCTCTAGCTGGGAAATCATAGCCGGTTTGGAAACTTGGAGTCCTGCTCATGGGGAGAAACAAAAGCAATCTGTCTGCGATTGGCAGAAGCGCCACAGCAGTTACATTCAAAGGAACGTTCCGAATTCCAGACATGGTGGGGCTACAGCTTGGCTCAGAAAAGTACTGCTCTGTCCTTCTGCTTGCCAAGAGAGTGTAAGAACAACTTCAAAAGTATCCCAAATTTACAAATGTTGATTCCTAAATTGAAACCACACAGGAGCAGAGCCCTGAT
The DNA here is from genome assembly GCF_030435755.1 of Ochotona princeps. Lineage (NCBI taxonomy): Eukaryota > Metazoa > Chordata > Mammalia > Lagomorpha > Ochotonidae > Ochotona > Ochotona princeps. Next base: position 161,140,256 of record NC_080832.1, read on the forward strand.
ATCAGCCCTGGGGCGCAGCCTTACCTATCGAGACCAGGTGTGTATAATTTTCCAAGGTCACGTCCCTGAATAAATCTCTCTGTATGGGATCCAGCTGCTTCCATTCTTCTTGGGTGAAGTCCACTATCACGTCCTTGAAGGTCACTGATTCCTGAAACACCAAATAGATTTCTGCTTAATGATTCACCTAGGAAAAGAGGCAGGCTAGGAAGTCTGACAGCAGTGCAGACTCTAGGTTTGCTGAGAAAGGGTCTCCACATATCCCTTGAAAAATGAATACACGGGGCCCGGCAGCATGGCCTAGTGGCTAAAGTCCTCGCCTTGAACGCCCCGGGATCCCATATGGGCGCTCCACTTCCCATCCAGCACCCTGCTTGTGGCCTGGGAAAGCAGTTGAGGATGGCCCAAAGCTTTGGGACACTGCACCTGCGTGTGAGACCGGGAAGAGGTTCCTGGTCCCGGCATCGGATTGGCGTGTACCGGCCCGTTGCGGCTCACTTGGGGAGTGAAACATTGGATGGAAGATCTTCCTCTCTGTCTCTCCTCCTCTCTGTATATCCGGCTTTCCAATAATAATAAAATCTTAAAAAAAAAAAAAAAAGAATACGTAAAAAAAAAAGAAAGAAAGAAAAATGAATACACGCAGATAGATACAGATATGCATATCTACATATGTGTACATCTCATGTATAAGGCCTGTGCTTCCATGAGAATAAATGAAGTGACATAGCATGTTAAGCCACAGACTTCAGTGTCAGAATCCCATGTGGGTGCAGGGCCTGGCTGCTCCACTTCCAATCCAGCTCCCTGCTACTGCACCTGGGAAAGCGGTGGAGGATGAGCCAAGGGCTTGAGCCCCTGCACCCACGTGGGAGATCTGGAGGAGGCCCTGGCTCTCGGTTTCAGCCTGGCCCAGTTCTGGCAGTTGTGGTCATTTGGTGAGTGTGAACCAGCAGATGAAGGTGTGTAACTGCCTTTCAAACAAAACAAAGCAAAACAAAAACCAAGAAGGAAAGAAAAAGTGCTCAGTCAGCTGTCAGTGCTCACCCTTACTCATCTCTTCCCCTCTGTGCCCTGAGATATGCCAAACACCGCACAGCAGAACCACCACGTAATAGTTTTCCTGCCATCTACTATGCAAGAAGGCTGCTCAGATTTTTTTTTTTTTAAGAGGAGGATGATGGGCCCAGCGTGGTGGCCTAGCAGCTAAAGTCCTTGCCTTGAACATGCCGGGATCCCATATGGTCGCCAGTTCTAATCCCATAGGCCCCACTTCCCATCCAGCTCCCTGCTTGTGGCCTGGGAGGGCAGTCGAGCAGCCCAAAGCCTTGGGACCCTGCACACATGTGGGAGACCTGGAAGAAGCTCCTGGCTCCTGGCTTCGGATCGGTGCAGCACCAGCCGTTGCAGCCACTTGGGGAGTAAATCATCGGATGGAAGATCTTCCTCTCTGTCTCTCCTCCTCTCTGTATTTCTGACTTTGTGATAAAAATAAAACAACAACAAAAAAAGGAGGATGAGGATTTGTGCTACTACACTTCAAAATATACCAAAAGATAAAGTAATTAAAACGGGAAGGAAGGAGGCCTGGACCCAGTGCTGTGGCAGAGTGGGTTCCATTCAAGTTCCACTGTGCGTTTCAGCTGCTCTACTTCCAATCCAGCTCTGCTAGTGTGCTTGGAAAGGCAGCAGCAGATGGCCCAACCGCTTGAGCCCCTGAAATCAGCCACTTGGAGTTTCAGGTGCCTGGCTCAGTCCTGGCCCAGATCTGGCTGCTGAGGCCATTAGACAAAGGAGTAAGCCAGTGGCGGCAGGTCTCTCGTCTCTCCTCTCCACGACTCTTACAAGTAAATCCAAAATAAGTAAAATATAGAAGCAACAACAACAGTGAAGGACCAGGCTGTGCCCAAGATCTGCTCTGCCAATCCCTGCCTCAGTAGTTCTGAGCTGCCAGCACTATGGAGTGCTTGGGCACAGCATGGCTGCTGTAACACCCAAACACAGTCAACGGGGGCCACACAGGAGTCACCCAGACTCTGACTACACAGAACATTCCAGTCTGAGTGCCGGCAGGACTTCATTCTCCAGTCACACCTCAACGTACAATGTACACGGACCAACGTCACTGCAGTGTCCTCTGTGCGGAAGGAAAAACATCAATCACAATGTTCAGGAAGTGGTTAAGAACGTGTGCTGCATCCACACCAACACCTTCAGCAGGTGACTCTAAGCACCGGGGGCCGGCCTAGGGCACAGTGTGCAGCCAGTCACAGCTTCTGCAGCCATGGCTGCCTTCTCAAAGTTCTCAAGATTTTTGTGAGATTTATTTTATTCTTATCTATTTAATTATTTAAACTGGACAATCAGATATGCAGAGAGGAGGAGAGAGAGAGAGGAAGATCTTCCATCCGATGATTCACTCCCCAAGTAGCTGCAACGGCTGGTGCCGCACCGATCCGAAGCCAGGAGCCAGGAGCTTCTTCCAGGTCTCCCACGTATGTGCATGGTCCCAAGGCTTTGGGCTGTTCGCTGCTGCTTTCCCAGGCCACAAGCAGGGAGCTGGAGGGAAGCAGGGCTGCTGGGATTAGAACCGGCACCCATATGGGATCCCGGCATGTTCAAGGTGAGGACTTTAGCCACTAGGCCACCGCGCCGGGCCGTATTTTTGTTATTGCAAAATCAGATATACAGAGAGGAGGAGAGACAGAGAAGAAGATCTTCCATCCAATGATTCACTTCCCAAGCAGCCACAATGGCCGGAGTCAATCAGAAGCCAGGAGCCCGGAGCCTACTCTGGATCTCCCACATGTGTGCAGGGTCCCAAGGCTTTGGGCTATTCTCAACTGTCTTCCCAGGCTACCCAGCAGGGAGCTGGATGGGAAGTGGGGCCTATGGGATTAGAACTGACACCCATATGGGATCCCGGCATGTTCAAGGCAAGGACTTCAGCTGCTAGGCTATGGTGCTGGGCTCCAAAGCTCTCAGTTCTTTTCTTCCATTAAAATCACTATTAAAATTTTTAAAAGGGCCCAGCACGATGGCCTAGTGGCTAAATTCTTGTTTTGCAAGCACCAGGATCCCATATAGGTGCCACTTCCTGTCCCAGCTGCTCTACTTCCCACCTAGCTCCTGTGTGTGGCCTGGGAAAGCAGTAGAGGATAGCCTAAAACCTTGGGACCCTGAACCTGCATGGAAGACCCCAAAGAAGCTCCTGGCTTCAGCTCAGCTCCGGCCATTACAGCCACTTGGGGAGTGAACCAGTGGATGGAAGATCTTTCTGTCTCTCCTTCTCTTTGTAAATCTGCTTTCTCAATATAAATAAATAATCCATCTTTTAAAATAAATCACAAAAGGCCTACAGAATAAAGTCTTTTTCCAGGTCTCCCACTTGGGTGCAGGGCCCAAGCACTTTGGCCATCCTCTACTGCTTTCCAAACACATCAGCAGGGCGTCAGATCTGATGTGGAGCAGCCAGGACACGAACTGGCGCCCATATGGGATGCTGAAACCAGAGGCCGAGGATTAGCCTATATGCTACAGAGTCTCAGCCCAGAGGACCTGGGGACACGCAGAAAGCCCCTAGGTGGAGCCAAAAGTTCCTGCAGAGAACACTCGCCCCAGACCCATTCAAGTGGAGCCGACCAATCAGAAGACAACACAAACTTTTACATCAAGCCCTGTCATCACCACCAATTAAGAGTGAGCAGCTTAGTGCAGGTGGACTTCACTACTTTGTGGCCTGATGAACACTGCCCAGGAGCAGATTTCAATAAACTTGGTCTTACCATCATCCTGGTCTCAGTAGTCCCGTTGCTTTGGTGTGGTTTTGTATCTAACAAGTCGTTCCCTCACATTCCAGTCTTACCGGACCAGTTTTTCACCACTTCCCAAACTAAAACTACCATCTTCCATCTTCTGAATCCTGAGACAACTTTGCCTCCAAACCTCTGTCCCTGGGACCCACCCCATACTCTATCTGTGCAAGTCTACACAGGTCACCAGTCTTTTGAGAGGCAGCACACACCCACAGGTCCTCCTGGGAAGTCTAATTGCTCCAGACCACATGAATGCTTAGTTCGGACTCCCGCACTGCTCATTTCACCATCCTTGGTTTACATGGCTTGTTCTCTAGCGGTCATTGGTCTACTTGAGACAAGGGTCATGTTTCACACCACCCAGAAGTGTGAAAGCTGAGCGAGGCAGACCTGAGTGATTACACGTCTGTAGGGCTCCAAGCAGGCCGCCGGTAGACAGCAGCTCAGAACAAACTGACCACACTGGTTTGCAGCTAATCGCCCAGAGGAAGCGAGTGTACAATCTCACCCTGAAGTCTGACGCCATCCTGGCAACTACCTACTTACCCGGAAACTGACCGATGGGAACAGGGCGCATTCCCCTTGGCCAAGGGCCGCGTCCGCAGAGGCTGGATCTGTGGAAGAAAGAAGAAACCACAGGAAATTCCGTCAGCACAGCTGCTCCCAGCAACCCACGGACTTTTCCTATTTGAAAATAACTGAACCCTCTTGCCTCCTCCACAGGCCCCTCTCCAGAGGTCAAACACTGCTGTAAGATTCCCACAGACCACACAAGTTAACCTCTGGCTCTCACTAGGTGAACCTAAGTACTTCTGCTATACCTTTTCTGCTTCATATAAAATTTTGAAAACACTGTCAGGCTACTTTCCAAAAATCTTGGCAGGCCATCTGAAAACTCCGCTGTCAATGCAAATCAAAAATTCCATCGAGACACAAGCCCCAGACTACCGCTCAGAACGGCTACCACTGAACAGATGTGGTCAACTGCTGGCAAGAACCCAGAGGATGGGGGACTTCTGTATAAGTTTATCAACCATGTAGGGAAACTGCTAAGTGGTATACACAAAAGCTAAACATTGCACCTGTGACTCAGCAACTCCATCCCCATACGGCCCTGTGTCGGCTTGCTTATGCCTACCACAAGACCTGTTCAACAGCAGCTCAAAGTATATTCATAACATCCCCACACTGGAAGTAACTCAAGTCCTTAGGAAGAGAAAGCACAGAGGTGGGTGTGGTGCTCAGACCCAAGCTGGAGTGCCTGGTTCTGTTTTTTCGGTCCCTCCGCTTCACATCCAACTCGCCACTAACAAGCACCCTAAGGCAGCGGCTGACAGGTCCGATCCTCGGGTCCCCGCCACCCAAGCGACAGACGAGACAGGGTTTTCCCAGCTTTGGCTGCTGTGGATCTCTGGGGTGTGAACTAGCGGATGGAGGAACAGCAGATAAAATGAAAATAAATTTTTAAAACACACTTTTTTTTTAAAGATTTATTTATTTATTTATTTATGGCCTGGCGGCGTGGGTACAAAAAATTGGGGATAAATATAAAGTGTAACCTAAATTACAAAGAATATTAATGTTAAGACTTGCTGCTTCTGGGCCAGGTGCGATAGCGTAGCAGTTAAAGCCCTTGTCTTGAATGCGTGCGTCCGGATCCCATATGGGCACCAGTTCTAATCCTGGCGGCCCTGCTCCCCTCCAGCTCCCTGCTTGTAGCCTAGGAAAGCAGTCGAGGACAGCCCAACGCCTTCAGTTCCTGCACACGTGTGGGAGACCTGGAAGAAGCTCCTGGTTTTGGATTGGTTCAGCTCCAGCCGTTGTGGTCACTTGAGGAGTGAACCATTGGATGGAAGATCTTCCTCTCTGTCTCTCCTCCTCTCTGTGTATCTGCCTTTCCAAGAAAAAGAAATAAATCTTAAAAACAACAACAACAAAGGCTTGCTGCTTCTGCCCCCAGAGCCGCCAACTCCTGCTGTGGGCTCTAGGGCCTGGGGACTCCCACGTGTGTTTGGGTCTTATAAGCGGGTGTGGGAGAGGGAGGAAAAATCCCATGCTGGCATGCTGGCATGGCGTGCCCCTTGGCTGGGCCTGGGGTTGGTTGCACTGAGCTGGACTGCAGCACCCGTCAGTGTGCTACATGAGCCAAATGTGATGCTGCAAATACCAGCTGCAAATACCAGCATGTACAGGAACTGGGCTCAGAGGCAGACCTGGTGGGGGTTACTGGGATCATTCTGACTGGGCTGCAGTTGCTACTGGTTTATATGAGGGCCAACTGTGTGGTGGGCAGGGTTGGTCTGGGTCACAGCATCCACTGCTCTGTGTATGAGATGGGGCTGGGGAGAGAAGGGACTGGGTGACTGCAATAATGTGTATGTGTAGGCTGATGTGGCTGATGGACCCCACACCGCTGGCACACGCAGGAGTCGAGTCTGGGGCCACCTCTAATGAGGTTTCTTTGGGGATCTCCCCTTAACTGGACCAATGGACTGAAAATTCTAACCACAGGGAAAATCACAGGATCTGTGATTTTTGGAGCATACATGTCAGAACTTGGCTTCCTCAATTGCTGAAGCCTGTGCAGTGGATGGCACAGCAATGCACACGGGGGACATAACACATCACTGAGGCCTGCAGAGGACGTCCAGCACCCTGGAGGACAGAACACATTGGGACAGCTCTCCTGGTCAAGCTTTGAGCATCCAGGTGAGTGGAGACCCTAAGGTGGACTACATCAGCCAATGGACCTTGGAGCAACCAAATCAGCAGCACCTCAGAACCATCAACTCCACTCAAGCAGGACCCGGGGATGACATCGAGTGGATGGCCCACATCCTTGGGTACTGCTGTGGTTAGGCTGCTGGGAGCAGCCCTCTTCTTCCCCCCAGAAACAGGAAGAATACAAAGGAAGCCTGGAAGCAGAGGTCTCATCCACTTTCCCGCCCTGGCTGGTGGTCCACATGGGCATACATTCTTCTCAACTATGCAAACATCATCCTAAGATAAATCTAAAAAAAAACAAAAAGGCTTCCGATGACATTTTAAACAAATGCAATAAGAAAAGGACTGCATGCGAACAGGTTACACAAACCTGTCTGCATAACCACAGTTCCTGAATGGAGAGGGGCATGTGGGGACTGATCCCAGGAAGAGACCTTTGTGTCTCTTTGTCTTACAATAAGGTTTTTAATAAAAGACAATAACCAGCAGGAGAGCTTTCCAGCTGTTCACACAGAACACAAAAAAAACACGGAGACCAGGCTGCTTACGAAGATTTTCTGAGGAGCTGCGAGAGGCGAATGCAAACATGTAAGGACAACCACGGTGAAAGAAAAAGCCAGCTCTTTTCCTCAGAGCTCACCCAGAAGTCCCACGCACGGGGACCACCATGCCACACAAGGAACCAACGCGGGGCCAGGGAGGGGTGGGCCGCACTCCAATCGGTCAGCTGAACGCCACCATCGGCCAAGGGCATTTCAAAACTCATGCCCACCTCGGCCGCCCAACCCTGCAGGATGGATGGTCCCTGTCATGCAATGCGCTGCAGGAACGTGGGGACCAGACACCCCGCATCCCGCTCCCTGTCATTCCTGCGTGCAGTCCCTGAAGCCTCCCTCTTAGGGAATTGCGCGTTCCATCCCCCAGTGTCGCCCAGTCACCCCCGCTCTGCCCCCCAATACCTTCCATGTCAGCTCATCCCGCTTCCTCTCGGGGCGCAGGCACCCTGGCCCGCCGGGCGGCGTCTTTGCGGGTCCAGGGTCAGGTGTCCGGCTCGGCCATCACGCGTGCCCAGGCAGGAGTCGGCGGCACCCACGTCGCACAGGTGTGTGCACTCGCGACCTGAGGCCGCGCACCCGGAGAAGCCCCCGGTGGTGCCGGGGCATCAGACAGGCACGTTGTTGGGGTTCGAAGAGGGTCCTCGGGGACAGAAACCGAGCCGAGACGGGATGCACAGTTCAGCCTCGAGCGCCAACACTCCTCGGTGCGCACTGTGGAAGTGACCTAGGAGCGCACAGTCGGGCCCACGTCCTCCGTGGACTCCTACGCCGGAAGACGCACCTGTTGCCGGGTGGGCGGACAAGACCGGAACAAAAGAACAAAGCCTCACGAAGAACCGGTCAGGACCGCCCGTGCAGAGCACTCCCCAGCTTCCTCCCACCGTGGCCACGTCACGCCTCCTGCGGGCCAGCAGTAACCATGGTGATGCCCACACTCTGACCAAGGCTCCGGAAGTTGCCGGACGGTCGCCAGAGTCGGACGGCGAAGACCCGAGCGGCCGTGACCTCCTTTCCCGCCCACAAAGCAAAGCTTTAAAGGCCACTTCCGGCCGCGCCGAGAGAGCCCCGCCCCGCGCGCCAGTGCGACCAGCACGCCTGACGCTGGCGCCCAGGATGCTCGGCGGCGGCGTGTCTTACGTCATTACCCGAGCGCCGGGCTGATGGTGTGGTTTGCGTCACCACGCTGCAAATCTTAGTTGTCGCGGTTGGTTTGACGAAACAATTGAAAGCGTTTTTGGAGCCGGCGCGTGGTTGCTTGTATTGCCTTGTGTTTCTTGTTCAACGTCTCCTTCCCCTTTTACAGCTTTCTGTTTCGTCTTCAACGCCCCCTTCCCCGTTT